>NC_081413.1:201391563-202005013 GCF_030272615.1 Cryptomeria japonica | reverse complement strand
AAACTATTAGTTCACTACCTTGCCATAACTTTTTTAAGGCAAAGGAGCGCATACGGGGTACTATTCCCATTATTCATTACCCTGCGATAGGCTTAGTAGCGTGTACACGCTACTTATTAGTCTAGAATGGGAAAAAAGAATACCGTTGGGCTTGTCAACATTTTATGGTCTAATAGTGCATACGCAGTTATTAATGTAGTGCGTACGTGGTTTATAGACATAGTTTTAGTTGCCCAAGAGCCTCAACGACCTCAAAAGAAGTTTTTGAGGTCATTTAAGGCCCCACTAGAACTGTGTCTGCACTTCTATCACTGTTGTATACATAAAAGTAAGTGAATTTTTTGTTTTTGCATGATTTCAAATGATTGAATTGTTGTTTTTATTAGTTTTTTTGTTTTTGCATGGTTTCAAATGATTGAATTGTGATTGTTTAATAGTTTGATTCCAAAAAATAGTGATGAGATGCATATTTATGGTTATTTGTTTATTTATGAACTTTTCTTTACATATATATGTAATATGATTCTATTTAGGTCAATCGATATCAACCATGGGAAAGAACAAGTGAGGAACGATGGAACAACGAGAGGCTCAAAAGGAAAGACAAAGGCAACGTGTGAAGAAATTGCGTGACATAAGAACAATGGGAGAAGAAGGTATGTCATCCTCAACATCTCAATTCGATTTACCAAATGAATATAATGCACCTAATGCAATTGAAGAAGAAACATTTGATAATTTACCGTTTGAACCTAATGCAATTGAAGAAGATACCGCATTGAATAATCAATTAAATGATGAACATATTACACCTTCTCTACTTGATGAATTGAATGTACATAATACATCTATGTTAACACCTCCTAGAATCATTCATAGGAAACCAAAGTATCTAATTGACATTGATGAGAATATATTGAAGTCAATGCCCAATAAAATGAATGAACTAACTTTTAGGAGAATGTTTAAAAGAATATGGCAAAACTATTTTAAAAACTTAAATCAAACTGCAAGATGTCAATTAATTGTTCAAATGATTAAAAATTTAAATTTTAGAGAGACAATGAAAATTCTAGGCCTAAGATCATCTGAAAGTAACAGTGAAAGAACTGTTGTCAGAAATCTATTTGATGCATATCAATCTATTGGTTCAAAATCACATAGTAAAGATTCTAATGCTACTCGACGTGTCATTACATCAACCATAATGAGCAAGAAAATAAAAAAAGATCGTTTGATAAGCAAAACAAGTAAGTCATTAAACGTTAGTAGAACATCATTTAGTAAAACATTAAAGAGGCGGGAACAAATAGAGGAACCTAACAATAATTCTCTTTGGGCATTCTTGGGTAGACTACTACGCAAAGACAAGGTTGTTGTTGATGCACTAAAAACATTAATTCAAATTTTTTGGCATGACAACACAAGAGTATCGCCCAACCAAAGAGATGTTGTTAGAAGGCGAATTGGGTCTAAAAATCGTGAGCCACATGCAAAACACTATTTGGATATGACTCAAACTAAATTTTATGAAAGATTCCTTCAAAAGTTTCCTCAAATAAAAATTTCACAAATATTTTTTGAAATGGCAAAACCTTTTTATATTAAGATTAATCATGTACGCACCACGTGTTGTTGTAGGATGCATATTGAATTTTCCATGCATTATGATATTTTTTGTCATATTTGTTCTACTTTGCACACTAACGATGTTTTGCAGGAATGTAATATACAAGCACCTCCTAAGTCGGCAAGAGAATTTATTTCAAGTGTGCTATGTAATAGACATGATGGTTGCATTTATTATAAGATGCCTTGTTTGGAAGGTTCTTGTGCTATATGTGGTGGTTTGCAATGTTTACCAAGATGCATACATTTGGAGAGCACACATGAAATTGGTACGAAACTAGTTTCTTTCGGAAAATACAAGACAGTCACATATGGAGTTAAAGATAGAAAATATTTGAAGAGATGTGACTAGTGAAAAATGATATATGTGTAGCTCAATTTATGAAAATGTTTCAAAAGAAACTAGTTTATGAGTACATAATGCATACACATAGAGCTCTATGGTTAGATGAGCAATTCAAGCTATGTAAGGACACATTTCCTCTTGGCACCATTGTCTCTATCGTTAACTTCGCTGAAAATTATACACTACAACCTCAAAATGAAGTGCAATCTGTGTATTATCACTCTACACAAGTTTCTATTTTTGTACACATAGCAATCATGCATGCAGATGATAGCACAGAGGAGGATAGAAAGGTTGTAAGAGAGTATCACTCCTACATAAGTGATGATCGTACTCATTCATTGGAGTTTTTACAAGGATTCTTTAAAGTTTTCTATAATAGTTTAAGGGAAAGGAACATACGATACAACCAACACTTAATATGGTCAAATAATTGCACCACACAATTCAAGAATGCAAGGATGTTTTATTGGTTGACAAGGATGCATGTGACAAGCGGTGTACAACATTTTTGAAATTTCATTGAGGCTGGACATGGTAAGGGAGAGCACGATGGTGAAGAATTGAAGTATGAAGGTGGTGCTGAGTTGGTAGATGCAGAAACAATTGTGTGATGGTGTAAGTCTACGATGGGTCCAGGTAATCCTGTGATATTTTTCCAAGATCAAGACGCAATGGAAAGAACAACTAAGAGAGACAAAATAGATGATAGAAATAAATTGTATTCTATCAAGAGGAAATACTGATCAACTGGATCATCAATCGATCGTTACATACAATAAATATGAGCCTGCTTATATAGGCGAGGCTATATGGATATGTGAGCACACAAACATGACATGTGGCTCAATAAGAAACAAGGGTAGGTAGGTAGGAGAAACAATATAATATTCCACATGAGGTGGATCACCCACTGAATGCGGAGTGTAAAAATAAGATCACACCATAAAAGGTGGAAATTCTCCTACACACACTATCCCAATGTGGCACAAACACCCAAGTGTCTCATACCCAAACTACTATGAAATGCATTTCCTAAGTAAACTTAAGTAAGGTGTAATAATATCCAAGATGACTAATTATTTACACCAACAAATCCAGGTACGTCATTGGTTCATAGATATTTTTGGTTGATCACTGAATCTAACATTGAAAACTATCTAGATTGTTGTACAGTTGCAGGATCGAGTGACATGCACTCATTTATGAGTTCAAATTCAAGTTCACTGGTAATTTATACGAGACAAATGGTATGTTTTTTCTCTTCATGCATGTATTGTTTATGGGAAGAATGTGAATCACAAGAGTGGGTTGAAAAAAGGTCTTGTAGACCGTTGGTTCCCATTGATTCATATCAAATTCCCAAAGCACAACAATTGAGCCAGATGGAGACATTAGTGGATTTTGACCATGTATCCGACCTAGTGGATTCAGGTGATTTTTTGAGTTAATTTTTTTGCAAGTATTCTTTTTGGTTCATTTTGTTGTACATCATACTTTATTTTTGGTATTAATTAACACTTTGTAAAATGCAGGTCATGTGTATGCAGTTGCTGCATAAGAGAACAATGAAGAAGGAACAAATTACTATTTGTGTCGTTGTGTTGAGCCTAAAAGAAAATTGACAACCACAATCGTTGATGGAGAGGGTATTGAGTACCCAATAGGGTCTGCTGTCATGATAGGAACATGGCTTCGGAGATACCCTATCAAGACTTATGATGTTTTGTTGTTCGAGGACTTTTAAACACATAGACATATTCTTCATTTCTCTAACATTGTTGTTGCAACAAATATTCATTTGATGAAGTATCGTGGTAGACCTCATAACAAGATTTTATGGAAAGTTCATGAATCTGACCACGAGGCAATACTTGACACAATATGGGTTAGAGACAATACTGAAGGCTCACTTGATTGATTCTACGGTTCAGAGTAGAATGACTTTGAGAATTTTGTATAAATCGTCGATGAACTATTCTATATTCATTTTTTGTATATATAAATGCCCATGAGCTTATTTTTACTTGTTTAGGGGCATAATTTTGTATATTTAAGTGGCAATGAGTTGATTTGTACATATGTACATGCCAAATTTTGTATATTAAAATGGCGATGAACTGAATCGCACATATTGTAATGCCAAATTTTGTATAAAAGCCCATGAGATGATTTGTATATTAAAATGGCGATGAGCTGAATCGCACATATTGTAATGCCAAATTTTGTATAAAAGCCCATGAGATGATTTGTATGACAATTTTTTGTATAATCAAATAGCCAAGAGTTGATTTGACCATATTTAGAGGCAAATTTTTGAATAATATGTGACAATGTTTTGTGACTATTTTGCGTGTCAATGTTTTGTGACTATGTTTTGAGTATATGTGATGTGTCCCTAGTCAATCATGAGCATTCTTGATTCTTGTATAATCATGGAGAATTATTTGAGTCATTATCGGGTCATATGGGTCATAGATTGAGACTAGATACAATTTGAGCAAAAAATGTCATTGTTGTCCAAAAAATTGTCAAAAAAGTTGTCAAGCAACTTCTACATTGCGTCGGTAGGGTATGACTCTCAACGTTCTGGTGCTTTGGGATGCATGACAGAGGCAAGCCTAGCATAAACCTGCCCACCCGGACACGCTCGCAACGTCGGTTTTTGCATACGACGAATCGAATCAATTCTATCCAATCTTGCAACTTTTCATTGCATGCAACTAACAATTTTTGGAGCAGGCGAAAAAATGCTACTAATTGAAAATGGCTTTGAGTCATCGAAAACCAAGATAGGCCATTGTAGAAGAGCTTCACATGACCCCATGAGATCAAATAGATTGACCATATGTGTCTTGGATTGGAAGAAACAGTCCGTCAAGTTTTGACAATTTTTTGGAGTTAGGGCACTTGAGAGATCGCACTGGTAGGGTATGCCTCTCGACGTTCTGGTGCTTTGGGATGCATGAAAGGGGCATGGTTAGCATAAACCTACCCACCCAGATGCACTCATGATGTCGATTTGTGCATATGACGAACCGAATCAATTCTAGCCAATCTTACAACTTTTCCTTGCATGCAACTGATGGTTTTTGGAGCAGGTGAAAAAATGCTACTAATTGAAAATGGCTCCCAGTCATCAAAAATTGAGATAGGCCATTGTAGAGGAGCCTCATGCAACCCCACGAGATCAACGGATTGACCGTATGTGTCTTGGATTGGAAGAAACAGTCCGTCAAGTTTTGATAATTTTTTGGACTCAGGACACTTGAGAGATCGCATCGGTAGGGTATGACTCTCAACATTCTGGTGCTTTGGGATGCATGAAAGGGGCATGCCTAGCGTAAACCTACCCACCCGGACAAGCTCGTGATGTCTATTTGTGCACACAATGAACTAAATCAATTCTAGCCACTCTTGCACTTTTCATTGCATGCAACTGATGACTTTTGGAGCAGGCGAAAAAATGCTACTAATCGAAAATGGCTTCGAGTCATCGAAAACCGAGATAGGCCATTATAGAGGAGCCTCATGCAACCCCATGGGATCAAACAGATCGACTATATGTGTCCTGGATTGGAAAAAATAGTCCGTCAAATTTTGACAATTTTTTGGACTCGGGGCACTAGAGAGATCGCACCGATACGGTATGACTCTTGACGTTTCAGCGCTTTGGGATGCATGACAGGGGCATGCCTAGTGTAAACCTACCCACTCAGACACGCTCACGATGTCGATTTGTGCACATGATGAACCGAATCAATTCTATCCAATCTTGCAACTTTTCATTGCATGCAACTGACGATTTTTGTAGCAGGCAAAAAAATTCTACTAATCGAAAATGGCTTCGAGTTGTCGAAAACCGAGATAGGCCATTATAGAGAAGCCTCACACAACCCCATGGGATCAAATGGATTGACCATATGTTTCCTGGATTTAAATAAATAGTCTGTCAAATTTTCACAATTTTTTGGACTCTGGGCACTTGAGAGATCGTACCGGTACGGTATGACTCTTGACGTTCCGGTGCTTTAGGATGCACGACAAGGGCATGCCTAGCGTAAACTTGCTCACCCAGACGCGCTCACAATATTGGTTTGTGCACATGACAAACAAAATTTGACCATTGGGAGCGTAAGGGTGCTCTCGCACCAAACACATTGTTGTTTATATTCATATTGTCGATTTTTGTTGTTTATATTCATATTGTTGATTACATATGCAAATATTCATTTAAATTTATAATAGGGAAGCAACCAAATAAATCGAAAACACAATAATGAACTGAATACAAGGAATTTTGTAGGGTTAATTCAACCTTTTAGAAATTTTATCAAATCATATTCCACGATTGTAATGTTTTATATCATATATTTTTGTTGTTTATATTCATATTGTTGATTACATATGCAAATATTCATTTAAATTTATAAAAGGACAACCACAAAATACAATGAATACAAAATAATGAACTCATTACACATTTATTGGATTGAATATATATATATATATATATATATATATATATATATATATATATATATATATATATATATATATATATATATATATATATATATATATATATATAAGGCATGTCTACCAAGTCAATTCAAGTATTACAAAAATGTGGCATATGCCATGTCCAAATCGATATACAATAAAAATGTAGAATATATCTACATGTATTGGTCATTCTTTGACCAAAACTAACACTATATGATCCTAAACTTTTGGTGGATCATCAAAATCAAGCCTCTTCAATGCAATACGCAGCTCTGTAGATGGCTGCAAAACCACAATTCAAAAGCCAAGTTAGAATTCTTTTGTAGAAAATAGTTCACAATAACAACATAACTATGCATTTAACTTTAATTCCTTTGCAATTGAAATGTAGATTACCTCATTGGCTGATCTAGGAGCTAATGTCTTCGCTCTCCTCTCCTTGTCACTCTTAGGAGTTTTCTTGAAGACATACTTAAATGGATCCACGTTATGGCCGTACTGCGAAGGGGTCTATTGTAGATTAAATGTATAATTAATATAATGTACTAACATAAATATATCAAAAACACTTAAAAGCTATAATATAGAGAACAATGATGCACCTGTGTCTGAGATGCTTCTCCAATGGATTGAGGATGGCTCACCATCGATGTAGAAACTGTCGCTATTACCTATACAAAAAATATTCAAAGATTAAATACAATTAATATAACGATAAGTATTGAAGGTTAAAAACAATTAATTTTACATATCAAACAAAAGTGTACATCGGATCCTGAGATGCTTCTCCAGTGCAAGGAAGAGGGTTCACCATTGACGAAATAGGTATGGATATTTCTTGTATGAAAAAATTATAAGATTATAATATATCACAAGTTCACATGTACGCGTGCATATAATTATGAAATCAAGAAAATAAAGTAGAGATGCATACCTCCGCCCTCTCTTGATCTGCGAGTGAATCAGGTGCATTCAACAAATCCACAAAGCTCAATGGCCATTGTACATGTAAAATAGACAAAAAACACTAATCAATCTACAAACACTAATTAATACTTGATTTCAACATTTTCAAACAAGTGTACAACTAAAAATGTGTTCAAGTACCTTCTTCCCACGTTTTGGCGTCTTTGAGGAATTCTTTTTCTTAGGGCGAGCCCTAGACGCGGAGGGGGGTACCAAAAAAAAAACAAAATTAACATGAGATATTAGTACATATAATAAATTAAACATAATTTTAAAAATCTAAAATGAAATGACTTGCATATTCTATCAAACTAATACATAAAAAGAGTTGATCGCTGAGAGCGTGATGTGATCAATCTGGGACATTTCGTCCCCTGTCAACACCTACAAACCAGAAATTGGACCAAGCATTAAAGATAGTTAGTATATCTTGTATTTTTTTGAATTCAAAGTTTACTATTCTATTTTAACATGTTACAAAATTTATACCTCAGGCATCGAAGTTGCAGCTATAGTAACTGGGGGAGGTGTATGGGATACCGTTGCTGCATCCTAAAATGCATATTATTTGTCTCAATTTAAATCGATGTATAAATGAAAATTCATTTATGTAATTACAAATTTAAAGTGATTGATAAATAAAATGTTATGATTCAAATCAACACACCTGTGTCTGTGGCTCATGGGCAAACACCATGTTCATCAACTCATCTGTCAGCGCGATATCCTCAACCTTGTGAGCCTGACATCTACAACCGCAAATCATGCACAGATGATATGAGGATCCATCTGCACCGGCTACATCATCTATCCCTGAGCAATTGACACACATATGCTCAATGAGCTCTTTGTCGCCCTCTAATGGCTCATCATCCAATACAATAGGGTGTGCTAATGATGTCCCATGTTGGATGATGGCACCAGTCAATGTTGTGGCCGCTTGAAGAGTCTATAGCTCCATCAACTCTTTCAACTCTAATGGGACAACATGATGCACCTTGGGTTTGGGTGCTAGGGGGCGGCGACTCTCTTTGGCTAATTGCCTACAGGCTCCAAGTCTATCTTGGGCAGAGCCACCACCTCTACCATGAAACTCTCTCATGTCAAAATAGTTTGGCCGCACATTGAGCACAAACTCACAATATATTTTTCTCAAAAAATATAATGGCACCTCATAATTATTACAAGGTGGATCATCAAATACCATCCACTACCTCTACCAAAAAAGATTCTTCATTTGCACATTGGTACACCAATGTATGGGAAACCTCTTTGCATTAAGAGGTAGTGACTGACCAGCTTTGAGATCAACAAAAAGGGCACATATTTGTTGTTTAGTAATATTTTTGTTTTTCACTCCATCGTATGATAGTCCATTGGCATAGAATTGACGACACCTATCCCTAAAGCTTCCCCATTTGGTAATTTCTGTGGAAACAACTATGGCACCACTAGCTAATGTTTCTAGCCTACAGGCGAGGGATTGATGATGGTCAAGTTCAGAAGTTTTCAATTTAACAATCAGTCTATTGATTTTAGACATATTTTATCCTAACTGATTAATTAATTCTTCCTATGTTTCGGGTGTGCGGTCAAAAGGAGGAATTGGGGGTTGTTCTTGTGTGTTTTCAATAGGTGCATTTTGTTGTTCTTGTGGGTTTTCAGGAGGTGCATTTGGTTGTTCTTGCTCTGGATTAGAAGAATCTAGTTTTTGAAACAAAAAATGAAAAAACCTAATCAAAATTAATGAAATTAAATTCAAAATGTAAAACAAATTGCATAAACCGGAAAGAGAGACAAAAATAAACAAAAAATAACCTTGATCCATAGCTTGGAGGACAAATATAGCACCTCATTCGCAGTTTAGGAGTGGAAATGGGGAAAAAACGAAGTTAAAAATGCGCTATTCAGGGGTAAATGAGACTGTTTTTTTTTTTTAAGTTTTTTTACCAGGCACTGCGTACGCGGTTTTATTTGCATTATTAGTGCGTACGCACTCAATTTCCTAGGAGTAGCATGTACACGCTTATTTTCCTAAAAGCAGCGCATATGCGCTACCTTTTCTAGGCTCGGGAAGAACAAACCTAAGTGCATACACGGGAACTTCAAATTTTAAAACTGCGTACGCGTTGCTTGTTTTTCCAAGTTTTTTTTGGGTGGTTTCCACTTTTCTGACCACCATCTTTGTGCACACACCCCAATGTTTCTTTGTTTTGTTTGAAAATGTTTGAGTGTTTTGATCATGCAGGCACAAATCCTAGGGTTGGTCGGGACAATAGTTGTTGAATCTCACGTGGGGTTTCCCCTGAGCTATGTAATTCAGAGCGGATACTTAGTTGGTTGACCCCATTGGCTCTGCCCTCGACACTCACTTCTCCAGGACAACCAAGCACTTGTCCCCGTGAAAACTCCTCGTGGAAAACTTTGTATCTCTACTAAGAACCATAAGAATGTGAGTTGCTTCAGAGGTCCGACCTCTTGCGCCAACAACTAGAAGGTTTTTGGTATTTGTAAAACAAAAAGGTGCTAGTAAGGGTTTATTTTAGGAGACTATCCTTTGAAGTCGTGCAAGTACGATTGAGGCCTATATCCCAACAAAGTACAAAACACTTTATTAGTCACACAAGCATGATTTAGACCTCAAGGGCCCTACAATGTGCTTGATATGAGATAAATCTCATATAGCTCCAACCTCCGAAATTTTTATCCCAAGAGGCATATTTATTATAGTGATTTGGAATGTTTGAGTTTTAGCCATACTCACTTGGGTCGTTCCCTCCTCACTAGTAGTCCTAGTGACCACATGGGGAGGCAAGCCCTCTAAAGATAAACACAAAAGATCCTAATGCTCAAAACACGAAAGACACTGGTTCAATTTTAGTGCACCAATTGAAGTGTTTTCTAGACTAAGAAGACAAAGAAAGCAATTTTAAAATCAAATATTTTCCAAATTTCTTGCACCAAGATTATTAGTAGTTTTGAAATAATACCCCTCCTACAAGCACACAAGTTAGGTAGATTTTAGATCCAAAAGACTTTGTGAAATAGGGGCCTTCAACAAGACAGTTTTTGATAGATTCAAAGATATGATTTTCCATGAGTTATTTTGCATCATAAAAATTAGAACACTTGTAAAATTTCAAGACATTTCCAAAAATGTAAGAAAATCCAAAAAAGTTGCTAATTTACTCCAAAAATTATTTTTTTATGAAAAACATAGAAAATGCAACATTGATCCAAAAAATCTGATTTTTTTACTGGAAACTCTTGATAGCCTTTCAGACCTGCATAGAAAAATTTCAACAAAAATTTCAAGCAATTTGTGAGATATAATCAAAAAAATGAAACACCCTAATTTTTAAAGATCTATTTTTTTATGAAATAGTTTGCATAAAAATTAAAATCACAAAGAACAGATCTTGTGTTTAATTCTGAGAAATTTCCAAAACTGTAAACAAATCCAAACAAGAGACGCATAGCATCATGTTCCTGTTGAAAGTTACAAATGTTGGAGGTAGAAGAAAAAAGATAAGGTAGAGGTGGGTTTTGGTAAGTAATGGTTTAGAAGTTTTTGTTGTAGTTAAGATCTTTTAATAATTTTTTTTGTTGAATTGTAAAGAAATATGGAGGATTACAACAATATTAAATTAATTGAGGGAAAAAGGTCTCAGTAGGATTTGTAACAAATCATACTTCATAGAACATTGCCAATGTTTGTGTAGTTTTGTACAAGGCAATATTCACCCCCCTCTTGTCATTGTAAACATAGATTAGAGAAAGATTGTGTAGTCTACTTTGTCAGGTGGATTAAATCATTATTTCTTACATATTGAGTATCCTTCTTTGTAGCCATTGATAACTATTTGCAACAAAGCAATTAAGATAAATATAAGATAGTCATTTGTTTAATTATAATAAGACATTCAATTATATTTAATTATTTTTTGAGAGAAAATGGAACAAAAATTTGAAGATTTAATAAATTTCTATAAAATTATTTACTAATTTAAAATCTAATAAAAAAAACAATTATAGTTTGACTGAAATTTGTAGAAATATTTGTCTATTTAGATAATGTTCAGTTTTTTTTAAATCCCTTATTTCAAGTGTTATCATAGCATATATGTTAATTTTGAAAAAGTAGAAATCACTTTTTTGAATTAAAAGAAATTGCAAGAATCGTGGATTATGCACATACCTTAACCATTGACAACTGAACTGCAAATATTTGTGTATGAAATTCTGCAAGAATTAAATGTTTTACATATTAGATTTCACATTAATGAGAATTGATTTTTTTACAATAATAAGAATTTAATATTTTTTTGAAATAAGATATAAAAAATATAAGCATACACTCAATCAAGTAATGTTGATTTCAATTGAATATTACAAGAAAAAATCAACAACCTAAATAAAAAGATATAATTACATATATATTTACTACAATTTTTAATTTTACAAATTAAAGTATTTATTAAAAAAAAAAATGATTTAAACTAATAATATTAATATTAATAAATAGTATTTACATGATATTAACCCTATTTTACAAAATGAAATATTGATTAAATTAATTGAACATATTCTAACCTAAGTGAAAATTATATAATTATAATTATAGTTGAATGTACATAATTCAAGCTTTACTAATAGAATATAATAATACACTTAATTTAAAATCTTATTTTTTATTAATATTTATAAATTGTATTATTTTTATTATATTATATTATATTAATTATAACTCACCATTTCATTTATTATTAATATATAATAAAACTTATTAAATTATTTGAAACTTATAATTAAATTTTAATTTAGATTAATAATAATATTAGTAACAAATTTATTTGTAATTTATTTTATTTTGAAAACTCTATAATTTTTTATTAATTATAATTCTCATTGTATGTAACAATTAAACATGAAATGAAAATATAAAAAAGTAAGCCTCCCAAATAAAATATGGGGGTCTTCATCTCCATCTTTAAAAGAGACTCAGAATCAAAACTGTGAAATCTTTATCTCATATAACATGCGTACAGGTGAATACATTTTTTTTCCATGTGACCTGTTAATATATTTATTATATTTCAATTAATGTGACATCTACGAAATCTCATTCGTAGATTATAAAAAACATTGCACGCTATAAACAAAATTTTGCAAACCCTATAAGTAATACGTGCCAAGCAGAACTGTTTCCACGTTTAGCTATGTGCATAGACTGCACATGCAAGAGTCCACCTCACTGTCACATGTGGAATAGATGGAAGCTTAAAAGCTAATCTCTGTGTGTGTTTTTTAATATGAAGTAACTCTCAGTAGAAAGAATTTTTATTCCTCTTTCTTGAATTCGTGGTTTTTTGAGCTTTCAGGAAGGGAAATCGAATTAGAAAATATTCTGATTCGCTTGTTTTTGCAATTTCAGACTGGGCGTACAAGTTTAGTTTGGGCGTGAGAATTATTTAATTTTGGTTTGCATTTTTTTTGTGGTGGGATACTTTCAATACTGCTGGGAGAAGATGCAACATTCTTAGCAATTCACACAGGGCTCTTACAGCATGCCACGCTTACGGTGAATGAACCACCATTGTTCAGATTGGAAGCAACGTATTGAAGGATACATGGTCGTTGTAATATACAACACATTAAGCCGCCATTGGACAGAATGCAGAACACAAAGAGCACTTAGTTGACTGCGCCAAGGAAGGGAAGTTAGAAGGATGTTGCAAGCTTGGAAAGCCAAGAATTCATATTCCAGTTCAAACAAAGCTAGGCCAAGTCATCTTGCATTGTGGAATGAGTTTATTTATTTATTTCTATTTGGTTTTTGGTAAATGGTTTGCCTTATGATCTTAACCAGTTATAAGGCAAGGCACATAGTTAAGATTGAGTGTTTCAGTAATGGGTTTCAAACTTATTATGCTTTCTAAACATCCCATTGAATTTTGAATATCAATTTTTTTCTGTTGTTATTGTTATTTATTTTGTTAAATTAACCTTTAACATTTATCCCGCCATCAATGTACATACATGATAATGCACAATTAAGCTTAGTATATGCCAGGTTTGGGATTAGTTTCACACATTCCTAGGTTTGACAAAGCCTTTTAGAATCTAAAACCTGCGCTTATGACCCGAAACTCTCAATTTTCATGATTTCTTGTTCTTTCTGTGATGTTGTTAGAGGAAATGTTGTTGATTAGTAGTCAAATTGAGAGCCTAGGGTTTGAGTTACGGTGATTAGCAGTCACATTGGGAGCCAAGTGTTTGAGTTTTATATAGTTGCAGCTATGCAACAAAAATGTGTTCTCAGAGCAGCCAATACGAACCTCAATTTTTTGCCTCACATTTTTAGCTTATAGGAAAACTGAGTTGTCTACAATATTAAAAAAAGGGAAAAAGAAAAATTCATAAGTAGGAATAAAATAGAAATTTCATCTTTAAATCTTCATTCTACAGGACATTTTCATACAAAGATTTCTTACCTGAGCTCAAAATATTGTCGCTAATGTTTTGTTCTTTCTCTTGTTCTCTGTCTTGCAGGAAAATGATACAAAATTTCTTCTCTACTCTGTGTTGCACGGGAATGAATGATACAAAATAAGCATTATCATCTATTCAATGAGATTAAAATGGATTTCAGTCGGCTCATTCAATGACATTAAATGTACTTATGCCAGATTTTCAAATTGCATTTAATGAAAAAGATTTCTCTAGATCTTTGTTTCTTTCGCATTATGTCAGACTTGCAAATTGCATTTAATGAAAAAGATTTTTTCAGATCTCAGATTTTTTTTTATTTAAAAAATTAGCAGCATCATCCAATCATAATTCAAAAAAATGATTTATTGCTAATTATTAAATAATTTTAATATTCAAACATTTAAAATAAAAGAAAATCCCATAAAATATTGTAATGTGATTGGATAGCTTAAATTCATTATTGCATCCAACGGATGCTATAGTTACCTGTCGGCAGGAACTAAAAATTAACTCACTTGCTCTCAAAATTAATTTTTTTATGAAAATGCATAAAAATTCATAGAAAATTCAAATATGCTCCAAAAAAATTTGATATTTTAGCTGAGCATTTCTAATACTAATAAGTTGCACACAAATTTAAATAAAAAAAAGTAGACCCCCTTTAGAATTCTGATAAATTTCCAAAAATGTAAAAAAATCCAAAAAATTCGCTAATTTGCTCTCAAAATTATTTTTTATATGAAAAATCATAGAAAATTCAAATATGCTCCAAAAAATTGGAATTTTTTACTGAGCACTCTTGATACTATCTGCAACCTACAAACAAAATTTTATGCAAAAATTCCAAGCCATTTGTGAGATCGGATCAAATCTCTCCAAGATCTTAATCTTGTGTCTAAAACCCTAGCTGCACAAGGTTATTCTCTAAATTGTTTTACAAAACAGCAATATAGGGTTAGAAAAACCTGCAAAAAAAACATAGATCTAACAAAAATCCATGTCCCATCGGGCATGCCAAAATGTGTATGGTGAAAAGTGATGATAAACTATTGTAAAACCATAAAGATCCAACCACAAACAATCTAGATCCTACAATGAAACATTCACCAATACCAATAGAGATACCTAAGATCATGCAAATCAAGAAAATAAAATAAGATATACCATTCATATGTCTAGTAGGGTTTCAATCTCCATTGTCTTCCTATCTCCATTGATCTTGCTTAGTATATTTGCTCTCAGATTTTATGTGTGCACAAGAGCTCAACAAAGAACAGAAATGTGGTTGATAGCTTGATTACAAAAAGGATTGTTTGCATAAGATTGATTAGAATGATAGGAGGGTTGATAATGAAGGAAGCATCCTCTTATATAGAAGACACTGTAAGAAATGAAAGGATGAGATTAAGAGGTGTAAAAGATAGATGGTCGGCTAGGATTAAAGGGTAGGTAGAGGAAATAAGAAAATAATGAGAGGGTAGGTAGTGTAGGAATTAAGAGATGAATGACATGTATCATAGGTAGAAAAGGCTAATGAATTAACTAACTATAATAAAGATTTATTTAATTAATAGAAGAAATGGGATCAATTAAATAAATAAAATATTTATTTAATTTAGGAAAATGACAATATAAATAAATAAAAGTATTTATTTAAATGAGGAAAGGATTAGAAGAGGATTAATGAATTAATTAAATAAATAAAGATTTATTTAACTAATAGAAGACTTAGGATAAAATAATTAAATAAATAAAAATATTTATTTAATTAGACAGAACAATTTTAGGTGTCTACAATTATCATATATATTTTCAAATGACCTCAATTTCTTTGTTTATTTGCTCAACATTTTAATGTAGAGAAATAATAGGATAGTTGTTTTCTACCATTTTTGTTTTTTTCTTCATATTACATATGATTTTATAAATCAATATTTAACATATTTGTAATTTTTGCATGTATAATGTAAATCTTTTATTTATTAATTTACAAAGATATAATGTAAATAATGATTTTATTTGATTAAAGTTTCTCAAAATTATATAAATCTTGATGTTCAAAGTTCCTTCATTATAATTGCAAAAGTAAGAAGATGAAACATCACCAACATTTCTTTTGAGAATGGTCTCTCTTCTAACACTAATATTAAAACTTCTAATTTTCTTAATGTTGCTAATCGTGCTAATTATATTATTATTATAAATTTGATTAATCTATCAACATCCATAAAATTATTAGATTAATATATCTTTTAATATTAATAATAATAAGACTAGTTTACCTCCCTACTGATATTTGCACCAATCAAATTCAATATTAATAATCTCATAAACATGTGAACATCATGTTAACCCCTAGGCATTTGTTTTGGCATTTGTGTCAAATGATTTGGAAGCATGTTATCATTGGAATTTCATGTTTAGCATACATTGCTTAGAAAGGTTGACTTGTGACACAATTGTATACATGTGATTAAGTGACTAAGGTATCGTTCAACATTGAAGTCACTTAGGTGACTAGGTAACATAACGTGATGTTTCCCATCAATATGAACCTAGCGGGCATAATGTTTTTTCTTTATTAATTTCCACCGAAATACTCGGTGAGTGGGACATGACGTATTATTGGAAGGGCACATTATTTTTTTTCTTTGAAGCTTATTTTTTATAGCTCTGTTTTGTGGAAGCCCTCTTGCTTGAACTAGGGCACATGCATACAAGTCAGTATTTGTTTGGTTTTACCCTCGACCAAAAAAGACGTAGTGATAGGTCTTGATGAGTGATTCATGGCAATTTTTGAACAGTTACACCACAATAGTTTTGAGAGAATCTTCAGCACACGGTTTACTTCATCAGGTGTTTTCGTTCCTGATTTTTTTTTGCAAATCTCTTTCTTTACTATGCAGTAGTTTTATTTGGGACAATCATTATATGGTTTTACCTTTGTTAAGGAAGGGTTTAAGAAGTTTGTTTGAAAAAATAAAAGGGGTTTAGCAAAGTTTTGTTAAATGAAAAAGCTCTCTCTCGGTGTATGCATTCTTGTAAAGAGTCAGCTCTTGGGTTTTTATTTTGTTATGGGTAAAGGGTTTGTGTTTCTGTGTTGTTAAAATCATTTTATCAAACCCTATCTTTCAGGTCCTTGTTTTCGGTTTGAGTTAGAGCAATTGTCATAACTTATCATAGTCTTTGTGGCTCTATAGTTCGAACCCTAGCTTCTTTTTCTATCCTTATGGGGTTTATGTTTCGAGTGCTTGTTATTGTGATGCACATTCATATATGGTTAATATCCTAGTCAAGTTATTCTTGATCTATTAGGTTGTCTTTCTATAACCTGAGTATACATGGTGCTAACAGTTGAAAATATTTTTTTGTTTATATTCAGTTAAGGACAGTTATGGAGAAGTTAGTTCATCTTTCTTTCAAAGATGTTGAACATCATATGAGATTTGATTGAAACCTTTCAAAATAGAGAGTTGTGCCTGATCAAAAGAAAATTTTCTCTCTTGCTATCTGTTACTTTGCAAAGTTATTTCAGTTTTACATAAGCATTGATTCATGTTGTATATCTGTTTTTCTTTGAGAAATATTTGGAATGTATTTGTTTCACTACAGCGTATCACTATGTGTAGCTTTATATGCATAATTATATTTTATACATGAGCAAACAGGCTCTTTATATTATATGATTGTGTATGTTTAATATACACTATGGTGTATTGTAATTTAACTATTTGAGATGTACTACTACTTCTAAATCTCAATTAATATGAGATTAGAAGATGCTATGTAAAGAAGCATAGATGACACTCTTTTTATAAAACTCAATCAGTAAAGTTAGAAAGCCAGTGAGGCATTGTAAAAGTGATTTTTTTCAGATAAGCCAGTGAGGCATTTTGAGTAGTTGTATTCCCCAGAAGGGTTTCCACTTAGGATATATTATTGTCTCAATTTGCGTTGTGATATTTGTGCATGATTTTGCATCTACTTGTCATTTCATGTTGATTATGTTTTTCAAACTACAAAAGTTTTACAAGATCGATAATTGACTATCAACATTGATTCACCCCACCCCCCTCTCAGTGTTGATTGTACTCCAACAAGTGGTATTGGAGACAAACCCTTGTTGAAAAGAAAACTAGGGGTTTCCTGGTAGGAGTACTTATGGCTAGTCAAGAGGGTCAATCATCTGTTGGAGCACCTTTATTTAATGGTTTTGATTATGCTTTCTAAAAGTTTAGAATGAAAAGGCATTTAACCTCTCTAGGATATAAAGTTTGGTTTGTTGTTGAAAATGCATACACTTCCATTACAACACCTTCCACTCCTGATGAGGAGAAGGAATGTGAGTGTGATTCCAAAGCCTTTAATTCTATTTGTTGTGGCTTAACTAATGATGTCCTGGTTAAAATCATGGATTGCAAAAATGCTAAAATTGTCTAGGATAAACTCTCACATATCTATGAGGGTGATGAACAAGTTAAAGAAGAAAGTTACAAACCTTTAGAGCTAGGTTTGAGAGTTTCATAATAATTGAAAATGAGAAAATTGTAGGTTATTTATTGAGAGTTCAAGATGTTGTGAACTCTATAAGAGGTCTTGGTGAGGATTTGAAAGAACCAATTGTAGTTAAAAAGGTGTTGAGGTCTCTAACACCTAAATTTGATTCCAAAATCTCTTCCTTATAGGAAAGAGATATCAACAAAGTCACTTTAGATGCTTTGCATACTGTTTTTACAACTTATGAAATGAGAATCAATGACAATTGCTCTACTAGTAGAGAATTTTCTTTTAAGTCTGTCAAAAAGGATAGTGATAGTATGTGTGAATCTGAAAATCTAGATGAACATGACATGGCTTTTGTCAAAAAACTAAGAAGAGGGTTTGGTAAATATAAAGGGAAGTTACCCTTTAAGTGTTTCGATTGTGGCAAGATCGTACATTATGATTCTCAATGTCCAAATAAGGATCTAAGTGACAGTGATGATGAGGGCACTAGAAAATTAGAAAAGAAAAAAATCACTAATTTCAAGAAGAAGAATGTCTTCAAAAAGAAGAAGAGTCTATATGCAAATGTTACAAATAGTCTTTCTGATGAATCTATTCAAGAAGGAGAAGAAACACTATTCATGGCAATAGTGACTCCAAATACCACTCAGGAGGAAATTGATTCAGATAAATTTGCATCTGAGATTGATCTTGAAGGAGAGTTAAGAAGTGCTCTCAAGAAAATAAAGAAATTAAGAAAATAAGTCATAACCTTAAAGATCAGAATCAAAATCATGAAAAACTCATTTCGGATCTAACATTACAGATTGAAGAGGACAAAACAATTCTTGAGGTAACTCAAGGAAAATTCAAAGACAAAGAAGAAGAATACTGCTCCTTAGAAGCAAAGATTGTAAATGTTCGAAAGAAGCTGGACAAGTCATCTGACTTTGTGAATAAGTCTTGCAGTGACAAGAAGCTTTCTGAAGGACAATGCTCAAAACAAGCTGAAGCTGAGAAGGAGATTGACAAGAAATGTAAGTCTCCTAGATATAATTTTCACTTCTTTGGTTATTGTGTCAATTGTAATCAAATTGGACATAAAGAAAATGACTGTAGAATTGTGTCAAGAAGAAAATACAATCTTGTCAATGGTCATCTTTATAAATTTTTAAGCAATCTCGGATGCTTTAGATGCAAAGATTTTGGTCATTGCTGCCTTTTGCAATTTTGTTCTTAAACAGTCAGATAAAACTGTCAAATGAAGACTTCTTTGGAAACCAAAATGGAAATCTGAAGTTTTAGTTGCACAAACAACTTTATACTTAGCTAAAAAGAATCTTTGGGTTCTGGATAGTTGATGCTCTCACCATATGACTGGTGATAAAAATAAATTTATCTATCTTGAAAACTATTCAGGAGTTGCTATGAGATTTGGCAATGATCATTGTATTTAGATAAATGGTAAAGGCACAATTATGCTTAATAATGACGCACCAGTACATGATGTTTATTATTTAGAGGGTTTAACACATAAATTAGTGTAAGTCAAATTTGTGACAATGGCTTCTATGTGACCTTCTCTGTACTTGGTTGTGAGATTGAAAAGAAATATGGAAAGTTTATAGCAGCGGGTTTCAGAACAAATGGGAACATTAATAACCTTTACGAAAATTCTAACAACAAACAAGAGTCTAGTGTGTGCTTCATGAGTCAAGTTGATGAGACTAGACTTTGGCATAGAAGATTAGGGCACATAAATTATGACAATCTGATCAAAATCAGTCAAAATAAAAATGGCAGGAAAATGCCAACTCTTTCAAATCGTAACAACAACATCTGTAAAGAGTGCCAAGAAGGGAAACAAACCAGGGTTAGTTTTAAACCTAAAGAGTGCTCTTCTACTAAACCTTTGCATCTTGTTCACATTGACCTGTGCGGTCCTATGAGAACCAAGTCATTAAATAATGAAAGATATTATATGTTATTTATTGGCGATTACACAAGGATGACATGGGTAACAGTTTTGCAACATGAGGCAGAAGCTATTCATAGGTTCAAGGTATTTAGGAAAATGGTGGGAAATGAATCAGATCTTAAGATAAAATGTCTTAGATTAGATAAAGGGAGAGAGTATACTTCTCAAGAATTTGTAGATTACTGTAAAGAACATGGTATAAAAAGCCAGCAGTCAACCTCTAGAACACCACAACAAAATGGTGTTGCTGAGAGAAAAAATAAAACAGTAAAGGAAATGGCTAGAACCATGCTTCGGGATGCAAACTTGTCTAATACTTTTTGGAAAAAAGCATTTCATATTGTTGTGTATGTTTTAAACAAAGTACAATTAAGAGTCAACACAAAATTCACTCCTTATGAACTTCTGGTATGGTAGGCCAACAAATGTTGGCTATTTTAAAATCTTTGGTAGTAAGTGTTACATTAAGAGGGATAATGACAATATTAGCAACTTTGAATCCTGTTGTGATGAGGGTATCTTTCTGGGTTACTCTACTCGTAAAAAATCCTGTAAATATTATAACAAAAGGCTAAAAAGAGTAGTAGAAAGTACCAATGTTAAAGTTGATGAAATGGTTAACTCTGGCACAAAAGAACTTGAAGATGATAACGTTGTAAAAGCTTTTGAAAATGAACCGAAAATTGAAAATTAACAAAAACCAAGAAATAACTCAAAATCAGATGAAGAAACTGAACATAATGTATCAAATGATCCTATGAATTTTACACCAATAAGGTCTACTAAATTACTGTAGAAAAATCATCTTGAAGAATAAATAATTGGTGACAAAACCACATGAATTATAAATAGAAAAAGAGTTGTAAATACTAGCAATCAAGTTCATTTGTGTTTATTATCCCAATTTGAGCCCAAAACATATACAAAATCTAGTCATATGCTTCTTGGATCAAATCTATTCATGAGGAACTTGATCAAATTGAAAAGAACAAGACCTAGGAGCTTGTTCTTAGGCCTTCAAATAAAAGCATAGTTGGGGCCAAGTGGGTTTTTAGGAATAAATGTGATGATAAAGGCAATGTGATTAGAAACAAAGCCAGGATAGTATGTAAAGGATATTCATAGATTGAGGGGGTAGATTTTGATGAAACCTTTTCCCCTGTAACAATACTTGAAGCTATCAAAATATTCTCATATTTTTCTGTTATAAGAATTTTAAAGTGTAGTAGATGGATGTCAAAACTGCATTCTTAAATTGTGACCTTTAACAAGAAGTGTATATGGAACAACCTAAAGGTTTTGTATGTGCAGGAAAGGAGGATCATGTGTAAAGATTAAGAAAAGCCTTGTATGGCTGAAAACAAGCTCCAAGAGCCTGGTATGCCAAATTAGACAAACATTTGCAGGAACAAGGTTTTCTCAAGGGTGTTGTTGACCGTAACTTGTATTTTAGATAAAAGGGGAAAACATGCTTATTGTTGTTGTTTATGTAGATAACATCATTTTTCGTAGTGATGATACAAATTTGTGTTCTAAATTTCCTCATCTCATGACATCTAAATTTGAAATGTCTATGCCGGGTGAACTCTCTTTCTTCTTGGGGTTACAGGTCAATCAATTGGATAAAGGGATATTCATATCTCAAACTAAATATGCCAGAGAAATGTTAGACAAATTTCAGATGAATGGGTGTAAACCTATTGGTACACCTATGGAAACAAATTGTAAGCTTAAACAGGAAGTAGATCAGCCTAATACAGATCATACTTTGTATAGGTCTATGATTGGCAACTTATTATATTTAGCTACAACCAGACCTGATATTATCTAGTCTGTATGTTTGGTCTCAAGATTTCAGTAATCACCAAAGAAATATCATTTAGATGTTGTTAAAAGAATTTTGAGATAGATCTCTGGTACTCCTGATTAGGGGGTTTGGTATCCTAGGTATAATGATTTCACTTTAGTTTCCTATTCTGATGTTGATTGGGCAGGTTGTTTGGATGACAGAAAAAGAACTTCTAGATGTTCTTTCTTCCTTGGTGATAGATTGATGGCTTGCCATAGTAAGAATAAGGATTCAGTAGCTATGTATATAGCAGAGGCTGAATACATTGCACCCACTTCTTGCTACACTGAGGTTCTAGCAAATGAAGTTGTTCTGCATTTTGTGTCCTCCAAAGATCAAGTGGTTGATATTTTCACCAAGCCATTACCCAAAGAGACTTTAATTGAGGCATTAAGAGATAAACTTGGTGTCTTATCTCTCAGTTTTGTTTAGTGATTTACTCCAATTCATGGAGTAAGGGGGAGCATTTCATGCACATTTTTTTTACCCTAGTGGCATTAAAGTAAATTTATGATGCATTATCATACCTGTGATATTTTTATGCACCATATGCGTGCTTTCAATTTTTTTTGTTGGTTTCAGCTTCTCTCCTTTGGCATTATTGTCAAAAGGGGGAGAAATGGCTATCCTATCATGGTTCAATAGTGCTTTATGGCAGTTTTATGATAGTTTTATGCAGTCAACAGTGATTTGTGAAAGTTTTATGCAATCAGCAGTGATTTGTAACAGTTTTATGCAGTCAACAATGATTTGTATTTGTGATTCAGCAGTTTAGTTTTTCATATGGTACCATAGCATATTTTTCATGGCATACATGGCATATTCTTTCATATGGTATCATGGCATATTTTTCATGTCATACATGGCATATTTAGTTTTGATTTAGTATCATGGTAATATTCTTGTGATTTAGTGATCTTGTGGTTTGACATCTCCCTTGAAGTCATAGGATACACTTGACAAGATTGTGTTTTACATGGGTATTCAGGTATTGCAGGTATATTGTTCTCCAGACTTTGGTTATATTTGACACCAATGCTAAAGGGGGAGTTTGTTAACCCCTAGGCATTTGTGTCAAATGATTTGAAAGCTTGTTATAATTGGCATTTCATGTTTATCCTACATTGCTTGGAAAGGTTGATTTGTGACACAATTGTATACATGTGATTAAGTGACTAAGGGGTCGTTCAACATTTAAGTCACTTAGGTGACTAGGTAACATAATGTGATGTTTCCCACCAATATAAACCTAGCGGGCATAATGTTTTTGCTTTATAAATTCCCATCGAAATACTCGGTGAGTAGGACATGACATATTATCGGCAGGGCATATTATTTGTTTGTTTTGAAGCTTATTTTTCATAGTTTTGTTTTGTGGAAGTCCTCTTGCTCATACTAGGGCACATGAATACAAGTCAGCATTTTATTGCTTTTACCCTCAGCCAAGAAAGATGCAGTGATGGGTTTTGATGAGTGATTCATGGAATTTTTTGAACAGTTACACCGTGACAATTTTGAGAGAATCATTAGCACACAGTTTACTTCATCAGGTGTTTTCCTTCCTGAATCTTTTTTCTATAAATTTCTTTCTTTACTGTGCAGTGGTTTTATTTGGGCAAATCGTTATATGTTTCTATATTTGTTAAGGAAGGGTTTAAGAAGTTTGTTTGAAAAAATAAAAGGGGTTTAGCAAAGTTTTGTAAAATGAATTTAATCTCTCTCTCAACATATGCATTCTTGTATTCAGTTAGCTCTTGGTTTTGTATTTTGTTATGGGTAAAGGTTTTGTGTTTTTGTGTTGTTAAAATCATTTTATCAAACCCTATCTTTTAGTTCCTTGTTTTGGGTTCGAGTTAGAGCAATTGTCATAACTTATCATAGTCTTTGTGGCTTTTTACTTCGAACCCTTGTTTCTTTTTCTATCCTTATGGGGTTTATGTTTCAAGTGCTTATTATTGTGATGCACATTCATATATGGTTAATATCCTAGTCGGGTTTTTCTTGATCTATTATCTTGTCTTTCTATAACCCGAGTATACATGGTGCTAACAGTTGAAAAGATTTTTTTATTTATATTCAGTTAAGGACAGTTATGGAGGAGTTAGTTCATCTTTCTTTCAAAGATGTTGAACATCATATGAGATTGATTGAAACCTTTCAAAATAGAGAGTTGTGGCTGATCAAAAGAAAAATTTCTCACTTGCTATCTGTTACTTTGCAAAGTTATTTCAGTTTTACAAAAGCATTGATTCATGTTGTATATCTGTTTTTCTTTGAGAAATATTTGGAATGTATTTGTTTCACTACAATGTATCACTATGTGTAGCTTTATATGCATAATTATATCATATACATGAGAAAATAGGCTCTTTATATTATATGATTGTGTATGTTTAATATACACTATGGTGTAATGTAAGTGAACTACTTGAGATGTAAGCACTGATTGTAAATATGGTAAAATGAACAGACTTTGTCCAAGCAAAACAGACAGACAATATATTAAAGAACAGACTTTGTCCAAGAAAAATGGATAGGAAATAAAAATAACTGACTGTTGTAGTAACAATTTTTTAATATCTTCTTCCCTATAAATTAACAGACATGGACTAAAAGTAACTGACTAACGGGGTAACAAAAAACAATTATATTTCATCTTCTTCCCTATAAACTATCTTCTCCTTACCACAGAGAAAATTTGATTACTTTGTAGCACCTTTCACTCGAAAAAATCAATCTTGCAAGCACTTAAACAAATTTTGAGTGTCACAACGTCTTCCTGCAAACAGGGTCTCATTTTTGGTATATTTTTCTTAATCCTTTTATTTCTATTGTCGGGTATGTTTGGTAATCCTTTTTTTATTATATATTTTGAGATTTGAACTTGTAATTTTTGTTTTGAATAGAATTTTGTAATAACTTCTTCACTTTAGAATGAGTTTTTTTTACTGTAATGGTCTCAAAAACTAAGTTTCTTTTTAAATTTTGTCAAATCCAAGAGTATATTTCAATAACAGACATGAGGGATTGATTGTATAAATAGCCTCAACGTCCTTTTTATATAGCGGTATGTGACTCGTACTGAAATTTGTTGAAAATTTTAAAAATAATTGTAAAGCAATAAAAAACAATTTAAATAGGGAATTTGTGTTGTCTTAAATGTATTTCTACATGCATTGTAGACATAAATTACTTAAATGAAAGATTTTTCTTCATCATTTCTTTCTTTTGTAGATTTTTTTTCAATCATTCATCAAATTATTTTAAACATTTTCATACTGAGAGTAAATTTATTTGTTAAAGCCCATCTCATAAAGGCTGTTCGAACCAAAATTGTGGTAGAACTTCTTCATCCCTGCTTGTGCTAGAATTAAAAGGAAATTCAACAAAGTATAACAAAAAGGGAATGCGAAATCATAGACAAAGCACCCCATTTGTATCCAAAAAGCTATTGTGAATGATTTTTGAGCAATATGTACTGGAAACTCATTCGAAACACAATATTCAAAACAATTTTGGAAACTGTTTAGATTTTCCCCTCTATTTTCTCAACAATTAGTAAATGTATCCATATTCAACAAGGTTTTAGTAATTCTACAACAAATCAAATACTACAGATTTGTTTTATATGAAATTTTTCATGTCGAAATTTTTTTATTTTGGTCATTAAGTGAGGAAAAAGGATTAAAAGGATGGTTCGAGTTTTTTCGGTGTTTTCGACCGCGATCTCTCCCTAAAGGTGGAAGCAACATCGAGGCACTCAGGTGTTGACGTGGGTACCTCGACATCTACATGGAGGAGTTAAGCTCCTCCACCCGATCTGCACTTCTTACCTCGCCCACTTGCTTTACATGCTCTGTGTTTTAATTACTCTACTCTGCAACAATTAATACGGTTAACTCCACCCATCAGCTCATCTCGTGCGACCCTAACCCTGGTATCCAATGGAGCCAGAGTCAGATGGAGATACCATTAATAGCTCTAAACCCATGCCACAGAGAAACCCAACCCTAAAAAAGACTTTCACTGAGACCGTTGCCCCACCTACGAATGGAGTCCACTCGACAGCGCAATTCCTTAAGGCTCCTGCAGACAAAGGACCCAGTAAGGACGCTAAGTCCCTTGCAATACCTCGGACTCCTGCATTTCACCAAATATTGAAATGTTGAATGAAATTGCCTCGGAAAAGCTTAGGTTATGTGACACTGTTATATTTTTTGCCTGTGTTGATGCTCAAAAATGCCCACCTAGGAAATTCGTAGACAATTGGTTTCATAATCTATGGAATCTTAAATTGGGTCTTAAAATCACATTCTATAGACAAATACAGAGAGGTCTTTTTCTCATTTTCTTTAACTCGCATGAATCCCAATTGGAAGCACTTAAATGCCAGTACTGGACGATTGGGAATACCTCCTTTCGAGCCCTAGCCTGGTCTTCGGAGGTAGTTAATGAGGAAGTCCTCGCACTATCCTCTCCCAGGTGGGTCATCTTCAAAGATGTCCCTCCCTTTCTATGGTGTTTTCTTACCCAATTAATGGAACCATTTGGCAAAACAATTCGGATCGATGAAACTGCTCGGCTGTTACCCAACCCTAATGCAAGAATGCTTGTCTCAATTAAGCTCGGAGTTGACATCCCACCATCTTTAAACCTAAATATTAATGGAGACACATTCGTATGTCCGGTTGAAGCTTGGAGGATTGAATGCATGTTTTCTCAGCAAGAAAGAAGGGCATATTCGTAAAAATTGTCCAATTATTAGTCGCAGGAAGCAAAAGAATAATTCAGCTGAGACTTCTGTAAACCCTAAAAACATTAATGACCTAAATTCTCCTCCTCTTCACTCTACTAATGTGGTGACCGCAAATCCTGATCCCATTCCTAATGAAGTAAACCCTCTCAAGCTCGACCATGCACCTTTGGCCCCTGAACCCCTCATCCCTGTTTCCGCCCCTCCAGAAGACCTTGTAGAATCACCCTTCGATTGCTTTCAACTTGCTACTTCAAGGAAATGAAGACGTAAAACTACCCATCACAATGCCCTAAACCATAGCTGCTCAAATATGAACCAATTGGCCTCTAATCATAAACCCCAGGACCCTGCACAATCCCCTATCAATTATGTGATTAAAAATATGGTCAAAAATCTGGAAAACCCTAATCGTGGTGATGATGATGCTAGCATTAGTAATAACCCTGCAATGATCCTCAGATCCAGAACCCCCAAACAATCGGTCTCCTCTTCACTTGCGGGAATTATTGATACTAGCACCATCAACCCCTAGACTGCATCTGCGCTCAAAGAACTAGAGGACAATCATATTATAGAAGTTATTTATGCCAATAAGGGTCTAGATGAAATTAGAGCTAGCACACTGCTCCCTAGGTTTCCAAGCTCCTAGATGTCTAGGTCCGACATAGGAGGAAACTCAGATATTAGAGTCGAGCCTCTCGAAAATAGTGAAGATGATGAGGACCTTATGAAAGGATACTCCTTAAATAAAAAGAAAGGTAGGCTTGTGGGCTCCAAAAACAAGAAGAAGCTTGGAGATCAACACGGTCTCCCTACCAACCCCCCTTAAATCCTCCACTTTAATGAAGTACATACCATGGAACATTCGAGGCCTTGAGTCGCCTGACAGGAAATTTGTTATTAAAAGATTTCTGGACTATCATAAAAACTTAGATTTTCTTATGTTACAAGAACTTAAATCTGTTGGGTTCTCCCTTGACACTACACTTGACTTCATTTGGAGAGATGCAATCAAAATCTGTACCAACCACCTGAGAGGAAAGGGAGGAGTTGGTCTTCTTATTGCCTCTAAATGGATAATGTACCTCAAGGATAAAGGAACCTCCCCCTGTAATAGAGTGGCTTGGGTTACATTAGATGTTAAAGGAACTTGCTTTGGCATATGCTCCATATATGCATCTAATGATTATAAGGAAAGAATATCCCTCTAGAATTGGCTAACATCCCTCCCAAATATCCCCTGGGTCATGGCTGGAGACTTTAATATGACTGAATGCCAGGATGACAAGGCTGGGGGACTTCCGTTTGAATGGAAAACCTCAGAAAGACCTCACTGGGACATGTTTAAACAACATCTGCAGTTTTTTGACCCCTTGGAAGGCACCAAACCTGATACCCCCAACCTATGGCACACTTGGTGCAACTTTCAGCAAAACACTAATAAGATCTACTCTAGGCTAGATAGATTCTATGCTAATAAGGACTTCTTCTCCTTTTCCCCCAATCAGTTTGGGAATGCGGTTGCAGTCTTACCAACTACCCTGTCTGATCACTTCCCCATTTTAGCCATCATTAACATCAAGAACTCCATCACCCCTAGCCACCCTCGCAATAAATTTTTTTTACTTAACACTTCCTTGCTGCAAGATGAGGAAGTCCTAAATGCCATCAAAATAGTTAGACTCTTCAATATGCAACTACATCTCCCCCAATCCCACATTCTCAGATGGTAGAGGAACATTTCCTCCTAGCAGAAACTACTCCAAACCATTGGCCAGAAAAAAGCCAAGGACTTTAGATACATAGAAAAAATCCTTACTCTTCAGCTTCACTCCCTAGAACATGAAATTCAACTGCAGCCCTCTTCCCCTACCTTGGCCAAACAGGTCTCCGAGGCTAGAAATATCCTCAGAAAACACCAGTAGGTTAAAATCAGAGGTGCTTTCATCAGAGCCTGTAACCACTGGCTCCAATTTGGTGATAAAGGCTCCAAAATATTCTTTAATCTGCTCAAGCAAAAATAGACAGAATAACGGTAGATGATAAGGAACTCTTGGATATCAATGATATCAAAGAAGCCTTTGAAGTGTTTTACAAGACTTTGTTTACCTCAGAGGATAATGAGGCCTCAATAGATGCTCGTACCAAGTGCAGGACCATTATTCCTAATAGGATCTCTGAGGACGAAGGTAGCCTCCTCAAAGCTAAGCTAACCATGCAAGAAATTAAGGATGCCATTAAGGCTCTCAAGGATAACAAGGCCCCAAGCCCTGATGGACTGCCTGCTGAATTCTACAAAACCAACATTGACTGGATCTCTAATGACCTCTATGATATCTATAATGAAGCCCTTGACACTGGCACCTTGGGGGAGTTCATAAATAGGGGTATTATTAAACTTATTCCAAAAGAGGGGGACAAAGCCCTAATTAAAAATTGGAGGCCAATCACCCTCCTCAACATCTCCTACAAAATCCTAGCCAAAGCCTTAGACTCTCGCCTTGAGAAGATCCTTCCCAAATTCATCTGCTCTACCCAAACAAGATTCATTAAGGGCAGATACATCTTGGAGAATCTTGTAACGAGTTGGGAATCCATGGAATGAGTCATAACCTCGAACCAAGACACCGCCATGTTCCTTGTCGACTTTGAGAAAGCTTATGACAGGGTGGAATGGGACTTCATCCTCATGATGCTCTCCGCCTTTGGCTTCCCTAGCGAGTTCTATGAATATGTTCGGATCCTCCTCAAGGACGCGTCCACCCTGATCGAAGTCAATGGGACCCTCTCCCAGCCTATTCCTCTGTCTAGATCAATTAGACAGGGTTGCCCCCTTGCCCCTGCTCTGTTTGTCATTGCATCAGATGCCCTGTACTATCTCCTTAGAGATGACACCCTATCCCCCTGTGTCCAAGGCATTACTATGTCGGACGACTCTGAACTGATCAACATCTAGTTTGCTGATGATACCTCATCGTTCCTAAAGCTCTCAAGGCACAATATTGATTCCCTTAATCAAAAACTTGACATCTTTGGTAGAGCATCTGGAGCCCGGATGTCTAGCACCAAATCCATTCTACTTAGGTGGAAAGATAATCCTCCGGACTGGCTTCATCAGTTTGGATATGCTTGGGGAGGTCCAAATAAATTAGTATGTTACCTTGGTATCCGCTTTTTTGTATCTCCCTCTCTTAAAGACATGTGGGGTTGGGTCAAGGGAAAAATAGACAGTAAACTCAACAAGTGGGACAATAGGGTCCTCTCCTTTGCTGACAGGATTCAAGTCTTCCAAAAAATCCTATCTTCTTACAGCATATACTACTCCTCAGTGTGGATGTTCAACAACTACCAAGTCTTTGAAATCCAAAAGGCTATCAGACAATTCCTATGGTCTGATGGCAAGGGTAAAAGAAAAGCTCATGCAGTCAAGTGGACCTGGTGCCACTTAGACAAAAAAACTTGGTGGGTTGGGCCTCAAGGATCTTAGGCTGCAAGGTATCTCCCTCGCAGCCAAATGGATATTTCACTCACTAGAAGGACAAGAACCTTGGAAAATCCTCATCAAAAGCAACATACAAAATGGTATTCCCAAAACTGCCAAAACTTGGAAAGCCCTCTCGTTCAGTGATTTAATTGCAGGCGGTTTCCCTATGTCTGTCCAAGGCACCTGGGTGTTTAAATCCATTTGGAAAGCCTGGGAGCATGTGCGTGGTCTTATTAACAACTCGAGCATTAATTGTGACAATACCCTCCATGGTGAAAGGTCAATATGGTGGAACCTACATCATAACTCCAAACCCCTTGCTTTAACCCAAGGTTGCTCTGCTAAGCACTAGCATAATAAAGGAATCAAGTATATTATGGATATTCTAGAACATGATGACCTTATTAGCTGGGAGGTTCTTAGCACTAAGTATGATCTCCCTGCATCACATAAGAAGACCTACAACATGATTAAAAATGCATGCACTCCCTTTAATCTCCCTAGGAATATCCAAGTAGATGCCCATAGGTACCTTACATTCCTATGGAAGGATGGCTCCACCCTCCCCAAGATCAAAGCGAAGTCTATCTATACCATGCTCAATAGTGATACCTCGGTGATCGAACATATCAACACTCTGTGGTACGTTAACCATACCCCCCACACTTGGCAGAAAACCTTTGAGAAGCTTTGGTGGTCCCCCATCCCCCCAAGGTTAAATGCTTCAGATGGCAACTTATATTGGATAGACTACCTATTAAGAATAAATCGGTTGCATATGATTGGTGTTCTATCTGCAGAAAAATTGAGACCGTGCGCCACATTTTCTTTGACTGCCCTTTTGCTAGAGAAATTTGGCTACTGTTTGGAATTTCTATTACAGAATATGTTTACACTCTTGATATAGTTACTGGTTTTATTCAAGGACTGAGGAAGGATACTAATCTAGTTTGGCAAATTCTATCTTCTTACATTCTCTGGTTTATTTGGAAACTTAGGAATGAGGAGAAGTTTCAAAGTATTACAAGGGAATGTACTGAGTTTTTAAAAAAACTCACACATTACAAAATTGTTGTGCAGGTCTGCTTTCTGATTAACATCGAGAGAAACAAGCTCTTGCAATTCCTCAAAGATGGCAAAGCGACCATGCTTGTTTATGAGATGCAAAATGGGTACGAATGGGTCGGGCTTGCAAAGAATCAGACCTCCTTTCATAAGGTAGTAAAGAAGCTGATAAAGGATCTACAGGACAGTAGGCCTCCTCTCTTCAACAGGATAGAGATGTGCTCCCAGATCCTAGCAAGAAAGAAGGTGGCTTGGATGGAAGGAGAACAAGGTTGGACCACATGGTTGGAGGACCAGGATGAGGTTCTCCAATAGTGCTATACTCTGTTGCGTCCCCTTTTTTCTTATATGATTAGGAGATAAATGTATATAGTTCTCTCTCTGGTTTCACAGTTTGGTGGTTGAGGCTCTGCCCCCCGCTTTCTAGTTTTGTATAAACTCTTCATTTCTTTTGGACTCTCGATTTCTAATATAAAAAAGAAAAATTCATGTCGAACTTCAAGAATAAATTACTGGAGACAAAACACAAAATAAATATAGTTAATTTTAATTAAAAAATTTAAACTTTTATGAAAATGGATTTGTGTTTGTGTTCAAACAACCGTGAAAGATTGATAGATTTGACAGAAAGGCCAACCACATTGAAATGTTTAAATGTTTTGTAAATACCATTGAAATCGTCTAGATTAATATGAAGGATAAAGAAAAAAACTAGAGTTTCATTTAGGGTTCCTATGGTATCAATCATATCACCAAGAAAATTAATGCTTTCCATATTAACATCATTATTGCTATTTAATTTTAATTATAACACAATAACATGTTTTTGATTAAGGAAAAAATGGGTTTTCCAGGGACTCGAAACTGCAAAGTTTACAAGCTAGATAAAAATATTCAAACAAAGTTCACATAGAAAGGAAAGATGCATAATAGACAAGAAAGGATAGCAACAACGAACTAGAAGTCAACAAAAAGCCAACACCAGACAGACAAAGCTAACCTAAGGACTTTAAGGTATCAACAATCTCAGCTTCAAGGTTACTCATCTCTTGAGCCACCTTCTTCAACTCTTGGATCTCCTAAGGTGAAGAATCCGCTTTTCTCTTTAGGTTGGCTCTAGTCCTTTTCGAGGGGCTAGAATCCTCTTTCTGGCTTTTGTCTTTGTTAGCTTCCAAGTCCACGAACAAGGTCCCCTGCTAGGTTTTATCCAGCTTATCCACCAAGGTGCTCATAGTAGTAGTAGAATTATTCACGATTATGTGGCTATGCTTCATGATGGTGTTCACAGTTTCTTGGATCTTGCCAATTTCCCCTTCCAGATGCTTAATCTTTTTATCATTTTCCTTCTTCATCTTATCCATGAGCTCAACTGATCTTTGAAGGCACTCCGCCATTGACATCTTCTCTTCCTCGATAGAATTCTAAGCACCCCTTTAGCTTCCATATCATCCAACTTACTAGAGACAACCCTGTTCTTTATGCTAAGGTCCTTTATCTCATGAAAAACCCACTTAATAATCCTGAAGAATTCAATGGCCCCATTTCTGGCTATTGCTAGTATGTCATCAGGAAATTCTTGATCACGCTTGAAGTAGTGGTCTCCAGGTCTGAGATCTCTAGGGAATCTAGGCCTATTTTCTTTATCGGTGGGAGGGTAAGAGGTATAGGAGCCATTAGTGGAATATGGGGCAGTAGAGGAATCCACCAGAGAATCCTCAGAATAAGAAACCATTTTTTTCTTTCGGGGGGCTTCTTGTTTTTAGCTTTTTGAGAAGTGTCAATAAAGGTTTTCATAGAGGTAACTTTTTTATCTGGAGGCTTTCTCTTCTTTGACACATTCTTGGAGGAGGGATACTCTTCCTCTTCCTATTGAGTGTCCCATTCACCTTTGTCCTCAGACATACTAATTTATCAGTATTATATCCTTCCGAGACCGGAGCCGAAATGGGGTTAGACGGGGCCGACATATTTTCAACATGCTCACAGATTAACTGAATAAGACCAACATGTAGGACATGATACTTCTTAGGGATTTTTCAATGTTTCTTAATACTATGTTTCAAAGAGAAAAACAAGTAGTAAGGAAATTAAATCCTCACCTTGTGTCAAAAATGATTGAGGAGGGGAAAATGGTAGTCATAGACTCTGGTAAATCTGCTATCCATCGTGATGTATTCCATGATAGCTCTGAGCACCTCCCTCCATAGCGTCTTTACCTTCCCAACATCAAAATAACTATTATAAATTTTGACCAGTGTCTCCCTTTCCTTATCAATTTTGGGAAATTTGATGACCGCTTCATCCAAAAACTTTCTATTACGAAATAACTTCACCCCCTCTATGGAGAGCCCAGTGATTTCCCCAATGAGATTCTCATATATCTTTACCTTCCTCCTAGAGAGAACAATTCCTTTATCCTTCCAGTTTTTAGCAAAATACTTTGTAATTTATAGGTTAGAACCATGGAGCTTCTCGAGGAAAGGACTCAGCCCCCCCTCTCAATATGCCTCCAGACATTCAAATTTTTCTTGTGATTCTCACAATTGTTCAGCTCAACCCTATTTCTACTTCCCCCCATCTTCTTACAAACTTTTCTTTTGTTGATCGTGGAGCAAATGAACTGAACAAAGAGCCAATGACAAAACCAAAGCACCCACAATACGTGCCAGCCCTCACAACCCGTAGAGATAATTAAGGCACCACCACCATATCGAATGATGATATAGTACCAATCTCTACTTCGCTTCATCATTATTAAAAATGAAAACTTTCCCATGAGTGACATCATAGTCGATTAAGGCTCTAACGTCAACTCTCAGTTCACTATAGGCTTGCCATGTTTGTCGGCCCATGTGCTTGACCCCTTCATTAGTGAAATAGTTGGCCACCTTATTAGCTCCCCTAAAGGCATGGGAAATTTTAACATTGTCGAATTTGGATAAGAGAGATTAGCTTCTTCTATCCAACTTATTATAGTCCATGAAGGGGGGGATTTTCCAAGAAGGCACTCTATAATTTTATTTGAATCACCTTCAATCCAGATGTTTTTGAAGTTCATTTTATTTGCAAGATCGATCACGTGGAAAGATCCTATGGCTTCGACTATGTGATTGGACTATGAGCCTAACACAATAACATGTTAATATCATTACTGCTATTATATATCTACACTTAATGTTGTAATAAGGATTATGATAATTTGAAAAAAAAAAACAATAACAACCTAAATAGATTCACTCTATTTTCTGTATAATAATACATATATAAATATTATCACTTTTTTATATATATTCAATACACAAACAAAATATCAAATTAAAACTTTTACTTTTCTAAACAATAAAATTATAAAAAATTCATTCCTTTTATATGCAAAAAGTGCTTAGACTAAAAGGACTAAAATTTCTTTAACCCCCAAAATTGAAATGAATAGATTCCTTTCCCTATAATCTTGAATTATCAATACCCCCACGTGGAAAATACCTCTCTTAATAAAAAGGATAATACCTCTTTAAAAAAAGGATCTAAGGGAATCTTCATGAAAGAAAAAATTAATACACTTGCCTCTTTTATATTTTTTTTAAGTATGAAAGGAAAGTGAAATAAAGCCTAATCCAAGTGTAAGGGAAAAAGGCTAATGAAAAATATACTTCAAAAAATGGGTATGTGTAGGATCATGAGGGGTCAAAAAGTGGTGATGTGAAAAAAATGATCTTCTCCACTTGCCTAAAAATACAAAAACCTGTGTTGACCTTTTGCTTGGCTTGGATGTTAGTACATCTGGCCATGACAAAAACCCAACCAAATCGGATATCCAATATTAATAAAATATTATATACTATATAATATATAATATTTTATTAATATTGGATATATTATATTATATATAATCTAAAATGTGTGAATGCGTACATAGTATATATTATATAATATATTATATATTAATTTTTAGGAATTGGATATTCAATTAAATTGGATATCCGATTCTTATGGGTATTTTTTTACCCATTGTGACAGTTCGTGGGTCATTTTTTCACCCATGGGCTGCACGAAAGATAAAAATCCAATATTGGATTTGAGTGGATATCCAATTTGGGCACCATTTTTTTGTGAATTTGTCATCTAAGGTGTGATTTGATTGCACTTTTTTTTTTGTGAATTTTTTTTGCTTTTTTGTTTTGTTTTTTTCTATTTTTTGATAGAAACTAGGTTTTTTTAATTTGAAATACATTGTTCTTTCAAATTTATTGATTAAATTCAAATTTTTAAATTCAATCAGGTTAAATGGGAAATAATAATGATAATCTTGAACAACCACAATCGCCACAACCACCACACCTTCCGTTAGCAAACCCTTAATTACCAAACCCCTCCTTAATTCAAGATTTAATTGGTAAAAAATTGAACCAATTGAGGGGCATTTCAAATTTCTACAATATAATCCCTTGTCTGACCCCAATGTTAGATGCTCTGAATGTCATTATAAACAATGTAAAAACCATGACCGCAGAGCACAATGCCGCTCTTTTGTGGCGAGATTTCATGAGGGCTAGATATGTGAATGGCTTGATATGATTAGGTCAAGGAGCTTGATATTTCAAAAGCTGATATTGCCACATTGTTTTTCAATCCCCACACTAGACGACCCGTAGATGTGAAAAAATAAAACTTTACATCAAGTGGTGTACAAATGATAATATTATAAATAACTTTTGGGATCATTGGTAAATGGTTTTTGATAAACCACTCAACAACAATCTTGATGTCCCATTTTATTTCATTAAAAAATTATATGTTGAGTTTGTTTTGGGCAAGCATGTCAACTACTTTGATATCAAGCCTTTCCAAGGTGTGGGTTTAGGTATGCCTCAAGATAGACCTGGGGAAGTTCGAGTATTACAGGGCCCATATGTTCCCCCTCCTCTCGTTGATCCTCCCACCTCAAATACAACATCTAGATATCATGTTTCTCGGGTTGGAGACTAGCTCATCCTTTTAGTGATGCTAGTGGTGGATCCAGTGGTGCTGACACATCCTCTTTGAATCCACATATTTGTGTTATGTGTGGGCAGCCATGCTTAGGTCCGATTGGAGAGCTTGTTGATCCTCCCACGGACATTGTTGATTATGAGGTGCATGATATTCCTAATGCACCATATGTGATGATAGAGAATGGAGGATACCCTGGAGAGTCCTTGCATGCTAGAGGTGAGGAGTTACCTTCATCATACGCTAAAGTTGTAGTGGTAAGACTTGTAATTTCATAGTGCATTTTATTTTAAATAAATATTTATTAGAGAGTATTAAGTCTTAATGTTTATATACATGGTGATGCCCTGCAAAAAGGATTAGAAAATCTGTTTGATGGCAACACACACAAGAGCACAAGAAACAAACGTTAGTGTTAGCAACAAAAGATTATCCTAAACAGGCATATCAAGAGAGATATTAAGCATGAAATAGAAAGCATATAAACATAGAATAAAATAGCTAATCAAGATGCTCATAGTTGCTCCTCCCTTGTTCCTCTCCTCTCCAAGTCCCAAATGAGTGTAGCTCTCAGCAGCTTTTTGCACTATGGATGCTTATGGAGGATTGAGATTTAATATTAAGCTTCAAATATAAAATGAAAAGCTAAATACTATGCTATTGATGCTAAAATGATTGATTTTACCAAAAAGACAAGATTTTAGTTATGCTATGCTAAATGCTCTTTAAAAATGTCTATAGCCTAAATGCATACAAGTTTTCAGGATCTGGATTATGAAGGAATGGGCTCTATTTATAGGAAAAATGGAGCAATGGATGGCCAGGATTGAAAGGTTTAATCAAGGGTCAAGCTTGAAAGTTGGGGATCCATGTGCACAATTTGCACCAATGAAATGGTGACAAGTGTCAACATAAGATTGGATTGAGAGAAGAGGTTGGAGGCATTAAATGCCTGAGGAGACCTCATGGTTATCTAGAAGGTAAGGGTCAAGCCTAAATTAGGATTACCCACTGGATTAGGAGTTAATGCAAGGATAAACCTTTGTGCAAATGATTAAGAGATAATCATGGTCAAAGCATTAAAGGCTTGATGAGACCCTTGGGTTGGGTAGAGGTTGAGTCAAAACAAATGTTTTAACCATGTGGGAGGGTTTGAGGTAACCATTAATGGTTATTGGAGACTTTGGGGATTAAGTGGTTGAAGGTTGAAAGCCTTCAATGGTTATCAAAGACTTTGAGCCATTTAGTGGTTGAAGGTTGGAAGCTTTCAAAGGTTATCCAAGACTTTGAGACATTTAGTGGTTGAAGGTTGAAAGCCTTTAATGGTTATCAAAGACTTTTAGGCTTTGAGAAGTGACTCCACTTTGCTTAGGAATGTGACAATAATTAGGGGATGGATTAAGTTAATTAGGAAGGGGTTAGAAGAATCTAGAAGGGGATTAGATTTTGCAAGTGGATTTGGTGGGTGAGGGAAAATAGGATTTTATTAAAATAAAAATTCATTTATTTCAATAAATGTGTGCAAGTTGTATTTGGATAAATATTCAAATAAATATTAATTTATTTAAATGAGAAAAAGGAAGATAAAGCATTAAAATGCTTGAAAACTTTGAGGGGAACCATTAAAGGCTTGAAGACTTTAAGGAAAACCATTAAAGTCTTAAGAAGACTATAGAAGGAAGCCATCAAGTTTGAAGACTTTAAAGCCATCAAGTTTGAATACTTTAAGGGAAACCATTAAAGGTTTCAAGTGGGTGAGGATAAATAGGATTTTAAATAAATAATTTATTTAAAATAGTTGTGCAACTTGCTTTTGTAGGAAAATACAAGTGGGTGGAGGATAAATGTAATTTAAATAAATTATTTATTTAAAATAATTGTGCAACTTGCTTTTGTAGGAAAATACAAGTGGGTGGAGGATAAAGGTGATTTAAATAAATGATTTATTTATTTAAATGTGAGAGGTGGGATTTTTGGGGGATTTAAATAAATATTAATTTATTTAAATGTGAGAGGTGGGATTTTGGGGGATTTAAATAAATATTAATTTATTTAAATGTGAGAGAAGATTTAATTAAACAAATATGATTTATTTATTTAATTAATGGTATGAATTTGGTTAAGTGAATTAAATCAAATAAATTGAATAATTTATTTAATTAATAGGAGAAGAGGGTTAAGATGAATTAATTAAATATTAATTTAATTAATTATTAATTGATGGTTAAATAATCAAATTGTAAAGCGGAAAAATTGAACCCTAGTCATTCTCCCCTCCCCAACTCCGAGGAGGGAGAAGGGAGAGTCACTAGGGTTGATGGTTTTCACTTAGGAGAGACTTTACATTCAAAAGAGGGGTTGAAACCCACAAGATCCAATCCCACGCAATGCAAGATTGGATTCTATATGAGTTTCAAGGGTTGTGATAGCAAGGATACCCTCTTTTGTAAAGAATGTAGATGGAAAGATTGAACTAGGAATGCATAGAAAGTGAGAAAGATTCGCTTATAAACTGAGTTAGGGATATAGGATGAAGCTGCGGACCTGGAATTAGCAGTAAAATGTCGAGACGGCGCTGTCCTGCAAATTTGAGCAAAAGTTGACGGGACGATGGCGCTCGGCGTGCACACGGTCCTCCAAAAAATCCGCGAAACGAAGGGGGATCTGTTCGTCTCTGCACAAGGATTCCAGATCTTCAATTTCAGCCGCGTAACTGCAACCTACACACAGAAAAGCGAAGACGATTGGGGGGTTAGGGATTAGGGGTTTGCCCTTAGGTCAAACCCCGGTTTTGGAATTAACCAAGAAATGAGAAATGCTGTAAATGTAATGTAAAACAAGTACTAATACCTTGTTGTAAGGATGTTTGTATCCTTATATGCGAAGGTATAGATGTTGTTGTTTGTTGTATGTTGTATGTTGTAGCATGTAATGTGTTGTAAGTGATCTCCTCTTCAATGGTTGAATCCTTGTCTTGAATGCAACACTTAGCCTTGAATGGAGACTTAGAATGATCAATTGCTTGAAGGAATGCTTGAATGCTTGAATGCTTGAATATCGTTTTCACCCTTTTTCCTCCTTTTTTCAAATGAGAGAGGAAAAGTAGTTTATATACTTGCCAATTAGGGTTAAAAGACTGATTTTCCCGACCTTAGGCCGACCAGGAAATGTTATTTTCCAATTTGCAAACAAAAAGGCCCGAAGTCCCATAGGAGACCGAGCCCAAAATAGGGCCAGGGACCAGGGCGCTGGGCGCCATGGTCCTGGGGGACCAGGGCGCTGGGCACTCTGGTCCCACCTCCCGGGACAGCAGGGTGCAAGGAGGATCAGGCCAGGGTGCTGGAAAAATGCAGTTTTTGGTGTCATGAGCAAGTTTCGGGGTCTCCATTCAGGTTTAGTGTTGCGTTGCCATCGTGAAGACCCAAATGCGGTCGAAATTGCAAGTGTCACAATTTTAGGACGCTACATTTAGCCCCCACTTTAGCGGGAGTATAAGCGTACGCTCATACTTCCAGTAAAGTACAAGGAAACAACATTGAAAAACTTTCACCACGTCAAGGAGGCAAGATACACCAAACCCCCAGTGGACTAAGGATCTTACGACTTCGATTGATAAGGTAAAAGGGAAGATCACGAGGGAGAACCATGACTGTCAGTAGCAAGGTTCCCTCACTATGAGTCATGCAAGAAAGATATCAAAAATTTTCAAGGCAAAGCTAAATTTGTCAAGAAATTTTCAAGTATCTTGAAAAGATATGAACGGGATGTATGCCCCCCTACGTTAAAGCGATCGCACACGCCTCACCGGGGGTGATTGCTTTAAGGTAGTGATACATATAAGAAAATGAAAAAGGGAAAGGAGCACGTTATCACAAGGATTTGGCCCCCAAGTGTGAGATAAGCCCAAGGATAATAGACACAAAACACAAAGCACGAGGTGACTTCGCTTTCCTCGGGGTCAGTATGCTGTATGATAATTCATGTATATCATATGTATGTATGCATAATTGTTCTTCATTCCCCAATCAAGGAAGGTCACCTAGAAGAAGGGAACACATGTGTCTTTTGAGTCAACATGAGAGAGATCGAGAGATCTCAATGCTTTGCATCGTCCTCAAGTAGACAACACTAAGGACAACAAATAGAAGAATGAGAATAACACATAGAAGAAGTAACGAAAGAGAGGAGGAGAGAATCTGCTATGCTAATGAAACTAGTCTAGCACGTCATCTACCCCCCGATCTTGCTAATCAATGTTTCGGGAAGGCAGGGAACACGCTAGAGGAGGAACATCCAACACAGCAGATGGAGCTATCGCAAGATCCAAACAAGGGCTATGTTCATATCCCAAGCCGCGATGTTCTTGTCTAGGAGCTAGGATAAGTGCTTTAGAAAATTCGTTAGATAAATGGTTATCAATATCAACAAGTTCATATTCACTATCAGAATGAACAGGAGAAGTAGCATTTTCATCATGAATAACATTTTCATCTATATCATCATCAAGATTTATAAAAATAGGATCTTTAACTCACACAGGATCAAGACCATCATGCATCTTATGTTTAGGAAATTTCGGCTCAATCGTCGGCTGAGGAGAAAATGGAATAATGCTTGTTGAAGGTGTTTTTGGGGATTGCAAAGTTTGAGCTCTAAGATGACGCTTTCGTCGGCGTTCACGTGCAGAACGATTTCGTTTAGTCTTAGTAGGAAGTTGAGAAGATTGAGGAGGAGGAATGTTCTCATCCTTATCACTTGGGTGTTTAGGTTGTGGTCTCTTAGGCTGAACAATAGGAGAAGAGGAAGGTCTGTTCTCTCCATAAGAGGAAGGAGGAGGAACTGCTCCATATAAAGGAGGAATATTTGGTTTTGGAAGGAGACCAAGTCCATCATGACGAGGAGGGATAGGTCTACTTTTAGGAAGTTTATTAATCATAGGCATAGTCACATCCATAGGGATGGGTTGGGAATCTTCTTGAGGAAAGACATTAGTTTTATCTTTCAAAGGAAGAACTTCCTTCTCAAGAATGATAGGAATGTCAAGTTTGGGTGTTCTAGGTTCACTTAGAGATAGGATCATATCTGTTTTCCACTTTTGATAAGATTTGAAAAGATGATCACTTCGCAGAGGAAGAGATTGGAATTGTTTAGGCCAAAAGTAATCAAGAGGAACGCTAGAAGTTCTTTCAGCTGGTTTAAAGAGACTATGATTGATAGTAACAACTTCACCATTATGGGGAAATTTCAAACACTTGTGAATAGGAGAAGCAATAGCTTTCATGGAAGATAGCCAAGGATAGCCAAGCTTCACACGAAATTGTTCGGAAGATGGAATAATAGCAAAGTTCACATCAAGGGATTTGTTATGAACTTCAATAGGTAATGTAATAGAACCAATTGCAGGAGAAGAAAATGCATCAAATAATTTCACAACCACATCTGTTTCATCATAGATTACTTGATTCAATTGCAAAGTAAAAAGAAATTCTTCAGTAATGATATTAACCATACAAGAAGGATCAATAAGCACTCCACGACAAGGTGTATTTTTGACTTTTGCAACTATATATAAAGGACCATCAGGTGCCCTGATAGTTTCACTAGAATCAAAGGTGATGGAAGGTTCTTTAGGGATTTTCTGTTACTCTACAAAGTTAATCACATTCGGAGTCATGGACACAAGATCATCAGGTGAGACAGAGGAATCAGTAGTATCAATCGCATTAGAGGTATGAGAAGGTAATGGATCAGTGAAAATCTGAAGATTTTGGTTAGGAGGAGCTACAGATGTATTGCCTTTATCATTCACACCAGAAACAGAGATAGTATTATTATCAATCAAATCTTGAATTTTCCCCTTTAAAGCAAAACATTTTTCAGTATCATGCCCAGGTTGACGATGAAATTGACAAAAAGATTTGTTATCAAAATAGGATGAATTAATATTTGCAGGATCAATTTGCCTTATAGGAGGAAGAGTAAGCATATTTTGTTCCAATAACTTATTCATAATACTATGCAATGATTCATTCAAAGGAGTAAACTTTCTTTCTTTCTTGAAAAACTTAGAAATAGGAGACACACCTGATGCTGCATTCACATTGTTGTTGATGATGTTTTCATTGAATTTAATGGACTCTCTGTTCGGTTTAAACTTCCCAAATGGTTGTTGACTACTATCACCCTTATCACTCGGAGTCATAGGATGTGATTGTTCCATTTGACTCACAGTCAGTTGATAATTGTGAAGAGTTGCGCACAACTGTTGGAAAGAAGTAAACTCAGAAAACAGGAGTTTTTCTCTAATGTCTTTTTGTAAATTAGAAATAAAGATTCTTTGAATATCATTGTCAGGCACTGGAAAAGAAATTTGAGCATACAAATGCTTATATCTACCAATGAAATCAGTCACTTTTTCTTTAACACCTTGTTTACAATGCATTAAATCAATCAAAGTAACTTTAGGACTTATATTGTTTTGAAATTGTTGAATGAAAGCATTTGCAAGTTGTTCGAAAGAAGTAATAGAATAGGAAGGCAACGAGCAATACCATTGTAGGGCTTTGTCTGTTAATGTTCTAGTAAACAATTTTGCAAGCAACCTTTGGTCATAAGCAAAATCAGTACATATTGTTTGAAAGGTCTTAACATGTGTTAGAGGATCACCCTTACCATTATAAAGCTCCAAATGCGGAATTTCAACATGTTTAGGGGGAATAGCTCGAACAATGTCAAGAGAAAGTGGACTCGCAACATCAAATGTGGGCACACTAAACTTAGATTGATTCATAGAGGCAATTTGTTGCTGTAAAGAAGAGACAGTTTGTGCAAGATTGTTAATGGTCGCTTCAATTGAAGAGTTCATATTAGACGTGTTAGATTGTGATGGAGGTGTTATGTTATTGAAAGAAGGTAGAGAGTAAGGTGGTGGGACACTATGATAGTTAGTCATAGGAGATGATTGGACAGGAGGAACACTACAAGGAGGAATGGAATGATTAAATGAGTTGCCCCCTTGAGTCATGTTCATTTGTGGTGATATAATAGGAACACTCATTGAAGAAATGAGTGAAGAAGTTGGATTGAATGAAGGAAGAGGGTTAATTGAAGATGATGGATTGCCCCCATGACTGGTGATCATAGGAGGAATGTCTTGTGTTGAAGTAGTCATTATGTTTGATGTAAAAGTAGGTATACTAGCAATAGGAGTCGTCAAAGGAATAGAATGATTGTCTTGAGTAGGAGGTTGTGTATAACCTAAGGTTTCGGCACAACTTTTCATAGGCATCACATTTGAATCCACAATGTGTGCAATACCATGCAAAATATCAATTCCATTCTTATCACTTTGAAGCATACGTTTTAGACCCTCAATTAAAGGAAGAGCTTGACTATCAGGGTATTCTTGAGACATCCATTGTCGAAAATCGTCAAATTGGTTATCCAATTTTGAAAGTTGTTCTATAGAAACCTCATGGAGAGCTTCTTCATCATTAAGAGGATTAGAGGAATTACCCATGTCCTCGTTAAAAAGACCATTCAAATTAGGTTCCATCTCCTCAGTAATTAAACCTTGGAAGGACTTAATTCTAAGGCTTCGTCTAACGGGAATAGTGTAAGTAGGGCTTATTGTTGTAAAACTCATGCACTAGAGAGAGAGAAGATTTTGAATTTTAGAGGTAGCAAATTTCAGTAAAACCAGCCAATCTTCTAGATTTAAGTTGTTAAATACAATCAGGACAATCTCCCGAAATTTCAGAAAAAATGTCCAGGACCATGGCGCTCGGGGTGCACACAATCCTCGCAACTTTTTTCGAAATTTGCAGGGATGAAAGTTATGATGATTTTACAGCTAACCTGAAAAAATTGAGTGATTTTACGATCTGCAGATAGGCCAAATTAAAGTTGCAATCTCAAAATTGAACCCTACCAAGATTGTCGAAAAATGCAAAATTTAAATTTTGAAAAAGAGAGGGAAACTGAAATTTTGAATTTTATGATTTTAGAGGGAATACCAAAAGCAATGCAAGTTTTGAAATTTGAAAGTTGACTCAATTTCACGCAAAATTCAATTCTGAAAGCGGAAATCAAAGTTGTTGTAAAAGCACTTAATTTCAAAAGTCACAAATTGCAAAAATTTGAGTAAATCACTGAAATTTCGAATGAATGCTAACACACTTTTCAGATTTAGGACTGTAAGAAACACAATTTTGACACAAATTTCAATTTCAACAATTTTTGAATGATTAGAAGCCTCAATCCAATCAATCACTAGACCAACTTTGACTGTAATTTTGAAGGTGTTAAAATTGATAAAATTAGCCAAAATTCTGGATTTTAGCAGGAAAATATAGTAAGATCTCGCTCCCGAAATTTCGGAAAAAATGTCGGGGACGATGGCGCTCGGAGTGCACACGATCCTCGCAACTTTTTTCCAAATTTCCAGGGATGAAAGATATCGTGATTTTATTGCGGAATCCAAAGTTACAGCCGATTTGGAGGTGTTTTGATTAGTGAAATTATCAGTCAAAGGTTGAATCAAGAGGGTTTCAAAAATTAGGGTTTTGACACTTAACCACTTAATTTTCAAAATCAAAGCACAAATATGAATTGATAATTTGTAATAGAAGGGCAGATCTGAAACAAGCATCAACAATTAAACATTTCACAAGTTTAATTACTTAAAAAGAAAATTTAGGGTTTTTATGCAATTAACCTCTAAAATTTTGCAAAAGATCAAACATGGAAATGTAATCAAGGATTCCAATTTTCAGATCTAACTATGAATAATCAGAAAGGATGTTCACGTCGGGTTCACCAAAATGTAAAGCGGAAAAATCGAACCCTAGTCGTTCTCCCCTCCCCAACTCCGAAGAGGGAGAAGGGAGAGTCACTAGGGTTGATGGTTTTCACTTAGGAGAGACTTTACATTCAAAAGAGGGGTTGAAACCCACAAGATCCAATCCCACGCAATGCAAGATTAGATTCTATATGAGTTTCAAGGGTTGCGATAGCAAGGATACCCTCTTTTGTAAAGAATGTAGATGGAAAGATTGAACTAGGAATGCATAGAAAGTGAGAAAGATTCACTTATAAACTGAGTTAGGGATATAGGATGAAGCTGCGGACCTGGAATTAGCAGTAAAATGTCGAGACGGCGCTGTCCTGCAAATTTGAGCAAAAGTTGACGGGACGATGGCGCTCGGCGTGCACACGATCCTCCGAAAAATCCGCGAAACGAAGGGGGATCTGTTCGTCTTTGCACAAGGATTCCAGATCTTCAATTTCAGCCGCGTACCTGCAACCTACACACAGAAAAGCGAAGACGATTGGGGGGTTAGGGATTAGGGGTTTGCCCTTAGGTCAAACCCCGGTTTTGGAATTAACCAAGAAATGAGAAATGTTGTAAATGTAATGTAAAACAAGTACTAATACCTTGTTGTAAGGATGTTTGTATCCTTATATGCGAAGGTATAGATGTTGTTGTTTGTTGTATGTTGTATGTTGTAGCATGTAATGTGTTGTAAGTGATCTCCTCTTCAATGGTTGAATCCTTGTCTTGAATGCAACACTTAGCCTTGAATGGAGACTTAGAATGATCAATTGCTTGAAGGAATGCTTGAATGCTTGAATGTTTGAATATCGTTTTCACCCTTTTTCCTCCTTTTTTCAAATGAAAGAGGAAAAGTAGTTTATATACTTGCCAATTAGGGTTAAAAGACTGATTTTCCCGACCTTAGGCCGACCAGGAAATGTTATTTTCCAATTTGCAAACAAAAAGGCCCGAAGTCCCATAGGAGACCGGGCCCAAAATAGGGCCAGGGACCAGGGCGCTGGGCGCCATGGTCCTGGGGGACTAGGGCGCTGGGCGCTCTGGTCCCACCTCCCGGGACAGCAGGGTGCAAGGAGGATCAGGCCAGGGTGCTGGAAAAATGCAGTTTTTGGTGTCATGAGCAAGTTTCGGGGTCTCCATTCAGGTTTAGTGTTGCGTCGCCATCGTGAAGACCCAAATGCGGTCGAAATTGCAAGTGTCACAATTTTAGGACGCTACACAAATAAATACTAAGTATTCATTTAATTAAGTGGACAGATTTATGTGACTACATTTGCCCCTCTTTGAGACGGTGCAGTTTATTGTGTCGTTTCAAAGAAAGAAAAATAGGTGTGAAGAAATGCCCCATAAAATGTAAATTTAATGGGTGGTATGCCCCCTCGAGAGATGGGCCGAATTTTTTTGAAAAATCGGGCGATCTCTCGAAAAAGAATGAAAAGCGGAGGGGAGGTAGAATAGAAGAAATTAGAACTAATGATGAAAGAATGGGAGAAAATGGAGTGAATATGAAGAAACAACAAGCCAACGAGTACCCTGAGGTCATGCAAGAGATACATAGCAGATGTAGTGTGGGGTTTGGATTGATGCTATACAATTGATCAAAATTGTTTGGACAATCTGGTGCAATCGGTTTAATTGCCCCGGTCAAGTCAAAGCGTGACAGTTGATGTCAGTTGGTCGCTTGGACATGATAAAGTCTGAGTAAGTGAATCAAAGTGACCTGATGTGACTTAGACAATTGATGTAATTGTCCGATGAAGTCAAGGTATCTGAAGCAAAATACTCGTTGAGACGTAGACAATTGATGTAATTGTTCATTGGATTGTGTTTGATTGGTTGATCAATTGATAGTGTGTGCGTGTGATGGATGGTTGTGGGGAATCATAGCAGCCCCGTTGAGACTAGGTCATTATGATAAATGCCTGATGTAGTCTAGGATTACCATAATAGATTACCTGTTGAGACTCGAAGATACTTGATCAGAGTATCTGTTGATAGTCTAGGTGTGTGTGAGTCGAGGTACCTATGCAGAGAGAGTAACTTGCTTGGCTTATTGGATGACTTAGCATAGGAAACACAATCCCTCCTATCTAGAGATGGATGGTGATGAATGTGGCTTGATTAGGTTGATTGGGACATGATGTAGGGTATGTGATTGTGATTATCGAGATGGGGAGGGTGGGAGAGGGGTTCAATGTTAGATAGAAGAAATGGAGGACCTATTACATTCCTATGGAAGAAGAGGAAAATAGAGTATCCATTGTCATTACTATGTATGAATGATATGCAACTATTTATGAATGTATGGATGGATGGAATGCAACATAATGCAATATATACAAATGAGATGGAATGATGATCCATGGTGCTTTATTTTTCATCATTGAGCTTTAAAATGTTGTAAGAAAATACAAGCAACTTGACATAAAGATTCAAGATGACCTGAGTATTCCTTACATGGATTTTATATAGCAAGTTAATACAAGCAACTTGATATAATGGATCAAGTTGACCTGAGTATTGCTTGCGAAGCAAGCAAGGATTATCTCCTTTCATGCATGACTTGGAACGTCCTCCTTGATCTTAGACTAATCATATCCCGAGACAAGTGCATACCGTAATAAGAGATAAAACCTTTATCCAGTTTGGATGAGGTAGGAGGAACCAAATAAAAAGCATTGTACCTACAAACAAATAGTATATACATAAAGAATAAAGAATAAGGATCCTTGGTAATGGTGCATGCCCATATGGTCGAGGTATACGCTGTAGTCAGCAAGCTGTAGTGATCTATGACTGTATTTTTGCCTATGATCACATAGCTTAGTGAACTTCCCACGTAGACACCATTAGTACATGCCCCAGAACTTCATCGGAAATAATGTGCAAATGATACAAAACAATGCTGCAAGATCCTGATATAGATAAACGAATGAATTAATTCACAAATCAACCAAGTATTTGATAGCTTAACACAATTTTCTTGACAAAGAAAATGTCATTTTGTCTTTGTTTTGGTAAGGAAGGATGCATCCTTGTTGAAGATAGTTTTGAGTGTTGATGTTGATTGTGTGGTCGATTGATAAGTGGTCATTTTGTGGAGTATATCACAATGTTTGTTTGGTATCTGTGCGGATGAGTATGTACAATGTGTTGCCATGTTTTTGTTTTATTTTTGATGTTTTTTGATGTTTTTGGATTTTGGTTTGTTTTGAATGTTTTTGGTATTTTTGTGAGACGTTTTCCAATGTTTTTGGTATTTTTGATGATTGTTTTGAATTTTTTTTTTTGCCAATGAATCACCAGCAATGTAGAATCCACTTCCATTATCTAGATTGTAAGGGCATTGCCCCCAAGTTGGACATGATTTATGAAAAAGCGGGATGCAGGATGCATGTAGTACTTTCTTGGATTTGTAGATTTATAACAAGCCATGGTTAGATGGATGGATGTGTGTATGTATGAATGGGATCGCAACGAGCCTGAAAGATACTGGAGCCATTGCCTTTACGAGTGGCGCCTGTTTGCTAGGTTTTCGCCATCGCACTTACCCAAGGTGCCACCGGAGTGGTTGTTCACTGTTTGGATGCATGATTTTTTTCTTTACTTTTTTGAATGTTTTTGTATTTTCTTTAGGACATTTTTCTGAATGTTTTTGGTATTTTCTGATATGCAGGGGAGCCTGATGCCTTGTACACCTTAGGTATAAAACCGTTTGAGGTGCATGCTATTGATTGGATCTGCGAGCAGTTCTCCGTCTGATGTAGCCAACTGATATGCCCCGGACCCGAATACAACAGTGACAACATATGAGCCGAGCCAGTTTGATTCAAACTTGCCTTGATGTTCTCTGTTTGGCTGGTTGCGAGGATTCTCTCGAAGAACAAGATCACCTACCTCAAATGTATGAGGTCTAACTCGGTGATTGTAGCTTCTACATATGCGTTGCTGATAGGCTTTGAGGTGATTGTATGCAGCTTGTCACTTCTCATCAAGTAACTCTAAGTCCTGAAGGCGTGAGACTCTGTATGCTTCATCATCGATGAGATTATGCAAGGAAACTCGTAATGATGGTATCTCAACCTCAATAGGTAAGATAGCTTCTGCACCATAGACCAATGAATAAGGAGTTGCACCTGTAGGGGTTCAAATGCTAGTTCGATATGCCCATAATGCTGGATTCAATTGAACATGCCAATCACGACCGGCATCATTGACTGTCTTCTTTAGGATTCTCAATATGTTTTTATTGGATGCTTCGGCCTGACCATTGCCTTGTGGGTAATAGGGAGTGGAAAAGCGGTGTTGGATATGAAATTTCTCACAAAGCTCACGGACATCCTGATTTTTGAAAGGAAGACCATTATCTGTGATGATGGACATGGGTACACCATACCGGCAGATGATGTAGTTGAGGATGAATGAGGCGATCTGCTTGCCGGTGACTTGGGTAAGTGGAACAGCTTCGATCCACTTTGTGAAATATTCGATAGCGGTAATAATGAATTTATGGCCATTGGATGAAGATGGATGAATCTTACCCACAAGGTCAAGGCCCCATTGACAAAAAGGCCATGGTGTTGTGATTGGTTGCAGTTCCTGTGCTGGTGCATGTATCAGGTCACCGTGAACTTGACATTTCTTGCATTTCCTGACAAAGTAGTAGGAATCCTTTTCCATAGATGGCCAATAGTATCCAGCTCGCATGATCTTCTTGGCTAGTGATGGACCACTTGAGTGAGTCCCGCAAATTCCTTCATGTACCTCTTCCAAAACCTTTGTTATCTCATCCTGTTCCAGACATCGAAGGAGAGTACCATCAAGACTACGTCGGTATAGGGTTTCGGCAATAATGGTATATCGAGCAGTTTGGCGAATGAAGGTTTTACGTTGGTTATTTGATTGGTTGGGAGGAAGGGTATGATCACGGAGATAGGTGTAGAACTTACCGTACCATGGGGATTCGGAACCAACAAGGCGACATATCATTTCAGATTCGGGGATATCATAAGCGGGGATCCAAAGCTGTTCTACCAAGAACTCATAGCGTGTTGAATTCTGTGGAAGATCTAGTAGAGATGCGATGGTAGCCATGGCGTCAGCAGCTTGATTCTGATCTCTTGGTATCTACTCAAAAGTGATAGTAGTAAATGATGTCTTTAGAGTGTCCACCATTTGCTTATATGGCATGAGTTTATCATCTTTGGTCTGATATTCATCTGTTGCTTGTCGAATGACTAGTTGGGAATCGCCATATACTTGTAGTTCTTGTAATTTCCATTGTACGGCTAACCTGAGTCATGTGATCAAGGCCTCATACTCTGCTATGTTGTTTGTGCATGGAAATGTGAGCCTGTAAGACTTCGGGATGCTGTCACCTTGAGGTGTGATAAACAAAATGCCTGCCCCTGAGCCGTGCCTAGTGTATGAACCATCAAAATATAGTTTCCATGGTTGTACTTCTGTGATCATGAATATCTCTTCATCTGGAAAATTGGAAATGAGGGGATGATCGCCTATGAGTGGTGCATCGGCCAACTGATCTGCAATGACCTGCCCTTTGATAGCTTTACGGTCCACATACTCGATGTCAAATTCACTTAGAATCATTACCCATTTGGCCAAGCAACCTGTCAATGCTGCTTTGCTGAGTAAATACTTGAGTGGATCAATCTTTGCAATGAGTTGTACTTTGTGTCAACAGATAGTGCCTCAATTTAGTGGCTGCTAAGATTACTGCTAGGCAAGCTCGCTCAATAGGTGTGTAATTGAGTTCATAGCCAACCAGTGTACGAGAGATGTAGTATACAGCACACTCTTTACCTTCTGCATTATGTTGTGCCAGTAATACACCTAATGTTGTACTTGTCGCTGAAATATAAAGTAACAATGGTCTACTTGGATCTGGTGGCATCAACAATGGTGGATTCATGAGATAGTCTTTAAGTGCCTAAAATGCTTGCTGGCATCTGTCATCCCACTGAAAGTGGATGTTCTTGTGTAGCAGGTGTGTGAATGGGTGACACTTATCAGCCAATTGTGCAATGAATTTGCGGATGGATTGAAGCCGTCCTTGTAGTGTTCTTAGCTGACTGATATTCTTTGGAGGTGGCATGTCCATGATTGCCTTAACCTTTGCTGGATCGACCTCAATGCCTTTGCTTGAGACAATGTATCCTAGAAGCTTCCCAGAGGTCACTCCAAAGACACATTTCTTTGGGTTGAGTCAAACATGGTATTGTTCCAGTCTATCAAAGATTTTATCTAAGATGTGGAGATGTCCATCTCTAGTGAGTGATTTTGCTAGTAAGTCATCCACATAATCTTCCATCATAGTATGCATCATGTCATGGAAGATGGTGGTCATTGCTCTTTGATAGGTCGCTCCTGCATTCTTTAGACCAAAAGGCATTACATTCCAGCAGTATGTGCCCCATGGACATGTGAAGGCTATCTTATGTTGATCTTCAAGTGCGATCTTTATCTGATTGTAGCCGGAAAAGCCATCCATGAGTGAAAGCATCGCATGTCCTGCTGTTAGATCCACTATGATGTCGATATTTGGTAGGGGGAAGTCATCCTTAGGATAGGCCTTATTTAGATCTCTGAAGTCAGTACAAATGCGGATGCCCCCTTTTGGTTTGCCGACAGGCACAATATTGGAGATCCATTCTGCATAATCAATTGGCCTAATGAAACCAACATCTAGGAGTTTCTTGAGTTCTGTTTTGACTAGCACTGCAATCTGGGGATGCATCTTACGAAGCTTCTACTTGACAGGTTTGGCTCCTTCTGCTACAGTGAGGTGATGCATGACTAAATCAGGATCAAGCCCAAGCATGTCTGCATATGACCATGCGAAGTTGATCTGACGCTTCTGGAAGAACTCTATAAATTTAGGCTGTTCCTTTGGAGTGAGAAGAGATGCCAGATGTATGATATGAGCATTTTCAGGAGTCCCCACATTGTATTCTTTGGTCTCCTCAATGAGGATCGTTGATCATTCCTATTGTGCATTAGCAGGGAGAATGTCAAACCCTTCATCCTCAGGCGCCTCAGAGAGGTTTTCACCATTGGATACGCTCTTTCTTTTTACTTTTGTCGGATCAAACAGTGCCACAGTGTGGTTTTCACTGGAAGATCCATGTTTTATTGTTATATTTTTGCAGCTGAAGGGTTTGGCATCCGCCCCAAAGTATGTTGCGCTATTAAGTTCAATGGCGAATCCAGCTTTGTGATCTCCGCTTGGTAGGTTATCCCTTAATTCCAAAAAGTCAATGATGGCCTCATCGTTTTGGAAGAAGTCAAGACATGGGGGAGTTGATTGGTTCCATTCGATGAGTTCAGGGTGGATAATGGGCATTAATTCATCGATTAGGTTAAGTTCATTAGAGGTATCAGTGAGGGTTAAGACAGTGTGGTGAAGGTTGTTGATGGTACTCTCCCTGTCAGAATCAGGCGTAGGATGAGATGTAGGGTCTGTGGAAGATGTTTCCAGCTCAGGTACCCAAGTGGTCTTTATCTGTGCTTCTCCGTAAACAGGGATGTCTTTGCGGGGCGGAGGTGGTGATGTGTCTTCCTCATTTGAAGTGTTAAGCTGTACAGAATCAAATTCCCATTCATGTGAGTCGGTCTCTGAATCACTTTCCAGCATCCGATTACTATACCATACTGGGATGTCGCTGGAGTTGAATACTGCAGGCGTGATTGGTTTATGTACTTTTGTCATGATTGGTGCTGCAGGAATTTTGATGGGGATTAAAGGATTTGTTACTGGAAGTATTGGTAATGGTGACTCAGTGGTTTCTGCTGGAACTACTGGTGCCATAGATGTTGCTGCGGGTTCTGATACAGTTGTTGCTACAAATGGTGTTGCTGATGGGATTACTGGTTCGTTTGGTGGGATGAATGATATTGATGATGGTTGCGGTGGGGTTGTGAGCCTCGATGGGGCAGTCGGGATAGTGCTTGATGGTGCTTTGATTATGAAAGGTGTCCTCTTTGCAGTAGGTGGGCAAAATGGTTTGCTGGGTTTTCCTTTGAATTTGAGTTTAGGAAGGATCTCTTTTTCAAAGCCTAGGCCTGTATTACCTTTGGGCTTGAATTCTGGTAGCAGAGGTTCATGTCGTCCTTGTTTGCAGTATCCCAAAGCACTCTGACCATCATATCCCATTCTTTGCATAATGAGGAGGCCTTTTCCATACTGTTCTGTAGGAAGTGTAACTCGCGGTTTATCAGTGGTGATGGGATCTTTATAGATCCAGTTCGCTAGGTCCTCATCTTGTGTCTCTTCCTCTTGACTTTTTCCAAGGACGAATGGCATCAAGGCACATGCTGGTATGATTAGTGATTGCTGGAGTAACTGCTGTGGCTTACCATGTGTTCTAGGAGAAGTGGGCATTTGTCCCACACAAAAGAGCTGACTCAAGTTGTATTCTCCAGGACCTTCCTCTGCTACTTTCATCTTAAGCTTTTCTTGCTTGGGTATAGGGGTGTTCGAACTGGCAAGAGAGGCGAGACTTACATATGATGTGGAGGAAATGGCTTCCCTATTATTAGGAACAATAATTTCTGGTTGATGGCTGATATTATGGCAAAATGCAAAGGGATTTGCATCGCCCAGGATTGTGATCTCTGTACCGTTATGTGGGAACTTGATACATTGATGGTAGGTAGATGGAACAGCTTGCATGGCATGTATCCAATGTCTCCCTAATAATAGATTATATGGCAGAGGAAGGTCCAGAACCTGACAGATGATGTGCTTTACCACAGGGCCCACTCGGATTGGTAGTACCACAGCTCCTTTGGATGAACGCTCTGCATCATCATAGGCCTTGATGGTGATCTTCTTGTGAGGATCCACTGATTCTATTGCATATCCCAATGTTGTGACCAACTGTAGTGTACAAATGTTTAGGCCTGCTCCATTATCTATCAAGACTCGCTTGATCTTGTGTTGGTTGATAAAGCCTTCAATGTGTAGCGAAGCATTATGAGGTTGTTGGAAAGAAGAGTTGTCACTTTCAGAAAAAGTGAGATAAGGTGATGACTTTAGATTTCCAACCATGGCTTGAAACTGGTCCGTATTCAAGTTTGCAGGGATTGACGCCTCTTGGAGTGCTTGATCCAAGATTGTTTTATGAGATGGCGATAGGCGCAAAAGCTCTAAAATGGATATAAGCATAGGCATTTTGTCTAATTGTTCCACAAGATTGTACTGCTTTGGGACAGAGGTGGTGCCTTGTGGAGCTGCCTTGATGGTGACCTTGCCATGACGTATAACAACATTGCAATTTGAGGTGGGATTTTTGAAGGTTATGGTTGCAATTTGTTCACTGGCATCATACAGGTGATTTACAGTATAATTATACGCAGCCTGTGTATAATCAGTGGTATCAGTGCCTCGCCTAGAAGTGGAAGGACCCCTTTGATCTTGTGATGGAAGTGGATTCTTGAACATCTGATGATCATTATTGGTTGTTTTTGGGTCATGTCCTTCAACTTCAATTTCTCCTCGATCAATAAGATCCTGAATGAGATCTTTCAATCGGTGACAATTACTTGTCTTGTGTCCTCTTCCTTGATGGAACTCACAGTGTTCAGTATCTCTCCACCATGCTGGTTTGACCTGAGGCTCATAGTTTGATAGTTTAGGTAGAGTGACCAAATTTTGAGAAAGGAGTTGTCGCAACACTGTTTCAATGGGTTCGCCTAAGGGAGTGTATGTTTATTTTTGTTTTTGCTGACGAGGTCTTGGTTCATCATGAGACGTGATGCGACCTTGATTGGAAGGAACATTTGTGTTATTCTGAGGTGGAGGATTTTGTCCTGCAAACCGAACCACAGGTTGTGCATTTTGGATAGTTCGAGCATCCACAACCCCATCGTTGACGATATTCTTATTCTTGTTCCAGAAGTTTGGTTTATCACTATTGAAGCGCGGACGAGGACCATCTTTTGGTTCATTAAAGATTTTGATGAGTCCTTTCTTGATGAGTGCCCTTTCACATTTTAAACCCTTGGTGATCATATCGTTAAAAGAGTCTGTGTCTTTGACATCCAAGTGAAATTCCATTTCTTCGTTTAAGTTGGAAATGAAAATTTCCACTAGTTCTCGTTCAGGTAACTGAAGAGAACGTCTGCTAGACATTTGGCGCCATCGTTGCAGGAATACTGAGAATAGTTCACCTGGTTTTTGTTTGGTATTGCATAGATTAGCCATGGTGATGTCGCGTTCAATGTTATAAGAGTAATGAGATAGGAACTTATGGAAGTTCCTCAAATGTTCTAATGCCACCTGGTAGTTGGGAAAACCATGATGTGGTTGTTCCTCCCAAGCTTTGGGGAAAAAGGCGCATTAGGTAGGTGTCTTCATATGCCACTTCAAGACAAGCGGAATGAAATTCTCGGACATGATCACGGGGATCCCCCTTTCCTCTATATTTTTCAAATTTGGGTGTTTCGAATCCTCGTGGAAAGGGTGGCATATAAAGATTCCTATCAAACGGATAGGGACAGATGTCGTTAAGTGAGAATTGATTGGTCTTAACACCACTATGAAGTTGTTGGGCGAGATTCTCGACTTGTTGCCACAACATCTCCATTTCATTTGGAGGAGGAGGTGGTGGGTTACCTCGAGGAATGTTATATCTGATGTGATCTCTACCTCTTTCCTCCTCATGGCGACTTTGTCTTTCTGATGCTTGTCTTAATTGGGCAAGATCAAAGTCAGAGGGGAGTTTGGCTCCTTCTTGAGCGAGTTTTAAGAAGTGAGCATCCGCATTACTCCTAAGTATTTCGTCAAACAGTCTGTTAAAGAGAGGGTTATGCTGGGCACTCTCTATTGTTGCAGGAGTGGGAGTACTTGGGTTTTCGTCATCTGCATTTCCTCCAAGTGCTTCTTGAAATTCATTGAGATTTTCCTCTTCTTCTTCTTCTCTTTCTATTTCTCGTTGTCTCGACTGTGATCGGGTTTGAGCCATTTTTGTTTGCAAGTTTGTGTTTGAAGTTGATTGAAGATGATGATGAGTTGGTGATGAAATGAAAGATTGATGGTTGGTGATTTGTGTTGTATGGGGATCTCTAGCACTTTAAGGTAGATGTAATCGAAATTCCTTCTTTGAATTGCTTGTTTGTTTGATAAGTTTGGATGTGATAAGGTGTAGAGAAATCTGAGATGTGTTACAGATTTTGACTACCTAGCAATGAGAAGATTCACTCATGAACTAGTTTTAACCTCCGTAGATGTGTCTCTTAGGATGAGCTTATCCTAGATGTAGAAACAATCTAAAAAGTGATGTGATGTGTTTGATTTCAAGCAATATCTAAAAGAGAACTTGGGACAAGAACCTCTTAATGTTTTGAGAGTTGGGATGGATTGATGATGAAGTGATGATGTATGAGTGAGATGATGGATGTTTTTGTTTTTCAACTTCAATAAAAACTTTGGGTTATAATTGGGCAAACTCTACCTCTTCCCTTTCAGGTGTTGTAGGTATTTCTCGAGCTGTGTTGTAGGTGATGCAGATGTTGGGGAAAAAGTGGGGATTAATCTTTCCTCCTTGATTTTTGTGATAACTCAGAGCTCTATATTGCATAAAAGCTCTGCGGTTCAATGATTCTGAATCAAACTCGTTTGTTTTACCTTGAAGGTATAGACGCATGCGATGTAGAAAGACTCTATGTGAGACAAAGATTTGTCTATTGAGATAGAAGAAGTTCCTCCTTTTGATCAAAGCCTTTGAGCTTAATGGTCTCCTTTTCAAGTTGATATTCTGATGACACTTCTTCTTTCACAAGATGTGAAGAATGGTCATAAAATTTGTCTCTTTGTTGTTTGCACTTTGTTTTTGGTATTTTTGTTTGTTTTTGAGAAATGTTGGATGAATACTATGTTTTTGGGATTGATTTTCTGATTTTTCTTTGACAAGAAAACAAAGCAAGCACACAAACACAAGAATGTTGCCTCAAAGGCACAAATGAGTATGGGTCTAGATCAACCCAATCCTTGGACTTGTTTTTGACCCTTCCTTTAGATGTATTTTAAGGTGTATTTCCAAAGCCTGAAGTCGGTTCAATTTGCACTTGGTCTTTAAAATGAACACACTTCAAACACTTTTTATCCCTAAGGTCAAATGGCCAGTTGTGATAAATTTAGCCCACATCTTGATATTTTTTCAACTTTGGTACTACATACCTTATGAATCCCGCCTTGGCAGGTAAGGATGTGATATACTAAGTCTTGCACGAGCATAACAAATAGATGATCCCTATGATGGGGGAGTCACCACTTTTATCAAGCTACAAGTGACTTTTCAAAAAGCTATGTTTCTACTCAAGGAAATATGTATGGTGAGTATCTTGGAAGCAAAACCATCTATGCTCTTGCACTAAATTATATCTCAAATATCCTCAATCAATAGAACGGGTGGGCTACTACTTAAAAGTGTTTAGTCATGTTCGATGTTTTTGGACATAAGTTCATTCTGCAGTGACTCACTTAAGAGCCTTGTAACTGGTGGTGGGGCCCATTTGTCCTTTCGGCCAGTTACACTGTAGGAACAGCTATACCCAAGGCTACAGCTTTCGCTCTCACCTGATTTCTATAGCGGCTCGAAGGATTTACCGCTCAAGGTCGTTCCCAAGAGTGATGTGTCTCTTGGCAGGCCTCTCTTAAAAAGATAAAATTTTGAGTGTTACTAACACTTTTCTCTTGCACCTAGGACCACGAAAGCCAAGGGAGAGGATAGTGTGTGTTAGAAGTAGGACCACTCGACCAACTCTTTGCACAAGTGTGTCAAGCACGAAAAACACTTGTTTTTTTTAATCTATCATTGCAATGTGATCTAACTATTTGGAGATGTTGCTCCAACAATCATGGTGTTCTTTTTAATTTTCAAAGGCAATTGTTTGAGTAAACTAGAATTTGAAAATCCTGGTCAACTTAATGAAAAATACGTTTGCATGAAGTAAAATTGCTTTAAAAATGAGACAAGTTGATTGTGAATTTTATTTGCACCAAAAATGGAAGTGTGGATTGTGAGTTTTATCTTGATGCAAGAAATAAATTTTGCCTTGTTTATTTTAAGCACCAAAACGAAGTTTGTTTCCTAACTTGCAAAAAAAATAAAGTTGTTTTTGTATAAGTTTGTGGTTCTTTTTACCTTGGAACAATGAAATTCTTTTTAAGAGCCCCAAACAAATATGTGATTCTTTTTTTAAAAGCCCAAAGTTGAAATGTGAAGTTAATTTTAAACCAAAATAAAAAGTGAATTCATTTTTAAAACCAACTTCAAAAAACAAGTTAGTAAAAAAATATAAATCTACTTTTTAATATAATTTAAATCTGCACAAAAGAGAAAAATAGTTAGTAAAATCCGCCTATTTGGTGGGCTTCTACAAGCCTAATTTTTTTTTTTTTTTTTGGTTACAAGGTGATTTGTACAACGTTTTGTTACAATAGCGCTAGTCTGCGTTTGAACAGAGGCACTATTTAACACAAACGCACTAAAAGAAAGGGAAAGACAGAGAAGGAAAAAGCACTGAAACAGGGTGAATAGCGCCAAAATAATGTCAAATGCACCAAAACAGTGTCAAAAGCGCAACCTGTGTGACATTTTCAACATTCAAACATGTTATTGGTTAAAAAAAAAAAAAAAAGTTGATCTTTTTAGTGTTTGGATTCACGTCGGGTTCACCAAATGATGCCCTGCAAAAAGGATTAGAAAATCTGTTTGATGGCAACACACACAAGAGCACAAGAAACAAACGTTAGTGTTAGCAACAAAAGATTATCCTAAACAGGCATATCAAGAGAGATATTAAGCATGAAATAGAAAGCATATAAACATAGAATAAAATAGCTAATCAAGATGCTCATAGTTGCTCCTCCCTTGTTCCTCTCCTCTCCAAGTCCCAAATGAGTGTAGCTCTCAGCAGCTTTTTGCACTATGGATGCTTATAGAGGATTGAGATTTAATATTAAGCTTCAAATATAAAATGAAAAGCTAAATACTATGCTATTGATGCTAAAATGATTGATTTTACCAAAAAGACAAGATTTTAGTTATGCTATGCTAAATGCTCTCTAAAAATGTCTATAGCCTAAATGCATACAAGTTTTCAGGATCTGGATTATGAAGGAATGGGCTCTATTTATAGGAAAAATGGAGCAATGGATGGCCAGGATTGAAAGGTTTAATCAAGGGTCAAGCTTGAAAGTTGGGGATCCATGTGCACAATTTGCACCAATGAAATGGTGACAAGTGTCAACATAAGATTGGGTTGAGAGAAGAGGTTGGAGGCATTAAATGCCTGAGGAGACCTCATGGTTATCTAGAAGGTAAGGTTCAAGCCTAAATTAGGATTACCCACTGGATTAGGAGTTAATGCAAGGATAAACCTTTGTGCAAATGATTAAGAGATAATCATGGTCAAAGCATTAAAGGCTTGATGAGACCCTTGGGTTGGGTAGAGGTTGAGTCAAAACAAATGTTTTAACCATGTGGGAGGGTTTGAGGTAACCATTAATGGTTATTGGAGACTTTGGGGATTAAGTGGTTGAAGGTTGAAAGCCTTCAATGATTATCAAAGACTTTGAGCCATTTAGTGGTTGAAGGTTGGAAGCTTTCAAAGGTTATCCAAGACTTTGAGACATTTAGTGGTTGAAGGTTGAAAGCCTTTAATGGTTATCAAAGACTTTTAGGCTTTGAGAAGTGACTCCATTTTGCTTAGGAATGTGACAATAATTAGGGGATGGATTAAGTTAATTAGGAAGGGGTTAGAAGAATCTAGAAGGGGATTAGATTTTGCAAGTGGATTTGGTGGGTGAGGGAAAATAGGATTTTATTAAAATAAAAATTCATTTATTTCAATAAATGTGTGCAAGTTGTATTTGGATAAATATTCAAATAAATATTAATTTATTTAAATGAGAAAAAGGAAGATAAAGCATTAAAATGCTTGAAGACTTTGAGGGGAACCATTAAAGGCTTGAAGACTTTAAGGAAAACCATTAAAGTCTTAAGAAGACTATAGAAGGAAGCCATCAAGTTTGAAGACTTTAAAGCCATCAAGTTTGAATACTTTAAGGGAAACCATTAAAGGTTTCAAGTGGGTGAGGATAAATAGGATTTTAAATAAATAATTTATTTAAAATAGTTGTGCAACTTGCTTTTGTAGGAAAATACAAGTGGGTGGAGGATAAAGGTGATTTAAATAAATTATTTATTTAAAATAATTGTGCAACTTGCTTTTGTAGGAAAATACAAGTGGGTGGAGGATAAAGGTGATTTAAATAAATGATTTATTTATTTAAATGTGAGAGGTGGGATTTTTGGGGGATTTAAATAAATATTAATTTATTTAAATGTGAGAGGTGGGATTTTGGGGGATTTAAATAAATATTAATTTATTTAAATGTGAGAGAAGATTTAATTAAACAAATATGATTTATTTATTTAATTAATGGTATAAATTTGGTTAAGTGAATTAAATCAAATAAATTGAATAATTTATTTAATTAATAGGAGAAGAGGGTTAAGATGAATTAATTAAATATTAATTTAATTAATTATTAATTGATGGTTAAATAATCAAATAAATACTAAGTATTCATTTAATTAAGTGGACAGATTTATGTGACTACACATGGTCTATTTAGTTGTTGATGACTGAGGGGGAGTTAACACAAGTCCATCATGACACGTTGACGGCCATTTCCTTTGGCCTTGATAGCTATATGGTACATATATTATTGCATCTAGTCGTTTATATTTGTTATTGTACATACATGCTTGTCATTTAAATTATCATTAATTAAATTATATAGTAACTTGCATGTTTATGTTATTTTACTCTTGTAGGACACAAGTAGCACGAGTGCGGTACCGTATGATTTAGGCTTTGGTAGTGTAGTCCAAGACAAGGGAAAGGTAATTGAATGCAAACATGATTGAATTAAGAGTTTAAATAACATAATAATCATACATGTTTACATAGATTGATAGTTTCACATACTTGTCGTCTTTATGTACAGGGAATTCTTGGCTTCACATCATTATTGATTGCAACCACTATACTCAAAGAAATAGAAGAGACGCCTCATGTACATGTGTTTATTTTATTTTGTGTGTAGAAGATATAATTTGTTCCTATCATCCACAATTATATGCTAACTTGTATTGAAATGTTATGTTTGTGAACATATGTAGGTTGTCTATGAAAATCTTGATGGCATACCAGGTCTCCGTATGACATATTCTAGGACTCCTTCGAAGATGAAGAGGAAACATGGAGATGAATTAATCAAGAATTCAATTTTAGAGTTCAATTATAGTTCAATGTATATTGATTTTTATGTTAACTTTTTTAGTGTAAATTATATAAAATAACTAATCTTAATTATGGTTTGATTTTTCTTGTGCAAGATCCTTCAGAGATGAGCAATGTTGTGAAGAGGATTGATTTTGATAACCCCTCAATAGTTTAAGATGTGATAGAACATTTTGGGATACTTACATGTCTATTTGGCATGTATATTTTGTATATGGATATACATTTACATATATCGACATATATTTTGTTTGAGTTGGCATTTATGCCATTTTTGTATATGGACATACACTTTTAATTATTCGACATTTTGATATATAGAAGTTGAGATTTGATACAACTTGTTCCCCATGTTCATGATGTCATTATTTTAAACTTTAATCTTCAATCCAATAATTAAAGATGGTTAAATAATGAACAATAGAATGTTGTTTGTATAATCTTGAGATTCTATATAATTCATTTCATCTAAATGTTAAGTGTTAAATTTGGTTGTCTTTGACAACTTCACCAAATTTAATGGCCTTATTGGTATTGTTATTAATCATAACATGGATACTTAGTAATGACATATAAAAAGTAGCAAAGCATCTTCTACAACACAATGCAATTTTTTCATAATCGGTTGGTTACATTTAGCAATAATCCCCTATCATTAAAGACATCTCAACATAGAGATACTGTGAAGAGGTCCATTTCCACATGTTGCCCATAAAATTTAAGACCTGAATATATGAACTCTAAACATTAATTTGTTTTGATTGTCATTCAGCTAGTGAAATATACAAATTTTACATTCCTTTCTTTTACTATATCGTGCAAAATATCACCACCCTCCACTAAATGTAGGCATATTGTGCTTTATAATGCATTGTAACATTGGTCCCAACACCTCCCGTTAGGCATTCTTACCCTAGGCATGCTCGTATTTTACCAAACCCCTCGGTCGCATGCTCGTATTTTACCAAACCCCTCGGTCGAATGCTCAGGGCCATACCCTACCGACGTCGTCCCTTGAGCGTCCCAAGTGTGATTATCTCAGAAACCATGGCACCTAAGAATAATCCTTTTGAACCTAAAGTGTCACGTGATGACTACCTACAATAGCCTATCTCAGATTTGCAAAATTTGGAGTAGTTTTTATAGAGCAGCATTTTTTCTATTGACGAAAAAATCATCAGTTTCATTCAATGAAAAGTTGCCACAGAGCCAATTTCTCATTCTTCTCCTCATGGGAACAAACCATCGATCCCAACACCTTTGGTTGGATATTCTTACCCTAGGAATTATTCTATTTTAACCCCCACCCTCGGTCAAATCCTCAGGGCCATATCCTATCAGCATCGTCCCTTGAGCGCCCTAAGTGCAAAAAATTATCAAAATTTGACAGGTTGTATCTCAAAAATCGTGGCACTTGCAAATGATCCATTTGATCCTATAGGGTCATGTGAGGGCTGCCTACAATAGCCTATCTTGTATTTTCAAGATTCAGAGTGGTTTTCATAGGGCAACATTTTTTCAGTTGACAAAAAATCATCAGTTTCATTAAATGAAAAGTTGCCACAGAGCCAATTTCTAGTTTTGCTCATCGTGGGAATGAACCGTCAATATCAACACCTCTAGTTAGGCATTCTTACAATAGGAATTCTCCTTTTTACCCCCCTCATCATTTGAACGCTCAAGGCCATACCTTACCGGCACCGTCCTTGAGTGCCCTAAGTGCGAAAAATTGTCAAAATTTGGTAGGTTGTATCTCGGAAACCATGGCACTTGCAAATGATTTGTTTGAACCTATAGGGTCATGTGAGGGATACCTACAATATCATGTCTCATATTTTCAATATTCGGAGCGGTTTTCGTAGGGTAGCATTTTTTCAGTTGACAAAAAAATCATCAACTTCATTCAATGAAAAATTGCCATGGAGCCAATTTCTCATTTTACTCATCATGGGAATGAACCGTCACTCTCAATCACCTCCATCTAGGCATTCTTACCCTAGGAATTCTCTTGTTTTATGCCCCCCTCCCCCCCCAAGTCAAACGCTTCGAGCCATACCCTACCAAGGTCATCCCTTGAGCACCCTAAGTGCAAAACGTTATCAAAATTTGAAAGGTTGTATCTCCAAAACCATGGCACCTATGAATAATCTATTTGAACCTACAGGTCGCATCGGTTTTCATAGGGCGATGTTTTTTTAGTTGACAAAAAAATCGTCAGTTTCATTCAATGAAAAGTTGCCACGGAGCCAATTTCTCACTCTCCTCGTCATGGGAATAAACTGTCAGTCCCAACACCTTTGGTTAGGCATTATTACCCTAAGCATGCTCTTTTTTTACCCCCCCTTTTGATTGAACGCTTAGAGCCATACCCTACCAACGTCGTCCCTTGAGAGCCCTAAGTGAGAAAAATTGTCAAAATTTGATAGACTATATATCAAAAACTGTGGCACCTACAAATGATCTATTTGAACTTGCATGGTTAAGTGAGGGCTACCTACAATAGCCTGTCTTCGATTTTCAAAATTCAGAGTGGTTTTCGTAGGGTAGCATTTTTTCAGTTGATGAAAAAGTTGTCAGTATAATTCAATGAAAAGTTGCCACAGAGCCAAATTCTCATTATGCTCATCGTGGGAATGAACCATCGGTCCCAAGACCTCTGGTTAGGAATTTTTACCCTAGGCATGCTCCTATTTTACTCCCCCCCCCCCCCCTCCTTAGTCGAACACTCAAGACCATACCCTATTGGCATCGTCCCTTGAGCGCGCTAAGTGCGAAAAATGTCAAAATTTGGCAAGCGATATCTCAGAAACCATGGTACCTACGAATAATTTGTTTGAACCTATAGGGTCATGTGAGGGATTCCTACAATATCCTATCTCATATTTTCAAGATTCAGAGTAGTTTTTGTAGGCCAACATTTTTTCAATTGATGAAAAAATTGTCAGTTTTATTCAAGAAAAGTTGCCATGGAGTCAATTTCTCATTCTTCTCATCATGGGAATGAATAGTCGATCCCAAAACCTCTATTTATTCATTCTTACTCTAGGCATGCTCCTATTCTAGCCCCCTCCTTGGTCGAATGCTCAGGGCCATACGCTACCAACGTCGTCCCTTGAGCACCGTAAGTGCGAAAAAATTATCAAAATTTGATAGGTTGTATCTCAAAAATTGTGGCACCTATAAATGATTTGTTTGAACCTATAGGGTCACATGAGGGCTTCCTACAATAGCCTATCTCGGATTTTCATGATTCGAATCGGTTTTCATAGGGCAGCATTTTTTCAGTTGACGAAAAAATCGCCAGTTTCATCCAACAAAAAGTTACCAGAAAGCCAATTTCTCGATTTGGTCATCGTGGGAATGAACCATCGGTTACAACACCTTCGGTTAAGCATTCTTACCCTAGGCATGCTCCTATTTTACCCCCCCCCCCCCTCCCTCAGTTGAATTCTCAGGGCCATACCCTACTGGGGTCGTCCCTTGAGCACCCTAAGTGCAACAAATTGTTAAAATTTGACAAGTTGTATCTCAGAAACCATGGCACCTATGAATGATCTGTTTGAACCTATAGGGTCATGTGAGGGATACCTACAATATCCTATCTCGGGATTTCAATATTCAGAGCAGTTTTCGTAGGGCAACATTTTTTCAATTGACAAAAAAATTGTCAATGTCATTCAATGAAAAGTTGTCACGGAGCCAATTTCTCATTCTGCTCGTTGTGGGATGAACCATCAATCGAATGTTGAGGGTCATACCCTACCAACGTTGTCCCTTGAGCGTCCTAAGTGCGAAAAATTGTCAAAATTTGATAGGTTTCATCTTGGAAATCGTAGCACCTATGAATGATCTGTTTTAACCTACAGGGTCACATGAGGGATAACTACAATAGTTTGTCTCTAATTTTCAAGATTCAGAGCGGTTTTTGTAGGGCAGTGTTTTTTCAGTTGATGAAAAAATCGCGTTTCATTTAATGAAAAGTTGCCACGAAGCCAATTTATCGTTCTTCTCATCATGGGAACAAACCATCAGTTCCAAAACCTATGGGTAGGAATTCTTACCCTAGGAATTCTCTTGTTTTACCCCCCCCTCCTCGATCAAATGCTCAGGAAGATACCCTATCGACGTCGTCCCTTGAGCACCTTAAGTACAAAAAATTGTCAAAATTTGACAAGTTGTATGTCAAAAACCGTGGCACCTCCAAATGATATATTTGAACCTAGAGGGTAATGTGAGGGCTTCCTACAATAGCCTATCTCAGATTTTCAAGATTCGGAGCAATATTTTATGGGGCAACGTTTTCTCAGTTGACAAAAAAATTGTCAATTGCATTCAATGAAAAGTTGCCACTGAGCCAATTTATCGTTCTTCTCATCATGGGAATGAATTGTCAGTCCCAACACCTTCAGTTGGGCATTATTACCCTATGAATGCTCCTATTTTACCCCCGCTCCTTGGTCGAACACTCAGGGTGATACCCTACCGATGATGTCCCTTGAGTGCCCTAAGTGCGAAAATTATAAAAATTTGATAGGTTGTATGTCAAAAACCATGGCACCTTTGAATGATCTATTTGAACCTATAGGGTCACATGAGAGATTCCTACAATAGTCTATCTTGTATTTTCAATATTCAGAGCGATTTTGGTAGGGCAACATTTTTTTAGTTGACAAAAAAATCGTCAATTGCATTCAATGAAAAGTTGCCACGAAGCCACTTTATCGTTCTACTCATCATGGGCGCAAACCGTCGGGCCTAACACATCTAGTTAGGAATTCCTAGCTTAATAATGCTCCTATTTTACCCCCCCCCCTTGGTCGAATGCTCAGGACCATACACTATCGGTGTCGTCCCTTGAGCGCTCTAAGTGAAATAAATTGTCAAAATTTGACACATTGTATATCGGAAACCGTGGCACCTAAAAATGATCTATTTGAACCTACGGGGTCACGCGAGGGTTACCTACAATATCTGGTCTTGGATTTTTGATATTCAGAGCAGTTTTCGTAGGGCAGCGTTTTTTCTAGTTGACAAAAAATTCATTAGTTTCATTCCATGAAAAGTTGTCATGGAGCCAATTAATCATTCTTCTCATCATGGGAACAAATCATCAGTCCCAACACATCCAGTTAGGCATTCTTACCCTAGGCATGCTCCTATTTTACCACCCCCCCTTCGGTCGAACGCTCAAGGCCATACCCCACCAGCACCATCCCTTGAGCGCCCTAAGTTCAAAAATTGTCAAAATTTGATAGGTTGTATCTCGGAAACCGTGGTACCTGTGAATGATTTGTTTGAACCTATAGGGTCACGTGAGGGCTGACTACAATAGCCTATCTCTGATTTTCAAGATTCATAGAGGTTTTTGTAGGGCAACGTTTTTCAGTTGATGAAAAAATCGTGGGCACAAACCGTCAGTCCCAAAATGTCCAGTTAGGCATTTTTACCCTAGGCATGCTCCTATTTTACCCTCCCACTCAGTAAAACACTCAGGTCCATACCCTACAGGCGTCATTCCTTGAGTACCCTAAGTGCGAAAAATCGTCAAACAAGCCTATATTAAATGATAATGAGGATTAAAAAGATAAATATACACTAACAAGCCTATATTAAGTTGTAATAAATTTAGGAAAGTAGTAATGATCATGATCATCAATATTTGCATATATTGTTGACACATAATTACCATTACACTTACATGTGACATCCATGAACATACATAAGTGGGCCATACACATAAGATTTGTTAGTCTATGCATCGTTTTTCATCATTATCAATACAACGTCTACACCAATGTGCTCATGTACAAATACATTGTATATCATGAATACAACTAAACTAGTTTACTCATGTACAAATACATTATCTATCTTCAATACAACTACACCAATGAGCTCATGTATAAATACATTGTATATATTTGTACTCATGTACAAATATATCATATATCATTGTAACAAAGTTGCATCAATGTACTCATATACAAATAGAACATCCCTCTTCATGTGCATCAGTTATCCTCATGTCCTAAGAGAAAATATTATGTAGAGCAATGCCTGCATATAAAAGAAGACCAACATAAGCAACATGAACAACATCAAAAAGACCTACATTTTTTAGAATCGTTAATCTACATATAAAAAAACATGATAATAAATGGAGAGGTGGGATTATATCGAGTGTACCCACTATGTTGATGCAAAAATCATGATGCAATAGTATTGTATATCATCAAAAAGACCTATATTTTTAAGAATTGTCAATCTACACATAAAAAGTATGAACATAAATGTTTTATGATTATTATTTGAAATGAAATGCATGATAATAAATGGAGAGGTAGGATTATATACCATGAAGATACGTCCCTTTGAATTATATCAAGTGTACCCACTATGTCGATGGATTAGTATTGTATATCATCAAAAAGACCTGCATTTTTAAGAATTGTTAATCTATATATAAAAAAGAATGAACATAAAGGTTTTATGATCATTGTTTGAAATGAAAAGCATGATAATAAGCGAAAAGGTCGGACTAATGAAGAGGAAGGATTATACAAATTATATCAAGTGTACCCACTACATTGATGATAAAATTGTGATGCAATAGTATTGTTCATAAAAAAGGATCTGTATTTTTAAGAATCCTTAATATACACGTAAAAACTTGTACATAAAGGTTTTCTGATCATTATTTGAGATGAAATGAATCATTAAAAAAAAAAAGATAATAAAGACCTGCTACTCAAGTGTGCTCCAAGGGTCATCTCTTAGCTTAAGAGTATCTAGTATTGCTTCATTATCAGTACTAATCATTGTCCATAGTTCTTTTGTCTTTGGTCTTGCTTGATGCTTCAACAACTTGACATTTGTAGCTATAATAAGGTGTGAATACATGAGAATGGTTTTGTGTCTCTCGTATTCTTCAAATCTAGGTATGTCATTCTTTCTAATCTTGTATGTTCGAGACCAAGTTCCTACAACAACTGAACCTGTAGGATACGTGAACTCATCATCATCTATCATCGGTTGTGTTAGCTTCTTCTTTTCCTATACACACCATGCCAACCAATAGTCTGATTTCTCTTCATTCCCTTGTGGTGCAACCACTGCAAAAACATGTCTTGGCTATAGAAGATTTGAAAGATGGTCATACTCAACTGAACTTTCCATGTCATCATTTGACATGGATATTGTTTGAGATAAAGGAGATAGATATTGTAGAACCAGCACTGATCCCAATCACACTGAACACAACTCGAACAAAAACAAACCAATTCTCATGTCCAAATGGTCCATGTACTTGCATCTGAGTTGTGAAATGAATGCATCTTTGAAGAATCTTTAATTGTTTGACAATTCAATCTGTCTCCCATTGTGCCCTCCTCAACCAACCAAAATAATTTGCGCATTGTTGAATCAAAAGTCCCTCCCTATGACGTTGTTGTCCTACACCAATCAACAATCAAACGTGCATCAGAGAATTTTGCACTTGAAATCCTCAATTTATCCTTAACTAGAGCTCTCTTCAAACATGCACCTGCTCCATCATGCTCCCCATTCCCATGCCCTGCTTCAAAAAACTCTAAATATGAGGTACACACCTCTCTACATGCATTCTACCCAACCAATAAAACATACGAGCATTCTTGAATTGACTCGTGCAGTTATCTAACCATATGAGATGTTGATGTATTGCAATACCTTTCTCCTAGAAGAATTCAAAAAAATCTCAAAACCATGTTGCACATACTCTGAGGAGTGAGATCTATCATCACTCATATTAAAAATGGTACTCCCTTATTATATTTATGTCCTCTTCTGTACTATCAGGGACATGTCTGTATGTTATATGAACAAAAATAACAATCTGAATTTAATTTTAATATTGAGTCTGCACCTCATTTTGTGGTTGCAATGTATAGTTTTCTGTGAAATCGACCACTAATATAGTAGTGTCGATCGGGAAAGAGTTCTTACACATCCTGAACTATTGATCCAACCACTGAAACCTATGGGTGTGCCTTGCATTCTTGTAGAAAATATTTTCCTTAAAATCCAAAATAAAATTAGCAACACTAACTTCTCTAAAGACCAACTCACATATAGAATCTTCACCTCCACTCTTCAAAGTATATTTCATTGTCTGATTTTTTTTTTCTCAATAATATTCTTTCCAAACTCGTGTTCACTGCCCTCATGAAAACATGAAACAAACTTTGACAACCCACCACATTGTGAGAACTTTGCATTCAAACAATCATTTCTATAAAAAAAAAGCATCCATCATCTCTGGGACATAAAAAAATATCTATCAAGTCTCTTGATGATCTCGGAAATTGCATTGCACTACACTCCTACAACATATCATTAGTATGTATCATAGAACGAATATACATAAAATTTCATGGTACATTGAAAAATCCACATGGTATTTGCAACATATATTACAAATCTTAACATGTACATAATAAAATGGCATCAAAGATTCAAAGGCCCTTTGCAATATTTGCAAAGTTGGATGTGTTTCACAAAAAAAAATGTATAACATTGTTTGGCTTGATTCCAATAAATATTTGGGATGCAATGTGGGGTCTCAGTTCCTAATTCTTATTTTAAAAACATCCTTTACATTGGGTGATTATCTATATTAGAGTGCCAAAATTGTTGAATTTCCTCCTTCACATTGTCGGTCAACTTTTTATCAACACATGGAAGCCTCCCACCAAAAGCCCATGTATCATGTTGAAGGAGATCATCGAGTGTTTCTCTTCTTGAAATTTCTCTATCCAATGTTTTAAGGGTTTATGTTCAAATCAACACAAGTTTGTATTATAAAATGAGCCTTCCTCAATTGATGTCTTACTAAGGAGGTTGTAATCACTCTTCGAGCGTCTCTCTTATCTTTTTCCTTGCTACTCTTTCCAATAGAATTGAGAACATTAAAAATATTTTTGACAATAATAGAAATTTTCTCCATCTTCTTGTTCATATGAATCTTCAATTTGGCTAGCAATGGTCTCATCTTATGCATATTTAGCAATTGAACAAATAGTTGGCATTGCTCGGTCAATGTCTTATTGCTAAAATATTGGTTGAAAAGTTGTGTAGCCCAAAATTGAATGCTTCGTGTTGACCTCTTGCCTTCAAGATTGTCAATAATGTTCTCATCAATTTCAAGTAACCATTTTTAGGTTCTTGAAGGTCTTGAATTTGGAATTTGTCCTTTTCCCATGAGAGGGTCTTCATTTCTCATGTAATTCAGTGTTACATATTGTTCACTTGGTTGAACAATTCCACCTTCAATGTCAAAATTTCCCAAATTTTCACCTCCAATGTCAATTCCCAAATTTTCACCTTCAATGTAAACAACCAAATTTTTACCTTCATTTTCAATTCCTAAATTCAATATCATGCTAAACATTTTCAATATCTATTTCAACATTCCCATTCCCAATTTGAATATCATGTTCAACATTTTCAATATCAAAATCTACATTTTCATTTTCACTTTCAATAACTTTCTCAACATTTTCAAATTCAATTTCCTCTTCACTTAAAGTAACATTTGCAAATGCTTCACCAATATTTGACATACCTTGTCTTCTCCTCCTATTACCTTCTCTATCTCTTTGTCTATATGCTTCAATTTTCTCATTTGAAAGCTTTCTTTTGTGTTTATGCTTTCAACAACTATTGCTCCCCATTTTACCTCCACAAAGATGCTCCTAAATGATTGACAATGACAAATTTGTCTGTAAGAATCTCTCAAAAGAAGAATTTTATCATTGTCTGTCTGAAAACCCATGATTGTTGCCTGCAAGATGAATGTGTGAGCCATTGTAATGCACAAAAGGCCCACAAACCTATTTTTGTGTGGTGCAAAAATTAGATATCTAATTTTTATTCATATTTTTTCCTATGAGATACAAACAATTCCCATTGGTGCTCATTTTTTGAATGTTTGCGCCTTAATAAGGACAAATTGGATATTGTATTATATCTGATATCCCATTTTTTTACATATAGGAAAAGTGAGAGAGATACTTGAGGAAGATAGAGAAAGGAATAGTGATAGAGAGAGAGAGAGAGAGAGAGAGAGAGAGATGGGGGGAGGAGAAAGGGAGAGAGGGGGGGGAAGGGGAAAGGAAGAGAGAGTGATAAAGACAGAGAGCTAGAGAGAGAGAGAGAGAGGGGCGGGGGAGAGAGAGAGGGGTTGAGGAGATAAATAAGGAGAGAGGGAAAGAAAGAGGGAGAGTGAGTGAGGAATAGAGGAAAAAGGAGGGGGAGAGAGAGGGAGAGAGATGGACACCATAAGGTACCGCATGACATGACCCCTTTGTTAGGATAATCAGTGAACAACTGAGAGGGGGGGGGGGGTGAATCAGTTATTAACACATTATGTGAATTAAAGCACTTAAAACCTTTTGTAGGAATAATTGATAAAGCATTAAAGCATAATTGAAAACCAGAGAATCAATACCATGAAACCATAACACATAACACCATGATTTGTACATGGAAAACCTAGTAAAGGGAAAAACCATGGTGAGAAACCCTACCTACACTCAGATGATACATCTATAGAAAGTATATGATTACAATAGGGGCCTACACATGTAGGAAGGCACACTTCCTAGAGTGCATTGCTCACCACAATGGATTCTCACTTACTACAGAAGAGGCCAACCACCTCAAGATATTTGGACAACAATCCAGAGACAAGAACTGCCAGTGATAGCATCAAACATGCCAGATTATAGTTTCGGTTAAGCTCAATACTGGAGGTCTAAAACCTCTTACATAAACCCAACTCGATCACCTATGATCAACCAAATCCTCTACACAAATGATTATTACATTATTCGATCATTACCTATGATCTATAATGAGATCTTACATATATTTATACCAACCCGGGACCTAACCAATTAGGTCGGCCACCCAAATGATAATTCAATAGATCCATTACATAATCCTGAAATAAAATCATAAAACATGTCGGCCTAAGGCCAAACAAACATCATATGATCAATAAAACATCTCGAAAGTGCTTTGGAGGATCCACCAACACGTTACATGAAAATTGGTCCATAACCTAGATAGCACCAGACCTAAATTAGATCCACACACATGAAAGAAATGACACCAATCAGTCAAGGCAAGAACACAATCACCATCAGCATCATGAATCCCTTCTAGAAGCTGTACCAACACCACTTATGCATTACATCAAAGATCTCCAATAAATCTTTGTCAATGAAACCCTTACCGGACCTACAAAGTAGGCTTACTAGAACATAAGATAGCATCCGATCATCAAGTCAATACCAACTGACTGAAACATACTTTAGAGGCATATGAACGATCCATACAAACTTATTCCATCATCCAGATCATACCGGTGACAATAAACTAATAATCTTCCCAATCCAATCCTTCTACCGGAAGTCGGTAAACAACCATAACAACTAGTGTTAACATCAATGACAAAACATCAATGCAACGCATAATCAATTCCATTATATGACCAACAATCTCCCCCTTTGGCATTGATGGCAACACTACATGTGAAAAACATCCAAGTGCCAAGGAACTCCAAACAAGTCTCCCCAAATGGAAGACAACCAACAATATCGCATAAAATGATATAACAAAGAAGCTCTGAACCAAATCTGAACTAAAAGACCAAATATCACCAAACTCCCCCTAAGGAGTGCAATCAATCTGAAAAATAAATAGAAATGGTTTTTCACATATATTCCTCCCCCTTTGACAGCAATGCCAAAGATATGACATAGATATCAAACATAATATGAAAACTCTAAATCTTAAAGCAAACTACTCCCCCTGAGTCGTAGCAATATTTCATCAATCCAGAGGAAAAGATAGCTTTGATAATGCATACCGGACTGAAGCACATCTGCGTCATTTAAGTCTCTACCGGGGGGTAGAAACCCTCAAACTATCTCTCAAATACTCAAATGATTCTCGGGACAAAGGTTTAGTGAAGATGTCTGCTATTTGTTCTTTAGTGTTCACATAAACCAATCTGACTTCTTTTGCTTCCACCTTTTCCTTCAAAAAGTTATACTTGATTGATATGTGCTTAGTCTTGGAGTGAAATACCAGATTCTTGGATATGTCAATAGCTATAGATTTATCACAATGGATAACAACCGGATCATTACAAATCACTTGTATATCCTTCAACATCTGCTTCATCCATAGAACTTGAGTGCAATTAGTTGCAGCTACAATGTATTCAGCTTCAACAGTAGATAAAGAAATGCATGGCTGGTTCTTGTTGATCCATGAAACCAACTTCTTTCCAAGAAAGAATGCTCCACCATATGTGCTCTTCCGGTCATCAACATCACCTGCCCAATCTCCATCTATATGTGCACATAAAGTAAAGTCATCATCTTTAGGGTACCATAAACCATATTCAGTTGTTCCTTGCAAATACCATAATGTCCTTTTTATTGCACTTTCATGATTTTCTCTTGGATTACTTTGAATTCTTCATACAATACTGATTGCATTCATTATATCCGGTCTAGTCTGAGTTAAATATAGCAAACTTCCAATTATGGATTTATATCTTGTAGAATTTACTGGAGGGGATACATCTTTAATTGACAATTTTTCACTTGTAACCATAGGAGTACTAATCGGTTTGAAATTTTCCATACCAGATTTCTTCAATAATTCCCTTAGATACTTAGTTTGACAAATAAAGATGCCTTTGTCAGTCTAACTAATCTGAAAACCTAGAAAAAATCTTATTTCTCCAGTCATAGACATTTCAAATTCACTCTGCATATTATCAGAGAATTCCATGCATAATTTTTCTTACCTCCAAAAATGATATCATCAACAAATACTTCAATAAATAGAATATCATCATTAGTGATCTTATAATATAGGTTATTGTTAGCATTACCTTTTATAAAATCAAGTTTCAAAAGATACTTATCCAACCTTGCATACCAAGCTCTAGGAGCCTGTTTTAGTCCATATAGGGATTTCCTTAATCTGCAAACCATATTTTTATCACATGTCAATAAAAATCCATTAAGTTGCTCAATAAATACTTCCTCTTCAAGTTCTCCATTTAGGAATGAACACTTAACATCCATTTGATAGACCTTGTAGTTCTTATAGGCTGCATAATCAAGAAACAGTTTAACAACTTCAATTATAGTTATCGGTGCAAAAGTTTCACTATAATGAATTCCTTCCTTCTAAGAATATCCTTTGCAAACCAATCTAGACTTGTTTCTTACAACTTGTCCATCCTCATTCAGTTTGTTTCTAAAAACCTATTTAGTTCCAATAACATTCTTATTTTTAGGTTGGGGAACCAAAGTCCAAGTATTGTTCTTTTCTATCTGATCTAATTCATCTTCCATAGCTTTTATCCAACATTCATCTTTATAAGATTCAATTACTAATGTCGGTTCAATCTGAGAAATGAAACATACCTCTTGATTTGCCAATCTTCTCCTTGTCATAACTCCCTTGTTTTTGTCTCCAATGATCTTATTTTCATAATGATTTAGCCTTACATACCTTGGTGTTTTTTGATTTCCAGGTTCTTTGTGCTGCTCTTCAATTACAGTTGAGTTTTCTGATGATGTCAGGGTAACTGGTTCAGTATTTTGTTCTGGTATAGGCATTACAAGATCAGTTATGATCATTTCCACTGTCGGTTCAATGTCATAAGATTTAGCTTGATCTTTGTGTTCCTCATCCACTTTCACATTAGCGCTCTCCACAATTCTCTGCAATCTTTTGTTATAACATCTATATGATTTTATTTTAGTTGAATAACCAATAAATATTCTTTCATCACATCTAGGGTCAAACTTTCCAATGGAATCATCTCTTTTGATATAACACTTACTTCCAAAGATTCTGAAATACTTAAGAGTAGGAGAATGACCAAACCATAATTCATAAGGTGTCTTACCAGTATCTCCTTTGATATGAACTCTGTTGAATGTATAAAATGATGTACTTACTGCTTCTCTCCAGTAGATATGAGGCAAATTATCTTCCATCATCATGATTGTGGTTGCATCCGGAATGGTTATGTTCTTTCTTTCCACAATGCCATTCTGTTGAGGTGTCTGGGGTGCAGATGATTGTCTCCTAATACCATTTTTCTCACAATAGTTATTGAACTCGCCGAATGTGAATTCACCACCTTGATCTAATCTCAGACATTTGATTTTCATTCCTGTCTCTGTCTCAACCATAGCTTTAAAGATCATGAATTTCTCAAAGGCTTTAGATTTCTCCCTTAGAAAAGCAAACCACATCATTCTAGAATAGTCATCAATGATTAACATGAAATATCTATCTTCTTGAAAGCTACTTGTATTAGCAGAACCACATAGGTCGGTATTAATCCAATCAAGAATATCATTAGATTTATTAGGTATGCTCTTAAAAGAAGTTTTGATTTGCTTACCCATTTGACATTCCTTACATACTAGATTATGAGGCTTCACAATCTTAGGTAAATCTCTAACCGCCTTAGTTGAACTGATCTTTACAATGCAATCAAAATTTACATGACACGTCCTCTTATGCCATAGCCAACTTTCATCAATATGTGCAATCAAACATGTCTTTTCACCGGAGTTAAAATGAAAGATGTTACCTTTTGTCTGAGTACCCGTTGCAATCTCCAATCTTGATTTGCTAATGATTTTGCACTTTCCATCCTTGAATTGTAATTGAAATCCTTTGTCTACCAATTTTCCTACCAACTGTCCTACACTCAAAAGATTATGATTATTACCAAATTTGATTTGAACACCATCAAATTCTTACAAAGTTAGAAACTTTCTTTTGTCTCCTATCATATGATGAGAACATCCACTGCCTATTACCCATTCATCTTTGTCTTCAAATTTTGCTACAAGGGCCTTTTCCTTATTTTTGATAATTGGTTACGGATCATCTTACTTCATAGCATAAAATACCCAGTCTTTTCTATTTCTGGATCCATTGGTTGAATCTCTTGTCGGTTCTTCCTCTGAGTCATCAGTTACTACTTCCTCATCAGCATAGTAGCATGATTTGTTTTTGTTCCTCCTGTACTTATGCTTGATCCGATATTCACGGTTAGGCTTAAAAGATCTTCTTGCTCTTTCTTCCAATTTTGAGTTCCTTTTAGAACATCTAGATTGAAAATGACCTATCTTATTACTTGCAAAACATTTGAAAGGAGATTTTCCTTCATACTTACTTCTTGTCGGACCTCTAGGTATCCTTCTAGAAAATAGGGCTTCAAGTTTCTCAAGATCTTTCTCTTCTTTCCTAATCTCTTCGAATTCCTTTGCATACAAAACTTTCCAATCTTGTTTGTTGGTTGATGATGTAGATGCCTTAAATGTAGTAACAATATTTGCAGCTCCTGGAGGACCAAATTTTTCAAGCTCAAAAGCAGATATCTTCCCAACAATAGTATCTCTATTGATAGAAGAATTAGGCATGATTCTTAGCTCATTAAGTGTAGTTACCTTCATCTTATATTTTGGTGGCAAAACCCTTAATACTTTTCAAACAATCTCCTCCCCGCTCAGAGATCCACCACAACACTGAATTCATAATACAATTTCATTTACCCTTTCAATGAATGCAGAAATTATTTCATCTTCCTCCATCTTCAAACTTTCATATCTTACCCAGTAACATTCAAGTTTTGCAATTTTAACAATGGGATCACCTTCATTCAAAGTCTCCAACTTGTCCCATATAGCTTTCGCCGATGATTTATCTGATAGTCCTATGATTTGATGATTTGATAAGACACTTAAGAGGGCTTCTCTAGCTCTGCAATCATTTTCAATGTTCTTTTCCAAGTTTGCCAGTGAAGATTGCCAGATGTCGGATCATGAGGAGTGTAACCTTTTTGAGTTATTTCCCAAATTTCCTTTCCAATGCATCTTAAATGAGTCTCCATCTGAATCTTCCATACTCCATAGTTTGTTCCACCAAGCCTAGGGATGTCCTTCTAGAAAATAGTAGTTGAACTATCAGTTGCCATATGATCTTCCTCAAGCGGTTAAACTTCTGCAAAAAGAGGATCAGGCTTTGATACCAATTGTTAGGATAACCAGTGAACAATTGAGAGGGGGGGTGAATCAGTTGTTAACAGATTATGTGAATTAAAGCACTTAAAACTTTTTACCAGAATAACTGATAAAGTATTAAAGCATAATTGAAAACCGAAGAATCAATACTATGCAACCATAACACATAACACCATGATTTGTACATGGAAACCCGGTAAAGGGAAAAACCATGGTGGTAAACCCTACCCATAGTCAGATGATACTTCTGCAGAAAGTATATGATTACGATAGGGGCCTACACATGCAGGAAGGCACACTGCCTAGAGCACACTACTCATCACAATGGAGTCTCACTGACAACAGAAGAGGCCAACCACCTCAAGATATTTGGATAACAATCCAAAGAAAATTGCCAGTGATAGCATCAAACATGCTAGATTACAGTTTTGGTTAAGCTCAATACAGGAGGTCTAAAACCTCTTACATAAACCCAACTCGATCACCTATGATTGACCAAATCCTCTGCACAAATGATTATTACATTATTAGCTCCTTGCTTATGATCTACAATGAGATCTTACATATATTTATACCAACCCAGGACCTAACCAATTAGGTAAGCCACCCAAATGATAATTCAATAGATCCATTATATAATCCTAAAATAAAACCATAAAACATGTCGGCCTAAGGCCAAATAAACATCATACGATTAATAAAACATCCCGGAAGCGCGTTAGAGGATCCAACAACACGTTGCATGAAAACCAGTCCATAACCTAGATAGCACTGGACCTAAATTAGATCCACACATGCCAAAGCAATGACACCAATCAATCAAGGTACAAACACAATCACCATCAGCAACCTAAATCCCTTCTAGAAGTTGTACCAACACCACTTATGCATTACATCAAATATTTTCAATAAAGCTTTATCGGTGAAACACTTACCGGACCTACAAAGTAGGCTTACTAGAACATAAGATAGAATCTGATCATCAAGTCAGTACCAACTGACTGAAACATACTTCAGAATCATATGAACCATCCATACAAACTTATTCCATCATCCAGATCATATTGGTGACAATCAACTGATAATCTTCCCAATCCAAATCCTTCTACTGGAAGTTGGTAAACAACCATAACAACAAGTGTTGACATCAATGACAAAACATCAATGCAACACATAATAAATTCCATCATATGGCCAACACCCTTAAGGCACCATATGACCCCTTAGGACACCATATGGTCTCCTAAGGGGTCATATGGTGTCTGAAGAGGTCCTATGGTGTCCTAAGGGGACATATGGTGTCCTATGACCCCTTAGGACACCGTATGACCCCTTTTAACATCCAAGTACACAACATGACCCCTTAAAGCACCATATGACCCCTTAGGACACCATATGGTGTCGTTGGGGGTCATATGGTGTTCTATGACCCCTTAAGATAGCATATGACCCCTTTTAACATCCTAGTACATGACATTATCCCTTAACGCAACATATGACCCCTTAGGACACAATATGGTGTTGTTAGAGGTCATATGGTGTCCTAAGGAGTCATATGGTGTCCCATGATCCCTTAGGGCACCATATGACCCCATTTGACATCCTAGTACATGACATTACCCCTGAAGGCACCATATGACCCCTTAGAACACCATATGATTTCCTAAGGGGTCATATAGTGTCCTATGATCCCTTAGGACACCATATTAACCCTTAGAACACCATACGGTGTCGCTAGGGGTTATATGGTGTCCCAAGGGGTCATATGGTGTCCTATGACCCCTTAGGGCACCATATGACCCCTTTTAACATCCTAGTACACGACATAACCCCTTAAGGCACCATATGACCCCTTAGGAAACTATATCATGTTGTTGGGGGTATACAATGCTCTAAGGAGTCATATGGTGTCCTAAGGGGTCATATGTTGTTTTAAGGGGTCATATGGTGTTTTATGACCCCTTAGGACACCATATGACCCCTTTTAACATCCTAGTACATGACATTACCCCTTAAGGCACCATTTGACCCCTTAGGACACTATATGATCCCTTTTAACATCCTAGTACATGAAATTAACCCTTAAGCCACCATATGACCTCTTAGGACACCATATGGTGTCGTTAGGGGTCATATGGTGTCCTAAGGGGTCATATAGTGTTCTAAGTGGATAAATGGTGTCCTATGACCCCTTAGGACACCATATGACCCCTTTTGACATCCTAGTACATGACATTACCCCTTAAGGAACCATATGACCCCTTAGGACACCATATCATGTCCTAAGAGATCATATGGTGTCCTAAGGAGTCATATAGTGTTCTAAGGGGACAAATGGTGTCCTATGACACATTAGGACACTATATGACCCTTTAGGACACCATAGGTTGTCGTTAGGGGTCATATGGTGTCCTAAGGGGTCATATGATGTCCTAAGGTGTCATAGGGTATCGTTAGGGGTCATATGGTATCCTAGGGGGGTGATATGGTGTCTAATGACTATTTAGCACACCATACGACCCCTTTTAACATTTAGTACATGACATGACCCCTTTTAACATTTAGTACACGACATGACCCCTTAAGGCACCATATAACCCCTCAGGACACCATATGACCCCTAACAATATGGTGTCCTAAGGGGTCCTATGGTGTCCTTAGGGGGCATATGGTGTTCTATGGCCCCTTAGGACACCATATGACCCCTTAGGATACCATACGGTATAGTTAGGGGTCATATGGTGTCCTAAGGGGTCATATGGTGTCCTGCGGGGTCATATGACCTCCTATGACACCTTAGGATACCATATGACCCCTTTTAACATTCTAGAACATGAAATGACCCATTAAGGCACCATATGACCCCTTGGGACACCATATGGAATCCTTAAGGGTCATATGGTGTCCTAAGGGGTAATATGTTGTCCTAAGGTTTTATATGGTGTTCTATGACCCCTTAGGAGACCAAATTACCTCTTAGGACACCATATGGTATTGTTGGGGGTCATATGATGTTATAAGAGGTCAAATAGTGTCCTAAGGGGTCATATGGTATTTTATGACCCTTTAGGACACCATATGATACCTTTTAACATCCTAGTAAATGACATGACCCCTTAAGGCACCATAAGACCCCTTGGGACATATGGTGTCCCAAGGGGTCATATGGTGTCCTAATGGGTCATATGGCAATCCATGACCTCTTCAAATGCAATATTATGCCTTAGGACACCATATGGTGCCGTTGGGGGTCATATGGTGTCCTAAGGGGTCAAATGGTGTCCTAAGGGGTCATATGGTGTTCTGTGACCCCTTAGGACACCATATGACCCCTTTTAAAATTCTAGTACATGACATTACCCCTTAAGGCACCATATCACCCTTTAGGACACCATATGGTGTTCTAAGAGGTCATATGGTGTCCTAAGGGGATATATGGTGTCCAATGGGGATATTTGGTGTCCTATGACCCTTAAGGACACCATATGACCCCTTAGAACACCATACAATGTCATTAGGGGCCATATGGTGTCCTAAGGGGTCATAAGGTGTTCTAAGGGGTCATAGGGTGTTCTAAGGGATCATATAGTGTCTTATGACCCCTTAGGACACCATATGATCCCTTTTAACATCCTAGTACATGACACGACCCCTTAAGGCATGATATGACCCCTTATGACACCATATGGTGTCGTTGGGGGTCATGTGGTGTTTTATGACCCCTTAGGACACCATATGAACCCTTTTAACATCCTAGTACATGACATTACCCCTTAAGACACCATATGACCCCTTACGACACCATATGGTGTCGTTAGGGGTTATATGGTGTCCTAAGGGATCACATGGTGTCTTAAAGGGTCATATGATGTCGTATGACCCCTTAGGACACCATATGACTGTTGGCAACAATAATGACAGAAAACTAAGAGGGGGGGTGAATCATTTTTCACTGGATCAAGCTAATTAAGAATAATCTCATATTTTGATTAACTACAACAAGAATAAAGATAAAGACAATAACAACAACACATATAACACCAAGATTTTGACATGGAAAACCATGTTAAGGGAAAAACCATGGTGGGAACCTACCCACAATAAGATGATACTTTGCAGTAGTATGTGTAAATATTACAATCGGGAATGCACATGCATTCAATTACACTAGTTAGAGCTCACTGCTCAAGATATAATGACCCAGAAGGCTCCAACCCTCAAAGAAGGCTCCAAAACATTAATGCAACACATAATCAATTCCATCATATGGCCAACACCCTTAACGAACCATATGACCCCTTAGGACACCATATGGTGTCCTAAGGGGTCATATGGTGTCCTAAGGGATCATATGGTGTCCTAAGGGGACATATGGTGTCCTATGACCCCTTAGGACACCATATGACCCCTTTTAATATCCAAGTACATAACATGACCCCTTAAGGAACCATATGACCCCTTCAGACACCATATATGACCCCTTAGGACAACGTATGACCCCTTTTAACATCCTAGTACTTGACATTACCCCTTAAGGAAACATATGACCCCTTAGGACACAATATGGTGTTGTTAGGGGTCATATGGCGTCCTAAGGGGTCATATGGTATTATATGACCCCATTTGACATCCTAGTACATGACATTATCCCTTAAGAAACCATATGACCCTTAGAACACCATATGGTGTCCTAAGGGATCATATGGTGTCCTATGACCCCTTAGGACACCATATGAACCCTTAGAACACCATATGGTGTCGTTATGGGTCGTATGGTGTCCTAAGGGGTCATATGGTGTGTTATGACCCCTTAGGGAACCATATGACCCCTTTTAACATCCTAGTACACAACATGACCCCTTAAGACACAATATGACCCCTTAGGACACTATATCATGTCATTGGGGATCATACAGTGTCCTAAGGAGTCATATGGTGTCCTAAGGGGTCATATGGTATTTTAAGAGGTCATATGGTGTTGTATGACCCCTTAGGACACCATATGACCCCTTTTAACATCCTAGTACACGACATAACCCCTTAAGGAACCATATGACCCCTTAGGACACCATATGACCCTTTTTAACATCCTAGTACATGAAATTAACCCTTAAGGCACCATATGACATCTTAGGACACTATATGGTGTCGTTAGAGGTCATATGGTGTCCTAAGCGGTCATATGGTGTTCTAAGGGGACAAATGGTGTCTTATGACCCCATGGGACACCATATGACCCCTTTTGACATCCTAGTACATGACATTACCTCTTAAGGTGCCATATGACCCCTTAGGACACCATATGGTGTTCTAAGAGGTCATATGGTGTCCTAAGGAGTCATATGGAATTCTAAGGGGATAAATGGTGTCCTATGACATATTAGGACACTATATGACCCCTTAGGACACCATAGGTTGTTGTTAGGGGTCATATGGTGTCCTAAGGGGTCATATGATGTCCTAAGGCATCATAGGGTATCGTTAGGGGTCATATGGTGTCCTAAGGGGTGATATGTTGTGATATGACTCTTTAGGACACCATATGTCCCCTCTTAACATCCTAGTACATGACATGACCCCTTAAGGCACCATATGACCTCTCAGGACACCATATGGTGTCCTATGGGGTCATATGGTATCCTACGGGGTCATATGGTGTCCTATGACCCCTTTTAATATTCTAGAACAGGACATGACCCATCCAAATTCAACCAATCTTGTTGTGTTTAGAGAGAAATCCACATCCCAATATTGGACTAATCCAAACAAGTCAAGAAGGGGCGCATTCTTGACTTCAACAAGAGTCCAAATTGGAGGAACAAGAGAGAACCCTCTCTTGCAAGGTATAATGGTATTAGTTTATGCATTTCACTTGATTTTCCATGTTATTTGAGTTTAAACTAACCATCTAACCTTGCATGTGTTTTCCATTGCTTCATTTTGGCATGCCTAGTGGGACCCACGTCCCGTTTTTAACACTTTTTGTCAATTTAAGTGTTTTTAGCTCGTAGGTTGTCGCTCCAGCGCATCCGACGTGGTTCAACATGTCTGTTTTTTTTAATTTGAAATTTTAACCACCGTTTTCGTAGGTTCTACAGATCAGCGCAACCACCCCTACTTCAGCACGTGTGGCATAGTGTCTTTTGACACTAACTTCTAGAGCTAGATTTTAAGTTTTTTGCTTTCTATTAACTAAAAAATCACAAAAATATTTTAAAATAACTAAAAAAGAATCAAAAAAATAGTAGAATAGGATTTTTTATTCTGTTTTTGTCAAATTAAGCAATTAGTTAGAATTTTCAAGCTTATAGTCAGATCAATGCCTGCATTGAACCCGAAAGCCCACCAATTTTTAAAATTTCAAAATTTGGCTAACAGATAGTGTTAGTTTTCTATTATTTGGTGCATGCGCACGTGATTCAGTGCCTAGGATATTCATCAGCTCATCCGTTAGGTATACTTAGGTTAAAAAATTTAAAAAAATCTTAATTTCCCATTTTTTGTTTTGTTAGGTGCATGGATATGCTCTAGCGCATATGCATGCACTTCAGCACATCTACCTGTGGATCAACGCCTGCGTTGTGTCCTTAGGAATTTTTTTTATTATTGATCAAATTTTGAGTGGTTGCAGGTACTTTCACTTGTTCAAGGCATAATTTGAAAACTACTAATCTGTTTTCCTGCAGCACACTTGTCCAAGACATCTTTTTCCACTAAAGGAGATTGTTTTGTTGTATTTCTAGTTAGAACATCATATATATGTGGGACTAAAATGAACAATTGTCTTTTGTGTCTTGTGCACTTATAGGTGTATAAGGTGGACCCACCATTATACTTAGTATCCTCTCCCCTCACCTTCATGGATCTTGGGTGTAAGAGAAAAGTGAATAACAACACCTGTCTTTTCTTTTGTAGTGAGGGGTATTCTTGATGGGAATTTGATCGCCTCACAAGGGTATCTCGAATTGGAACATGTCGAGGATATCGACTCTCCTAGTGTGATCTCAAGTGCATTTTTTTTGAGCTGCTATATAAATATGTTGGTCAGATGGCTGAGTGAATTCGACGTATGTGGGGGCCTTCCTTGCACCGATAAGCTTAGTTAGAGCCGTAAGTGGCTTGATTCGAGAATTCATTGTTGGATTGGTGATCCCTTGGAAATTTCACTAAGAACCTTGTTTAGTAGCTGAAAATCCTACATTCATAGTGCAAGGGATGTGAATCGTATCCCGAAGTTACCTCTCATGTACCCACTCAAGATGAAACGTGAATTCCCCATATAATATATCCTTGGATCTTTGGGATAAGATAATTTGGTATGCTCGAGAAGTGAGTGCATTGTAAGGGGGAGCCAGTGCTACCAGAATCTCTATTTGTCCTCTTGTTTGAGGTATCACTTTTGCGAGAGGCCTATTGAATGGTTTCCATCTTCCAACCTAAGTTGTATGTCTAATGCATGTCTTCATCTTGTACAAAACCAGTGAAATTTTGTTTGGGCTAATCTAGGCCCCCTTCACTTTCACACTTGTCATAAAGCATTTCTTTGGCCAATGTGCTTGTTATTGTTTGATTTCTCTTTCCAAGAGGAGATAACATCTAAAACATTCCCAAATTTGACCAAACTCTTCAATCTCCACTTTGTCACTATCAAACCTCTATTTCATCTTCGTTTGAGCTAAACCCCTGATCAATTTTCATCCATCCAAAAGATCATCAATCCCCGATCAAATATACTTATCCCATCATCAATCCATTCCTGGTTAGTCTTCCCCTTCTTCTTCCTTCCATCAATCCATAATCATTTTCTTCTCACCTTCAAGGACTTAGCACATAAACCTAATCAAATGTCCAAAAATCCCAATTAATCAATCAATATTATTTTAATCTAATCATCAATCATCAATCCTAATCCAAAGTCAAAACTTTGTGAAAGTTTGATTTAGACCTTTATCTTTAATCAATCATCAATTGTCTTTTTGTGCTTGGGAAAGAATCTCCCCCAAGTACCTTTGTTTAATCATTTGAGTTGATCAAAACCCTAAATCTTTTTCTCTATTTTGCTTAGGAATGTAAGTCCACCCTAAGTAGAAGAAGGCTTAATCATTTGGATCCGTTCTTCCTATTTTTCTTAGGCATGCAAGTCCACCCTAAGTAGAAGAAGGCTTAATCATTTGGATTCTTTTACCCTATTTTTCTTAGGCACGCAAGTCCACCCTAAGTAGAAGAAGGCTTAATCATTTGGATCCTTTGCCCTATTTTTCTTAGGCATGCAAGTCCACCCTAAGTAGAAGAAGGATTAATCAATTGGATCCTTTGCCCTATTTTGCTTAGGCACGCAAGTCCACAATAAGTAGAAGAAGGTTTAATCATTTGGATTCTTTACCTTATTTTTCTTAGGCACATAAGTCCACCCTAAGTAGAAGAAGGTTTAATAATTTGGATCCTTTCACACCTCACTTAAGTCCTAATCCAAGGGATAAGGTTTCATTTTAATCCAAATCAATCTTGTCCTAACCCAAGGACCAATCCAATATGATCAAATTCAACCCGATCTAAGAAAATCAAATCAAATCAAATCAATCCATCAATCCAATATAAAGTTTCTAAGTCCTAGTCCTCATCTTCATCTAACATCATCTCATTACTTTTTTTCAATCAAGTCCATCCAATACCAACTTATCCCCCCCATTCTCAACATTTTGAGGTCACATGGCTACCCAAAATCCACATTCAAACTTAAAAGATTGGTATGAGAAAACGCTCATGGAAGTTCATGGATCACCCTATCAACCATCCACATCTACCTCGTACATGCCTTAAAATTATCCAGCTTCCACCTATCCATGTCTCCCATCCCAACCCATTACCAATTCAATCCCAATTCATCTCGCATCTCTTATCCTTCTCGACTTATTATAGCATATATACTATTCATGGAACTAGATACCTGAAACAAGTGTCATGTGTAGTTCCACCATCTTCTTGCACTCTACACTTGGGGGAAATCTTCATCCATGCTATCCTACCATCTGCATTAGGCGGATATGAATGGAGGAGGAATTTGGGCTTGCATTATCCTACCATTTGCATTATCCATATCCATTATCCTCTACCGACATCCTATCTAAGCCCATCCTCCTTCCTATATTTGGTCTTAACTATCCTATCCATATCATATCCCTCATCTTATCCAAATTCATCCCTCATTCCTACCTTTGGTCTGGATCATGCTAGAGAAAAAATAATGCATATGCATTCTATGGGAAAATGCAAGCCCAAATTCCTCCTCCATTCATATCTACCACACATTATTCTTCAATCTCACACATCTTTATTCACCATCCTTCTAGCCTTAATTGGGGCATTTGCCTCCTTTGCAACATGGTTATTGGATCCTCATTCCACCTATCCTCCATCATTTAGTCCTCCATATCCTATCACCATCCATCTACTTAATCCCTTCACCCCCTATCCAAGCAATCTCCCCATCCATTTACCCTCTTACCAAGACTTAGTTCTCCCTTGTCATTGGTCCCCCTCCATTTATCCTATATACACAAACCAATCTCATCATATCATATCATATTCCCCATCCCATCCAATCATATTCAATCATTTATTCCCCCCCATTTTATCCAATCCATTTATGCCCCCATCACACTAATTTTTTCCCATCTATCTGAGCTTATACTAATTCACACATAATCCAAACACCCATTCATATTGTTCTAATCAAATTCAAGCAGCAATCCTCTCACATAGAGATCCTGCACACCATCTTGTCTCTTGCATCTATCAATCTATTTGTACCCTGCCCATCAGGATGCATCCTTCCCATGTCTAGCAGTTTATCCAAATCCATCTTCCTACCCATCAAGATGTATCCTTCTCATGTCTGGCAGCCTAACCAAATCCATGTCCCACTCTTGGCAAGAGATGGCATGATTGAGATTTTCTCTCTAACTTTTTTATCTTATGCCCTAGGACTGTACCTGTTCAGGGCTGCCCTGATCGTCCTATATCTTGGCATGTCTTGGTTGGTGTATAATAGGGCATTATTATTTGTGGTATGGCATGTTTGACGGTTTCTCTGGTTTGATCCTACAGTCTTGCATTTACATCATCATTGATGTTTGTGAGCATGTGTACATAGAGATACCTATTGTTTGAGAGTCTAGTCCATGCCTCAGATATTCAAAACATCCCGATTCCTATAATCAGCGTTGTGGATAATTTGTGGCAATATCAAAACTAGGTTTTCTCTCCACATATACGCAAAAGGAAATATTATCCACTTAATTTTATTCATTCATCCTATTTTACCCATTTATCTTGGACACTCCAATTTATTCATGCACTCCCCCTTCATCATCTCCATATTTCCATTATCTAGTCCTCGTATCCATTTAGAGAGCACACCCATGTTCTTAGAACCCGCATGTCCTTTTGAGGGGGTATACCACTACCTCCTCATCATCCTTCCTCATCTCATTTATGACTAGAGCATCATGCTACTATTAGCAGCAATCAAGAGGGAAGACTGAGAGGGGGGTGAATCAGTCTTCACTGGATGCAAAACATTAAACTCCAAATCATAAACTGATAAGCTCCAGCAATAAACATATAAGAAAATTAATAGCACAACACACAACACCAATATTTTTGATGTAGAAAACTCGGTTAAGGGAAAAATCACAGTAGGAACCTACCCATAGTAAGATGATACTCTGCAGTAGTATGTGAAAATATTACAATGGGGAATGCACATGCATTCAGGCACACTGCCTAGAGCTAATTGCTCAAAAGATACATTCCTGGAAGGCTACAACCCTCAGGGAAGTCTCACTAACTTACAATATGAATCAAACTACAATATGGAAGAAATGAACTGAAAGAATAGCATCTCCAAATGCCTGATTATAGTTCTGGTGAAGCACAAATGTCTGCTCTGCAACACCATCTCACCACAAACTCAACACCGAAGGATAAATATTTTGTTCGCACATCCACCTCTCTTTGACAATGCAGACACAATACTGACACCTAAATTACATGAATATATCACATATATATATATATATATATATATATATATATATATATATATATATATATATATACAAATCATCAACCTTGATAATAAGGTCAGCTAAACCCTCAACCCTCAACTTAAAATTACAAAAATTACATTGCACGATACAAAGATAAACCACCTGACCAATATAATGATTTACATTTGATGTAGGAGCATCCCCGGTTCACAACAATCTTGCATCAACCAAAAACATTTTCCGTTCTATTTTATTTTCTGTTTGCAATTTTAGTTTTCCTTTTTGTGTCCCAATTTTGGCTCATCGGATCCCATGGAGTTATATTCTACTTGAATACTTGATCATCCTTCTTTATTTCAGACCACATCACATTTGGATCACTTTTCGGCAAGATATCGCTATTAGTTTCCATGACAATTTCTTGTTATCGGTTGCCTGAGACCTATTTTGGTGATCTACCGAAACCCATTTTGAAGCTTGCAGAGTCTTGGACATTGATCTCGATGTTCCTTGGCATGTGGTTGACCTTCTATGTTCCATCCTTTGGATTTTCCCAAGGAATCTCTTGGCGGAGCCCGACCTTTGTTTTTTCATGTTAGGTCTTGTTCTTCGGGTTTTGATCCCTTTTGGGCCGACTGGATCCTTTGGATCGATATATATATTTGTAATCATGCTTTAGAATGTAATCAAGCAGAATCAATCAGAGAATAAGATAGCTATATTGTACATAGAAGATAGATATTTTGATTCAAGGTCTTGGTTGTGACCTATTCTACCAGGCTTGTGTGTCGGTATGTTGTAACTCGATTGTTACCGGTTGGATATAATCAAATTTCATGCAATAAAACTATTTTTTCTGCATTGCCTCCATCATGTCTTTGTGTTTCCATTGTGTTTACTCTTGCTGACTGGTTCGGATTGATCTCTTTGAGGTCCCTCCTTACCGGTGACTGCTTCAAGTGGTACTAAAGTGAAGTTTTTTTCCAGAGTTTGTTTGTCCTAAATTTTGTTGTAGTGTGGCGAACTGCGGATCCGACCTGCAATTGCAAAGGACTAGCATGAATCGATGGTGCGAAGAGGAACTAGGAATGGTGGAGTGTGTGGGAATGCAAACCCTGTTGTGATGGAGATGTTGTGAGGAATGGTAGCCTGATTAGAAGCCGTGGAAATGGCCCAGAGAAGAGGCCAAAATATTGAAGATGTAATTGAAGATGAAGGAGAATAAGCCTCGACAGAACAAGTAAACATATCAGCAGTTGATTTGTATGAAGAAAGGTTCTTAAAGATTTTGAGTAGGGCGAACACTAAACCTCATTTTACCCCACTTGAATATGATGGGAAGTTAGATTCGAATGAATTGATGGATTGGATCTCCAAGATGGAGAAGTATTCTGATTTTGAAAACACTACAGAAGAGAGGAAGGTGAAATATGCCTGTACCCAGTTGAAAGTTCATGCATCTCTTTGGTGGGAGCATTTACAAGTTGATAGACAGAGAAGAGGTAAAGAGAAGATCAAGACGTGGGATAGCATGATTGCTAAGATGAAATCAAAGTTTGTGTCGGCGAATTATCAAGTGGATTTGTTTCGGAAGTTGCAAAATCTGAGACAGAAGGAATCTAGTGTGAAGGAGTACACCAAAGCATTTTACAAGTTGAATGTTAGATCTGGGCATGTTGATGATGAAGTTAAAAAAATTGCAAGATATTTGAATGGATTGCGGATATCTATACAAGATGAACTCAATATGATCAAATTGGAGAGTGTTGAAGAGGCTTACCAGTATGCCCTGAAAGTAGAAGAGAAATTGAACAAAAGACATGAGCAGAGACTGAGTGGTAGAGGTGGAAGGTTTACTAGAGGAATATTTCAAGGAGGAAGAGGGTATACCGGAGGAAGAGGAACCAATACAGATCAGAATAAGGACAAGGAAGTGAGCAAAGACGACAATTCATACCGGAAAGAATGATAGAAGTTTCTAGCGAAGGAGAGAACCAGATGGTTACCAGAATGAGAACTTTGAAAGACAAGACTAGAGGATATTTAGAGGAACTTTATTTAAGTGTGGAGGAGAAGGACACCGTGTATTCGAGTGTAAGAAGACAGAGGCTACCAGAATAGCAACAGTGGTGGAATAAAACCCCACCAGATCAGACAATAAATCAGAAGATGGAGAATTGTTGATGATGAGGAGAGCTTTGTCATATTGGAGGAGATGAAGAGCCCTTGCAGAGGAAGAATTTGTTCAAGACCACATGTAAGGTATCCGATAAGTGTTGTAAAGTTGTTATTGATAGTGGTAGTTCAAATAATCTTGTTTCAGAAGAGATGGTGAATAAGTTGAAATTGGAGAGATTGAAACACCCTAAGCCTTATCAGATAGCATGGATTCAGGATGAACATAAGTTGTTAGTAGGTGAACAATGTTTGTTAAAATTAAAAATTGGGAATTATCATGATGAATTTTTGTGTGATATTATGCCTATGGATATTTGTCATCTTTTGTTGGGTAGACTTTTGCAGTTTGATAGACAAGCAATACATGATGGGAGGAAGAATACATATACTATTGTGTCCAATGGGATGAAGCAAACCTTGTTACCTTTGGAAGAACCTTTGAAGAATGAAGTCTGTACAAATGCCAAAATTTGTTTAGTAGACGAAAGGAAATTCATGGATGGACTGAGACATGAGAATGTGTGTTTTGCCTTAATTCCTCAGAAGACCAAGAGACCAAAACTGGAAGGAGAACACCCAGAAGAGATAAGAGATTTGTTGATAGAATATGAGGATATTATTTCAGATAATGTGCATGATGGATTGTCATCTTTTAGAAGTATTAGTCATTGCATGGACTTGGTTCCCAGAGCTAGTTTGCCTAACAAAGCTGCACACCGGTTGACACTGACAGAGAATGAAGAACTGAATAGACAAGTGCAGGAGTTGTTGAAGAAAGGTTTGATCGGGGAGAGTCTGAGCCCTTGTGCAGTACCAGTAATATTAGCACCTAAGAAGAATGGATAATGGAGGATGTGTACTGATTCAAGAGAAATAAACAAGATCATAGTGAAATACTGATTTCCTTTGCCTAAGATGGATGGCATAATGGACTGTTTGAGTGGAGAAAAATACTTTACAAAGATAGATTTGAAGAGTGGATATCATTGGATTAGGATCAGAGAAGGTGATGAGTGGAAGACAAAATTTAAGACAAATGAAGGACTATATGAATGGTTGGTGATGCCTTTTGAATTGACTAATGCACCGAATACTTTCATGAGGCTGATGAATAAGGTATTGAAGAAATTCTTGGGTAAGTTTGTTATTGTGTATTTGGATAACATTCTGATTTTCAGTAAGACAAAAGAGAAGCATTTGTTGCAATTAAGACAAGTTTTGCAGAGGTTGAGAGAAGAAAAGTTGTTGATCAATATCAAGAAGTGTACTTTCATGAAGGATGAGTTAGTCTATTTAGGATTTGTGATATCTGAGGAGGCTTTGAAGATGGACCCTTAGAAAGTGAAAGCCATTGTTGAGTGCCCTACACCAGAAAGCATTAGAAAGGTAAGATCATTTCATGGATTGGCTGGTTTTTACTGGAAGTTTATCAGAAATTTTAGTTTAGTTTGTAACCCTATGACTAAGACCATAAGAGGAGATCGGAAGGAATTCAAGTGGACCACTGAAGCAAACAAAAATTTTGAACTGTTGAAGCAAAAAGTGACTAAGCAGCCTGTGTTGGCTTTACCGAATTTCAATAAAGTATTTCAAGTGGATTATGATGCAAGTGGAACAACAATAGAAGCAGTAGCCTATTTCAGTGAGAAATTGAATGATGCTCAGAGGAGATATTCGGTGTATGATCAGAAATTTTATGTCATAGTTCAAGCCTTGAAGAAATGGAGACATTACTTATTGCCTAAGGAGTTTGTGTTTTATGAAGATCATCAAGCTTTGCAGTATTTGAACAGTTGGAGTAAGTTTAATCAAAGACATATGAGATGGGTAGAATTATTGCAGAGTTACACCTTTGTGTTGAAGCATAGAAGTAGAAAATCTAACAAAGTTGTTGATGCATGGAGTAGAAGAAGGAATTTGTTGAATGAGATGAGAGTCACAGTATTAGGTTTTGAAGATTTGAAGACCTTGTATGATGAAGACCTAGATTTTGCAAAACCTTGGAAAGCAAGTAGAGAACCGATTATAGTAGATAGAAGCAAATGGTTGGATTACTTCAGTTAGGATTGGATGTTATTCATGGGATTTCAGTTGTGCATACCTAAGAGTTCCATGAGAGAGAACCCGATAAAGGAGAAACATAGTGGAGGATTAGCTGGACATTTTGGCATTGACAAAACAATTGCATTGGTGAGTGAGCAGTACTTTTGGCCCCAGATTCAGAAGGATGTTGAGAGATATGTGTAGAGTTGTAGAGTTTGTCGAGTTGCAAAAAGGTAGTAGTCAGAATGTGGGATTGTATAAACCTTTGATAGTACCGGTAAGCCCTTGGGAGGATATAAGCATGGATTTTATACTTGGATTGCCTAAGACACTGAGAGGGAATGATTCTATATTTGTGGTAGTGGATAGATTTTTGAAGATGGCTCATTTCATACCTTGTAAGAAGACATCAGATGCATTAAATGTAGCAGACCTATTTTTCAAGGAAGTGGTGAGATTGCATGGATTACCTAAGAGCATAGTTTCAGATCGAGACACTAAGCTTGTTGGCTATTTTTTTAGAACACTTTGGAAGAAGACAAGGACAAATTTGAAGTCCAGTTCTACTTTTCATCCACAAACCGATGGACAAACATATTTGTTAACCGAAGTTTGGGAAATTTGTTGAGATGTTTAGTGGGAGATAAAACTGGAAGTTGGGATTTAATCCTTGCATGAGCAGAGTTTGCCTACAACAATTCAATGAATAAAAGTACCAGAAAAAAACCTTTTGAGATTGTTATTGGAGTGCACCCTAGAGGTATAACGAAATTGAGAGACATTAGCAGTGAAGACCGAAAGAGTTCACAAGCAAAAGATTTTGCAGATCACATGGCATCATTGCATATTTAGGTTAAACAACATTTGGAAGACATGGACAACAAATATAAGGAGAAGGAAGATGAGAAGAGGAGACATAAGGAGTTTGAAGTTGGCGATGAAGTGATGGTATCTCTGAAAAAAGAGAGATTCCCGATTGGAACTTATAATAAGTTGCAGATGAAGAAGTTTGGACCTTGTAAGATTTTGAGGAAGTTTAGTTTTGGAAATGCATATGAAGTGGAGCTATCAGATACTCTAAGTATTTCACCCATATTCAACATTGCATATCTTCATGAATACCATGAACCAGAATTCAGTAAGGACAATGTTGCAAACTATGAGAAATAGTTGCCCCAGAATGAACTAGATCATATTCAAGAGATTCTGGACAGTAGGATTGGGCGTAGTACCTAGAACAGTGAGTATAAGGAATATATTATGAAGTGGAAGGACAAACCAGTTGAGGATTCATCTTGGATTTCTCAGGCAAAGGCAAACCACCTTGGTTTTCCTGTGACCCCAATAAAGTGAGAGGCTCACTTTTTTTTCTATAACCCCAGATGTCTGATGCAAGAGCATCCCCGGTTCACAACAATCTTGCATCAACCAAAAACATTTTCCTTTCTATTTGCAGTTTTAGTTTTCCTTTCTATGTGTCTTGGTTTTGGCTCACCGAATCTTATGGAGTTGGATTCTACTTGAAGACTTGGTCAACCTTCTTTCTTTCAGACCGCATCACATTTGGATCAATTTCTGGCAAGATATCACTACTGGTTTCCATGACAGTTTCTTGTTACCGGTTGTTCCTTTGTTACCGGTTGCCTAAGACCTATTTTGGTGATCTATCGAAACCCATTCCAAAGCTTGCGGAGCCTTGGACGTTGATCTCGATGTTCCTTGGTGTGTGGATGACCTTCTATGTTCCATCCTTTAGTTTTTTCAGAGGAATCTCTTGGTAGAGGCTGACCTTTATTTTTTCATGTTAGGTCTTGTTCTTTGGGTTTTGATCCCTTTTGGGCTAACTAGATCCTTTGGATCGATATATATATTTATAATCATGCTTTAGAATGTAATCAAGCAGAATCAATCAAAGAATCATATAGCTAGATTGTGCATAGAATATAGATCTTTTGATTCAAGGTCCCAGTTGTGACATATTCTACCAGGCCTATGTGTCAGTATGTTGTAACCCGGTTGTTACCAGTTGGATGTAATCAAATTTCATGCAATAAAACTATCGGTTCTACATTTCCTCCATCACGTCTTTGTGTTTACTCTTGTTGACCGGTCCAGATTGATCTCTTTTAGGTTCCTCCTTATTGGTGAATGCTTCAACATTACATAGCATGGACCTAATTCAAATTCCCAAATGATCACCTCCACCAAAAATCATGCCAAATTCAACTGCAACACGTTACACCACCAGAAATACCACATAACACAAAAATCATCACCAATTCATAAAAGTCACCAAAAAATCACACAAAAATCAATGCGGACCACCAAAACAAATAGGAAACGACTAGGAAACACCAAAAAACATTTTAGAATCATCCAGAATAGTTACACCAACACCACTTTTTAAATCTTCATCGATCAACATCTAGAAGCTCAAGAGTATAACCAATCAACAACTGTCATGAGGAAAGATAATTTGTAGAGAACCTAATCATGAACCATCTGAATTGAAGATACACAAGATCATCCCAAAAAATATCCCAAAACCGTAGCACAAGATTTGATCACACCGGAATATACCAAAGGAAATATCGGTGATCAACAAAACCAAACTACAAAAACCGGATCAAAAGATCTTCCCAAGATCACTGGAATAATTCATAGGAATATGTTGACATTAATGACAACAACATATCCTAGCAACAACAATGAACAACCAAATCCAACAATCTCTCCAACAGAGATTACTTTAGTGGCGAATTTTTCACGTCAGCGACCTGAGAAATGACAAATATTTTGTGCCGACTGGGGGTGGCCATGTCGCCAGAACATTATCAATTTCCATCAAATTCATGGCCCGATCACCATATGTTTTATGTAATTAAATGTTTCTATGCAAGGATTTCGCCAATACAATATACGTTGGACACACGGTAAATTTAATTTTTTTGCCTACACTCTCCGAGGTTGCCTTAATAGACGACCATAATTCGCCTATAGGCATGTGAAGATTTGTTCACTAGGAGGACCCAATTCACCTGACATTTTATCGACGCGTGTCTCCATTCACCCCAATTTTCACCAACTATATTGTATTTGCCAATTATTTGGATGACCCATAATCGCCTCAAAAATTACATAAGTGTTATAGTTACGCGGGATTTGCCAAATATTTGTATACCATATAAAATTCCCACAGAATTCACCATATAATGATTGGTATAAATACATGAAAAGATCAAATCTATCTCTACACAATCTGGTGGGTGCTAGGCTCTGAATTTTGATCAATAGCGAAGTTTCAAACTAAGGAAAATCATTGTTGTTGACTGCATTGGCAACTGCTAGTGACCTAAAGGTGAGCGATCATATTTTTGAAGTGTTATAATGTTATTCTGAATTTATCTATATTTATTTGTACTATTGAGTTCATTTTTATTCAGTGGCAACCCGTCATTGCCAAGTGGTCAGCCGGGACATTCAGACCTCAGACATCTAGATTGTAGGTCGTAGGGCCAATGAAACATATATTATACTTTATAGTCTATTATTGCTTCTTCAACAAATTGATATTCTTTTGGCAGCCTTTATTTCATTGTAGATGTCAAATAGGAAGAAGGGTAGGAAACCTGAATGTGGGGAGGGCCATGAGAGGCCAACAAAAAGCATAACATTGTCTTCGTACTTCAGCTTTGGAAAAGAGTGTGGTGAAAAACAGGAAGGTACATCATCACAAGTACAAGTAAAAAATTTGCAACCTGCACCGCATGTTGAAGACGACGGCGAACCTGATATCTCAGATCAGGATGATCTCAAAGAAGATTATCTGGTAGATGCCCAAGTTAGCTAGAATGATATAATCAACTTGGGTGATAATGTTATTGATGATAATACATAGAAGGGGAAAAGAAAAGCTAGATCAAAAAAGGATGAACCACAATCAAAAAGGATCGGGAGTGGGATATGTCAGTGAGGAATTTTCAAATTAATTGGGCATCAAAGTATCCATTCATTGAACCAGTGGAGAATCCAATTGAAGGCGAGCCTCCAATAGAATGCGGGTGTAATATTTGCACTTGGAAACATAACAAGAAAATTAGGTTGCAGCTAAAATTTGACACCATAGAAAAGCATAGGGGTAAAGTTTATGAAAAACAAATGATAGACGGGGTTGAAAAATCAGTGATAAGATGAAAAACAAAGGAGGAATGTAAGCATGTGAGGAATGTCAAAGAGTATTATTTTTATGAGAAAATATAGACAAAGCCTGCTGAAGTTAAAGGTTCTATTGAAGCTAGTTTTAGAAAAGCAATGCAAATAGAACAACTGGGAAAAGTTGTTTAGTTAAGCGTTCTTTTTTATATTTTGAGTAGAGGGCATTCTATGACATATTTCCCATCAATTAGTGGTTTATTACACTTTTTCAAAGTTCCTAACTATCCTAATAGACACTGGTCAGTAAATAGTGGATGGGAATGGGCAAGTTGTCTTGCTGAGGTTGAAAAAGAAGATGTAAAGGAAAAAATAAGAGAGTCAAACTTTATTGCATTTTCTTTAGATGAAGTTATGGCAATAGACAATACTTCATGGGTATGCATGCATGTTTATACTGTAGAGAATCATACCCGCCAACCTAATCTACTATCTATTGCTAAAATGAAGGAGAGTGCGATAGCAAAAAAATTATTTCAACTAGTAAAGAGAAGTTTAATTGAATATGCAAGTATGGATGACATGATGGTAGCCAAAAAATTGGTTTGTGTTGGAGCAGATGGAGCTTCAGTAATGCAAGGTCACATGAACGGTCTTTGTACAAAGATTGAAACTTCATTTGCATCGTACATTACTGCAATTCACTGCATGGCTCACAAAATGAATCTAGCTTTTGGAATTGTGAGCAAGTATGCTTTGGTAAAAAAAAATGAAATTTTTATTAAGAGAGCTCTACTCACACTTTTGTCAAAGTCCCAAGCGATTTATGGAATTTCAACACTTTGTTGATAGAATAACTAATGGGAACAAGCTTCTCAAGGATAATGATACCAGATGGATCTCTTTGGATGGTCCAACACATTAAGTTTTTTCAGAATATCCATCCTTGATTGGACTATTTCACACAACTCGCGATGAATCAGATCAACCAAAATTTCCTGACCTTCTTCGGAGGTTAAGTAATTTAGAGACACTCTTAACTTTAGCAACTCTTCTGCCCATGCTAGAGGAAATGATGAATATTATGAAGGCTGCCCAAAAAAGAGCTTTGTATATTGTAGAATATTCTTATGCTACGTAAGATGACATGCATGACCCTCGACAATCTCTATCGAAATCAACCAACACTATCTAATGAAAAATTTGTTAAGTAGCAGACACTCATAGATTTAAACAATCCTAATAACTTTTTTACAAATCGGTGTAGATGGGAAAATATGTGCCAATGTATAGGGAGTTGAGATACCAATGCACTTCTATGCCACGATCAACCCCAAGAAACCAAGAAAGCGCCCCAGGAAGCAACTAGCAAGAGTTACAAGGGAAGATTTCGACAAGATTGTTGAGACTGTAACTACTTCTATGAAGAAAATTGTGTATGATCTTTCCTCATAAATTAGAAGCAAATTCCTTCTTGACAACCTACTCGAAGCCATGTCTATTGTGTTTCCTTGTTATTGGAGCCTCAACATTGCAACTAATTTTTGAAGTAAGCTATTGATTTTGATAAAACAATTTTGCATATCCAGATAATTGAATGGAGTAACTATAAATGGAATATTAGATGAAACTCGTCTTTGAGAGCAATCATCTCATTTTCCATACACTATGAGAGAACAATATGGCAAAATGGAGAACCCCCGCAAAGAGGGATCAGTAACAAGGCTTTGGAAAAATATAGCTAAGAACGCAGCGTCGTGTGATTCAATGCCAGAATATTTGAAGCTTGTTGATTTATGTCTTACCATGATATTGGGTTCGGTGGAAGATGAGAGAGTTTTCAGTGCTTTGGGGTTCCTAAAATTAAAGCTAAGAAACAAACTAGACAAAAATTTGGAAAATTGCTTGAGACTCTATACATCTAGGTATGATGTCCACACTTTTCCTTACAATAGGGCATTGCAAATCTGGATGTGCAAATGTGAAAGAAGATGTTTGGGGAACACTTCAAACAAAAGTGCCAGTGGGACTATTGACTCATGTACTAGACCTACTGGTAGCATTAAGATGCAGTTCAATGAAGGTATGCAGACTCAGAGTGAAGAAACCACAGACAAGAATCAAGAAAGCTTTGAATTTGATGAGGATGAATGGCAACAGTAAGAGATTGGTATTTATTAATCTTATTACTGTATCTCATCATTCATATTACAAAAGCATATTACTTTTTGCAATTAGAATTTAATATTGAATTCTAATTGTATTTTTCAACTTTCTATTTCCAGATTTAAAATAGCATAATAAAAGACCATAATGTGTTTATTGATACAGATATGTTTATTATTTATTTAGACATGTTTGAGTCTCAAATCTGTGTGATACATTTTAGAACCATATGATACAATTCATTCAATAGTAATACACATGTCGAGAACTTAGATTTTCATTAATTCTTTCAAAATATAGACATATGATACAATTCATTCAATAGTAATACACCAATCTGTGTGATTCTCCATGCAAAACCAACCTCCCTTGATATAGTTCATTCAATAGTAATACATTTCATAACCATGTCTGGTAATAAAATATAGCCATATGATACAATTCATTCATTAATAATACATTTCAGAACCATGTCTGGTAATGTAACATGTTGAGAACTTAGATTTTCATTAATTCTTTCAAAATATAGCATATGATGCAATTCATTCAATAGTAATACACCAATCTGTGTGATTCTCCATGCAAAGTTCAATACAAAGTTTCAGAACCCTTTGCAAATGACCCTGAATTCCCTTTTATAGAAACAAGGGAGCAACAACAACTTCAGGTCGAATTGCAATATGTGAAGACTCAACATCAAAATCACAAACTCGACACAGATTTACATGACCATCAGGCCAGATTAGCAATTTAACAACTGCTACATGTCTGATGTCTCCTATTCAAAAAACAGAGTTCAAAATTAAATATTAATTCACGCCATGACAAATTAAATATAGATAATAACAGTGCCCAAAACCTAGTAATCAAAAATAGAGAAATGCAGAAATGTTAAAGCTTGGGAGAATTTGAGAATACAAATTTACAGGCTGAAGTTTTGCACTATGCATCATAGATTCATAGGCTGGATTAACAATTTAGCAATAGCAAGTGCTGGTTTTTTCCTATTCATAAAACATAGTTATTTCAAGCGATGCCAAATTCCAAACAAAAAAAAACATAAAACCTTGAAATTAAGAGTAAAAGAAGAAAAATGTGCAATACATACTATGATTCTTAAGATTTGTGTGCCAATTTTTGTAGGGTGCTCCACTCTACATCTGATGGAAGGTCAATATTCTGTAAACTATGGAAAGTCAACTACAAGTTCGTCAACATTCCATATTTAGAAGAGTGACTTGACATCACTATTTCACCCAATATCGAATTAAGAGTTGTAAATGGTTGGATGAATTCCAGAAAGCTTTGAGGAGTTGTGTCCTTAGGAAGCAAGTCTAAACTAGACTTCATTTTTATCTCCATGCTTTTTTTGTAAGCTTCTTTTCCAATGAATTTATTTGATGGGTCAACGGTCTTAGGCAAACCAAGTTTAATCAATTTATTTTTCGTTTCTTGCAGTTTCAATATATGTTTGCCACATTTTTCCATAACTTCTGATGTTTCCCTTAGTTTCTGGTATTTTTGAATGATAGATGATGTCTTAACTGTAGCATCAATGTGACTCTTAATTCCCTTGGATGCCAAGTAGTTGTCACTGGTACTGTAGACTACTTGCAGAATTTGTTTTACCATATCCTCTTTTGAATAAACATGCATGCTCTTCTCAAAGTGCCCTTTGATTTTCATATAAATTACTCTCAAACTTTCATTCAATTCAAACCATTCAAACAACTTGTCACTCCTCTCCATTATTTGTCACCAAATGTTTTCTTGTATATACTTTGTTGTACGTTTCATATTATCTTTCAATCTATCCTCCAAAGTTTTAATTTTGTCATTTGCATTGTGCAGGTCTTCTTTTATTTGTGCATATTTTTTTCTTTCTTCCTCTACTTCATTTAGCAAATGTTTTTCTTTTTCCTTCTCATGATCCAATAGGTCTTATGTTTTTCTTATTTCGGCAACAACAGACTCATAACTTTTGTATAATTTTTGAAAACTGGCTCTTTCCTATCAATTTTTTTACTGCTTTTAGCCAGTTTTTCTCTCAGGTCCTTCAATTTTGCATCCATCTTCTCCTTCTCTGCAATTTCTACTACAGAGCTCGAATTTTTTATCCTTTTCTATAAATCATTGCACTTGTTATCTATTGCTTTCCTCTTTGATTTTTCATGTGCCAGGTCTGCCTATAACTTTTCTATTTGTTTCTCCATTTTATTTTTCTCTCTCTCCACCTTTAGCAGTGAAGTGTAGACCACTTCATTAGTCCTTTTTGACACACTCATTTTGTCCACATTATGTACTTTGGAAAAATCCATTTGGAGGGTACTAACTTGAAATTCAAAGGGATCTATCTGACTGTGTGGTGGAATTTTATCTTTAGTTGGGGGCATAACAACCATGAACCTCATCATATCTTTGTGTGGGTCATATGTTGGAAATACCCTATTCCTTGCAGGTTGTTCGTCTAAAACTTCAGTCAAGGCAACCCCATGAAATTCCCTCTTTTTTTCTTTATTTGCATTTGTTGTGTGTTCAATTTTTTCATAGTAATCACGAAATTGAAAATTTGGGCTTGCTAAAGCAATTGAATGTTTGAATGGTGACATATGAATAACAGAGCTCCAGTTCCACTTATGCCCGTGGTTTTAACTAATGCATTACTAGGATTACCAACAACCTTTCCTGATCCTGTCCCACTGACACTTTCATGTGTAGTTTTCATAATCTTTTGAGGTGTGTGATCTGAAGCTTCAAATGATTGATTTGTAGTGTCAGTGGCACTTGATATAGGATTCTCAATAGTATGAGATTGAGTATCTACCACTAGTGGCCTCTTGTGAGAGATATTTTGTTGTTGCCCTTGTCCAACACCAAGACAACTAGTATCAATATTAGTACCCATGCCAACCCCACCAATCACAACGACACTTGACTGAACAATAATAGGAATACTATCCCCAGATTCCCCACCAGTGGCAGTGGCACTTGATTCACCACCAATGGGAATACCATGATGTGGTGGTGGTTGTGGATTTGAACCTGAAACAAATGTAGGTGGACCCTTAGGGTAATGAGTAGTACCTTTCAGTGATGAATTTGAAGAATCAAGTCCAATGATTGGTTTAACAGGAGCTTTTGATTTTGAATCTAATGGAAGTTGTATCTCAAGTGTATACCAAATGCTTTCTCCTATGGGACCTAGACCACCACCTTCAAAACCCATTTTTTCCACAATGTTTGCCCCTTTGCTATATTTTTCTCTCATGGACTCATTGACTCCACCTAATATTTTAGGGACTGTACTAGTTGTTGGAGTGGGATCAACCTCATACTCATCATCATCTTTACTCTTGTCATATGTTGTTGTGGGATGCTCCATATTCCACAATTTTCTAAACTCTTCATCCTCGTCGATGGTCTCAAATTCTGCACTGGTCTTTTTCACCGAGATTCTTCCTCATAGTCCAAAAATCATTTATTTTGGTTTGAGTCCAATAACTCTCTTTGCATTCTTGCAGAATTGATTTGGGAATAGATTTGTTAGATGGATTAGCAGATTTTTGGTAGAAATTATAGGACCTCCTATTTTGGATGCCTTGGCCATCCTCTATTGTCCTCTGTGTGTGCAATGCCATAATTTGTGATGACATTTCTACTGTTGAAATGTTATTGTCAGTGGCAATTTTCTCCATCTCTTTTTTTACCTCATCCCAAGAGTCCATGTTTCTAAGCTTTTCTAGCAATGGTTTACTTTCATGTTGACATAACGCTAAAGAGTTTCCATTTTTCTTAAGCCTTGCTTGAACTACACTGATTGGATCATACTGCCAGAGACCCTCATCACCAAAGCTAAAAACTGTCAAAAAATCATGTGCCACATTGAATGCTTTTCTCTTAAATATGAACCCTCCACATGAGAAAGGCAAGGAAGAAAATATGCTCTTCTTTTGCTGACCATGGAAGTGCCTATCTGTGCTCTCCAACTGTCGTACATATTCCAATGCAAATACCCTCTCTATTACATGTATTGGAAGTCTGTATGGTTTTACTATTGATCCGTAAAACCTCAACACAGTGAATTCTTCCATGAAGAACTAGTCAGCCAATTGTACTCAACGTCTGAGTTGAATGCAATCTCTACAAGACACAGGCAATCTAGGCATTAGAGTGCTTGTAATTTCATTGTACATTGGTGCCAAAAAGAAGTCTACAAAATGGTTGTAGTTCTTTTTGTTATCATGCATCCTTATCTTTGGTGTCCATTCATATATTGGACACTCTATTTTGTTTTGAGTCTTCTCATTAATCTTATAGTTCACAATTTGAAGATTGTTGGTCTTGATCATTGCACGATACTTGGATAGAAGGAGATAGCACAAGTAGGATGAGAACCTAAATGTCTTACAAGAATCTTTTTTGATTATAAGTAATTGTTTTTGCATGGATTGAACAATGTGCTCAATAAAATTATATCTTACTAGCTGACCTACACAATGGATCCTAAAAATCATTTCAAGAAGGCTTGCACCCACTTCCCTATCATTTTCCAATCCCAGACAAAATGACAACAAGGAAATAGTATCCCCAACCCATGGAACAAAAATGTTAGAATCATAAGGAGGCTTATGATTCTGATCCAACTGAGTACCATGCTTTATGAGAGCTTTGATAAATGAATCTTTGTGACTTGAATCGAGACTCTCATAATTCCCTGCCAGCTTTCCTATGTCAATTTGGACGTTTGAGTTTTGTGCTTCAAACCCTAGGTTCAACAAGCAAGCAAATTCTCCCACGTTTATGGATAGAATTTCCTCTTTTGTATTTTTATTGACAATTGTTTTTTTATCTTCATCATAATTTTCAACGCAAAGCATGACAAAATCAAGGCAAGGGAATACTTCAGGAAACACCATGCTTTCCAATCCAGCATCCCACGATGCGATTTTATTTGTTCTTAGTTTTAACATTGAGTTGAAAACAGTAAATTTTCCTCTGGATGGATCTACCGCCTTATTAGACAATGCATATCTAATATCTATGATACACTTTTCACCATGGATAGAATGGTCATAAATATCATGGTATTCATCAAAGAAACCTGGTGTTTTAACCAATTTAGTTAGATACATTTTTTTTCCCTTGGCTTCCTATTGAACTATTGCTTCCCATCTTCCCCATCGTTGTTATTGTTAATAATTCAAAATAATGCTAGATACAAACCTGAAAATGCTAACCCTCAAATTGGACCACGAGATAAAAAAAAAAGGGCGGGATGTGTTCTAGATTTTACTCGAAATTTCTATTTCACTAGATTGGTGTAGATAGTCTCTGTTACAACTTGCATTCCTCAATCGAGTAGTTGTTTCAAAATCTCCCTCAATTTACTAGTTTGTCCATGTAATGAAATATGATTATGGTTTATGAGTCACTTATTTTGAAAACTCTAAAAGGTACAAAAGTAATACTTAAGGCAAAATATCTAGAATCATGTTATAATTTTATTAATTATTATTAATATCTATTTGCCACCGAAGGACAAAACATTCATTACTTCACTTTCAGTCTAAATTCTGAGGACATTAAATGTAAAACGTTCAATTCTGGGTGAAGTTCTCACAAATGTGTTCACTTCCCACATTCAGGCCGAAATCCACCCTAAGTTGTTGATCTTTGCTCATCCAACGGACGATGGTACCTATTGTCAGATGTCATGGGTCCCATGATTTATGTCATTTTTTAGGCACGTCAGCACACTCGAGTCACTTTTCGGGACTGTTTTTTAAGTCTGTTTAATCATTTTAAACTTCTGCCCAAAAAAGAGCTTTATAGACTAAATTATATTTAATTAAATTTAAAACGTTCAATTTTGGGCGAAGTTCTCACAAATGTGTTCACTTCCCACATTCGGGTCGAAATCCACCCTAAGTCATTGATCTTTGCTCATCCAACGGATGATGGTACCTATTGTCAGATGTCGTGGGCCCCATGACTTCTGCCATTTTTCGAGCACGTCACCACATTCGAGTCACTTTTCGGGAGTCAGGACTATTTTTAAGTTTGTTTAATCATTTTAAACGTCCGCTCGAAAAGAGCTTTATAGACTTAATTATATTTAATTAAATTTAAAACGTTTAATTCCTAGCGAAGTTCTCACAAATGTGTTCACTTCCCACATTTGGGCCGAAATCCACCCTAAGTCGTTGATCTTTGCTCATCCAATGGACGATGGTACATGTTGTTAGATGTTGTGGGTCCCACGACTTCTACCATTTTTCAGACATGTCACCATACTCGTGTCACTTTTTAGGACTTTTTTTTTAAAGTCTGTTTAATCATTTAAAATTTTAAACTTCTGCCCAAAAAAGAGCTTTATAGACTTAATTATATTTAATTAAATTTAAAACGTTCAATTCCGGGTGAAGTTCTTACAAATGTGTTCACTTCCCACATTCGGGCCGAAATCCACCCTAAGTCGTTGATCTTTGCTCATCCAACAAACGATGGTACCTGTCGTCAGATGTCGTGGGTCCCATAATAAGAGGCATTTAAAGATGTGCAAGAGTTTGAGATAACTATTAAATATAATGTTAATATTGTTTGTAAAAGTATGAAATTCAAAAATAGTATAGAACATGAAACTTAGTTTCTAGAATTAAAAAAATAACTAAATATAAATATAAATTTTGATATACAATTTGAAAGGTAAAAGTTTAATATAAAAAAGAAAACATTCAATATTAAATCTAAAATATTAATTTAAAGTTTAACAAAATTCTTTAAAAATATGTTTACGATATATAATTTATATTAAGTATCATAGAACAATTACAAACTTATTACAAATACTAGCTCCTTTCGAGCAAGCTTATTACAAATACTAGCTCCTTTCGAGCACCAAACTAGAAACAACAATCGAAAGACCAAAGGTCACAACTTAGAAATCCACTTAAACAATGTGACAAATACAACCAATGGAAGACTAAGAATCACAACTTAGAATTCCACAAAGATGTCCCTCTTGGGAGTTGAACTTGGGTCTCCACATTGAGAACTCAATGCTTTAACCAACTAAGCTCAACCCCCTAGACTTACGATATATAATTTTTAAAAATAGTTTAAAATATAGATAAAAGTTCAACATTAATTTAGTGTAGTATAAATTTCAATTTAATAAATAAATAAAGACTAAAAATATATATAAAAGTTCAACATAAATTTAGTTTAATATAAATTTTAATTTAATATAATTTTATTGATACATAATGTGGTGAATCTTATTGATAAACCTGCACCTCCTAAGGACCTATGCAATATGCATTACCTTTGATCCTAGATTCCTAGTGAGACTATTGAAATTTGAAACACCTGATGGCCCACTATAAGTCTATATATCACCTGCAAAGATCAAAGACATACTCTCGTGAGGGGTTCTCATTGATGATTGATCCAACATGTATGGTGAATGTAATAAGTTAAGAATATCTTTATACTTTACAATTTCATGAAGTAACATATTGATATGATAAATTTGATTTAGTGGTTAAGATCTTAGATGGTTTCTCTTGTCCTACTATAGATTCTATTACTCTTCCCGTTAAGGTTGGTACTAAGTGCTTAGATGTCATTTTTGCTACCATTCCTAAAACCTACTTCAGATCAATTTTGTGTGAAGTTGGGACATCCTTGTCCTTGGTTCTCTTCCATGAAAGCGATCCCATCTACCCTTCATAAATGTCTCAAATTTCTTCATTATGACAAAATCTTAACTATAAATCATAGCATGTACCCAGTACCAACCCACACATGCACTAGTTCAAAACTTTAACAACAAGTAAGTTGGTCTTTTAGTTTTAATTTACTTGTTTTTCGCGAGATAAACTTATGTTTTATATATATTTATAAAATTATAATCAACCATAATTAATGGAACAAACTAAATTTTTTATATATATATTAAACATAGAGGAAGAAGCATTACATAAAAAAGATCACAGTATTAAATTTATTTCCATTGTTTAACAAAATATTGAAATAACGTAGCTCATGAGTCGTAGACAAAAAGCATTTGAAAAACTTTCATTAATAAAAATGAAATAGATTTTTAGAAAGCATTTTTATATCCATAAGACTATAAGAGGCAAACTGAAACAAACTAGAATTTGAAATATTATCATTAATATTTATGCTTTGGAAATTTATAATTTTTATGTCTGAGACTTGAGTCCCTCAAAAAATTAAAAGCCAAAATGAGTGAGCCACTGATCCTATGAGGTTTGAGGACATAGGGAAAAAAAAACTACTATGGGGTCGGGGCTAGGGCACAAGTAGTGGATGATTTACAACTTTGCCCTAAGAATCTAGCCCTCCCTCCATGTAGAACTCTTCAGACAACATAAGCTGAGAAAATTATTCAAGCCACATGTAGTTTGGAAAGTCATCCAACAACAACCATTTCCGGAGGAAGTCCCTACCAATCCACGCCCATTTCCTGTGATGCGTCAAGTGCTCCGCATTCAGGTTCAGGAGAAACGGTTGCCTTGCCACTGGCACTGTTTGGTCTGGGAGGAGAAGCTTGGATAATTCACTCGCCCAAGGGATCCCCACCCCTACTTATGCAAGGATGACAACAGTAATGTCATCTCCAAGGAAGTCTTCCTTAAAAACCTTCCTCAACAACATCAATATATCCACCTTGTCTCTTTTGAGGTCCAGAAGAGATGCCAAGAACCGGGATGTAATGTCTGTGTTAACATAGTATCTATTTTCGTTTCGCAAAAAACTCTCTGCCCAACACCATCCACACAACCTCATTGGTGAACGACCCAACCTCCTTGCAGACTGATTGGAGGGTTGGGTCTCTCATGGAACCCAGAAAGGCCCTCTGGTGCTTTGTAGAAATGCTTCTCAAGTGGATGGGAGTGTCCATCTTGAGAAATCAGATTAACAAATTAAACAACTTGAGCCTATAAACCTAAACCAGAGGAAGAATTTAAATACCGTGAGCTCCGATGATTTATCTACCAAATGGATAAGGCTAATTGAAGATGAAAGAAGCAGAGATCGTATATAAATAATTGAATCTCTTGATTGTAATAATTACTTCTCTAACCATATTAATTGCTTTAAATTTTTTAAAATCTTTCGTATGTCTACAAATCTTTCCCATAAATGCACGAGTGTGTGAAATTGGAAACAGCTATAAACCAGTACCAAGTTGTCAAGTACCACATTGGAAGTCGTGGGGACATAGTGGATTGCAGTAAGTGAATAGATATATATTAAGTGACTGAAATTATCGATAGTGATTCGTGACATTTGATACGTGTCTATTGAATCCAATTCCATTCGGGGCACTTTCTGGTGAGTTGTGTTGTCTTCATAAAATTGGGCCGAAATAAAACTTCATCCATCGATCTACGATCATCGAACGGTTTAAAATCATTGATGGATTTTAGGTATGTGTCACCCTTCACGTGTCAAAAAGGCCACGCTTATTGATACATCATGCAGAGTCCGAGCTCAATGTGATGTACTTATGTGATGTGATATGCCTTGTCTATTAATGAAATTGCCAATAAATTATATATTTTTCCATAAATAACAAAATATTCACCAAAACAAATTAAATAATTTTCAAGCGGTGGATGAAAATCGCCAATATATTTAAATAATTTTTCCTTCGGAGTAAAATTTTTCGCCCATACAATTATATATTTGTTCCTTTTAACAAAAAATATTCACCTCCTACAATATATATTTTTCCCATAGAACAAGGTATAATTCGCCAGAAAATTATGGAATTTTTGTACCCTAGAAAAAAATCGCCAATACAAAATAATTTTTTGCCCTATTTTGAAAAAAAAATCGTCATCAATATGAAAATTCCCCCCAAAAATAATGTCTGATTCGTCTGGATTTTACACAGTTGCCCAGGGAGTGGTTTCTTAAAGTTATCCCTACTCCCCAACAATCTCCCCCTTTAGCATTGATGGCAACATATGAATGTGAAAAATAGTCAATGCAAAGAAAGAAGATATCACCATCAAACCCCCCCTAAGATCAAGATAGATAAATCAGTTTTTCACATGATCTTTCTCCCCCTTTGATAGAAATACCAAAGATCTCTGAAAGAGAAAACCAAACTCTCCCTCAAAACAGAATCATGAATCTCTCTCCGACTGAGACACACAACCAAATCAACAAACTACTCCAGCGAAGGAGCAACACCAACTCACCAATCTAGATAAAAGAATAAGGTTCTGAAATCCACCGAACCAATGCAACTCAATGCATCTATTTCTCACTGGGAGGGGTGGATACCCCTAACTTGTCTCTCAAATAGACAAATGTATCTGCGGGCAAAGGCTTAGTGAAAATATCAGCAATTTGTTCCTTTGTAGATACATACTCTAGCTTCACCTTCCCTTCATTGACTTGCTCTCTCAAGTAATTATACTTGATTGATATATGTGTAGTCTTTGAATGTTGCACCAGATTCTTTACCATGTTTATAGCACTGGAATTATCATAGTATATAACAGTAGGATCATCATAAATAACTCTAATATTTTTCAACATTTGCTTCATCCAAACTATTTGAGTGCAATTACTAGTAGCAACAATGTACTTAGCTTCAACAATAGATAAAGATATTGAATCTTGTTTCTTACTAGCCCATGAAACCAACTTCTTACCTAAAAAGAATGATCCATGGATAGTTCTTTTTCGGTCATCAACATCACCAGCCCAATCTGCATCAGTGTAGGCACACAACATGAAATCATCATTCTTTGGATACCATAAACCATAATCCACAGTTCCCTTTAGATATCTAAATATCCTCTTAATAGCAGTAACATGACTCTCCTTTGGATCAACTTGATATCTAGCAGCCATACACACAACATGCATATTGTCAGGCCTAGTCTGAGTAAGATATAGCAGTCCACCAGCCATAGATCTGTACAAACTCTGATTAACTTTCGAGGACTCGTCATTTTTAAACAATTTGCGACCAGTCACCATAGGAGTTCCAATCAGTTTGGAATCATCCACTCTAAACGTCTTCAACAGTTCCTTCACATACTTATTTTGAGATATAAAGATACCTTTTTCTATCTATGCAATCTAGAAACCTAAGAAAAACTTCATCTCACCAATCATAGACATCTCAAATTCTTTCTACATATCAATGGAAAACTTCATACTCATATCATCATCACCACCAAAAATAATATCATCAACAAAGATTTCAACAATCAGAATGTTATCATTTTCAATCTTAAAGTACAAATTGGTGTCAACAACACCTTTAGAAAATCCCAATTTCAACAAGTATTTGTCTAATCTAGCATACTAGGCTTTAGGAGCTTGTTTCAATCCATAAAGTGCTTTCTTCAACTTCCATACCATGTCTCCATCATTCGACAATGAAAATCCATCAGGTTGTTCAACGTAAACTTCTTCCTCTAGATCATCATTCAAAAATGCAAATTTGACATCCATCTGATATACCTTGAAATCTTTATAAGCAGCATAAGCAAGTAACAGTCCAACAACTTTGATTCTAGCAACCGAAGCAAAAGTTTCTTCATAATCAATCCCTTCTTGCTGTGAATACCCTTTGCAGACCAGTCTAGCTTTCTTTCTAACTACTTCATCGGCTTCATTTAGTTTGTTCCTAAAAACCCACTTAGTACCAATAACATTTTTATCCTTAGGTCTAGGCACAAGTTCCCAAGTGTTGTTCTTTTCAATTTGATCTAACTCTTCTTCCATAGCTCTCATCCAATTTTCATCTTTACGGGCTTCAACAACATCTTTAGGTTCAACTTTGGAAATTAAACATACTTCTTCTGCAACTAACCTTCTTCTAGTCATCACACCTTTATTCTTATCACCATTAATTTGATTCTCATAATGAGTCAATCTTACATACCTTGGAGTCTTCTGGATGTTCTGATCTTTAGTTTCTTGCACATCATCACCAACAACATCAACATCCAGATTAACAATCTCTACTGGATCATTCTTCTTAGGCTCTTCAGGTTGAATAGGAGATAAGACAACATGTTGACCATCATCATAAGCTCCAATCTCCTTCCTAAGGTTCTCATCCACTTTCACATTTGCACTTTCAACTATCTTTCTCAGTCTTTTATTATAGCATTGGTAGGCTTTACTCTTTGTAGAATATCCCAAAAAGATACCTTCATCACTTCTAGCATCAAACTTTCCAATATCCTCATCTCTCTTGATATAACATTTACTGCCAAAGACTTTGAAATATCTCATAGTAGGAATATGACCAAACCAAATCTCATAAGGGGTTTTACCGATATCACCTTTGATATGAACTCTGTTAAATGTGTAGACTGTAGTTCTAATAGCTTCTCTCCAGTAGACCTTCAGAATATTTCCTTCAATCAACATGGTTCTTGCAGCATCCAAAATAGTATGATTCTTCCTTTCAACAACTCCATTCTGTTGTGGGGACCTAGGAGCAGATAGTTGTCTTTTGATTCCATGCATCTCATAGAATGAGTTGAACTCACCGGAACAAAATTCTCCACCTCTATCATATCTAAGACACTTCATCTTCAATCCAGACTTAGTTTCAACTTTAGCTTTGAATATCTTGAATTTCTCAAATGCTTCTGATTTCTCCTTCAAAAAGACAACCCACATCATCCTATAATAATCATCAATTAGCAGCATAAAGTATCTATCACCCTGTACACTTCTAACATTTGTAGATCCACACAGGTCAATATGCACAAGATCCAACAATCCATTAGATGTATACTATTTGTTCTTGAAATAAATCCTTGTTTTCTTACCCAACTGACATTCCTTATATATCAGGCAGATCCCTAACAACTTGTGTAGAACTAATCTCGATCAATGAATCAAAGTTTACATGACACAATCTTATATTCCACAACCAACTCTCATCTATCTTAGCAATCAAACAAATTTTCTCACCAACATTCAAATGAAAAATGTTACCTTCAGTCTTAGTTTCAGATGCAATCTCTATACCGGAGGCATTCAAGATCTTGCATTTACCATCTTTGAATTGTAGATTGTAACTCTTACCAACCATCTATCCAACAATAAAAAAATATGATGCTTCAAACCTTCAACATACAAGACTTTATCAGTGTTATGCTTACCATCAAAGGAAATAGAACCTCTCCCACAGATTACACAGGCTTTGTCATCTCCAAATCTAAATATTCCACCATCATACATTTCCAAGATTACAAATTTGCTTTTATCATCGATCGTATGATGTGAACAACCGATGTCATCACCCATTCACCCTTCTCTTCTACTTTAGCAGCCAAATCTTTCTCCTCAACGGAACAACTAGTGGAATCAATTGGTACAGATCTATGTTCTTTAATGGCAATAAACACAACTTCTTCTCCTTCTAACTCTTCATCTGTAACACCTTCATTTGCAACATAGTAACAGTTCTTATAAGGCTTATCATACTTTTCATGCTCCTCATATCTACCATTTTTATCATGCTTATCAAACTTATCATGTCTGTCATACTTAGCCATTCTCTTCGGACATCTAGAAGCAAAATGTCTTGTCTTATTACAAGAAAAACATTTCAAGGGCAACTTTCTATCATACTTATTGGCACCTTTAGGCAATCTCTGAGCAATCAATGCTTCAATCTCATCAAGATCTCTTTCTTTCTCTGTTATCTCTCTTCTTTCTCTTTCATATATGGATATTATGCACTCATTAGGATCATATTTCTACTTACCGGACATAGATGTTGATGCTTTAAATGTTGTCTCTTACTTTCCATGTGATTCTCCAAATTCGCTCAACTCAAATGCAGTAAGTTTCCCAACCAACATATCTCTTGTCACTGTGGTCACACTCTGGATCTCATCAATAGAAGCAACCTTGTGTTTATAATCAGGACACAAAGATATCAACACCTTAGCAACAATCTCATCTTCCTCAATCTTTCCACTGGCATTTCTAATACCAAGGACAAGTTCATTCACCTTAGCCATGTATGAATGTCTGTTCTCATCATCTCCCATCTTCAATGCCTCATACTTTCCCTTCAAGCTCTGCAACTTATCAACTTTCACTTGACTATCACCTTCATACAAGATCTCAAGCTTTTCCCAGATCTCATGTGCGTTTTGAAGTCCCATAACATTTGTCATTTTAGAATCAGTCAGGGCACTAAGCAATGCTTTCTTCGCTCTAATGTTATATTCTTCTTCCTTAACCTCATCAGGAGTGGATGGTTCATTCTGAGGAACAACGTAGACATTCTTAGTAATCTTCCAGTAATCCTCTCCAAGACATTTCAAGTGCACCTCCATCCAGCTCTTCCATATAGTATAGTTACTTCCATCAAACCTTGGACTGTCCTTCTTGAAAATAATACCTTGAGTTGTCATCCTAGATCTCCTCAAGCGATTAAGCTTCTACAGGAGGATATAACTCTAATACCAATTGTTAGCAGCAATCAAGAAGGAAGACTGAGAGGGGGGGGGTGGATCAGTCTTCACCAGATGTAGAAAATTAAACTCCAAATCATAAACTGATAAACTGCAACAATAAACAGATAATCAAATTAACAACACAACACACAACACCAAGATTTTTGACGTGGAAAACCTGGTTAAGGGAAAAACCATGGTGGGAACCTACCCACAGTAAGATGATACTCTGCAGTGGTATGTGAAAATATTACAATGGGGAATGCACATGCATTCAGGCACACTGCCTAGAGCTCATTGCTCAAAAGATATATGCCCAGAAGGCTACAACCCTCAAGGAAATCTCACTGACTTACAATATGAATAGGACTACAATCCAAAAGAAATGAACTAAAAGAATAACATCTCCAAATGCCTGATTACAATTTTGGTTAAGAATAGATGTCTTCTCTACAACACCAATCTCACCACAAACTCAACATCGAAGGATAAATCTCTTATTCAAACATTCACCTCTCTCTGATAATGCAGACATGATACCGACACCTAAATTACATGAATAGCTCACCTATATATACAAATCATTAACCTTGATAACAAGGTCGACTAAACCCTCAACCCTCAACTTACAATTACAAAAATTACATTGAACAATACAAAGATCAACCACCAGACTAATATAATGATTTAAATTACATAGCATGAACCTAATTAAAATTCCCAAATGATCACATCCACCAAAATCACGCCAAGTTCAACCGCAACACGTTACACCACTAGAAATACTGCATAAAATGAAAATCATCACCGATTCATAAAAGTCACCAAAAACTTGCACAACAATCAATGTGGATCACCAAAACAAATAGGACATGACTAGGAAACACCAACAAACATGTTAGAATCATCTGGAACAGTCGCACCAACACCACTTTTCAAATCTTCATCGATCAACATCTAGAAGCTCAAAAGCACAACCAATCAGCAACTGTCATGAGGAAAGATAACTTTTGGAGCATCTAATCACAAACCATCTTAAATGAAGATACATCTATCCCAAATAATATCCCAAAACCTCAGCACAAGATATGATCACACCGAAATATACCAGAGGAAATACCAGATTCTGCAAAACAATGATCAACAAAACCAAACTACAAAAACTGGATCAGAGGATCTTCCCAAGCTCACTAGAGTAAATCACAGGAATATGTTGACATCAATGATAACAACATATCCTAGCAGTAGCAATCAACAACCAAATCCAACAATCTCCCCAACAACTACTAGTTTTTATCCTTTATATTCACTATGTTTTATTCTTCTTTGATATAACATCACTTCAAGATGTTATATCAAAGAGGGGCAAAATGTAGACACCTAAAATTAATTAAATTAATATTTAATTAATTTAAGTCTTTCTACATGATTAATTTATTTAATTGTGTTTATCCTTATTCCTCTTAAAATTAATTAAATCAAATTCAATTAATTTTATCACTATAGTCCCATAATTAATTTATCAAAATTAATTATCCCTTGTTCTTCTAAAGTCATCTAAATCATTAATTATTTTAAATTCCTCTTAGTTAATTAATTTTAATTAATTAACCTAACTAAAATGTTTCCTACAAATCACTTCTCCTAATCCTCACTTAGCTTAATTAATTCTTCTTTAATCATACTTATCATTATTCCTCAATTTTATATTCATCCACTCATTCTCTCTCCTCATGTCACATTCTCTTATTTTAGAATTTTTAATTCCTCTCCCCTTTCTCCAAGGAATTTTTAATTCCTTTTTCTCTTCCCAATGTACTTGGGAACTCTTCCCCATGTACCTTGAGAGGTATGGAGATAAGAAATGCCTTTATGGCATATCTCTTGAATCCCACACTGTGTCCTCTCAATCCATGTGCTCCCTCTCAAATCGATCTCAACCCTTCATCCCAAAATCAATCTTGGCCCTTCATTTTGGCCTCCTCCAATCTATAAATTGGAGTCTCCTCTCCTCACAAATCATCCACTTTTCATCCAATCTTATGTTGTCCATTTGAGAATCAAAATCATCCATCATGCCATTATAATGCCCAAATATTCTCTCATCTAATCCATATCTATCATCATTCAAATCCAATCCAAATCCAACAAATCTTGTTGTGTGTGGAGAGCAATCCACATCTCAATATTGGACCAATTCAAACAAGTCAAGAAGGGGTGCATTCTTGGCTTCAACAAGAGTCCAAATCGAAGGAACAAGAGAGATCCCTCTCTTGCAAGGTATAATGGTGTTAGTTTATTCATTTCATTTGATTTTCCATGTTATTTGAGTTTAGACTAGTCATCTAACCTTGCATATGTTTTCCCTTGCTTCACAAGGAAAGATCAATTTGTATAATTTTTGAATGGTATGACCTTGAGATGTGATGAATAGTATGCCTGCTCCTGATCCATGTTGGGTATAAGAATCATCAAAAGAAAACTGTCAGGTTTGCTTGGTAACTGTGAGGACATCAGCATCTGAAAATTCAATGTGCAATGAATGATCATCATAGAGTGGTTCTTCTGCTAATTGGTCAGAAATTACCTGCCCTTTGATGGATTTTCTATCAACACACTCAATACCAAACCTGCTCAAGATCATCACCTACTTTAATATTTCAATGGATCTATTTTGGCAATTAACTTGACTAAGTGAGTTAGCATATAGTATTGTAGCTTTTGGGATGTAAACACTGCTACTAGATATGCTTTCTCAATAGGTGAGTAGTTGAGCTCATATCCAACTAAGGTCCTACTGATATAATAGATGACTCATTCTTTTCCTTCATGATCCTGTTGTGCAAGAAGAGCTCGCAGTGATACATTTGTGGCTGATATGTAGAGCAATAATGACTTGCCTTCGATTGGTGACATTAATACAGGTGGATTCATCAGGTATTCTTTTATCTCATTGAAGGCTTCTTCACACTTGTCATCCCATTTGAAAGGGATGTTTTTATGCAACAGATGAGTAAAGGGATGACACCTATCAGCTAGTTGAGCAATGAACATTCTGATGGATTGGAGTCTTCCTTGAAGAGAGTGTAGCTAATTGATGTTTTTAGGTGATTCCATTTCCATGATCACTTTCACTTTAGCTAAATCTACTTCTATGCCTCGAGCCGAAACAATATACCCCAAAATCCTGCCAGATGTGACTCCAAAGGCACATTTCTTTGGATTTAGCCTTAGTATGTATTTTTCTAATCTATCAAAGATCTTTCCCAATATTTTCAAGTGTGCTTCTCTAGTGTATGATTTAGCCAATAGATCATCAACATAATCCTCCATGAAAGTGTGCATCGTATCATGGTAAATTGTCGTCATCGCCCTATTATATGTAGCACCTACATTTTTTAGTCCAAAAGGCATTACATTCCAAAAGAAAGTACCCCATGGGCATGTGAAAGCTCTTCTCCTGATCTTCAAGTGCTATTTTGATTTGATTATAACCTGAGAAACCATCCATGAGAGAAAACATGGCATGTCCAGCTATTAAGTCCACAATGATATCTATGTTTGGTAAAGGAAAATCATTCTTTGGACACACTTTATTAAGATCTTTGAACTCTCTGCATACCCTGATACTTTTGTTTAGTTTTGACACAAGAACTATATTTGATACCCATTTTGGATATGCTACAGGCTTGATAAACCCTACATTTAATAATTTATTCAATTTTTATTTGACCAATAAGGCTATATGAGGATGCATATTTCTCATCTTCTATTTTATAGGTTTGGCAATTGGTAAAACATTCAAATGATGCATTATGAGATCGAGATCCAACCCTGGCATGTCTGCGTATGACCAAACAAAATTTATTTTTCTCTCCTTGAAAAACTTATTGTAGTTATGTTTCTCTTGCTCTAATAATGATTCTATTGGATGTAGAATCTTTGGATTTTCTGAGGTACTAATATTAACTGCCTTTATTGGCTCAATCAAAATAGAAGACCTTTCCTGATAATACTTGGGTAGAGTGTCAAATCCCCTATCCTCTGGCACCTCAAGGAGGTTTTCACCATCGGATACATCCTTTCTTTTTACTTTTCCTTGATCTAATGTTGCCATTAAATGGTTTTTTAGCATTAGACCTAATGTTTATTTTTTTATTTTCACTTTTGCGACAGAGATTTGGCACCTCCTCGAGTAGAAGACGTGTTACTAGATCCACTGGTGGAAGTTGTTTTAGGTTCTATTGCATTGAGATATAAAGTAATGGCATGATCATTAGGAAAGGTACCTATCTCAATGGGTCCATCATTTTCCCAATCAATTAGTTCAGGATGCATCAAAGGTAAATGATCATCAGATTATTGTATGTCAAGGGCATTAAAGGTCATAATGGAGATATCAAAGTCTTCAATAATTATTCCCAAGTCCAAGATATTACCCTCCTCAGAATGGCCTCTCGCGAGTAGTTCCTGATCGTCCTCAATGAAGTCAAAATTGATATATTGTTATTCTAATTCAGGTGGTCCGCACTCTGACGGTTTCCCTTCATAGGAGTGAACTACATCGATGTCAACATCTTTTGCATAACATGGGTCTTCAAAGGATTGTTCAAAGTGATATGAATCCCATTCCCACTCATTGGAATATGTTTCACTAGAATCTTCTAATTTGAAAATTTGCTCATTAAGATTGTGAGTAGCTTCTTCTCGCTTTTTGGCAAGTTCTTCTTGTCTTCTTTCCTCTGCCTTTTCATGCTGCTTGTGAGCTGCTTCTTCCTGTTGTTTGTGAATTGCTTCTTCTTCTTATTTGCGAGTTGCTTCCTCTTCTCTCTTAATGGCAAGTTCTTTATGTTTTCATTCATATTCCTCTTCTTATTGTGGATTTATATTGCTCTATCCAAACCCCAGTCCTGATTTATCCTTAGCATGTTGAGAAGGAGGTTGTATGAGTTCTAAGATACCTTCTTTTCTTTTGCCCATGAGACCACTACCGCCATATCTCATTTTCCTCATGACATCAAATCCTTTTCCATATTATTCTATTGGCATGCTGACATTGTTAACTTCTGGTTGAGCTTCTTCTTCATCTTTGTATAACTATTGTAAAATGTCGTTATCCTTAGTTTCCTCAGCTAGAGTGCCTGCCTTAAGTGGTTTTGAGACTGGTTGTTGTTTTGACATCATTGGCTTTCCATATGATTTTAGAGAGAGTGGTAAATCTAGTAATATGTATTCTCCTACCCCTTTGTCTTTCAGCTGTACCTTTTTCTCAATGCTTGACAAGATTGAGGCAAACACCCTATCTTTTGGTGGTGTACTAGAAGAAGATGCTTCCCTGTTATATGGAACAATAACCTCTTGCATGGGTTTCAAATTACTACAATATTGAAATGGATTTGAGTTTGCTGAAATCATGATATCTTGTCCATTGTAGATTAAAAATTCTTAAAAATGTAGGTTTTTTTTATGTTGTTCATGTTGCTTATGTTGGTTTTCATTTATATGCAAGCATTTCTCTACATAAGCTTAGCTCTTAGGATGTGAAGATATTTGACGCACATGAAGTGAGATGTTGTCTTTATATATGAGTAGATTTATGTAACTTTGTTATGATGATATATGATATATTTGTACATGTGTACAAATATATACAATGTATTTGCACATGAGTACACTAGTTTAGTCGTACTGATGATATACAATGTATTTGTACATGGGTACATTGGTGTAGTTGTATTGATGATATACAATGTATTTGTACATGGGTACATTGGTGTAGTTGTATTGATGATATACAATGTATTTGTACATGAGTACATTGTTGTAGTTGTATTGATGATATACAATGTATTTGTACATGAGTACATTGGTGTAGTTGTATTGATAATGATGAAAAAATATGCATAAGCTAACAAATCTTATGTGTATGCCCACTTATGTATGTTCATGGATGTTACATGTAACTCTAATGATAATTATGTGTCTAGAATATATGCAAATATTCATGATCATGATCATTATTAATTCCCTAAATTCATTACAACTTAATATAGGCTTGTTAGTCTATATTTATCTTTTTCATCCTCATTATCATTTAATATAGGCTCGTTTTGACAATTTTTTGCACTTAGGTGCTCAAAGGATGATGTTGGTAGGGTATGGTCATGAGCGTTCAACTGAGTGGGGGGGGGGAATAGGAGCATGCTTAGGGTAAGAAGCCTAAACAGATGTATTGGAACCGATGATTCACACCCATGATGAGCAGAATGAGAATTTGGCTCTATGATAATTTTTCATTGAATGCATCTGACGATATTTTGGTCAATTGAAAAATCCCTGCCCTACGAAAACCACTCCGAATCTTGAAAATCTGAGACAGGCTAATGTAGGCTTCCCTCACGTGACCCTGCAGGTTTAAATAGATATTTTGTAGGTGCCATGGATTTCAAGATACAACCTGTCAAATTTTGACAATTTTTTGCACTTAGGGTGCTTCAAGGGAGGACGTTGATAGGGTATGGCCTTGAGTGTTCAACCGAGTGGGGGGGGGGGAACAAGAGCATGCTTGGGGTAAGAATACCTAACCAAACGTGTTGGAACTGATGGTTCACGCTCACGATGAGCAAAATGAGAGTTTGGTTCCATGATCAACCGAGTGGTGGGGGGGGGGGGAACAAGAGCATGCTTGGGGTAAGAATACCTAACCAAATGTGTTGGAACCGACGGTTCACGCTCACGATGAGAAAAATGAGAATTTGGTTCCATGACAACATTTCATTGAATGCATCTGATGATTTTTTGGTCAACTAAAAAATCGTTGCCCTATGAAAACTACTTTGAATCTTAAAAATATAAGACACGCTATTGTAGGTAGCCCTCACGTGACCTTGTAGGTTCAAATGGATCATTTGCAGGTGCCACAAACTCTAAGACACAGCGTGTCAAATTTTGACAATTTTTCGCACTTAGGGCACTCAAGGGACGACGCTGGTAGGGTATGGCCCTAAGAGTTCGATCAAGTGGGGGGGAGAAAAAAGGAGTATGCTTGGGGTAAGAATGCCTAACCGGATGTGTTGGAATCGATAGTTTGCACCCACGACGAGTAGAACAAGAATTTGGCTCTGTGGCAACATTTCATTGAATGCATTTGATGATTTTCTGATCAATTAAAAAATCGCCGACCTACGACGCTCTGAATATTGAAAATATGAGACAAACTTTTATAGGCGACCCTCATGTGACTATGTAGGTTCAAATGGATCATTTGCAGGTGCCAAAAATTCTGAGGTACAACTTGTCAAATTTTGACAATTTTTTGCACTTATGGTGCTCAAGGGACGACGTCGGTAGGGTATGGTCCTGAGCATTCGACTGAGTGGGGGGGGTACCAAGAGCATGCTTGGGGTAATAATGCCTAACTGGATGTGTTGGAACTGCTAGTTCATGCCCATGACGAGTATAACGATAATTTGGCTCTGTGGCAACTTTTCATTGAATGCATTTGACGATATTTCAAATGGTCAACTGAAAAATTGTTGTCCTACAAAAACTACTCTGAATCTTGAAAATTAGAGACATGCTATTATAGGCAGCCCTCACATGACCCTATAGGTTCAAATGAATCATTCGTAGGTGCCACAGATTCTGAGATACAACCTGTCAAATTTTGACAATTTTTTGCACTTAAGGCGCTCAAGGGACAATGTCGGTAGGGTATGGCCCTGAGCATTTGACCAAGTGGGGGGGGGGAAATAGGAGCATGTTTGGGGTAAGAATTCCTAACCAAATGTGTTGGAACTGACAGTTTGTGCCCATGACGAGCAGAACGAGAATTTGGCTCCATGGCAACTTTTCATTAAATGCATCTGATGATTTTTTGGTCAAATATCACCGCCCTACGAAAATCCCTCTGAATCTTGAAAATACGAGACAAAATATTGTAGGTATCCCTCATTTGACCCTATAGGTCCAAATAGATCATTCACAAGTGCCATGGATTCCGAGATACAACCTATCAAATTTTAACAATTTTTCGCACTTTGGGCACTTAAGGGACGATGTCGGTAGGGTGTGGCTCTGAGAGTTCGACCAAGTGGGGGGGGGGGAACAAGAGCATGCTTAGGGTAAAAATGCCTAATTGGACATTTTGGAATCGACAGTTCGCACCCATGACGAGTAGAATGAGAATTTGGCTCCGTGACAACTTTTCATTGAATGCATCTGATGAGTTTTTGGTCAACTAAAAAATTGCTGCCCTAAGAAAACCACTCTGAATCTCAAAAATCCAAGATAGGCTATTATAACCGGCCCTCACGTGACCTTGTAGGTTCAAACAAATAATTTGTAGGTACCACAAATTGTGAGATACAACCTATCAAATTTTGATAATTTTTCGCACTTAGAGTGCTCAAGGGACGATGCTAGTAGGGTATGGCCCTAAGCATTCGAACAAGTGGGGGGGAAAATAGGAGCATGCTTGGGGTAAGAATGCCTAATCGTACATTTTGGAATTGACGGTTACAACCCTCGATGAGCAGACTGAGAATTTGGCTCCGTGGCAACCTTTTATTGAATGCATCTGACGCTTGTTTGGTCAATTAAAAAATCGCTACCCTATGAAAATTGCTTCGAATATTGAAAATATGAGATAGGCTATTGTAGGAAGCCCTCATGTGACCCTGTAGGCTTAAATAGGTCATTTGCAGGTGCCACAAATTCTAAGATACAACCTATCAAATTTTGATAATTTTTCGCACTTAGGGTGCTCAAGGGACGACGCTGGTAGGGTATGGTCTTGAGCGTTCGACCGAGTGGGGGGGGGGACATGAGCATTCTTGGGGTAAGAATGCCTAATCAAACATGTTGAAACCAACGGTTCGTGCCCACGATGAGCAGAACGAGAATTTGGCTTCGTTGCAACTTTTCATTAGATGCACTTGACAATTTGAAGAATCACTGTCCTACGAAAACTGTTCCAAATCCCGAAAAATTAGAGATAGGCTATTGTAGGTGGCCCTGACGTGACCCTATAGGCTCAAATGGATCATTCGCAGGTACCACAAAATTTGAGATACAACCCGTCAAATTTTGACAATTTTTCGCACTTAGGGCGCTCAAGGGACGACGCTGGTAGGGTATGGCCCTAAGCATTCGACCGAGTGGGGGGGAAAAATAGGAGCATGCTCAAGGTAAGAATGCCTAACCGGATGTGTTGTAACCAACAATTTCTACCCACGATGAGCATAACGAAAATTTGGCTCCGTGACAACTTTTCATTGAATGCATCTAACGATTTTTTGGTCAACTGAAAAATCATTGCCTTACGAAAACCACTCTGTATCTTGAAAATCCAAGATAGGCTATTGTAGGTAGCCCTCACATGACCTTTTAGGTTCAAATGGATCATTTGTAGGTGCCACATATTTTGAGATACAACCTGTCAAATTTTGACAATTTTTCACACTTAGGTCGCTCAAGGGATGACGTCGGTAGGGTATGGCCCTAAGCGTTCGACCGAGTGGGGGGAAGAAACAAGATAATGTTTGGGGTAAGAATGCCTAATCGAATGTTTTGGAATTGACGATTAGCACCCACGATGAGTAGAATGAGAATTTGACTCCATGGCATCTTTTCATTGAATGCATCTAACGATTTTTTGGTCAACTGAAAAATCGCTGCCCTATGAAAACTACTCTGAATCTTGAAAATATGACATAGCCTATTGTAGGCAGCCCTCACGTGACCTTGTAGGTTCAAACGAATCATTCGCAGGTGCATGGATTCCGAGATACAACCTGTCAAATTTTGACAATATTTTGCACTTAGAGCGCTCAAGGGATGACGTCAGCAAGGTATGGCCCTGATTGTTTGACCAAGTTGGGGGCGGGGGGGGATAGGAGCACACTTGGGGTAAGAATGCATAACCGGACGTATTGGAACCGATGTTACAATGCATTATGAAGCACAATATACCTACATTCAGTGGGGGGTGGAGATATTTTGCACGTGATAGTAAAAGAAAGGAAGGTAAAATTTGTATCTTTTAGTAGCTGAATGACAATAATTTTTTTTATGTTTAGAGTTCATATATTCAAGTCTTAAATTTAACAAGCAACATGTGGAAATGGACCTCTTCATAGTATCTTCCTACTAAGATGGCTTTAATGATGCGGAATTGTTGCTAAATGTAACCAATGGATTATGAAAAAAATGGATTTCGTTGCACAAGATGCTTTGCTACTTTTCATTTGTCATTAATAAGTATTCATGTTATGATTAATAGCAATACCAACACAGTCGTTAAATTTGGTGAAGTTGCCAAAGGCAACCAGATTTAATACTTAAGATTTAGATGGAACAAATTATATTGCATTTCAAGATTATATGAACAACATTCTATTGTTCATTATTTAACCATTGTTAATTATTGGATTGAAGATTAAAGTTTAAACAAATGATGCCACCATGCACGTGAGGAACAAGTTATATCGAATCTTAACTTCTATATATCAAAATGCCAAATAATTACAAGTATATGTCCATATACAAAACATACATGCCAACTAGACATGTAAGTATCCCAAAATATTCTGTCACATCCTAAATTACTGATGGATCATCAAAATCGACCGTCTTCATAACACTACTTGGATCTGAAGGATCCTACACAAGAAAAATCAAACCACAATTGAGATTAGTTATATTATATAATTTACATTTGAAAAGCTAACACAAAAATCAGTATAAATTGAACTATAATTAAACTCTAAAATTTAATTCTTGATTACTTCATTGCCACATTTTCTCATAAACTTGGGAGGAGTCCTAGAATATGTCATAGGGAGAGTATGGATGTCATCAAGATTTTTCGTAGACAACCTATATATGTTCACAAACATATCATTGATACAAGTTAGCATATAACTGTCAATGATAGGAACACATTATATCTTCTAAACACAAAATAAAACAAACACATGTACCTGAGGCATATCTTCTGCTTCTTCAGGTACAATGGGTGCAGTCAACAAAGATGTGAAGCCAATAATTCTTTGTACATAAAGACAATAAGTATGTGAAACTATCAATCTATGTAGACATGTATAATCATTATAAGTTATTTAAACTCTTAATTCAATCATGTTTGCATTCAATTACATTTCCCTTGTCTACAATTGCACTACCAAAGCCCAAATTGTGCGACACCGCACTCACACTACGTGTGTCCTACAAGAGTAAAATAAGATAAACATGCAAGTTACTATATAATTTCATTAATGATAATTTAAATGACGAGCATGTATGTACAATAAAAGATGTAAATGACTAGGTGCAATAATATATGTACCATATACTTATCAAAGACAAATGAAATGGTCATCAAGGTGCCATCATCGACTTGTGATAACTCCTCCTTGGTCATCAACTGTTAAATAGACCATGTATATAAACATTAGTACTTAATACTATCTCTTATAATATTCATTTAAAATAAAATGCACTATGAAATTACAAGGCTTACCACTACGTCGTCAGTGTATGATGAAGGTACCTCCTCATTTCTAGCATGCGATGGCTCCCCAAGGTATGCTCCAGTCCTTGTCGTCACATCTAGTGCATTAGGCATATCATGCACCTCATAATTAGCAGTGTTCACGAGAGGATCAACAAGATCTCCAATAGGACCTAAGCATACTTGCTCACGCATAGCATAGTATGTGGCACACAAATATGTGGAGCTGAAGAGGATGTGTTAACACCACTGGATCCACCACTAGCATCACCAAAAGGTTGAGCTAGTACCCCAGCCCAAGAATCCAAAAGGCTACTCAAAGAGTGAATAGTCGATATAGTCCATGACGTTGCCTTGACAATAATATCTGGATGTTGTACTGGAGGTGGGGGATCAATGAGAGGAGGGGGAACATATGGGCCCTATAATACTCTAACTGCCCTAGGTCTATCTTGAGGCATACCTAAATCCACACCTTGGAAATGCTTGATGTCAAAGTAGTTCACATGCTTGCCCAAAACAAACTCAACATACAATTTTTTGATGAAATAAAATGGGACATCAAGATTTGTGTTGGGTGGTCTATCAAAAACCATCCACCAACGATCCCAAAAGTTATTCACAATATCTTCATTTTGACACCATTTGATGGAAAATTTTGTTTTTTTCACATCTATGGACTGTCTAGTGCAGGGATTGATAAATAATGCAACAATATCAACTTTGGATATCTCAAGCTCCTTGATCTGATCATAGGTCAAGCCATTCACACATGTATTCCTTATGGACTCTCGCCACAAAAGAGTGACATTGTGCTCTGTGGTGACGGTTTCTACATTGTTTATTATGGCATTAAGTGGAGTTAACATTGGGGCTAGACAAGGTATTCTACTATAAATATTTGCAATGCCCCTCAATTGGTTCAAATTTTGACCAATTAAATCTTGAATTGAGGGGGGGAATTGGTAATGGAGGGTTTGGTGGTTGTGGTTGTTCAAGTTTGTCATTGTTATCACCCATTTTATTTGATTGAAGTTAAAAATTTGAATTTAATCAATAAATTTCAAAGAACAATGTATTTCAAATGAAAAAACCTAAATTCTATAAAAAAAATGAAAAATAAATTGAAAAATTATGAGAAAAATTGATAAAAAGACAACAAAATTGCAATATAATCATACCTTTGCTAAAAAATTGACAGAAAAAGCCTTCAAATCAGATATCTGGTGAAATCCAACATCGTATTTTAACACTTCGCAAAGCCCATGGGTGAAAAATGACCCACAAATTTTCTCAATGGGTATAAAAATACCAACAAGAATCAGATATCCAATACCTAAACCTTTTTCTGGGATGTCTTATATATTAAATATTATATACTAAACAATATATAATATATTACATATTATTTATTATATAATAAATAAAATATAATATATAATATATAATATATTATATTATATTATATATTATTCATATATAATATATAATATATTATATTATATAAATTATATAATATATTATATATAATATATAATATATATATATTATATATAATATATAATATATATATATTATATTATATATTATATCTTATATATATAATATATATTTTATTAATATCGGATATCTGATTTGCTTGGGTTTTTGTCATGGCTAGATGTACTAACATCCAAGCCAAGGAAAAAGTCAAAACATTTTTTTTGCACTTTTAGGCAAGTGAAGGCAATTTTTTTCATATCGCCACTTTTTGGGCCCTCATGATCTTGCACGTACCCTAACACTTCCTGTTCTTCGCAATAGAATTGGTGAAGATGAAGCTGATAAGCAAGCTGTTAGGGAACTTTACAAGTTCCTCTTTGAAGATTGGGAGAAGATCATAGATATGATAGGGGCTCATAAATTGGCCCCTTATATCTGATTACTAGTTTTTTTGGCTTTTTGGTTCTTGGGGTATACCCCTGCTGTTTATTTCCTGCTAAATTTTTCCCCATTTATTTCCTACTAAACTCTCATCTGGCTTAACTGGTTTTTGATGTTGTTGATGTGTTGTGGATAGTCTATGACTATGTTAAAGGGTCGACGCCCTAGTTAACACTACTTTATAATAAAAAACATTTATGTGAGGGTATACCCCAAGTTTTAAGGTTTGAGTGGTATCCAATATTTTTGGGTTAAAAGGGGGCTAAATAGATACTTGTGTAAAAGTAAGTATGTGTACACTTATACAAGGATAAAGTGTTTTATGTTAGGCCAGTTCTTGCTAACAAGAATGAAATAAATTCTTGTGAGCTATAAAGAGATATAAGAATGTACGTATCCTAGTATTTGAGAATTATATAATACAATTCTTGAATATTATCTTAAGTAGTGAATTTTTTTTCTATACACCATATTTTTTTGTTGCAATCATGTATCCTTGTTAAAATATTGAGGTATTTTGATGACAAGTTTGAGAAGATGGTGTGTGAACAATGACACACATATCAATATATGAATGTGATTTTTATATTTCAAAACTTTCACCAAAGGAATGCAAATATTGTTAGTTCATTATGTCTGATAGGTTGCATTCAAGCCATAGTTGTCATACCAACTAGAGGGTATCTAGGGCTATCTAGAAAATTGTTTGCCATAGAGTTAATATACTACACATTTTTTCAAACGATAAACACAAAATCATTTATCTACTATCCTCATGAAGGGTATGACCATTTCCAATTGAAAGGTGTGTGGGGGACCATTGGTATGTGGTGGGAGGTAGAACACTTTAATGTTGTTCTCCCTCCTCCAACTAAAGATCATTGAAGATTTTAGATCATGAAGGAAACTCTTTATATTCAAATTAACATCGAAAAGAATGTAAAATTTAGGTGATTAAAAGTGTATGTTTGATTGATTGATAAATCTATGTTTAAGTCAACAAAACTTATATTTGAATTCAAACATGAAATGACTTTTTTTAATTGATAATAATTATATATTTTATTTATATTTATCAAAAAGTACAATATCATCTCTAAAACTAAAAACATCATAGATCAAACCACCATACAATCTGGACCAGATATTTGTAGCAAACTTCATATCCAAAAAACCAACACCACTTGCCTAGCAGAACCCCCAACCTACATAATAATTCAACCCACCAAACCCTAGAGTAGCACAAAACTATACACCAGTGACAATATATCCACAAAAAGCCTACAACCTGTCTTCTTTTGTAAAAATATAGTAGAGCCACCATGAAGTAGTAAATACAAAATATGTAATATTTTCAACCAAAAAAATTTAGGAGCCATATCCTCATTCTAATTTCACCCTTTTCACAAACTCCTTCATCTAGTAGTCACTTAGCTTGAACCTCGCCTACTTGTTGCCCTTTGATTGCACACTAGAATTATCGACCCATTCCTTTTCTTTCTCATGAAGAAAGTCCAAAAGTGCAAGGTTCCACCCCATATTGACCTTCATCTTTCATTCCTCCATGTTCAACAACGCACTCAAGTGTATGAAGCATCATGAAGGGGAACACAATTCCCCAACTTGAATCCAATTCCCATCATTTGTTACAAACCCTAACCCTAGTTGCACCATCGCCATCAAAGACCAAATCCCACACAACCATTCTTCCTTGACACACATCCTCGTTGCTCATTCAATCTCTTCCTTCTCTCCTTCTCTCCAACCTCATTCCAGCACCATGGACACAATATCAACATTGGTTCAATATCTATGTTTCGCATTAATGAATTCTTCACTCAGCGGGATGCCAATAATCTGCATGAAGATGGGCTCATCAAATTTAAACAAACTACACATCCTCTTCTCTGTTACCGTCCCCAGAAAGGCCAACTACTACTTCATGGTCTTAAGAGAAAAAGTTGCTTCCATAATAGCCACAGTCCTGCCACCCATCTACACAAACACTACACTATCTCTACCTCACTTCATAACGTGTCAAAAAATCACCGCATCTATTGATTTAAAAGATGCCAACTTGCCATAATAAATGCCCTGTCCAAATCATCACGATCTCCCACCTTTGGCGGCGTATGACACATTTCACAATCCCAAGCTCACATTCTAGAGATCCTCCCATATCTCGTCGTCCTTCCCATCATTAATCGACACAACCATTTTTGACAGTGTGTTGGCTATGTTGTTGCCTTCCCATCTCACATGTGAGACTTTAAAATCTAAAAAAAATTATATATGTTTTTAATAATCTTTAACATATTTATTTAATTTCCATGATGGAGCTTCCCCTTAATGATGGGATTAATAATAATTAAGGAGCCCCCCTCTAGGTGAAGTCGTGTGACCTCAAGTTTTTTTACCATACTAATTGCTAAAAATGCCATTTGTACCTCTGCTTTATTATTTGTCCCATTTGATAATTTTTTTGTCTACAACGCTACCATATCACCTTTGAATCTCTTGCCACCCACCTAGCTCCAGAGGGTCCCAAATTCCTCTTCTCGATACCATAAAATTGACTTTAATCCACCCTCCTCAAGTTTGCTCCACAGCACCTCCTCGATACCATTCAAAACAATATTAACTCAGGCCAGGAACAAGCCTTATTTTCTAGAGTTATAATAATGCTTACTTAATGATGCACATTTAATAACTTGATTCGAATACAGTTTTATTCATGTTATTATTTAAAAAATATTATAATAATTTAATGGTTTTGTTTCACTGAACAGTAGTTCATTGCAATAGTTTCACTGAACAGTTGTTTTTACTACCATCCTTCTGATAGTTGTATCTGGTGCTTAATTTTTTTGTCCCTAATGTTTAATGACGGCAAAATGCACAAATAAGCCGGTTCCACGAAATCTGCTGACAATCATCTGCGAAGAGAGACGGTAAGCGTCTCAACAGTTTCAGAGGCGGAGAGACATGTTGCAGAGCTCATACTCCTCTTATGGCGAAATGGGTAATCGCAGTACAGGTATGGAATAATCCTAACAAATGCCCCCTTTTTCACTTCCTGTCATATCACTCTCATACACAATTATTCGAACAATCAGACCTGGATAAAGCCACTGCAATTCTTGTGCAAAACAAGGGGGACTCTCTATATTCAGGCCTCCAAAGCTCAGAAATTCAATGGTCTGCAAATCTAGTAGAAAAAATCCTTAAAAACATATGGAACGATGGACCCCAAGCCTTGAAGTTTTTCAACTGGGTAGGGAAGCAGAGTGGTTATAAACATAGCACCGAGGCTTATAATTACATCATTGATATTTTAGGTAGAATGAGAGACTACAGAACCCTGTGGCATTTGATGTCTAATATGAGGAGGGAGGGTTGTCCTCTAACGCCCAAAACATTTGCTATAATAATTGAGAGATATGTTGTACAAGGTAACGAAGAGAAGGCAACTAGGGTTTTCCTTTCAATGCCTGAATATGGATGCCCCCTTGATTTGTCTGCATTTAATGCATTTCTTGACACTTTGTGCAAGGCCAGAAAGGTTCAGAGAGCGGAGAGGCTTTTTAGGGAACTAAGGTATCGGTTTCACCCTGATGGTATAACTTATAACACACTTGCCAATGGCTGGTGTAAGGTGAAGAATATTGACAGGGCTCAGAGAATTCTCAAGGAAATGATCCACAGGGGATTCAATCCCACGCTTGTGACATGTAATACTCTTCTTCATGGGTTTTTCAACACAGGTCAGGTCAAGGAGGCTTGGAGATTTTATAAGGAGATGAAGCAGCGAGGGTGTTCACCAGATGTCATCACGTACACAACAATTATATATGGGCTTGGGATGGCAGGGAAGGTTGAAAAGGCAAGCAAAGCTTTTAAAGGTATGATTAAGAATGGTTGCCTTCCAAATGTTGTGACTTATAATGCAATGATCCAGGTGCTCTGCAGAAAAGATTCTGTGGCTGCTGGATTCGTTGTCTTCAACGATATGCTTAGGAAAGGTTATGTTCCTAATTTGAATACTTACAATATACTGATAAGAGGGCTTTGCCATGCTAAAGAAATGGATAGAGCTTTGGTGCTCATGAATGAGATGAAAGAAAAGGGCTGTAAACCTGATGCTCGGACGTACAATATTATTATTGGGTACTTTTGTGATCTAGGTCAAATTGAGAGAGCAACTAGAATTATGAAGAACATGGAAGCGGGAGAATGTCTTCCTAATCTAGACACATACCATATACTCTTGAGTGTCCTCTGTGCCACTAAAAAATCTAATGATTTAGTGGAAGCTGGAAAACTTCTGGATGAAATGGTAGACAGGGGCTTTTATCCTCGGCGCTTTGTATTCAACCGTGTTATTGATGGACTTTTTATTACTGGAAATCAAGAATTTGCGAAAGAACTTCTGAGAAAACATAGCCAGAGTGCGCGTCTTCCAAGAGATTTCAGAATATGAAGAATATAGTCTGTTTTTTGTTACAGTTATGACCTTCATTCATTGCTTAGATGATTTCTGGAATCAGATTGCAGAGACGCTATCAAGATTGGAGCAATTCTGTAGGATTAACAATTGAAATCATATGGATGTAAAACTGTCAACCATCAATATTCAGGGGAAATATAAAATCATGCAGTTTGACTTTGCAAATTTTTATTAAATGCAAAGCTTGCCTCAGCGGATTTTCAAAATTCATTTGGTGTTATTTTGATTACCATACCCCATGGCTGGAAGCATATACCGAAGTTATGGGCAAAGCATTTGTATTTCTTCATATGTAAGTGTTGTTGTAACATCTATTTAAGCCAGTAAAAATCGAAGGGATGCCCAAGCTTAGTAGTTTCTTGCAATTCTTTACACAAATTCTTGTTGCTTTAATGTTTCAGGCTTCATGTAGACTTAATATCTTGCTAATTCTGATAGGCTCCTTTTCTTTTAATGTTTTTTATTTATTTAATTTTTGTTTATTTCTTTTTCACCCTATATCTAATCAACATTCTCATTATGTCTTCTTATTTCACTGAAACAAAGTTCATTGTTAATCCCTGCTATAGGTAAGGCATATTACTGATTAAACCTGTTTAAAATCCCTCACAAAATTTTCACCATAAATATGCATCTTTTTCAAATGTTCATTTTGTCAAGCATTTTGCAGGCTTCTGACAAGAATTATTTGCAGGTTTATGTGTTTCCAGTTTGCATTGGTTTAATACAACATCCACGATGCAAGGCACTCGTAAATAAAATAAATTTACAATATTTTATCCAACTGAAAACTAAATTTATTTCCAATGAAACCTGCTGATGAAAATCAGATTAAGAGCTATTTGAATAATGTTCTGCTACAGAATTACATAGACGGTTTATTTGATTTCTGACCTCCAAATTGGCTGCCAGAGATTAATTATTTGCAGGTTTATGTGTTTCCAGTTTGCATTGGTTTAATACAACGTCCACGATGCAAGGCACTCGTAAATAAAATAAAATTACAATATTTTATCCAACTGAAAATTAAATTTATTTCCAATGAAACCTGCTGATGAAAATCAGATTAAGAGCTATTTGAATAATGTTCTGCTATAGAATTACATAGACGGTTTATTTGATTTCTGACCTCCAAATTGGCTGCCAGAGATTAATTAATTGCAGCAAACTGTCTGAAGCTTGAATTGGATGTAGAATCTAGGAATACTCAGCAAGTTTTTATTCTTCAAAATCTCTGTAGTTACTGCCCAGAATATGTAGGTCACTGTCAACTCTCGCACGCCTCTGTCCACAGGGGACTTTGACTTGCTGGAAAGTCTTTCTATCTCCTGGAAGCAGAGTAGCCGGAGACACCTCTGCCTCTCCCTGGGCACGTGTATTCCTGTATCTTCTTCGGATACGGATACAATACGACACAGATACAGGTCGGATACTGTACCCACACATGCCCAAAAAACCTTGATTTTCCAACCGGATACCGTGTGATTTGATTTTTTTTTAAATTTATGTAAATCTTCCACAATTTAATTTAAAAAAACTTCAATCATGCAATTTTTTAATTTTTTTCTGTATAAACAAAACCTACACCAAATGAGGAAGACAAATGAAAGGTTTTTCTATTTCAGCAACCCATTTTTTGGGTTATCTTCCAATGCATTTCAACTATTTTTAGCATATTGTAAATTGTTAAATCAATTTATAGTTATGTATGTAGTATTTATGTGTCTATATTGCTTTTAAAGTAATAGAAATCTCCTCTAATAACTTAGAAAATTGTTGTAAATGTATATGTATGGTTTTTTTATGAATGTCATATCTAGGCATATCCATATTGGGGGTCTTCAAAAATGGCCGTATCCGTATCTGTACCCTATCCTAATTTGTATCCGTATCCATGTCCATACAACTTTTCCTGGAAGCTGTCTTTCAAATCCCACGTTCAGCTAGCTCAGAGCTTCATGCCAAATGCAGGGATATTAATGGTGGTCTCTAGTGTTGTTCAACCTGCCAAAATGGTGGCTTGACCACACACAAACTCACGCCAAGCTTCATAAGCATTAGCGGCCAGGAAAAAGACAAATCTTCCAGTAGAAGAGAACACTAAACCCACGCTTCAGCAATCTTTATTATTGCCCAGCCAACAATTCACATAAATCTACTAGGATTGGAGAAAATTAATTGCCCAATCAATAACTAATCAAACAAACAATAAGGTGCTTCCTCATACCAAGGCGACTATATTTTCTTGCAAATCTTCATTCTTCCAACCTTTGAAATTTGTCTTGGAACAAGATTTCACAAATTTCACAATCTTCAACCTGTTAAATCTAATGTGGAACTTGAGTGGCTCCACTATTAACTAGCTAGGGTAGATATTTCACTACCGAAATCGATTGCCCTTAGGGTTTTCATCCTAGGGTTTTTGCTCCACAAGAAGCTTTCCAAATCTTGGAAAGAGAAAACAGACCAAGCATGAAGAAATGAGCTCCAAAATGTCCTTTTATAATAACCCTAGGAACTTTCCGAAGGCTTTTTCAAATTTTAATAAATTAACTAAAATAAGTTATACTTTGTTGGATACTTAAAATCATAGTTTTAAAACTTGTGGACTCGCCACGGACTCACCACGGACTCGCGAGTCCATGGGAGCCACGAGTCAACTCACCAAGGACTCGCGAGGCGAGTCCATCTGAAATACTCGTGAGTCTTTTACAAGGACTCGCGCGAGTCGCGCGAGTCTTTCAGATGGACTCGCGCGACCCAGAAAAAAAGTCATGCAAGCTTTAAAATTGAGTTTTTTAATTGTCTATAACAATATGAATGCATCTCTTTTTATTGTTACACATAATTCTTCTTTTAAACCTGACCATATCATTTTATTGTTTGATGTGCTGTGATCATTTTCAGCACTAATGCCACCCTGAGCACCATAGCCATAAGCATATTTTCATTTTGTGTACAAATTCTAATGTGGAGAATCAATAGAACGAAAGCTATAGCAACTATTTTGGATCTGTCTAGGATTTGAAGCAGTTAGAATATTATCAGATAGGCATTTTGTTTAATTTTCTTCTTCCTCCGAACTATTTAAATGGATATTATTACTTTTATTTTAGTATGAATATTCTTCCAAACTAGTACTTTTGGGTTGACTTCCATTATGACAAATGTTAACATTTATATTTGCTTTTTGTTGGTGAATATAGAAGTGATTTGCTGTCAGGCATGAAACAAGGAATGACAGTTTTTTTAAATGTTTCATTATTATGCACAATCAAAGGTTTATTTTTTAAAATTTTCCCCTTTCTGTTGTCCACAACTATAAAAAATTGAATAGTTATAGTCTGTGCAGGGCTGCAATGCAGGATACCCAGTCTTGAGCATATAAATTACTCCACTAAGCAGAAAAAGATTCTATTTGTCTTAAAAAATGGAGTTAAAGAACTCAGAAAAGGACTCTTTCAGGAAAGACATTATTCAAGCCTTGCAAGAGAATCCATTGATCAGGATAGATTTGGTATTAGCACAAGGATTAGTTCAGCTAGCTCAAACAGGTGGTTTAGCTCTTATCAAAATTAGTTTGTTGAGTGCTCAAACAAGAAGGTTTTTTTATCAAAGTATATTAAATCAATTATTTTTTGAAAAGACTCTATTATCATTGCTTTGTGTACATTGTTGCTAATTGCAAAAACTCCAGGTTTTCATTTTTTGAGTTATGCTGTAATTTCCAAGCTTTTTGAACTATGCTTCAACCATTGTACGGAGAACACTATCATTTGGAGCCTTTTTAATTCTACTACAATGGGGTAAGTATGATAAAGATTGTTTTTAGCTTTTATTGCTTATTTGCTATGTAGGAGCTATGCTTTATTCTTTATCTTCATTAGGCATGGCTGCAATCCATTTAACTTTCTAAGTCTAAACAACTAATGTTTGTCAGCTAAGTCATTTTTACATTTAATTCTCATCTGTATCTCAGTTCTTCAAGCTACATTGTATTGCTGACACTGATCCAATTCTAAGCTTTTAATCATTTACTCTACTGATGGGATAAATATATAGGTATTTCTAATGTCCTAGTATATTTTGTTTTGAGAATTTTATATAAAAGAAAAGTTAGATGTCCTTGACAGCAAAAATCTTTTGGGGGAAAATTGGCAAATCAAAAGATTAAGAGTGTTACAAAAAATTGGATTTATTTTTGGGAAAAATGAGATTTTCAAATTTTTTAGAAAAACACATAAAAAGAAGAAGAAAAACCTGCTCTTTTTCATATTTAAAGACATTCTAATAGGATAAGGATATAGAGAGCACATAAATTTGAAGTTTAGCCCATGAATTGTGGACTACAGATTCTCATTTGAGTTCATACTGCTGATAGCATTGCATAGTGTATATATAATGACTAGATGCTAATACTTTTCAGAGTTTCAGTTACAATTTACTTTGTACGAAGTCAAGCCACAAACTAAGTACAAAGTTTCAAAAATCAGACATAGTCAAGGACTCTTTCTACCATGAAGAGAGCTATACTAAAGAGTTGTAGGTCTTGATGATAAATTTCCTGAGTTAGAATCTCTTCTAAGTCATTCGACTAGATTACTATCAAGGTTGGCCTTTGTTAGGATATCAAAATCATCATGATTGAGAAGGACATCATCATTTGGAATGCACTCAGATTTGGATCAATCTCATTGAGGTCTGTTGACTGGTCTTCCTCAATGGTACCTGATTTTTTTTTGTATAGAAATTAAATTTAGTAATCGAAAGTGAAACGAAAGACCATGATTTCATTTTAGAATTACAATTATTTTGAAATTCTAACCCCAAGCTTTCTTTAGCTTCACGCAGAGGTTGTGGTGTATGAACACCAAGTCATTCATTTGTTGTTGTGTCAAACAGTTGTGTTTCTTGGAATGTATGCATTAAAAAACACACAAGTACTCTTCCAAGTGGATAAAATACATTGCTGACTCAAATGTGTGTTGCCATTCATCAAAGATTTTTGGCTTCTTGACCACAAAAATCCTACCATTGTGTTGAAAAACAAAAATTATTTTGAGATGATATCATGTACAATCAATGAAAGGTCAACACCTTTAATGTACACATCTACAATATTGAGAGATTGTCAAAAGCTTATGGAGCCTACCTAGTTTGTAGGTCTTCTTGCCTTCCACAACAACCATACTTTAGAAAAAACCCTTTGCCTACTTGTATATTGGTTGCTTTGCCAAAATTGCATCCAATGTTGTTGGGGTAGGGATCATTTTCTCCATGCACATCAGTAGGCCCCGTGTGACCTCAACATTAGCTTCAAATGAGGGGTTATAGAACAATAATGCATTCATATAGTATCTAGGAGGGACGTGCATCATTAATCCCATCTTCTATCAATTATGTCCCATGATGGTATTGTTGGTGTTTGTTTTATCATCTACCAAACATTAGGATAGGATACCCGAAGGTATTCTATCCTCTCTTGAAAAATCACTACTGATTCCAAGGTCTATATGTGCGAACAAGCGACTTTAGTGGAATAGCTTTTTGGGTAGTGTATGCTGAAATTTCAGGGGGGACTTACGTTTAACAAGTATCTTGAACTGTTGGACTTAGATGGATTTAGCAATTTTAGGCTCTTCTTTTTTTTTTTTTTTTTGATTTTTCTTTGAAGATATTTAATAGTCTTCCAATATCTTCTTCAAAAACATTCTATCTTGATCTTCAAGTTCGAAATCTCTATGGATTTTCCAATATCGCTCAAACTTGTTGACTTTATGAAAGATCCCTGATGGATCTCTTTTACCAATCTGCTGTAATTTTTATTTATTTAAATTGATTTTTCCTACTTATTAATATTTTCTTTCAGAAATAGACAGAAGTTGCAGAAGGGTTGAATTCTTTTTGTATTTTGATGATTTTTCAACAAGTAAATAATGAAGTACAAGTACATGAACAAAGTACTGAAAATGAAGTTCATATACAGCCAAAACAAATTCGATTCAAGGCAGATTTCTGAATATAAAATCAAATATTTGACCAGATGAAGATTTCCAATAATTTCAGGAAGATTACAATCAGGAATAATTCCAACCTGGATGCTGAAAGAGTAACATATCTAGGAATGAAGTTGTGGCAAGATTCCAGCCCTCCAAGTGCTGCACGTGGGAAAGAAAGTCGCTGCCAGGTACAGCCGTACGGCTGCCAAGTACACCCAACTGGTTAGAAACCCCAAACCCCATGCTGAACTCTGTCAGAATTGCTAAACCTCCAGAAAGAATGCCGTACAATCTCCAAGATGCTAATAGCTGCAAACAAATCCAAACCACTGTATTGGGGGCTACGTCCCAAACAGGCAAGGCATTGGGGTTGGCGTCCCAGATGCTGAAAAGCTCTTCCAGAGCCAAATCTCAAATCCAAGATGTAAAATGTGTAAAAGATAATAAGAATTAGGTCTCAACTTCCTTATAACACCTTCCCACTAAGCTCAAACCCTAAAAGTGACTCAATGGGGCGTTTAGGGTTAAAATGTTATATTTCTCATTTTAAGTTGTCAAGTGCATAGAAAATGACCTTTTTTCAAATATAAAGAAATCCGTTCACCGAAAGGATCTGAGTCAAAAGAGAAATATTTAGAAAAGTCCAAGACCTTTCCAACGAGCTATCACACCAAGGGATACGCATCCAGATGAGGCCAAAAACTCCTTATCACTCCAAAATGGCTATAAACATAGCCTTATTTAAATAATTAAACGCTAACTTAAGAAATATTTAAATATATTAAAAATATATCCCAAATAGCTGTAGAAGGCTCAAATGACTCCAAAAACCTGAAACGGAATTTGCCACCTGTCTGTGACTGAAGTCGGAAATCATGGATCAACTGGCAGTCTCATCCCTAAAATCTAGGGATGCTCCTAGAAACTAGGAAACACACCCAAATCTCCTGAAACTGAAACCATCTAAAAGGTCATGAATAACCTCATGACTGGCAACTGTCACGACCTCCTAAAATTTAGGGATACCCCTAAAATCTAGGAATTGCTCCAAACTGGCTCCAAACTGCCTGTAAAGCCAAAATCCAATCACTATATGCACTGAATGAGTCCCAATCAACCTCTGCTAGCCTACGAGACTCCAATGATAGGCCAACTCCTCCGTCTCCGATGTCCACTCTAGAAAGGGGACATGACAAGCCTCCCCTCTCGGAGTTGCTTGCCCACAAGCAACTGAAACACCAATCCTCCACCATCCCAAATAAGATGTAAACAAATCATTGCATGTAACTGCTGCTCATCTCTGATATAAACAACATGCAATGCCCCGGTTTGGAATGGCTCCTCAAAATGCTGAAGCACCTGTGCTGTCAAATCAACACTGTCTGGGTCCCAGAGCGAAGCATAGCTCCCGCTGAATACCTCAAGTGAGCAATGGAAAACTATATCATCTCCATAGATCAAATATCCATAAATGCCAAGACCACTAGTGTGTCTGTGATCACCAACATGCATAACATCCGTCATAATATCCAATGAATGCCAATCCATGGAAGACCCTCTGTGATCTGACCCCATCTGACACAAGTGACACACAACTGCCACACACTGCTGCTGATGTGCCGGAAGATCTAATGTCAACTCACTAGACAATATATAATACTGACTAAAATCATCACTGTCCAAGCTGGCATCTAAAAATATGTAATCACCAACTAGCAATGAAACAATCACCCTGTCTAGAGAATCAGGTGAAATTGCCACATCAACTGGCTCAAAGTACTCACTAGGAGTAACATCACATAACTCATCCACGCCAGCTATCTGATGACAATCAACCTGTGGATCAACTGTCATCCCACTCTGCTCGATAAACTGAGATGGATAGTGGGTAAACTCCAGCTCCATCCTCGTGATATTCCGAACATATCGTCCAAGTGTCAACAACCATTGTACACCCACGACTACATCTATACATCTGAAGTGAAGCAACCCATGTAGGATCCACGAAAGGAAGGTACTACACATGTCTATACCATGATCCCACACAAACCACCTGTAGGACATAAACTGCTCCTGCTGCTCTCCTCTGATATAAGTGCCATATAATCTTAATATCTCGAGCAACATACTATAATCCCTATAAGACGCTGTATCAAATGAATCAACACCTGGATCCCAAATAAAACTAAATCCACATCCATCTGTCATGAAGAGACAATGATAGTAAGAGGCATCCTCGATACCGTGTCTCTCTATAGCCACTGTGAAACCATAAATACCACCAATCTTCAATGTTGAAATGGACCCATCAATAAGACAATTTCCAACAAGCAAAGTGTGATGGAAACCTCTCCAAAACCTTTGATCAGCGGCTGCAACTTGCCCAATTTCTCCACAAGTTAGTATGTCTTCATTGGAGGATGCCAAATAAATATATTGTTTAGCCATGCACCAAATATAGTCTCTTACACGCTGATCTTCATAGCCCACTATCACATCTAAGAAAACTGAGTCACCAATTAATAAGTACATCGCTGCCCTATCATATGAAAGAGGTGACAAGTCCACAAATGAATAGTAGATGTTTTTGTTCTGCAACATGGATAAACCTTCAGTGGCTGGTCCACTATGAATGCCACCTAACAACTCATAAACTTCACACCTAGTCTTCCCAACTTGAATGTTCTCAATGCAAGGTTTCAAATTTGACTCATTAGATGAAGGAAAATTGCTGATCAAACTCAGAAAATCAAACTGATTTCTATTTCCATTCAATATATCTTCGCTGTCCTTTTCTTCCCTTGGAAGAAATAAAGATCTAATGGATGATTCTCTTTGTATCCTTGCGTCATCTAACCGATTGTGACGCTCTTTGACTCTTTGGAGGTGGTGTCTTGCTTGGGCAGCAAGCGTTTTTGCTTGGGCAGCTCTATGTAACCAATCTTCGTTCAACTTTTGGCAATGTTTTATATCAGCTGCCCCAAAGTACACAAAATCAGACTTATGGTGAGTTGTATTATTTGCATCAGCATAACCCATGCTTGTACCATAAGCACCTGCAAATGTAGAATGCAAATCTCTATTCTCTTCATGACCAAAGGCTGTCATATCTTGAGGAAGATAAGTTACGTCACTGCTGTTATGGACTTCAGAATTATGATCATACTGTGGTGACAAATCTTTGGATTCACTACACACCATTAAATTTCGACTTTCCTCATGGTCTTCCCAATTGAGAAGAGGAAGTAGTGTGACAAATGAATCCAAACTTACGCTGTCCATTTCAACCTCATGTTCTTCATCAATTGCTGATTCAAAATCAGTCTTTGGGCAATCTGAAAACTCATCAAACCTCTCATGAATGTCTTGTGTATTGCTTGAAGTTACAAACTCTTCCTTCACATCTTCCACCAAAAATGATGGGACAGCGTTGTAACCAACCAAAGGGGCACCAATTGGATCTACATGTCTCTCAAAATCTTCAAATAGTTTCCTACCAATCTCACTGGTAAACATCATATCTGCTCCTCTTCCTTTGCTTCCCTTGCTCTCAATTGACTCTTGTTTTGTTCTTGGTTGATGACGTGGACTTGAAAACATCAAGTCATCTTCAACTGGTACACCCATGAATTGTGTGAAGGAAAGGTGGTCACGTATCTTTTTAGGAAGAGAGCAATACTTATCATAGTTGTTCATAACTATATCATTGAATGTCTTGGTAGGAGACCTTCTCCTTGTACTTGTTGAAGGAGTTGTACCCTTAGACTGTCTGGAACTCCTTGAAGGTGTTTGTTCAAATTCTTTTCCTGCTTGTTTATTTCTAAACAACCCTGTCATGATGTCCAATTTGATTTTCAACCAAACTAAACTCAAATCTGAATTAGAACTCTTGATCTTCACCCAACAGGCTGGCAAGATCAAAGCTCTGATACCACTGAAAGATCCCTGATGGATCTCTTTTACCAATCTGCTGTAATTTTTATTTATTTAAATTGATTTTTCCTACTTATTAATATTTTCTTTCAGAAATAGACAGAAGTTGCAGAAGGGTTGAATTCTTTTTGTATTTTGATGATTTTTCAACAAGTAAATAATGAAGTACAAGTACATGAACAAAGTACTGAAAATGAAGTTCATATACAGCCAAAACAAATTCGATTCAAGGCAGATTTCTGAATATAAAATCAAATATTTGACCAGATGAAGATTTCCAATAATTTCAGGAAGATTACAATCAGGAATAATTCCAACCTGGATGCTGAAAGAGTAACATATCTAGGAATGAAGTTGTGGCAAGATTCCAGCCCTCCAAGTGCTGCACGTGGGAAGGAAAGTGGCTGCCAGGTACAGCCGTACGGCTGCCAAGTACACCCAACTGGTTAGAAACCCCAAACCCCACGCTGAACTCTGTCAGAATTGCTAAACCTCCAGAAAGAATGCCGTACAATCTCCAAGATGCTAATAGCTGCAAACAAATCCAAACCACTGTATTGGGGGCTACGTCCCAAACAGGCAAGGCATTGGGGTTGGCGTCCCAGATGCTGAAAAGCTCTTCCAGAGCCAAATCTCAAATCCAAGATGTAAAATGTGTAAAAGATAATAAGAATTAGGTCTCAACTTCCTTATAACACCTTCCCACTAAGCTCAAACCCTAAAAGTGACTCAATGGGGCGTTTAGGGTTAAAATGTTATATTTCTCATTTTAAGTTGTCAAGTGCATAGAAAATGACCTTTTTTCAAATATAAAGAAATCCGTTCACCGAAAGGATCTGAGTCAAAAGAGAAATATTTAGAAAAGTCCAAGACCTTTCCAACGAGCTATCACACCAAGGGATACGCATCCAGATGAGGCCAAAAACCCCTTATCACTCCAAAATGGCTATAAACATAGCCTTATTTAAATAATTAAACGCTAACTTAAGAAATATTTAAATATATTAAAAATATATCCCAAATAGCTGTAGAAGGCTCAAATGACTCCAAAAACCTGAAACGGAATTTGCCACCTGTCTGTGACTGAAGTCGGAAATCATGGATCAACTGGCAGTCTCATCCCTAAAATCTAGGGATGCTCCTAGAAACTAGGAAACACACCCAAATCTCCTGAAACTGAAACCATCTAAAAGGTCATGAATAACCTCATGACTGGCAACTGTCACGACCTCCTAAAATTTAGGGATACCCCCTAAAATCTAGGAACTGCTCCAAACTGGCTCCAAACTGCCTGTAAAGCCAAAATCCAATCACTATATGCACTGAATGAGTCCCAATCAACCTCTGCTAGCCTACGAGACTCCAATGATAGGCCAACTCCTCCGTCTCCGATGTCCACTCTAGAAAGGGGACATGACACTTTACTTGACTTTTCATGTATAGGTAGACTCTTGATGATAACTCTTATCACCTTCAAATTTTGGCGGACTTTTGGAGGTCTCTAGGCTAACATGGCGGAGTTTAGAGGGTCTTCAACATTAACTTTGCACCTTGGGCGGACTTCTAGATAACCTCCTTCATGGCAAACTTTGGAGGGTGCTCCCATATGACCTCCCACATACACATGGCGGACTTTCTTGCACCCCTTGGGCGGACTTTTAGTACATCCCCTAGGGTGGACTTAAGGCAAGGTGCTTTTCACTTGGCATGCTTGGGCGGACTTTAGGCTATACCCCTATGCACCCCACACATACATGGTGGACTTCCTTGAAGGCTCCTCTTGGGCGGAGTTTTGGGTGTTGGCAACCAAGGAGCTAGGATAGGGCGGAGTTTTAGGTGTTGGCCACCAAGGCTTCAAAGCATGGCAGAGTTTTGATAACCCCTCTCCTTGGTCTTCTTGACCTATGGCGAACTTTAGAGACTCCTCCTACCTTGGGCGGACTTCTATGGCATCTCCTCTGGGCTCCCTAAGTTGCATGGCGGACTTTGGTGGCTTCTCCACCATTTGAAGACCTTGGGCGGAGTTTTGAGGGGGCTCAAGGCATGGCGGTCTTTGGTGGTGTCTCCCCAAGTACCCCATACACACATGGTGGACTTTGGTGGCGTCTCCCTCATGGGCAGACTTCTAGCGAGGCTCCTCATAGCCTTCCCACTCATGAATGGCGGACTTTGAAGACCACCCTCGAAGCTTCTTCAAGACAATGGTGGACTTTGGAGTGTTGGCCATCATGGCCTCTTCAACACACGACCTTATTTGAACCTGCAAAAACCCTTGTTAGCTAGACTTAGAAGAATTCTTAGAAAAAATTCAAAATTTCACATCTTAATCAAATTTAACCAAATTAACTTGAAATTTGAAATCCATGCCTAGGTAGATCATCTGAAGCAGTATGATCCCTAAAATCTAGGGATTTAGCTTTTTTAGGTCAAAACTTGGAATTTTCGAGTTTCAGTCGAAGCTGGTTAGTGGTGCAAGTGTAAACCCTAGGTTCGCATCCCGAAAAAGAAAAAAGCCTAAAATATAGGGATTTAGCCTTTTAGGTCAAAACTTGGAATTTTTGAGTTTCGATCGAAGTTGGTCAGTGGTGTAAGTGTAAACCCTAGGTTCGCATCCTGAAAAAGCAAAAAGCCTAAAATCTAGAGATTTAGCTTTTTAGGTCAAAACTTGGAATTTTTGAGTTCCGGTCAAAGCTGGTCAGTGGTGCAAGTGCAAACCCTAGGTTCGCATCCCAAAAAAGCAAAAAGCAGGGATCCCTAAAATCTAGGAAAAACTTTCTAAAAAAAAAGCCACACCGGGGATCGGGTTGAAAATGCCAAAATCCAAACTTCCTAAAAAATAGGAAAAAGCAAAAAAGCAAACTTTCTAAAAATAGAAAGTTGTCCAAATTCGGCCAAATCAATTGCGATCTTCGTCCTTTGGCCTTTCTAAGCACTCTGGTGGTGTTCGTATTTCGGAATCACATAATTTGCAAAAAAACTAACTTTCAATCGTCAGGGCCTGAAATGCTCAAAACTGAACAAGGCTTGGTGAAACTGTAGCGGAATGTCATAGGACACTAACAAAACCCTAGAAAGCAGGAAAAGAGAGGGTCCCCATTTGCAATGGGGCGATGTGTGGAAAAGGTCACAACATCTGGTGACTCCACGAGAAGAATGTTCCTGAATATTCCTAGGATAAAACCCATTCTGAACATTTTAGAATCAAAAATTAATTATAGCTAACTTACTCGCCGGCTCATAAGGGCATTCAAAAAGGAAAGAGGAATCCTAAATCGTATCAAGATCTTTCATCCCTCAATTATCAGTGTGTGCAAAAATGCATTCATTCCCGTCTCTTAAGATCATTATGAGTCTTTGGTTCCATCATGGCAAGTTGCATAATTTTAAGTGCTTTGCCTTAACTCCAAAAGCATCCTTGGATAGAGCCTTGCTGCCGGCGAGCGTCCATAGCCTCGACGAGGTTATCTCTATAATCTCATGGAGATTGCTCTACTTTCGGCGATTTATACTTTGATTTGAAGGATACACCTATAGAGATTTCCGCACACCCAACAGCCAAGTGTTTTGATTTTCTTTCTTTTCTTTCTTTTATTCTTTGTTTTGATATTCTTTTCTTTTGTTTTCACATATTTCCACACTTTGGCGTGTAAGCAATGAAGCACCATGGGCTTGAGCATTATAGTGGCGCTGAAGTAAGACTTTTGACGAATTTCCTTATGTTTTCTTGCCATAACTTCATTGTGGGAGACCAAAATGACTTAGAGGATTCTTAAAGTGTACAAGATATAATGACTGAAAGACTCAGTGTCGAGATACAATTGATGATTCCCTTTCTAGTCAAATGCTCGTCCTAACTTTGAGATACTTTAGAAACAATTGATCTAAAATTCAAAGGCTCTTTACGAGTATTCATCAAAGGAATACCCCAAACACAGCTTAGCGGGGTTAGACCAATGTGTGCATGTTAAACAACATCACCTTCTTGCCAATGGGAATCCTCTTTTATTACTAAACTAAAGCATGCGGAAGCAAGCGAAAGCAAAACAACTGGGCTAACAAAACAAACTAGACTAAGGAAATAAAAAAACAAACTAAACTAAACACACAACCAAAGCAAAACTACCCTAGCTATGTACAAACAAATTCCACCATGGAACTCAAGGCATGAAGTAATGTTTCAGGAATTGCCCGTTAACGGGCAAAGGAATGTCATCACCTGTCAAGGTCTTTAACTTGAAAGCGTTCTCTTCTAGTATCTTGGCAATTTGGTATTGTCCCTTCCATAAGCAATCGAACGTGTCATGATCTCCTTTTCATTCATGGGGTTTATCCCAATACAGGACCAAATCTGAAATTCTGAATGCTTTCGTGGTGGCTTGTCTATCAAACCATCTTTTGACTGTCCCTTGGTACTTGGCAAACTTCTCCAGGGCTTGATCTCTTTGTTCTTCTAGAAAAGGCAGTTGGGAGAGACGAATTTGGACTCTCTCTTCTCGATCCAAAATTTTTTGCATGAACTTCAAAGTTGGGATTCTTAGTTGGATGGGGAAAACCGGGTCTTGTCCGTAGACCAGATGGTATGGGGAAGTGCCCAAAGATTTCTTAGCTCTTGTTCTGTCTACCCATAGAGAAAACCTCAATTGTGTATGCCAATCTTTCGGGTTCTTATCAAGCAGCTTCTTGATCACATTAAGCAAATTTTTGTTGGTTGATTCTGCCAGTCCATTACCCTGGGGGTAGTAGTTCGAAGAGAATTTCAAAGTGATGCCATAATCGAATGCCCAGTTGGAAAACTTTAGAGAAGTGAAGGCGGAGCCATCATCGCACACTAGAGCATGAGGGCATCCAAATCTGATGATAATGTTCTCTTCAAGGAACTTGATTACTGTATCTGTCATACAGTTCTTTAATGCCTGGGCTTCAGACCACTGGGTGCAGTAATCGGTTGCTGTCAGAATGTATTTGTGTTGTGCTGATGACGGTGGGTTTATTGCTCTGATAAAATCTAACCCCCACATAGCGAATGGTTTTACCTCTGTGATTGGTTGTAATGGCATTGCAGGGTTCTTCTCTCTAATAGCGACAACCTGACAAATGTGGCATGTCTTTACGTGTTCATAGGCATCCTTAAAAACAGTAGGCCAATAATATCCTGCCCTTAAGATCTGAAAGGCAGTGGCTTGGCTCCCTTCGTGGCCTGTTCCAAACTTAGAGTGGAAATGTTCTATTATTCTCTTGGCTTCGTCGTATCCAACACATCGAAGGTATATACCTTCATGATTCTTTTTGTAGAGCACTGATCCTTGGAGCATATATCGCTGGCACTTGAGTCTGAAGGCTCGTTTTTGTGCAGAATTCATGGAAGCGGGGCATCTGTGATCTATTAAATATTACACGATATCATAGGACCATTCTTTCTGAGAGACATCAGTCAAGACATATGTTTGTTGTATTAGTCCAGGTCCTTCAACTGCCATAGTTTGTGTTAGGGCTTGCCCTCGGACTAATTTCATTGGTTTTAACTCTACATCATATTCTTGGATGGTGGCGACCCACTTTCCTCGCCTTTCCCCTAGCTCATTCTGCATTAGGAGTGTTTTAACTGCAGCATCAGGTACAATGGCGAAGATCTTACTCCTTAATATATAGTGTCTAAATTTCTTGATAGCCTTCACCAAGGCATAAGCCTGCTTTTCAACACTTGGATATCTTAACTCTACATCCTTGAGAGGCGAGCTCATAAAAGCTATAGGATGCTCTTCCATTTCTTTTGTCCGTTGCGTGAGTATTGCGGCACACAAATGTTCAGATGCAAAGGAATACAGGTACAATGGCTTAGTGTAGTCTGGACTAACCAAAACTTGCGCGTCGGCTATAGCCAACTTGATTTCTTCAAATGCTTTCTTTGATGATAGTGTCCATTCCATCTTTGCACCCTTTTTTCACATCTCATTTAAAGGCTTTACTATCTCGGCAAAACCGGTGATAAATTTTCTGACGAAATTAATCTTTTTGAAGAAAGACCTCAGCTCTTTTTGGTTGGATGGCAAATTGATCCTTGAAATAGCATCAATACACTCAGGATCAATCAATATACCCTTCTCTGTGATTAGGTGTCCTACTAGCTTGCCTTCGGTGACCCCAAATATGCATTTCTTTGGGTTTAAGGAAATCCCATACCTTCGGCATCTCTGGAATATCTTCCTCAGGTCTTTAACGTGACTCTCTCTTTCCTTTGAGAATACAGTAAGATCATCCATGTAGATGATTATATTCCTCCCAATCAGCTCTCTAAAGGTGATATCCATAGCTCTCTGGAATGTAGCTCCAGCGTTGATCAGCCCAAAAGGCATTCTTTTGTAAGCAAATGTCCCCCATTTTGTGGTGAATGCAGTTTTCAATCTATCTTCATATTCCACAAGTACTTGATTGTAACTTGAGTATATCCGTCCATAAAGGACATCATCTGTGAACCATTCACAATTTGTAAAACTTCGTCGAGGGACGGCAGGGGGTAATTGTCTTTTTCAGAGGTTTTGTTCAAATTCCGGAAATCAACGCACAGTCTAATTTCTCCACTCTTCTTCCTAACTGGGACCAAGTTGGCGACCCACGTTGAATGGCGTACTGGAAATATGATCCCTGCTGTTAGCAACTTTTTAACTTCTTGGTGTATAAGAGGTTCCAGTAATGGGTCGACTGGTCTCTGGCGTTGCCAGAAAGGTCTACTGTCTTGTTTGAGAGGGATTGTGTGGGTAATGATAGAAGTATCGTAGGTCCTTAGGTCCTTGTAGCTCCATGCTATGATATCAGAATATTCTTTTAAAGCTTGAATTATTCCGACCCTTTCTTCTGGTGTGCAAATTTTACCTATGTACACGTTTTTGGCGTTGTCTTCAGTCCCCATATTGACTTTCTCGAATTGGTCACCATTAGTCTTTTGACCTTTTATTTCATTGATTTGGTCTTGATCATACATTCTTTCCAACTGTATCATTCCTTTAGGGATAAAATTTGTTTTCAAGTTCAAAATGGCGTCATCATCTAATTCTGCTTCTTCTTCCATTTCCTCATCATCAATCATTTGGGCTGTAAATATGTCTGAGCTTGTTAGAAATTCTTGGATTTGACCATCGTCTTCGAACACTTGAAAATTTGTGATGATATCCGGGATTGAGGGATTTAGTGACAATTCTATGGACAGATGATCCATGTTTCCTATGGTAAGGGGTTCCAGTGAACTGGCTGCTTGAGCTAACGTGTTCGCAATCTTGTTATCTGCTCGCTCTATTGACCGGATGTTGAAGGCATCAAAGCTTTCCAGAAGGTCCCAAACCCTGTTACGGTAATGGGACAACCTCTTATCATGGCCAACGTATTGCTTTCTCACTTACTTGACTACTATCTCCGAATCACCGTAGGCTTGTACAATTTTAGCCTCCTTACTTATGGCGAACAATAATCCGTGAACTAGTGACTCATACTCAACTACATTGTTTGTGCAAGGAAATTGGAGTCGACGAGCTATGAGAAACATCTCCCCATCAGGACTGGTTAACTTGAAACCAACTCCTGCCCCTTTCTTGGAATAGGATCTGTCAAATCTTAGGATCCATGCCTGTTCTTCACATTGAGACCATACTAAAACTTGCTCTTCCTCCTCCTCCTGTGGGGGTGGTAGAGTTTGGATTTCCATGGTATTTCCGTTAAATTCTTCTAATATTTGGCTAATCTCACCTTAAACCTCTTGTTTGATTGTACGATAGGATGGTGAAGCTTGTATTTCAAAGGTGCGCCTTTGATGATCTTGCAGTTGATCTTCTTCCATATTTACCTCTATATTCTGCTGAGGCTCATGCCTTTGACGGATTTGTCTACTTTCGGTGTCACTTCCGGGATCTGCAAATTGCTGTAGCATTCGACGAACCTCTGTGATTGCTTTGTGGCATTCTTTACAAGTGAATTCTGAATGAGATGTGTCGTGAACTTGACACCAATTGGTCAGCAATAGCTCATGAATCTTACTCCTTATTTCGGCCCTTTGACATACATTCGTCCATATGAATTCCTTGAAACTCTCGAACAATCTTTTCTCTTTATTTGGATCGTCAATCATTGTTAAGTTGGCTCCGTTTCCATTGGCTTCCCCTATGGAGGAGGCTTGTAGCGTCAGAACTTCATTCACCCTAGGTGTATAGGACCCTAGGTCTGTTTCAAGGAACAATATTTCATTATTTTCTCCATATTCTGTAATCATTAGTTTGAGCCTTGGGGTGCTATCAATTTTGATTTGATTAGGAACCCCTTTCCATGGTAACCACATGTGAGAGAAGTCAGTGGAAATGTATCCATTCAGTCTTCTGGACCAGTCCCTACTTAGCAGCATGCCGTATCCATTTGGGATGTCTACGACAGAAATATCAATACAACTTTGCACTCTCGGATCTGCTGCCAATTGCATGTGAATATTGTTGAGCTCTCCCATCATAGGTACCTCAGTCTTGTCTAGCTGTGTGACTTTCTTGTTAGTCCTTGTCGGAACAAGTCCTAACTTTTGACAAACGGCCAGGGGCATTACATTGCTGGAAGCATCGGAGTCTACTAGGCAATTATGCAACATTTTACCAAATATTCTTACTGACAACAAGAATGGAGCAGGTTCATCTTTGCCTTGGTAGAAAACTACTTGGTTCTTTTCTGGTTCCTCTTCCTGCTCTTTGAAGGGAGAATCTCCGCTGTGTGAGCTCTGTGATAATTCCTTTGCCAAAATTTCTTCTTGGAATATGTTTGTGTCCATGAGGACTTCTTCTGGTGTGATGCTTTCTTGGTTTTCAACTGATGTATGTATCATGCCTACAAAATTTGGAGATTGTTGTGTAACATCGGATGATACAACATTGGTATTAGCGGGAATATTAACTGTTCCTCTGTTTACTGCATTTGGCTGAGGAACTCTTGGTGCGACAACTTCAGTAATACTACCAAAGATTGTTTCTCTAATTTCGTGGATTTTCATCAATTCAATCAAAGGCAGACTTACTTTTATCCTTTTGAATTCTTCTAATACAAATGAACTTAGCCTCTTTAGCTCATCCTTAGGGCTGTCTTTTGCTTGAGTGTGAACTGGCTCTAGCTGGGGAACCGTTGGTCGTCTTTGGTCAACTTGATGGGAATTGACAGGCTTTGATCCACTGGGTTGGACATTCTTCTGGCGATATTCAGGAGAATCCCTAGGAGGTGCTGGTGCATTGGTAGCATTGGGATTCGGTGGGGTCTGAAAGTTGTTGGGAGGAATAGATGTGGTTAGAGGCTCATTGTATCGAGCATTCCTTTGGTATACGCGGGGTTGGTTTCCGGACGTTTGTTGGAATGCTTGCACTTCCCTAGTGCCTTCTACCAAAACACTATCATATAATGGGGGGAAGTTATAGCCATTGATTGTGGTCGGCTGATTTGATACTAATTGGACTTCAGGCTTGACTTGACCTTGTGGCGCTTCCACAGGGCTATTAGCAGATGCAGGTGGGAATCTTTGGCTAGGCTGGTATGATGGGCCGTTCTGGAATGGGGATCTGACATTTTCTATGACCAAAGCTTGGTCATATCTTGTTACAGGAACAATCTCATTCCCAGTTGTCGGAGCTTCTTCTACTTCTGAATTCCTTCTCTCACTTTGGAAAATGTCTGTTGCTACCTGGAATTCATGGCATTGTAACTCGGAATGTTGATCAGTACTGTGTAACCTACACCATCCTGACAGTGCAACTTTTGCTAGGAATACTTTGTCTGCGGGACGACTGTCTGCAACAGGTTGGCTATCCAAGGGGGATGGCACAGTACCATTGTTAGGCCCAGTATTCCATGTTCTTTTCTGGGGAACCTGATTGTTATTCCGGAAATTCTGATTATTCCCTTGGTAGTTTTGATTGTCTCTTTGGACATTTTGACTGTCTCTTGTATATCCAGAAGAACCTTGTCCTGGATGATTCCCTTGATAATTTCTCTGCATTTGGTTGTTCTGTCCTTTCAAATAGGTTACCTCTGCCGACAGTTTCTTTACTTGATTGATTAATTCCCTCATTTCTTCTTTCTCCTCTGAGGTCCGACTTGAAGTTGTCGCGTTTTGGAGATATACCAGTTGCGGCAGAGGTACTTGCGAGATAGGATTTCCAGGATGAAGAACTAACTGATTACTGGCTATGGGAATTGGGTTCATCACCGAAGTATTCTGAGACAATGCTCTATTGATATTTTGAATCTGTCCTTGTGCAGCGAGATTTCCTAGATAGTTCAAGGGTTTTGTAGTGGCACCTACTTCCAGATCATTGCTAACTGAAATAGCTGAAGCATAGGCTTCTTTTAAATTGGTTGGGGGGGTGCCTTTTGTTTTTACAAACATGGAAGTGAGGCGATCCAATGCTGCATAGTAAACCGACAGTGCAGCAACATTATTCAAATTGTAGGGATCTCTTAGCCTTGTATACGCCTTGTGAAACCTATTATTGAAGGTGCTAATAGGCTCATGCTCTTGCCTTCTTATTTCCACAAACTGTCGATATAATTCAGATGGAGGCGATCTGAATTTTTCTAAGAAGATATCTTTCATCTCTTGCCAATTATGAATGGAGTCAGCTAGTGGGTGGATATACCAGTGAGAGGCTTCTTCATCAAAGGTGTAAGGAAACAACCTACAAGCCACATCTTCATGCTGGATATCTCTATTATGTAGGAGATCTCCAAAAATCTTGATATGCTCATCAGCTGAGCGACTTAGGTCACAACTATGAAACCTAGAACAGAAGTGCTCAGGACTCTTTGGCATCGCATTATAGGCTGTGAAGACCATAGGGGATGCATTGGCTGGACGCCACGCCATTGGGATGTTCCTTTGGGAAATCACTGGCTGAACTTGTTGGGTAATTGGTGTAAAGGACACCGAAGGCGGAGTGCTTGGGACTTGAGAGGAGGGGGTTTGGAATAATTTGGAAATGTCTTCCACCTCTGGTCTATCTCCTTCTGCTTGACTCTCTCCTTTCTTTGGTGAAACTTCTCTTTTTTGTCTAGATCTTGTGGGTCGTTCCAACTCTACGAATTCTTTGGATGAACTTTGTGCCAATCTGAGGATCCTTTGAAATTTATCCGGGGAGAAAGAACTTATGCGATCCAGCGTAGCGTTTATTCTTGTTGAGGCAGTGTAGGAGCAGGTTCAGGGGCTGGATTAACTTCCTCTTGTTCTCTCTGATTTTGTGCATTGATGCGGTTAGCAATCTCTTCTTCTTCGAGGATGAAGCACATTCGACACCAGTTAGGATAATTTCTTTTCACAGACCAGGCTAAGCTATATAACTCAATGATGATGTTTTCTTGTTCGTCGTTGAAGCTCAAATCTGGTTGTATCACTGGTTCGGGGTCTCTTCTTGGTTCAGGAGGAGTGATGGGCAGACCCATCTCTCACCATGTTAGTGGACTGGAAAGAAAATCGTCAGATTTCTTTAAGAACTTGCTTGTGAAGGGTAGAAATCCTTTGTCTCTCTAGATTCTCCTTGATCACAGTCTTTATTTGTCTACCTTTTTCTTCTTCTTTGGCAATAACGTGACTTGTCTGAACTGAGAATAATTTACTTTTGATTTCCAAGCAAGTGCTCGCAATTGATCTGCAATGTATGATTGATTCAGTCCTTGTTCAGGTTGTTCAAGAGGCAGATTGAATGGGAATTCATGCAGCAATACCATGCTGCCTCATATCTACTATCCAAAAATAAGTAACTTTGGGATTTGATAGTGATAAAATCCTCCTAATGCTCTTGTATGTTGTGCTTGAGAGGAGGGTTAAAAAGCTCTGGGTAATTGCTCATAAGTATGAATTGGTATGATCTTAAGTCCAACTGTTTAGAAAGTTGTTTTGTTGGTAAAGCCCTCCTTCTAGTGCCATTTTATGTTGGTGTCTGTTTTATCATCTACCAAACATTAGGATAGGATACCCAAAGGTATTCTATCCTCTCCTGAAAAATCACTACTGATTCCAAGGTCTCTATGTGTGAACAAGCGACTTTAGTGGAATAGCTTCGTGGGTAGTGTATGCTGAAATTTCAAGGGGGACTTACGTTTAACAAGTATCTTGAACTACTGGACTTAGATGGATTTAGCAATTTTAGGCACTTCTTTTTTTTTTTTTTTGATTTTCCTTTGAAGATATTTAATAGTCTTCCAATATCTTCTTCAAAAACTTTCTATCTTGATCTTCAAGTTCGAAATCTCTGTGGATTTTCCAATATTGCTCAAACTTGTTGACTTTACTTGACTTTTCATGTATAGGTGGACTCTTGATGATAACTCTTATCACCTTCAAATTTTGGCAGACTTTTGGAGGTCTCTAGGCTACCATGGCGGAGTTTAGAGGGTCTTCAACATTAACTTTGCACCTTGGGCGGACTTCTAGATAACCTCCTTCATGGCGGACTTTGGAGGGTGCTCCCATATGACCTCCCACATACACACGGTGGACTTTCTTGCACCCCTTGGGCGGACTTTTAGTACATCCCCTAGGGCGGACTTTAGGCAAGGTGCTCTTCACTTGGCATGCTTGGGCGGACTTTAGGCTATACCCCTATGCACCCCACACATACATGGCGGACTTCCTTGAATGCTCCTCTTGGGCAGAGTTTTGGGTGTTGGCAACCAAGGAGCTAGGATAGGGCGGAGTTTTAGGTGTTGGCCACCAAGGCTTCAAAGCATGGCGGAGTTTTGATAACCCCTCTCCTTGGTCTTCTTGACCTATGGCGGACTTTAGAGACTCCTCCTACCTTGGGCGGACTTCTATGGCATCTCCTCTGGGCTCCCTAAGTTGCATGGCGGACTTTGGTGGCTTCTCCACCATTTGAAGACCTTGGGTGGAGTTTTGAGGGGGCTCAAGGCATGGCGGACTTTGGTGGTGTCTCCCCAAGTACCCCACACACACATGGTGGACTTTGGTGGCTTCTCCCTCATGGGCGAACTTCTAGCAAGGCTCCTCATAGCCTTCCCACTCATGAATGGCGGACTTTGAAGACCACCCTCGAAGCTTCTTCAAGACAATGGCGGACTTTGGAGTGTTGGCCATCATGGTCTCTTCAACACACGACCTTATTTGAACTTGCAAAAACCCTTGTTAGCCAGACTTAGAAGAATTCTTAGAAAAAATTCAAAATTTCACATCTTAATCAAATTTAACCGGATTAACTTGAAATTTGAAATCCATGCCTAGGTAGATCATCTGAAGTAGTATGATCCCTAAAATCTAGGGATTTAGCTTTTTTAGATCAAAACTTGGAATTTTCGAGTTCCGGTCAAAGTTGGTTAGTGGTGCAAGTGTAAACCCTAGGTTCGCATCCCGAAAAAGGAAAAAGCCTAAAATCTAGGGATTTAGCCTTTTAGGTCAAAACTTGGAATTTTTGAGTTCCAATCGAAGCTGGTCAGTGGTGCAAGTGTAAACCCTAGGTTCGCATCCTGAAAAAGCAAAAAGCCTAAAATCTAGGGATTTAGCTTTTTAGGTCAAAACTTGGAATTTTTGAGTTCCGGTCAAAGCTGGTCAGTGGTGCAAGTGCAAACCCTAGGTTCGCATCCCGAAAAAGCAAAAAGCAGGGATCCCTAAAATCTAGGAAAAACTTTCTAAAAAAAAAGCCACACCGAGGATTGGGCTGAAAATGCCAAAAACCAAACTTCCTAAAAAATAGGAAAAAACAAAAAAGTAAACTTTCTTCAAATAGAAAGTTGTCCAAATTCGTCGAAATCAATTGCGAACTTCGTCCTTTGGCCTTTCTAAGCACTCTGGTGGTGTTCGTATTTCAGAATCACATAATTTGCAAAAAAACTAACTTTCAATCGTTAGGGCCTGAAATGCTCAAAACTGAACAAGGCTTGGTGAAACTGCAGCAGAAGGTCATAGGACACTAACAAAACCCTAGAAAGCAAGAAAAGAGAGGGTCCCCATTTGCAATGGGGCGATGTGTGGAAAAGGTCACAACAGGTATGTACTTGTACTTGTTATTTTTTGGCCTATCTCTCATCACCTCCTTGGTCCTATTCATTTCCTCATACAAATAGCCTATAGGGGATTTCTTCACATCCATTAGTCTCAAAAGTTTTATAAGAGGTTTTGAAAATTCAACCACTTGTTTTGTCACATCCCAAAATCTTGAAAAAAAACCAAAAACTTTGCCATTGTTCTTTCATCCATTTGATTGGTGAAGCTAGATGCCATTCACTCATTTGAAACAAACATTTGTTTCAAATCCTTTTTTTTGCTAGCAAAGACTCCACAATGGAAGGAAGTCCATAGTGAATCTTGTCACCATTGGTTGAACTAGCTTCTTGTCCTTTGTGAAGAAGTGTATCATATGCAACACCGCTATGTGATTGTAGGTGAACTTGGTAATAGGGTGAGCTTTTTGTAATACCTCCTTAAACCATTCGAGTTTCTCAATGACCTCTAGGGTTAGATCAAGGTAGTCTATGTGTATGAGCTAAAAACTATAGAGGGAAACTTGTCTATTAGGAGTAATCTGCTAGCAACACAAGCATCAAATTTTTTTGTAATAAATTGAACCACAATTGGTGGCCTTACATCCATGACTCCATCGTCAAACAATTCAAACTATGCAACCATAAATTTGATCCTATCTAATGCATCCATGGATTTCAAAAAGATCATGCTAATATCATAAAAAGACAAAGAAGGTGATAGTTTGATTTCTTTTATCTAGTCCATCCATATGGTATTATGGTGCATTCAATCTTTGCCCACTTTAATTGATATTTGTTACAACATCCTTAACATCTTGTGCTGCATCATTGAGTATATCAAACCTCAATGTCTCAAATGGTGGGGCTTTAAATCTATGAACTGTAGTTGCAATAGCATCTGTAATGTCCCCTTCCTAAGCACTGATGGCTTGTTGACTGTTAGCCTATTCCTCGGGTTCTCATAGGTTAATGTGGTTGGGTTAGGGAACTCCTCAGGACTTGGAGACCTTGCATTTCTGCCTATTTGGTATTTACAAGTGTTGCCTTGAGCTCAATATGGTAAGAGATGGATCATGACACTTCCTTGAGCAGATTCATACATTTAGCTTGTTATTACTATTTTTAATAAGTCAGCATTTTGGACCGACTTGGTCCCTCAACATCAGTTACATCTTGGCATGGTTGGTTTGTGTATTTAATGATTATTTGCTGATTATTTGTAATCAGGGGAATTATTTTAAGTAGCATTAATGTTATAAAGTTAAATTAAATATTTAACTTAGCGTTTTTAAAATATTTAAGTGACTTCATAAAGTGGGTGCCTACATGGGAGACATAAGGGGATTTTAATTAAATGAAAATAATGTTTATTTCCCCAAGATGAGCATAGGATTTTGGAGAGGAAATATAGTGTTTTAAGAGCTCATTTTGGGTATGCTTGAGGTTTGATAACAGGATCTTGCTGGTTTGAACTAAGGGCTTTGTGAAGACAAAAACCTTCATAGAGGACATCAACTGTGGAAGTGAAAGATCTTTCTTGGCTGATTGCTGATGGTTTAGGAACTATGCATGAGCTTATTTGATAACAAATTTCAGTTTGCTTGCCAGGCATTGAAGAAGAAACTATTGAGCAGATTTGTTGAAGACCAAACAGCAGATTTGTGAAGCTTCTATTACAAACATCCTTCTTTTTGCTGGCCATACACTTCCATAGCTGGTTGTACCAGTCGAGGTGAGGGTGTGAGGTTCCTAGAGCGAATTGCCTAGTGTTTGTTGCAGTTTTTGGCATGAAATGGGACACCTTTGTGTCTAACTTGCATAGTGAGAGTTTGGGTTTGGAGCAGCTAGGGTTTGAAGGGGTTTGGAGGCCATTTGCAGTCACAGTTTGCTGTTCATAGTCACATATTGGACCTATTTATAACAGAAGCAAATGGGTATGCTTGTGTTGTTATTTTAAGGCTATTTGGCCATCTGGGTATTGTTGTTGTCAATGATATATCGCTGTCCAAAACTCTCTAATATTTCTGAAAATCAAATCCAACTTTGTGGGCATTTCAAATATTCAATATATTAGTGTTTCGTTCCATTAAAACCCATATGCAACATTCAAAAGAACCAAAAAGACCAAAAAAATGTAGGGTGCAGATTACAGCATCCATCATACCTTGCTAGTATGGAGACTTGACAACATGGAACAACAAACTAGAGTAGAATCAAGAATTTGCAATTGCTTTCTTTGCTTGCTAACATATTTTCTTTCTCCATTTTGTACTCTCCAAAGTGGTTTGCAATCCTGGTGAAGTGCAAGGTGCAAAGAAAAAATTGATGTTTCCACCACTTGTGTTTGAGTGGCATGCAATAAAAGTAGGTGTTTATTGAGACTCCCTCAAAGATTGTTGTGTACCGGCTACCTAATCCAAAGGATTACTCCTACCATATATTGACTTAGAAGCCATTGCTGTCCTAGATCTTGCCTTTTCACCTGCCATAAAAAATTCCTTGAAGAGCTTGTTGTGCTTGATATGTGATATTTGCTGGGCACTTTGGGCAAGCAATGGTGCCATGTATTGGCTGGCCCCTTTGCCAAATGCTGTTTGAAGCGATATATGCCTCCATCAATATCACTCAAGTGAAAATTGCATTTGACCTTGTTTGTACTTGAAATCGGCATGCAATATGCCCACACAAAGTCTCTTGCGCAGCATGATGACCAAATCTGCAATAAAAATTAAATTCAGTCTTTCATGTCTCGAAGTTTATAAATTTTGCCTTATGACTCTTAGAAGAAACTTATATTGCTCCAACCATATCACTCTTGTCTTTTGATATACTGAGATCCCCAATGCGAAACTGCCATTTTACCAAAGTGATGGTATGAAAGACAAACCTCTTAATATACCAAACTTTTCGACATACCTTACCTTTCCATATACTTGAAGGTATGTGGAAGAGAGATGTATGTGAGCACATGGTGGTATGGAAGAGTAGAGGAGCATTATAAGAAATGGCATGTGAAAGGTCATGAATCTTTCCAATGGTAAACTTGCTCAAAAGGGTTAGTCTAGAGCACGTAGGCATGGTCATTTGTCTAACACTGCAATACCAGCTGCATTGAATTTATGGATGAATGAGAGATCACCGAAAGAAGAAAGAGAGAGAAGAAGAAGAGAATAAATGTAAGAGCAGACAATTGCAGGGAAAAGTATTTGTAGTTTTCTTATCATTCCCACCTCTATAGCCCTCAAATATACCATTGAGGTATCACTTTCTAGGGTGTGAGAGGGTGATCTTGCCAAATATCATGTTCAATGCACTATAGAGGGGTTTAAGAACAATTTTTGTCGCTGAGTATATTGAATTTCCAATAAACACTAGTACACAATAAAATAAAGTCAAGAATGTACAAGCTAAATAAGTTTCCAATAACATGGCAATAATGTGATATTTGATCTTAATTGTCAATTTAAAGACGTTAAATTTCTCTAGAATGTGCTGAGTAGTATTTATCTCTAAAATGTTGTAGCTATATCTAATGTTTTAGATTCAATATGGCTGTGTTATTTTTGACTACTTTCAAGTGAATATTGGGCTTAGTTACAATGTGGTAAAAGATACTAATAGTTAAGTAAAAACCCTGCACAGACAATGAGCTAGCTAGGCTTGATACATTTTTCCAATTTGACTCCACAACTTTGCTTGGCATATTGGTGTTAATCAATGTTTGAAATCAAGGCTGCTAGACATTCAAGAAGATCAAAGCAGGGATGGCAAGACAAGTTAGACGGTTTAAATTTGTACAATGAGGAAAAGAAAAGCAAGAAAATCAAGACAAATAATCTACTCAGCCAACTTACAATGAAGCTGACCTTACCATAGATTGGAGTGGTAGTGCAGCAGACCTTAACATTATGTTCTCCAACAGGGCTGCATATAAAGATTAAAAACATTTTCCCAAAAGACAGGCCTATAATAACGATCATTTGTTTTTGTAATAACTTTAAGGTTTGTTATCCTAAATACTCTGCTAATATGTAGAACAAATATATTCAACTTTCTCTAACTATAGTCAATAGACTCAACATTGCATAAGTGTTTGAAGAGAAGTTATGTTAAACATTGTGAATATGTTTTGTTGTTTGTTTCATTCAAATCTTTTGTAAGGACAATTTTGTGGTGAATTGGCAGGCCAGAGTTCAAGAAGCAAATACAGCTCCATGAGATTACAAGCAACGGTCTCACAAGATATCCTTAGTTGCAAATTTGAACCCACAAGAATAGTGAAGTACATATTATAGAGTAGCAGTCTGGACTACCTTATATTGTCAACCCTTAAAAAGTATGCAAAATGTGTAATTTTTTTTTCCCTGGGTATATTGTCCAAAACATGCCTTCAAAACACAAGAAAAAGTCAAACAAAGAATAGTTCATGCAAATGAGTTTATTGAAAAGGAAAAATCGTGGGTGGTGTACAAACTTGTAAGTCTGGTTGACAAATCATGGATGCAGCCATCTCCACTCATGAAATTATACACTCAATGGACAAAAGCCGTAAGCTTGGCATGGTTCTCAAATTGGACATCTCCAAGGCTTATGATAGAGTGAATTGAAGCTTTTTATTTAAAGTCCTCCAAAAGTTTGGTTTTAGGGGCCAAGTTATTAAATCTCATCAAGGAATGCATTACCACTATTAATTACTTGGTCTTGATTAATGGTATCCCCTGTGAATCCTTTGGGGTGTCTCGGAGGCTTCGTTAGAGTGACCCTCTGTCCCCCTACCTCTTTATCATTCTGGCAGAGGTCTTGGCTAGGAATTTTAGTTCGCTCATCAACATGGGAACTCTTTTGGGTATTAAACTTGCCTCTGCGGTCCCCCCCACTATTTTGCAGCAGTTTGTTGATGACACCATTCTTTTTGGGTCATCTTCAGTGGTTGAGGCCAAGGGATGGAAATCCTTCCTCAACCTTTATGTGGAGGCCTCGGGTCAGCATATTAATTATGATAAAAGCAACATCTATTTCTTCCACACTGCTGACAAACTACAAGCTAAAATTAGGGGTATCCTAGGCTATCAAGTTGCCTCCCTTTCTGGCACCTACCTTGGGCTACCACTTACTGTCAAGGATCTTTCCAACTCCTTTTGGGTTTCCATTCTGGAGAGAATGCAGAAGATGCTGGCAAAGTAGAAGGGAAGATTTCTCAGTAGTGCTGGGAAACTCCAGTTGCTGGCCTCTTCCCTGTAGGGGATTCCAGTGTACTTCCTTTCGCTCTTCAAAATATTTGCCTCCATGGCTGACAAGCTTGAAAAAATTCAAAGAACCTTCCTTTGGATGGACATGGAAGAGAAAATAAGGCTTGCACTTGTCAGTTGGGATAAAGTCTGTTGTCCAAAAATCAATGGTGGGTTGGGAATCCGTAGAATCTCCCACTTTAACGAGGCTCTGATGACTAAAATGGCTTGGAGGTTAATCTGCCAGGACTCTGATTGGGGCCGGATCATGAGGGTTAAATACTTAACCAAGGTAGCTTTCATTTGGTACTAAATGAGGAGGGACTCCTTAGGGGATCCAAAATATGGAATAACATTCTTAAAAGCAGAGATTTTGTTTCTCATGGCATGAAGTGGCTCGTTGGCAATGGAAGAAACATAAGTTTCTGGGAGGACTACTGGCTTGGAGATAAGCCCTTGATTTCCTCCCCTTCTCTAAGAAGGATTTGGGGGATTGCCACAAAATTCTTTGGTCACCGGGTTTGCAATTACTTATCTAACGACATTTGGAAGGATATTTCTACTTGCTACCACAATCATCGCCATCTGCTACCCCTTTGCTTGGGAGTTGCAAAACAAGCTAGGAATGACTAGACTCCCACTCTTTCCGAGGGAGGACAAACTTATTTGGAAATGGAATCCCTCTGGGGAGTTCTCTATTAAAACTACTTACCATAGCCTTCTTTGGGACCCCATTTCTTAGGAATGGTGGGGGAAGGTTTGGAATCCCCAGCTTATCCCTAAGGTCATTTTTTTCTAGTGGACTACTCTTCACAACAAAATTCTAACCCAAGATAACTTGATTAAGCATGGGTTTTAGTTCCCCAATAGATGTATTCTTTGCAAGATGGATGAGGAAAATTACCCCCATCTCTTCTTTCATTGTGCCTTTGCCAAAGCCCTCTAGGGAATGGTTTGCCACAAGTTTAACCTTTGCTGGACCATGAATGAAAAAATGATACATCTGCTGCTGGAATGGGGGGATGGGGGGCACTCCCAACACGCCGGTTCAACAACTCTGGATGCAGATTCCTCCGCACCTCTGCTGAAGCATTTGGAAAGAAAGGAACATTAGGATATTCAGGGACAAGAAGGCCTTCGTCGAAACTGTCTTCACTTGTTTCCTCAAATTTTTAATGGAGAACATCTATGTCACCTCTCTTAAGAAGCCATCTAATCCCCCCTCAAGTAGGGACTAGGAGGTTTCTCTCTATTGGAATCTTCCTCGCTCCTTCGCCCACACCGACAACTCCAAGCATCTTCTCAGACAAAATACCAAGTGGTCGCACCCAACTTTGGGTTGCTTGAAACTCATTTTTGATGGTGTTGCAAGACATGGTCTAGCTGCGAGGGGTGGCATTATTAGAACTCACATTGGGGCACTTGTTGCTGCCTATGTAGTTAATCTGAATGGTCTCTCCAACAATCAAGTTGAAGCTATGGCTTTGGCTTGGGGCGTCTGTATTGCCCTCTCCATTGGCATTGGGACAATTGTCATTGAGGGGGACTCTAAACTTATAATTGACGTTGTCAAACGACTGAACATGCTCAACTGGTCTATTGAAGGTATTATTAGGGACATCCTCAGGGTTATCTCTGGGTTTGATTCTTTCAGCATCAATCATGTCTACAGAGAAGGCAATGGGGTGGCTGATGCTCTTGTGGCTCATGGGCTCTTGGTTCAGGGTCTACGATGTTGGAGGAATTCCAACTCCTTGCCCATTAGTGTCGCCTCCCTCTTGCATGGAGAGTGTATTAAAATTATCCCTCATGGATAAGACCTCTGCTAGTTGTTCCCGCCCTTACCCCTCGGCTCGTAGGAGCCGATGGAGGAGAAACTTTTCAAATTTGAAAAACTTCAATCTTTTGTTGACAAGCTTCAATGGTCATATGATGTGGACTGCCACCGCGGCAAGGAAGTGTGATGTTTGCATCTTCATCATTTATTGGCATACTTTCCTCCTGTTTTTGCTAATTATGAAGCTGGCGTGTGCTATCACACACGTGAACTCCGCTGGTTGTACTGCATCCATTGGATGATTCGAGCAAGTTGCTCCATGTCATTCCTCAATTAATGATGATTATTCATGCTTTGATTCCAAGATGGCCTTCTACATGCCCAAGGTCATGTTGAAAGGCTTGATTTATTGCTCACATGATTTATCTTGTTTGATGGATAATTATGGTAATTATTTTATAGTAGGGCTGCATGATCACCGAATCCCTATCAAAATCTCTAACTTTTATGTTAAAAGTATTTCCATTTTGATTAAGTGTTGTATTCTGGATACTTTCTTTGCCTCTCTGCATGTCTCGTGTCTGTGAAAAAGCTCTTGCAGTTAAGTTTCCTGAGTCAACCATGGGCAGCGACAGAGTCCGCTACGAGCCTGACAAACTAGATGTTTTTAAGCAAGATGCAGTGGTCTGGAATTATTGTGTGGAAGCCTTCGTGGCCACGACGAGCAACTTTGTGCTCAATTTGTGGCCTCCTGGGGTAACAAAAGGGTTATTGCCAGTGGAATCTCCTTTGATGTCTTTGAGGAGACCATTGCTCAGGCGATGAACCTATATTTGGAAGGTAGGAGGTGGAAAAGGACTAGCCACATTGCCAATAGTGAGGGTCTGAATAGATTTTTTTAGGAGAAAGGAAGAACCGGTTAAACTGCAAGGAGGGTTTGCTAGGGAGGAGCTCAAACACCCATGGAACCAGATTTGTCTGATGATTATGAAGTATTTCACCCTCGAGGGCCGATACAAGGTATTTTACTACTGCCATTTGCCCTTGCTAAACCATTTTCATAACAATGATTTGCTTTGCTTGCCTTTTTATATGTTGCATTCCTTAGAAAATTCTAGAAAGGAAGTCCTCGACCCTAAAAATGCAGATAAGCCTCTCATTCCCCTTCACTAGGGCCTTATCTATAGGCTTTATAATTTCCATTTGTCTTTGTCACCTCCCTGGAATTTCATGCTGATTTAGCCCCCGCTGCCAGTTTCTCATCCCTTAGCGGCCTTTGCTAGTGGCTTGGCCCCCTCTACTTTGTTTCATCTTCCTGTCGAAGCTTTTGCTTCCCTCGAGTTTACCTTGTCCTCTGTTTCTATTATTGAGCTAGCCCCTCACACCTTCCCCTCCTCCTCAACTAGGAATGACAGGAAAGCCATTTCAAACAAGGGCAAATGAAAGTCCCTTGGGAAGCATAAAAGAATTATCAAGGATAATTCTTCCTCTGATGATTTGGAAGAGGAGGACCCTACTAAAATGGAGGGCAGAAGGAGGTCTCACAAGCTTGCCTCCAAGGGCTTTACTGAGAAGAAGGGCAAACCCCAAAACACTACAGACTCTAAGGATGATTTTGTCGAGAGCAGGGGTGGTGGCAACTGAAGGAGTTGGCGGGAGAAGAGGCAACCAAGGCCTCTGTGGAAGCTGTGGATGTGGCGATTCTTGGGCCCCCTCTGGATACTGAGAATTTGAATTCTGACAATGAGGAACTTGTTGGAAAAATTGACCTTGTGGCCTAGATGAAATTATGGAAATGGTGGACCCTATTGTTGGTAGGGCCTCTTAGCTGGATTCTAGAACCCAGGCTAATGTGGGGGTTCCTGGGAATGAGGCGGTTAGAAAAAGGAGTCTGTCAGGGATGGGAAAGAAAAGGGTGGTACAGGTGGTGTGAATTTTCCCATGTAAGAGCAAAAGGACATTCTCAAGGAGGAAGAAGAGTTCCCCAAAGGTAACCCTAGTATGGAGGAGTTGCAAGGTCTTAACAACAAGGTCTGTGAGCTATTGAAACACATTGACAGCTTGGGACCGGTCCTGGAAACCAAGGAGCTCAAAGAGGAAATCAAGGAAATTAAGCGCAGGTTGGATATCAGAGACAAGCAGATGATCAACATCAACAAATTCTACCTGTAGGTACTTCATAGCTCCGCGTTGACACTCTCCCTCCTCCATACTGCTGTGGATGATGTTGATAAACAGGCGGCTAGGGAGCTATACAAGTTCCTCTATGATGACTGGGATAAGGTTATAAACATGATTGGGGTCCGTAATTCGGCCCCTTAGGTCTTAGGTTGTTGGTCTTTTTGCTCTCGTTTGGGGTTGAGCCCTCTTGTTCAGTTGTTTTTTATTAAGGAAGAAACAAGTTTTGAAGGGGTCCCCGAAACCCTTTACAAAAGAGATTCTAAAAGAATTAGAATCAACAAAAGTCAAAAGAGAAGTTGTCTTAAAGATGAAGCATTAGATAAACAGACAACCAAAAGACAAGAGGCTCCCATAGCGAGAAAAAAGAACCAACAGCTAGCCAAAAGCCAGCCCATCAAGAATTATCTTTAACTTTGCTCTTGTGGGAATGAAGAGTCATATCAAAAGAGGGCGAAGAACACTTAGATTTGTTTCCTTGAACAATGACCCAACCCTCCACTTGTGCGGCCTTACTATGCCAATCAACAAAATCACCCCACACCCGAGAGAAAAAACTAGCAAGAGAAACACCCACCAACACATTGACAAAATCTCTCCCAACAGAAGAGCCAATATCACCCAAGACATTGACGCAAGGGGTGGACGCATGGGGCCCATTTCCCCGATCAATAGGGGACTCAGACAGAGTCTCCGTCTGAAGCCTGCAAAGCCCATTAGCACCAGCAGCCCCAGTAGAAATCTCTTGCACAACCAGAGAATCATGCTGGGAATCCAGTGCAACCTCTTGTTCTGTTGTTGAACTCTCTTCGTTTTGTGCTTTTGATATTTTGAAACTTTTCTAGTGCTGTTAAAGTGTTGTTGATAGCTTCTAGCTATGTTAAGGGTCAACGCCCTAGTTAACACTGCTTTTTCTAATAAAAAACAAACTTGTTGAGAATAAGTCAATTTTGATTAACTTGCATTTCATACGATTTGAACCTGATTTTATGTTAAAACATGGTCAAAGAAGTGATCAACAATTGATAGTGGAAATGCTGACTGGAAATTGATATTATATTCAAAATGTTAGTATGATGATTACATTGAAAATTCAAATGCAACTGACCAATGCCTTCAACATCATTTCAAAAGGTCATGGCAAAGGCTTCATCCTAGGAATTGTTGGATCTACCTAACTCAAGCTCCTCTGAATGAACACAACAACCCTATTTGTGTTGCATCATCATCAATCTATGTTGGTTCCTCCAGCTTTACATCATTCGCGTTGTATGTAAGCATGTTTTAGTCAATTAGACACAAAGCACTATGTACAACTACAAGCTTCTTCTTTCTCCCAAATGTAAGCTTGTTCCTCTTGATCGAGTGGATGGAGTTGCATGTGGACTAGTTCCTTTTGGCAATAGAAGTACTAGAAACTTAGGGCAAGAGGTGAATGACTAGTGTGGTGGTTAGTGAATGAGGACCATGTGTGGCCCACCATAGTATTGGGTCCTTTTTTGCCATGGTCTTCCTTCCAAATTCACCCCTTTGAATATCCCCCTAAGTGGTAATTTTGGTCCTTTTGTGATGAATGGTGGCTACATCCTTAGCCCTATATATCTTCTAAATTGCCTTATGGAAGATTTCCTTTAGCTTAACATTTGCCTACAGATAACCTTGTTAGGCATTTGCACGTACCACTTTGGATTCAATGCATGTGAAAGGGAGTGTTGAGCTTCTTCCACCTCTATTGAATAATAGGTCAAATGTGTTCATTATCAAATAGTAAGGTGAGGTGTTTTGCTTGGACATCAACCTTCGTTTGGCTGTTAATGCACATATACACATCTCCAAGGTTTGGAGCATTTTAATCCCCATATTTGATGATTGTGAAGACTACTAATATGATTGAGATAACACAGTTGGCATTAGCCCAAAAATTGTTGCTCATCACCACTTCACCCTCTTCCCTTTCTCTAACTTAGAATTGGGCCACCAATTCCATTCTTGTGTTGTGGACATTAGTTGCAATGACTCTTGTAACTCAAGCATCCTCTCCAAGAGAATGAAACATGATTGGTTCTATAGGTTTGAGAAGTTCCTTATTGGATAAGTCTAGAATAGTGCATGTGATGTGTGGTGGTACAAATAAGTATCTACATATCTCTTGCATCAAGAACTACTTGTTGGCAACAACAATGAAGGAAAACTGAGAGGAGGGGGGGTGAATCAGTTTTCACCAAATTATCAAACTTAACCTCAAATGCAAATCTGATAAACTGTAGTAACAACAAAGTTAAGCAAATTTATAGCACAACACACAACACCAAGATTTTGACATGGAAAACTCGGTTAAGGGAAAAACCACAATGGGTACCTACCCACAATAAGATGATACTTTGTAGTAGTATGTGTAAATATTACAAAGGGGAATGCACATGCATTCAAGCACACTGCCTAGAGCTCACTGCTCAAAATATGATGACCCAGAAGGTTACAACCCTCAGGGAAGGTTCACTACCTTGCAATAAAGATCAGACTACAATCCGGATTACATGAACTGCAAATATAACATCTCCTTATGCATGATGACTGTTGCGGTTAAGCACATTTGTCTGCCCTGCAACAATCTCTGCTCAATACACCACATCAAAGGATAAATTCGTTTAAGCATCGCATATACCACTCTGATAATGCAGACACACCACCGATACTCAAATTATATGACTAAATCATCTATATATATCGATCATCAACCTTGGCAACAAGGTCGGCTAAACCCTCATCTCACAATTACAAAACTACATCACACAATACAAAGATCGACCATTGGACCAATTTAATGATATACATGACATAAAATGGACCTAAACCAAATCTCCAAATACGCAACACCACCGGAAATTACGCCAAGATCAATCACAACACGCTACACCACCAAGAATATCGCATAACACGAAGAATATCACCAGATCAACAATATCACCAAGAACACGCACAAGAATCAATGCGGACCACCAAAACAAGTAGAACATGATAAAAAACACCAACAAGCACATTAGAATCATCTGTAACAATTGTACCAACACCACTTATCAAATCTTCATTGATCAACATCTGAAACTCAAGAATACTCAAACAATAACAACTGTCACAAGGAAAGATAACTTGCGGAGCACCAAATCACGAACCATCTGAAATGAAGATACACAAGAACATTCCAAACAATCTCCCAAAATCTCAACTCAAGATTTGATCACACCAGAATATACTTGAGGAAATACCGAACTCTGCAAATCACTGATAAAAAAAACCAACCTGTAAACCGGATCATGTGATATGATCAATTAAGCTTCCGGATCACTAAAACCAATATAGAAAGATATAATGATACTAGGAATACTCCATATACCGAACCATGATCCCAATAAACCAATCTGCAACCACCAGATCAATAAATCACAAGAATATGTTGACATCAATGACAACAACATATCCTAGTAGCAACAATATCCAACAATCTCCCCCTTTGACATTGATGGCAACATATGGATGTGAAAAACAATCAATGTAAAGAAAGAAAACATCTCCAACAAACTCCCCCTAAGATTAGACTTACCAATAGTAGATAAGACAATTTTTCACATGCTTCTCTCCCCCTTTGACATCAATGACAAAGGTTCTCAAAACAAAAAACCAAACTCTCCCCTTTAGATAAACAAATCAGCTCAACTGAACCACAAATAGACTATTCCATTGGAGGAGAAACATAAATTCATCAATCCAGACAAGAAGATAAGACTGTGAAGTCCACCGGATTGATGCAACTCAATGCATCTATTTCCCATCAGGAGGGGTAGATACCCCTAACTTGTCTCTCAAATAGACAAATGTATCTGCAAGCAAAGACTAAGTAAAAATATCAACAATTTGTTCCTCTGTAGACACATAGTCTAGCTTCACTTCCTCTTCATTGAATTTTTCTATCAAGAAATGATACTAATCGATACATGTTTAGTCTTTGAATGCTGCACCTGGTTCTTTGACATATTAATAGCACTGGAATTGTCACAATATATGATAGTAGGCTCATCATAGATAACTCTGATATCCTTTAACATTTGTTTCATCCAAACTACCTGAGTGCAATTACTAGCAGCAACAATGTACTCAACTTCAGCAGTAGATAGGGAAATTGAATCTTGTTTCTTACTTGCCCATGAAACCAATTTCTTACCCAAAAAGAATGCAACACTGGAGGTATTCTTTTGGTCATCAACATCACCAGTCCAATCAACATCAGTGTAAGCACATAACATGAAATCATCATTCCTTGGATATTGTAAACCATAATCTACAGTTCCTTTTAGACATGTGAATATCTTCTTTACAACAGTGACATGACTCTCTTTTGAGTCAACTTGATATCTAGCAGCCATGCACACAACATGCATAATGTCAAGTCTAGTCTGAGTTAGGTATAGTAGTCCACCAACCATAGATCTGTACAAGGTCTGATTAGATTTCAGAGATTCATCATTCTTAGACAATTTTCAGCCAGTCACCATAGGAGTTCCAACTGGTTTGGAATCTTCTAACCCAAACTTCTTCAACAATTCCTTCACATTTTAGTTTGAGATATAAAAATACCTTTTCCGATCTGTGAAATTTACAATCCTAAGAAAAAAATCATTTCTCCTATCATAGACATCTCAAATTCTTTCTGCATATCACCGACAAACTTGATACTTAAGTTATTATCTCCTTTAAAGATATTGTCATCAACAATCAAAATGTTATCATTCTCAATCTTGAGATATAGATTACTATCAACAAAACCTTTATTAAATCCCAATTTTAGTAAATACTTATCCAATTTAGCATACTAGGCTCTAGGGGCTTGTTTTAATACATAAAAAACTTTCTTCATTTTGCATACCATGTCTCCATCATCTGATAATGAAAATCCATTAGGTTGCTCAATGTAGACTTCTTCTTCAAGATCACCATTCAGAAAGGCTGCAGCGTATGCAAGCAATAGTCTAACAACTTCAAGTCTAACTACTGGAGCAAAAGTCTCCTCATAATCAATTCCTTCTTTTTGTGAATATCCTTTGCATACCAATCTTGCTTTATTTCTGACAACTTCACCGATTTCATTCAATTTGTTCATGAATACCTATTTAGTACCAATCACATTCTTGTTTTTAGGTCTAGGCACAAGTTCCCATGTGTTAATTCTTTTTAATTCTTCTTCTATAGCGTTCATCCAATTTTCATCTTTGCAAGCCTCAACAACACCTTTAGGTTCAATTTTAGAAATCAAGCATACCTCTTCAACAACTAGCTTTCTTCTAGTCATCACACCTTTATTTTTATCACCAATGATATGATTTTCAGAATGATTCAATCTCACATACCTCAGAGTCTTCTGATTATTCTGATTTACAGGTTCCTGCACCTCTTCACCAACAAGAAGATTAGCTGCCTCTATCGGATCGTTCTACTTCAATTCTTCAGTTTAATTTAGTTTTAAAACAACATCCTAATCATCATCATATCCGCATGCTCTGATTTCTTTTCCACAGTTCTCATCAACCTTCACATTTGCACTTTCCACTATCTTTCTCAGTCTCTTATTGTAGCATCGGTAGGCTTTTCTCTTTGTTGAATATCTCAAGAAAATTCCTTCATCACTTCTTGCATCAAACTTTCCTATATCCTCATCTCTCTTGATATAACACTTTCTTCCAAAATTTTTGAAATATCTCATAGTAGGAACATGACCAAACCATAGCTCATAAGGAGTCTTACCGATATCACCTTTTATATGAACTCGGTTGAATTTGTAAACAACAGTGCTAACAACTTCTCTCCAATGCATTTTCGGAACATTCCCTTCAATCAACATAGTCCTTGCAGCATCCAAGATAGTCATGTTCTTTCTTTCAACAACTCCATTTTACTGTGGGGTTCTAGGAGTAGATAATTGTCTTCTAATTCCATGCTTCACAAAATGAGTCAAACTCACCGGAACAAAATTCTCATCCTCTATCAGATCTCAGACAATTCAGCCTCAATCCTGTCTCAGTCTCAACCTTTGCTTTGAATATCTTAAATTTACCCAATGCTTCAGATTTCACCCTTAAAAAGGCAACCCACATCATCGTGGAATAATCATCAATAAATAGCATGAAATATATGTCACCCTACACATTTCTTATTGCAGTAGGTCCACATAGGTCAATATGCACAAGATCTAGCAATCCATCAGATGAATACTGCTTACTCTTGAAAGAAATTCTTGTTTTCTTACCCATTTGACATTCCTTACATACCAGATTAGCATGCTTAACAATTTTAGGCAAATCTCTAACAGCTTGAGTAGAACTGATCTTAATCATTGAGTCAAAATTAACATGACACATTCTCCTATACCATAATCTACTTTCATCAATCTGAGCAATCAAACAACTTTTCTCACCAACATTCAAATGAAAGATATTACCTGCAGTCTTAGTTCCTGATGCAATCTCTATACCGGAGGTATTTAAGATCTTGCATTTTCCATTTTTAAATCTCAAATCATAACCTTTGTCCACCATCTGTCCAACACTCAAAAGATTATGCTTCAAACCTTCAATATACAAGACACCATCAGTGTTATGCTTACCATTAAAAGAAATAGAACCTCTACCGCGAATCACACAGGCTTTGTCATCTCCAAATCTTACTATTCCGCCATCATACCTCTCCATATTCACAAATTTTCTTTTATCACCGGTCATATGATGTGAACAACTGCTGTCAATCACCCATTCATATTTCTCTTCAACCTTAGCAGCTAAAGCTTTCTCCTTAATAGTGCAACTTGTGGAATCAACAGGTACCGGTCCATCTTCTTTGATAGTAATAAGCACAATTTCATCTCCTTCTGATTCTTCATCTGTAACACCTTCATCAACAACATAATAACAGTTCTTCTAATGCTTATACTTCTGGTTAGACTTGAAGGGCTTATCATACTTCTCATGCTTCTCATATCTATCATTTTTATCATGCCTATCATACTTAGACATTCTCTCCAGGAACCTAGAAGCAAAATGTCCTATATTATTGCAAGAAAAATATTTCAGAGGCAATTTACCATCATACTTACCAGCTCCTTTAGGCAATCTTTGGGTAATCAATGCTTCAAGCTCATCCAATTCTCTTTCTTGCTCTTCCATCTCTCTTCTCTCTCTTTCATATCTAGATATTCTACATCCTTAAGGGTCATACTTCTGCTTTCTAGATATAGATGCTCTAAATGTTGTCTTAGACTTTCCATGTGATTCACCAAATTCGCTCAATTCAAATGCAACAATCTTTCCAACCAACATATCTTTTGTCAGAGTAGTCACACTTCGGATCTCATCAATAGCAACTACCTTATGTTTGTAAGGAGGCAATGATCTCAACACCTTAGCAACAATTTCATCTTCTTCAATGGTTTCACTAGCATATTTGATACCTAGGACAAGTTCATTCACCTTAGCCAAAGGAGTTTATGTTCTGATCTTCTCCCATTTTCAACATCTCATACTTCCCTTTCAAGCTTTGTAACTTAGCAGCTTTGACTTGTTTATCTCCTTCATGCAAGGTCTCAAGCTTCTCCAAGATCTCATGTGCAGTCTGAAGTCCCATCACACTAGTCGTGTCAGAATTAGTCAGGGCACTCAACAATGCTTCCTTAGCTCTAATATTATTTTCAACATCCTCGATCTCAACAACACTAACCGGTCCATTCTGAGGAACAAAATAGGCATCCTTTGTAATCTTCTAACAATCCTCTCTAAGATATCTCAAGTGCACTTCCATCCAGTTCTTCCATATAGCATAATTACTTCCATCGAATCTCAGAATCTCCTTAAAAATAATACTTCCAGTAGCCATCTCGGATCTCCTCAAGAGATCAAGCTTCTTCTGGAGGATCTTGCTCTAATACCAATTGTTGGCAACAACAATGAAGGAAAACTGAGAGGGAGGGGTGAATCGGTTTTCACCGAATGATCAAACTTAACCTTAAATGCAAATCTGATAAACTGCAGTAACAACAAAGATAAGAAAATTGATAGCACAACACACAACACCAAGATTTTGACGTGGAAAACCCAGTTAAGGGAAAAACCACAGTGGGAAGCTACCCACAATAAGATAATACACTACAGTAGTATGTGTAAATATTGCAAAGGGGAATGCACATGCATTCAGGGACACTGCCTAGAGATCACTACTCAAAATAGGATGACTCGGAAGGCTACAACCCTCAGGGAAGGTTCACTACCTTACAATAATGATCGAACTACAATCCAAATTACATGAACTGCAAATATAACATCTCTTTATGCCTGATGACAATTCCGATTATGCACATTTGTCTACCCTGCAACAATCTCTACTCAATACACCACACCGAAGGATAAATTCTCTTAAGAACTATGTATACCACTTTCTGATAATGCAGACACACCACCGATACTCAAATTACATGACTAAATCATCTATATATATCGATCATCAACCTTGGCAACAAGGTCGGCTAAACCCTCATCTCACAATTATAGAACTACATCACACGATACAAAGATCGACCACCAGACCAATATAATGATATACATGACAAAACATGGACCTAAACCAAATCTCCAAATATGCAACACCATAAAAAATTACACCAAGATCAACCGCAACATGCTATACCACCAAGAATATCGCATAACACAAAGAATATCATCGGATCATCAAAATCACCAAGAATGCGTACAAGAATCAATGCAGACCACCAAAACAAGTAGAACAGGATGAGGAAACACCAACAAGCACATTAGAATCATCTGTAACAGCTGTACCAACACCACTTATCAAATCTTCATCCATCAACATCTAAAACTCAAGAATACTCAAACAACAACAACTGTCACAAGGAAAGATAACTCGCGGAACACCAAATCACAAACCATTTGAAATGAAGATACACAAGAACATTTCAAACAATCTCCCAAATTCTCAACTCAAGATTTGATCACACTAGAATAATCAAAGGAAATACCGAACTTTGCAAAGCATTGATAAAAAAAACCAAGTTGTAAACCTGATCATGTGATATGATCAATTAAGCTTCCGGATCACTGAAACCAATACAAAAAGATATAATGATACTAGGAATACTCCACATACCGAAACATGATCCCAATAAACCAATCTTCAACCACCGGAGCAATAAATCGCATGAATATGTTGACATCAATGACAACAACATATCCTAGCAACAACAATGTGCAACACTACTTGTTTGATCTAATTTCATTTTCCCCATGAACTATAGTGCATTGTTCACAACATGTACACAACAAGAAGTCCAATGTATATGGTTGTTGGCCGCCTCAATAAACTCTCATTGCTCCCCATAAGTTTCATTTATCACGATATTGCTTAGAAACATCTCTTGTTACAACAAGATGTCTTAAAAACATTTCCTCCCTAGTGGTGATAGTGAGGAGTGGTTGGGGGCTATCTTGTTCCTATCCTTGCATCTTGGATATGTTTCTATTTTTGAAACATACCATTTTGAGGGTGGGATGTGTCCTTGTGGACCTATTCAATTATTCTCCAATGTTTAAAAAAATGCTTAAAAAAAATTTAAAAGGTGTGGGGGCCTGACAAGCCCTCCCATATATTTTATACAACCCGAAGAACCTTAAAACATAAACCAAAACCCCAAAATTATTTTTGCCATTGTCATTTGATCTTTTATGCAACTTGAAAATGAAAAGAGAGGAGAGACAGGCAAGGAGAGAGTAAGAAGATTTGCAACCACTTTTTGCTTGAAGGTAATTTTCATTTAGTGCAAGATATGCTACAACCTTTATGGGGCTATTTTTTTAAGTTTGTTTTAATTTTGTACAAAAACTTAGAGAGTTTTCTCCCCCACTAGTTTGCTCTTTTTTCTTTGCAAGTAAAAATGAGCAGCAATGATGAGCATGTGATGGAAATTAAAGAAGGGAATGCTAGCATAAACCAAGATGAAGTTGAAGGATGCATTGAAACACAAGTTTATTGCCACATATTGTTTTGCATGCCCTTCAACCATTGTCAAGGGTTGTGCCAAATACCCTTTCAATTCCCAAAAAATACTTAATGCTACATGACACCATTTTGGGCAATAATCAGTCCAAAAATGTAGGTGACAAAAAGCATTTGTTGTATAATGTTTGCAATATGGATTTACATGGGTGTTATATTAGGTGAGAGGGGACATTGGGTTAGGGGCTAGGGAAAAAACTTTGGAAGAGGGCTGATGTGACAAATTTGGCTGGGGAGAGGCCAAAAATAAATCTACATCTATCTATTCTAAAGTATTGTAATGTATTAGTTGTTGCTAGTACGAGAGAGGGTTTTGATAGAGGGAACCTGAAGGCCATTTCTTGTCTAAGTGGGAAAAATATAGCGAGAGTTCTTAAATTTGCAAGCATGGGAGGATGTTGATAATTTAGTGACCACTTTTTTCTATGCCCTTGCCATCTCATTTCATGTGGCATTGTCTCCTTATTTCAAACTGACGATGGGAAAACAACACTCATTACACAATTTGATATTTTTGTTTCAATCACATTTTATAATTTTTCTATCTTCATTTGATTGTAATGATAAAAAACTCACAAGCATCTCACCAAGTATTAATGATGAATTACAATGTGATTTGAATTGTTATTGAAAACTCATTACACAATTTGATATTTTTGTTTCAATCACATTTCTTCATTTAATTGTAATGATAAAAAACTCACAAGCATCTCACTAAGTCTTAATGATGAATTACAATGTGATTTTAATTGTTATTGAAAACCTCATTACACAATTTGATATTCTTGTTTAATTGCATTTTGTAATTTTTCTATCTTATTTGATTTACTGCTGAAAAATTCACATTCTCAAAAACTCACATTCTCACTAATTATTATGGAAGCAAAAATGTAGTAAAGCAATTCTAAATTGTGGATGCTTGAAATAATTATAAAAGCAACAATATGGTAAATAATTCTAAATTGTGGATGATTGTAATGATTATGGAAGCAAAAATGTAGTAAATCAATTTTGTAATGATAAAAAACTCACATTCTCACTAATTGTTATAGAAGCAAAAATGTAGTAAAACAATTATAAATTGTGGATGCTTGAAATGATTATGGAAACAAAAATGTAAGAAAAAAACAGTAAAGTAATTCTAAATTGTGGATCTTTGAAATGATTATACAATCCAAAAATGTAGTAAAGCAATTCTAGATTGTGGATACTTGAAATGATTATGCAAGCAAAAATGTAGTAAAGCAATTCTAGATTGTGGATGCTTGAAATGATTACAAAAATGTAGTAACGAATTCTAAATTGTGGATGCTTGAAATGATTATGAAAGCAAAAATGTAGTAAAGCAATTATAAATTGTGAAGCAATGGAAGCAAAAAAAAAAAAGTAGTAAAACAATTCTAAATTGTGAAGCAATGGAATGATTATGGAAGAAAAAGTGTAGCAAAACAATTCTAAATTGTGGAAGCAATGAAATGATTATGGAAGCAAAGCAATTCTAAATTATGGATGCTTGAAATGATTATGGGAGCAAAGCAATTCTAAATTATGGATGCTTGAAATGATTATGGGAGCAAAGCAATTCTAAATTATGGATGCTTGAAATGATTATGGGAGCAAAGCAATTCTTTATTATTTTAAATTGTGAAGCAATAGAAACAAAAATGTAGTAAAGCAATGAAATGATTATGGAAGAAAAAATGTATTATGATATTGCTAGCGAGATTCAATTGTGCAGTTTTCAAGTAAAACTCATTGACACATATTTCATGAGTAATGGTTCACAAAAACCCATATCTCATGAGAATGAATGGTCCACTTAGCACTCATTGAAAACTCATTGACACATATTTCATGAGTAATTGTTCACAAAAACCTATATCTCATGAGAATGAATGGCCCACTTAGTACTCATTACATCTAGGTGATGCTCAGAAGCACAATGATTCAACTATGTAGTTTTTGAGTGAATCTGATTGACCCATGTTTCATGAGTAGTGGTTCACAAGAACCCATCTCTCATGAGAATGAATGGTCTACTTTGCACTCATTGCATCTAGGTGATGCTTGCTTCACCTTTGTGAGCATCACCTAGATGCAATGAGTGCTAAGTGGACCATTCATTTTCATGAGAGATGGGTTTCATGAGAGATAGGTTTTTTTGTGAACCACTAGTCATGAAACATGGGTCAATGAGTTTGACTCAAAAACTACATAGTTGAATCCTGATAACAATATCATAATCTAACTCACTGTGGAAAATATCTCGTATTTATCAATTGATGAGCTAAAGGAGCTCTATAATGAATGGTTCATAAGGAACAACTTGGGCAGTAGGTTTTGCAAATAGGGTTGCAAGCTAAGTGAACTTAACCTTGAAATAAACTTTATGGTTAAGCGCACTTGAGTTAGAATAGTACTGAGATGGGTGACCTCTTGAGAAAGCCCAATGCTTCACCTCTATGAACATCACCTTTATGTTCTATGAACATCACCTCTATGAACATAGATGTGATAAATGCTAAAAGGACCATTCATTCTCACGAGGAGACGTGAATCACTAATCACTACTAATGAAACATGGGTCAATGAATTTTACTCGAAAACTACAAAACTACACAATTGAATCTTGAGAATATCATAATTTGAATCTTGAGAATATGATAATTTGATAATTTGATGTATCTACTACTTATTAGATAAAAGCAATTCTCTTCTAAAATTGCTACACATTTGAATTTGAAGAATATCATTGAATTTGGAGAATATCATAATTTCACATGTCGTGGAAAAGTATCTCCTACTTATTACATAGTAAAACAATTTTAAATTCTAAATTGTGGATGTTTGAAGATGCTTGAAATTCTAAATTCTAAATTGTGGATGTTTGAAGATGCTTGAAATTCTAAATTGTGGAAACAAAAATGTGCTAAAATAATTTTTGAAAAAACCTTCACATGTAGGATGTAGGATGCTTGGAATGAAAGAAAAAAATGTAATAAAGAAGTTCTAAATTATGGATAACTGAAATGATTATGAAAGTAAAAATGTAGTAAAAATATTTTTAATTATTAATTTTTCAAATAATATTAAGAATAAAAAAAAATCAATATCCAAATTTTTTAAAACAAGAATACCTAGATAATAATATAAGAACATAATAATAATAATAAAGAACTAATAAAACGAAAGGTAAACTACAAATCACATTCATTTAAAGACACTACATTCTCAAACGCCAAAATCTTTCATGTAGATCAAACATCATTAAATAAATTATTACAATTAACACTAAAGTCACTCAATTGATTACCAGATAAAATACGTGCCTACAACCTTGCCAAAAGTCTAAATTATTACAATTAATACTAAGTTGCTGAATTGATTACCAGATAAAATACATGCGTACAACCTTGTAAGATTGATTACCAGATAAAATACATACAATTTAGACCAAATAAACAAGTCCCGATCCACACAATTTACGGTGGCGGTTGAAGGCGATCGTCTGGCTCTTCCACAACATGCAACCTCCGCTCATTAATCAGCTCAACATCCGCCGCAACGCCACCAGGAAGAGGCGGCGCCGCCGTAGCGGCAGAATCAATCGGCGGCGGAGGAGGAGGAGGGACGTAGCGGTCGGCGCCTCGGCCCTCAGCAATTATTTCCGCCACCTCCAAACGAGCGGCGAGCCGCTCTTCCGCCGCCTGCTGATGCGCCATATGCCTGATGACCGCTTGCTCGGCCGAAATCTCCGCTTTTCTGAGCTCTGTCGCCTTCTCCGTCTGCTTGCGCGCCTCCTTGTCCAGGGGATGAGCAAGCTTTTCGATGGCGCCCATGGCGGACGCCAGCGTTCGGTCCACTTTTTCCTTTGCGCCGGTCGTTATTGTCACCAGATCTTCCTTTGCATTGGCCTTCGATTCCTTGCTTGCTGCGTCGATCGTTGCCTGTGATGCAGCCATTAAAGCTCTGTTTTTTATTTTATTATACTTTTTTGCATTCAGTTTCTGGGCTTCGTATTTATGCCCGCTTGGTTGTTGTGTTGCGGGGTTACAACTTACACTTTATGTGCCAGGTGTTAGTCTGGTGGACTCTGGGATTTACACGTGTGAGACCATATGTCGGGTTTAGAGGCATGAATGACTAGCAGAGTTTTTTTCTGTTTCCAAATTGTGGTTGCCTCCCTTTTAGTTAATCATACTTTGCAATTAACATTTCTACCAGGTTAAATATAATTTATGGGACAGACCCTTTCAAAAATCAACTTTTGTATTTTAATATTTTGATAAATTTTCCACACATTCTTAGTTGAATAAATTATCCCAAGAACTCACTCGGTGTCACATTCTAGAATGAAGTGTTTTTCTGTTTTAACACTAGCAGACGTACAAAAAATGCACTCTTTCCTCTTAAGCTTCAAAACTTTGATGAGGGGGGTAATTTTATAATGGCAATTAGCTTTCTTTATTCAGTAAGAAAAATAAACATAAGTTTGATGTAAAAGTATTTCGCCTTTCAAAAATATGAAAGCATTTTAAGCAAAAAGTGCAGTTGAAAAGCATTGTTTTAAAAAATGGTTAATTTTTTATTATTTTACTAATTGTTTGAAAAGCAAATTTTTTATTTTGTTTTAATGGGATTTGTTGTACACCTAATCTTTATGGTGATTTTTTAAAGAAAAAGAGTAAATGATTGCTAAAATTTTATATCTAATGATGATTCAAGATGAAGATTTTATAGTTGAAGTAATAAAAGATGGAATGATGATTTTTCTCACATAGATCCACCAATTGGGTGGAGGGATATGGCCCAATACATCAAGAGTATGAATTTCTAACATTGTTCTTTTTTATCTTAACCTCCATACATGTACTTGTTGTTTTTTGTTGAATTATATATGATAAACATAGCAAAATATGCATACGTTGTTCTATATTGTATCTTGAGTTATGACACTGTTACATGATTTTGGAGTAGAGTTGTTGTGTATGGTGATCTTGCATGGTCCATTACTAGACTAAGAGAATGTATTTCATATGTTGCAACTATAAGATTACGTTATAGGACAAGTTTATATGATGACCTTGGGTGGTCCATGATTAGATTATAAGGTAATGATACAATATCATATGCAAATTACATAATGTAATTAGTCTCATCAAGTAACCCTATGTGACACAAATATGATAGCTTGATATTACTATGATCTGTATTTTTTTATACTTTTGATATACTATATTTAATACAAAAAAAAAGATAGTAAGAGAAATGATAATATGCAATTTGTCTATGTGCACATAATGGTCAATTTCAATATAAGGGATTTGTGGAGATAAAAAGTGCATACTTTGCATTCATTTTGCATATAATTTAACACTTCCACATTTGAACATAGATCTTGATCATTTTTTCCAATTATGAATCTTAATTCACCTTTCTAGCTTATGTCACATGCCCAAAATTGAACTTGCACTATTGCCACATTTGCCCCCACCCTATTTTTAATTGTTTATCCACCTTATACATTTAAAGATATTTTAAAAGATTTTGTTTTTCTATACACACCACAATCTCTAACTTACACCTAAAACTCACACACCCCAACACAAATTTTAAAAGCACCCCAACACAAATTTTAAAAGATAAGTCAGATTTATATGCACACCATAAGATCTCACTTACACCTAGGGCATACACCCCAACATGTATAAATATTTAATTATTGGCTTAACCTTGAGATTTGATTGAAGCATATATAAATATTTAACATTCCCCATGAGAACAAGAACAAGTTTCTAACCTGTCTTAGCATTTTGTAGAGCACACAACTACATGCAAGTGAAAACTAATGCACCTTAGTGGACACAATAGATGCATCTGACACACTATTACTCATACAAAAAACTACATGTCTGATGTAACACTATTATGCCTCAAAAGGACATTATCAACACATGTACTTCCAAACTAGATTTTAATCATCTAGAACCTCCATATATATAATCGTCCCACCCTTCTACAAATTTTACAAAATTCAAAACATCGACATTTCATTATAAGGCACCAAGCAAATAGGAGAATAATATACACAAGAGAAACCCGCTTCAAGTGAAGAATAAAGCAAAAATGTGAGCAATATCTTACTTAGATACTCCCCAAAGTTGTAATACACAAAAGGTTAAACCCATGTTTGAAAATAGAGATTAAACACCTTCGGTATTAGCTACAACAATCCCTATGAAACTCTCAAATTAATTTGCACCCCTTAGCTAAATTAGAGCGGAGCAATATAGCATAATTCTCATTTCACAACCCTCAAGTATTCATACAAATCATATGAAATCATGGATACATGCTTCAACATGATATATATATCATCTAGGAGCTAAATGATTTGAGTAATCATGTCAAAATGAAGAAAAGTGAGAATATATCTTGGACTATCATAGCAAATTCACCACTTTAGAGAGATTTTATTTTTATCCCAATTTTATTATCTCCTACTATAATTAACAATTTTTTCACTATAAGTAGAAAAATCTCTTTTACAAATCCCCTTTCATATCAAAACTTGCATTTTGATGTCCAATACCAGTTTCTAATACATTTTTCAACACTTAAGAGATCCTTTGTTCCTAAACAAATTAGTAAACTCTATTAAAATACATTTTTTTTACATAATACACCTTCCCAATATAGGGGCCTTCTGCTTCAAATAATTATAGAGAATTAATCGACGAGGGCGGAAGAAATCCTAAATTGATGACATGTATGCTATTAAGTTTTGAGCTATTCTCCAAAATCATTGTAGCTACCATAAGACATTCACCCATATACACATATTGGTAATATAATAAATCAATGAAATATAAATTAATAATATAATAGATTTAGAACATGGGTAGCATGACTACTACTTTTTTATTAAAAGTCTTTGGCTTGAATTAGCCAAAATCATTAACTCTTCCATAGTGATGTCTCAATAAATATCTCTTTATATGTTCTTATGTATATATGTATGTATGTAAGGAAGAGGCTAGGAATGATATTTGGAGAGTAGTTATTTAAAATAATTAAATTATATTTAAGAAGTTCTTCTTAAGAGTAATTAACCTATAAAATATATCAACTTTATAGAGAACTTTACTAATGATACAAACAACATGTAAATAAGAGGATTAATTAATATAGTATTTAAGAATTATTATAATGAATATCCATGAATTATTGCAATGAATATCCATGAATATGGTAAGTGCAAGCTAAAGGGTTCACTTTTAGTGGAAGTGTTGGGCTTGATAAAATTCTTGATAAGAATGGGCACTTGTTGTAAAAAAGGGGTACTTGTTTAAAATCAAGCTCCCTAACCTAAATTTATATCCATATGAAATGGGTACCCATTTTGATTTTGTAATACATGTACCCATTAAAATAGATATGCATTTTAAAATAAAATGGGTATAGTTTTTGTATACCTGAAAGATGGTTAGATGTCAATTAAGAGAAAACATAACAAGCATACCAATGAAACATTATATGAAAAGATCTATCAAAGAAAACAAGTTAAATAAGGCATCTCCTAAAACCGTTCCATTGTTCTCTATCTCCAAGGATTCTTTAAATCAAAGTTGCTCTCAGATCATTGAGCACTTGATCCTTTAGAATGAGGGATGAGTTGATAAATGATCTATATGCAAATGCAACTAAGATCTATGATACGATAATGAAAGCTTAGTTATGGTAAAGCCTATGCTATGATAATGAAAATAAACTTGCTATGATATGGATATTATGCTATAAGTTAACATGCTATGATATGGATATTATGATAATATAATATATGCTAATGCTAAAATACTCCTAAATGCTTAAGTTTGCAAAGAGAGGCAAATGTTGATTCTTGATAGACAATAACTTGGATGCATAAAACTTGGATAATCCCTCACAATGAACACGTGAGTCCTATTTATAGAAGAAATAGGGAATTAGATGGTTAAGATTGAATTATCTTAACAAGGGCTAGGATTGTATGATCCTCAATCCATGTGATACTTTCAACCCAATCAAATGTTGACAAGGGTCAACATAAGAAGGCTAGAGAGGAGAGAGAAGGGGCATTAAATGTTTGAGGGGACGTGAGGGTCACCCTAAGAGGGTTTGGTTAGGGTTGAGTTAGTGGATAAAGATTTTATCCAAAGGATAAACTCTTGTGCAAGAGTTAAAGGGACAACCATGGTCAAAGAAATGAATGCTTGAAGAAACATGTGGGTTAAAGAAAAGGTTAAATTGGAGAGAAAGTCTCTAACCAAGGGTCACAAGTGGGTTAGTTTGTTTTAAGCATTTAATGGTTTATGAAGACTTTGAGGGTTAACTTGTTGAATAAATAAAGCCTTTAATGCTTTGAGAAGTGACTCCTTCCTAATTCCTTTGTTTAGGATTGTGAAAATGTTTAGGAGAGGATTTATGGTAATTTAGAAGGGATTAGAAGAATATATAAGAAGGGTTAGTGTGCAAGTGGATTTTGTAGGAGAATGCAAGTGGGAGGGATTTTTAGGATTTTAATTGAAAATAATTAATTTATATTTCAATTTATGGGTGTAACTTGCATGAGATAGATATTTAAATAAATATTAATTTATTTAAATGTGAATACAAATTTTGTATTTTATTTAAATAAATTTTAATTTATTTAAATGAAAAAAAGGGGGATAAAACAAATACTTGAAGACTTGAAGGAAGTCATTAGATGCTTGAGAAGTCTCTAGAATGAAACCATTAAAGGTTTGAAGACTTTGAGGGAAAACATTAAAGGCTTAAGAAGACTCTAGAAGGAAACCATTAAAGGCCTGAGAAGTCTCTAGAATGAAACCATTAAAGGTTTGAAGACTTTAGAGAAAGTCATAAAGGCTTGAGTTGATGAGTTTTGGGTTAACCTTTGGTTTAGGAATGTACAAACCATTAAAGGGTGGCTAGGATAATAATAGAGGTTGGGACATGATTAGGAAAAAGGTTAACTTGCATTTTCTAGAAAGTGCAAGTGGGGGAGGGATTTTAGGAAATTAAATAAATATTAATTTATGTAAATGTGAGAAAGGGGATTTTAAGGATTTAAATAAACATTAATTTATTTAAATGTGGGAGATAGGATTTGGGGATTTTAAATAAATATTAATTTATTTAAATGTGAAGGAGGATTTAATTAAACAAATATGATTTATTTATTTAATTAATGGCCTGAATTTGGTTAACTGAATTAAATCAAATAAATTGAATAATTTATTTAATTAATAAGAGGGTTGGGATGAATTAATTAAATGATTTAATTAAGAGTTGGACAAGGGGAAATGATTAATTAAATGTGAATTGAATTAATAGTTGGATGAATGATAATTAAACAAATATGAAATTCATTTAATAAAGTGGACATAAATAGGTGTCTACATTTTTCCCCTCTTTGAAGTGTTGTGTGGCGACACGTTGATTCGAAGAAAAAATTGCTTGATGATGCTAGTAAAATTTTAGATTTGCCCCAGACACTGATAGTCGGATAATGTTGTAATGGTGATCTGATGATGCCCCCTCGGGAGATGAATCAGATAGATTTGTGAATTTTTAGGATTGATCTCCTGATAAAATTATTTGAGTATTTGATTGCTTTGATGTTTTTCGCTTGATCAAATAATTGATAGAGTTTTATTGACTGGATAATCGATGAGTGTCAATGATTTAAACTCAAGATTTGATAATTGGATAGGTTTGATTGATTGTGTGACTCATGATTGATGAGAGTCATTGATAGGACAAGATTAATTGCATGAGCTCGTGATTGACGAGAGTCACTGATAGGGTGAGTTTGATTGACCTCATGATTGATGCAAGACAATGATATAAACTCATGATTTGATGATTTTATAGGTTTGATTGATTGATTGATTGGATAGATTGGATTGATAGGATTGATCAATTGGAGTGATTGGATTGATAGGATTGATCAATTGGAGTGATTGGATTGAGATCAAGCCTGGTTTCAAGAAGGACACATACTGTATAAGACAAAGATGATCAAAACGTCTAGTTTCAAGAAAGATACATCCTGTATAAGACGAAGATAGATGATCACATCTGGTTTTAGGAAAGATACATCCTGTATAAGACAAATATAGATGATAGTTGGATGAATGATGAAGATATTAAAGTGAAGAATGATTTCATGATGATGTCGAATAATTATTTAATTAATGAATGTAATGATGATGTGAAAAATCCACTTAAATGATATGAATGAATGCAAATGTAAATGCAAATGCTACTAGATTTTAAATTATATGAATGAATGTATCGGTAATGAATTTAACAAAATGCAATGATGTGAATGATGATCGTAACCATGCAAGACTAATTATGCAATTTTGTCATTCTGTCGATCAATTGTTTGTACCCTTTTTATCATCATTGAGCTTTTAAGATGTTCAAAGTTAGTACAAACATCGATAGTATAATTGAACCATGATGACCTAAGTACAACTTACATGGATTTTGATATTGTAATATGACACAAGCATCGAGGTATAATTGAACCTAGACGGCCTGAGTGTTGCTTGTGTAAAATAGGCAAGAGTTAACCTTTATCCTATACAAATCCGAAATGTCCTTGATGATGTGTTATCAATCACATCTTGTGACAAATTTGTATAGTATTAAGGATTCACTCACATACAATAGACAAAGAAAAATATCAAACCCCTTCCTTGTTTCTCTAGTTTCGAGACATCCTTGAGTTTCTCAAGAGATATGATAACAAAAAATCAAACTACCACAGATGAACATTCACACTTATTTATGTCACTTGTCATATAAAAACATCTTGCTAATGTATTTCAACTTGATTTATGCTTTGGATTCTACCTGTGAGTATCTGGGAACTTGGTTTTAATGTTCAATATTGATTCTTGTGATCTTTGTTTGATGCACATCTCACTATTTGCATGCCTGTTTGTGTAAGCTCAAAGTAAATTTCCCCTACCGAGTTCAGGATTTTGCCCCTAGTTTAGACACAACCTTTTATTATAGACATATACAATGATCACCAAGCCATGGTGAGATATTTTTGCAATGCTCGAGGTATATACAAAACCTTTTTACAGATGTGGATAATGATAGGGAAAAAAAGATATATGATATATGTACTAATAAATAGAGGAGCCGATCAATCACAAATAGCGCATGTTTCCAGGTTTTCACTACTTGATTTTAGTGTACTTTTTTAATTTTTTCTTTTTTTGTATTTCCTTGCTTTCATATTTTTTTTCTTTTTTCTTTTTTCTTTTCTTTTTCTCTTTTTGATATTGTTGCTTTTTTGTGCATTGGATGACTCATGTGTAGAACCTTTTGAGATGGATGTTGTTGATAGGTTCATCAAAAAAGTCCCCTTTTGATGTAGATAGGTAATATGCCCCCAATCCATATGCTGATATGATGATGAAATGACCTAGCCAGTTTGGTTCAAACTTGCCTTTCTTTTCCTGATCCTGTTGATTGCGGGGATTTTATTTTAGTACCAAGTCATCTACCTGAAACATTCTTGGCTTCACTCTATGGTTATAGATTCTGGACATTCTTTGCTGATATTCTTTTGGATAATCAAAATCATGTTGATGACGTTCATCTAGCAACTCTTATTCTTGCAGTCTGTTTATTCTTTACTCCTCATCTGGGATGAGTCCCTTCAGTGATACTTTGAGTGAAGGTATTTCAACCTCAATGGGTAAGATGTCTTTTGATCCATATACAAGTGCATATGGTGTGGCTGATGTAGGTGTGTGGATGCTAGTGCAGTATGCCCATAAGGAAGGAGTTAATTGGACATGTCAATCACGACCATTATCGTTCACTATCTTCTTTAGGATTTTCAAGATGGTTTTGTTTGAAGCCTCTGCTTGGCCATTCCCTTGAGGATAATAAGGTGTGGAGAAGCAATGTTGGATGTGAAATATTTTGCAAGTTCTTGCACATCTTGGTTCTTGAAAGGTCTACCATTATTAGTGATAATGGAACTGGGAATGCCATATACCAAAAAATGATATAGTTCAGGATGAAGGACGATATTTCTTTGCTGGTAATAGTAGTCAATAGAACAATTTCAATCCACTTTTTAAAATACTTGGTGGATGTGATTATAAACTTGTGTCCATTTGATGAGAAGGGATGGATCTTACCCATGAGGTCAAGTCCACACTGACAGAATGACTATGATGTAGTGAATGAATGCAACTCCTGTGCTGGTTCATGTATAAGATTTCCATAGATTTGACATTTTAGACACTTTCTAGAAAATTGGTGAGATTCCTTTTCCATAGTTGGCCAATAGTACCCCATTCTTATAATTTTCTTGGCTAGAATAGGACCACTTGAATGTGTCCCACAAATATCTTTGTGAAGTTCTTGTAAGGCGATTTCAGATTCGTTACTATCAAGATACCGAAGGAGAGTACCATCAAGACACTATCGATAGAGTGTATTAGTGGTTAGGGTATAATAGGTTTCTTGACCTATAAAGTTGCGTTTCTAGTTTTGGGATAGATCTAGCGGAAGGGTATTATCTTTTAGGTAGGTATAGATCTTTCCATAAAGTGATGAGTTAGAATCGACTAGGTGGCATATGACTTGGGATTCAGGATTGTCGTGGGAAAGGGAAAACAATTGCTCCAGCATGAACTCATAACAATCTTGTTTTTATGGTATTTGTAGGAGTGAGGCAATGGTTGCCATGACATCTACAACTTTGTTATCCAACCTTGGAATTCGCTCAATTTTGATATCCATAAAGTATTTATTGAAGTCGTCCACCATCCTTTTGTATGACATCAACTTGTCATCCTTGGTTTGATATTAATCATTTACCTAATTGATGACCTATTGGGAGTCTCCATAGACTTGTAATTTTGTGATCTTCCACTCTACTACGACTTTGATTCCTGTGACTAGAGCTTCATATTCAACTATGTTATTTGTGCAAGGGAACATTAATCTGCAAGATCTTGGGATGGCATGTCCTTGTGGGATGACGAATAGGATGACGACACCTAATCCATGTTGTGAGTATGATACATCAAAGTACAATACCCATGGTTGTGTTGTGACTTTTAGGACATTCGTGTCTTGAAATTCAATATGCAGCTAATGATTGTCTTGTAATGGTGCCTCAATCAACTGATCTTCTATTGCTTGACCTTTGATTGCCCTTTTGTTTGTGTATTGGATGTCAAACTCGCTCAAAATCATCACCCATTTAGCTAGTCTTCTTGTTAAAGTAACCTTGCTGAGTAAATACTTCAATGGGTCTATTTTTGCTTAAAGCTTGATTGTATGAGATAACATGTAGTGCCACAAATTTTGGGAAGAGAACACCACTGCTAAACAAGCCTTTTCAATGAACATGTAGTTGAGCTCATATCCATTTAATGTTCTATTGATGTAGCAAATTGCTTTGTCCTTGCTTGTTGAATCTTGTTGTGCTAACAAGGCTCCTAAAGATACCTTAGTAGCTGATATGTAGAGAAGCAAAGGTTGTTGGCTATTGGTGGCACCAATATGGGTGGATTCATCAGATACTATTTTAATTGGGTGAATGATTCTTCACATCTGTCCCCCCATATAAAAGGAACATTTTTGTGGAGTAGATGAGTGAAAGGGAGGCACTTGTTGGCCAGTTGAGCGATGAATCTTCTGATGGATTGTAGCCATCCTTGGAGAGATCGCAACTGGCTGATATTTCTAGGAGGTAGTTGTAGACACTTAAATTTGGTTAATCAAATTTATTTCCCTTGGCCATTTAATTAATTAAATATCTTAATTAATTAGTCCATCCCTTGAATTAATTAATCTAATTAATTAATTCTCCCCTTCCAATCCATTTGAATTAATTAATTTCTAGTTAATTAATCCCCCTTTCATCCTATCCTATTAATTAATATCTAATTAATTAATCCCCCTTTCATTCTATTCCCATTAATTAATTCCTAATCAATTAATTCTCCCTTTCCAATCCCCTTTAATTAATAACCCTCTCCCCATTTAAATAATTAATTAATTATTTAAATTAGTTACATGTCTCCTACATTATAACCAACTTCTAACCTACCCCCTAGCCTTACCCTTGGGTTATAACTACCCTATCCTCCCTAACCAACCTTATCCTATCCCTTCTAACCTCCCACACATATGTGCACATCTTAACCAATTCTTAATTTCGGGGAAAATATCCTATTTTGGGTTGCCTTTTTCAAAATGGACATGTATCCTTCACTCTTCCTATTTTTGGGTGGCTTTGCCCAAAATAGATGTGTCCTCATGGACACATGTCATTCCTTTTCCATCTAGTTGAGCCACTTGTCCTTTTTTGGAGGACAAGTGTCTCCTCTTCACCTCCCCTTCCCTTCCTCATCTTGCCTACTTAATCCCTCCATTTTTAGACCAAATCCTCTCTTATCCACTTTTTCATACATCATACCATTACTTTGCCAAAATCATTTCTCAACCTATCCATTATCATTTTCATCTGTCAATTCATTATCATTTGCATTCGCTATCATGAAGCAATATCGAACATCCGAAGCTACATCATGAACACACATCCAATCACAAAATAATCAAATCAAAGTGGGCATTTGGTTTGCATTTGTGTTATCCACTCCATCTTCCCTAGCTGAACAATCTCCCATCCTTCCATCCACCTCATCTCTCCCAGTTGATGAATCTCCCATCCTTCCATCTACTCCATCTCTCCCACTTGAAGAACCTCTTTTCCTTCCATTCACTTTAGCTATCCCAGTTGAAGAACCTCTCATCCTTCCATCCACACCAATCCTCTCATGCCAAGATCTTGTTCTAGGGCATGTTCAAAGCATTTTTAATCCAAATCAAGATCCTACCAATCCATCTTCTCCATCTCGGGAGCCCTTATCATTTCCTCTGCCAAATCAAGATCCTACCAGTCCATCTACGCCATCTCAAGAGCCCTTATCATTTCCTCCACAATGTCAAGATTCTCCCATCCCATGTACTCCACCTCTTGATCCTCCACTTCCTCCTATCCAAACCATCCCACCACCATCACTCTATCCCCTTGGTTTGCTTACATTCATCCATGATAGTTCCCTCATGTCAAAGCACATCCAAGATCTAATTGTCTTGGTTATATATCACAAGGCAGTTCATCCAAAAATGGTACAATTAATGCAAAATCCAGGTATACTTCCAAAAACACCATTGCATCTCCCCATTATTTTGCCAAATCATTTATCACCATCCCTCCTCCTCCATCATATAAAGCTAAAACAACCATCCATCTCCCTCCTTCATCCTCTAAATCTATTTTGGGTCCCTATATCCCAAAATCTACCTTCATATATCCCCCACATGCTAAATCCCATTTGGGACCTTATATCCCAAAATCCTATCCTTCCTCTCCTATTCATCCTTCCATACATAAATCCCTATATCCATCACCCATCATAAACATACTAGTCTTTTCATTCCCAATCAGGATCAACGAAGGCACATATCACCTCATTCCATCCAACATCCTACCTCCATCATTTCACCCATATTCCCTCCATCTCCTCCATGTTCACACACTCCTTCCAAGGCTACTAGCAGAAATTTGGATGCCAAATAAAAAATGCATAAAGATAAACATCCACAACAATACAAAGATGACCATGTCCACTCAAAAATACATGTTCCAATAGTGCAAAAGATGATTAAAAAATGCAATGAATCCCACAAGCCGCAAAGGCCCACTAAAGCAAAAACAAAAACAATGTGGATCCTAAAACAAAAAGAAGCCGTGCATCCAAAAGAAGAACCTACAATAGCATCCAAAGTTTCTAGTCCAACAGCTAAACATTCTCCCCCTCCATCTCCTAAATCTATTTCGGGTCCCTATGTCCCAAAGCTACCCATCATAATGCCTCCATCATATTCACATGCTACATCCATCTCTTCACTCGTCTATCTACTCATCCTTCCTCTAGTCCATGTAATCCTTCTGCATACCTTCCAAGTTCCTCTATCCCTTTATCTATATCCATTCATCCACCAATCCTTTTCATACTATTTTTCATCCATTCGTCCCTCCGCTCATATCATTCCATCACCTCTTGCATGCCTTGTCATTGGTATTTATCTCTAGGCTACCTCTACGCAATCTAATGCCATCCATCCAATTAACTCGTCTGCATTTCCATCACATCCACCTTTTCTCTGCACAGTATCCCATGGTACCTGCATTCCATTCGAGTTGTCGTCCTCCTTCCCTTCATCCATTTTGGTTCCTGTTTCATCTCTAGGATTGAATGATCTCTCGCCACCCCCTTCCTTTAGGTGACAAGAGCGCATTCCCACCATGACAGGACCAGTCTCTTGTTGCCTTCTCTGTGGGCGGGAGAACATTCCCACCGCAATGAGAACGCTCTCCCGTGCCCCCTTCCAGTGGCGGGAGCGCATTCCTGCCACGACAGGAACACTCTCCCGTGCCCCTTTTAGTGGGAGGAGGGAATTCCTGCCATGGAGGGAACACTCTCTTGCCACATTCCTCGTAGGCAGTAGCGCATTCCCGCTAAAGAAGGAACACTCTCCTATGCCCCCTTTCGGTGGTGGGAGCGCATTCTCGCCATGATGGGAACACTCTCTCGCCGCCTTCCCCATGGGTGGGAGCGCATTCCCACCACAACGAGAACACTCTCCTGTGCCCCCTTCTAGTGGTGGGAGTGCATTCTCACCACGATGTGAACGCTCTCTCGCTGCCTTCCCCGTGGCAGGAACATTCTCCCACCACCTCTCTTCTAGCGGGAGTGCATTCCTTCCACAAAGGGAACACACTCCCACCACCTCTCCTCTCGGGAGGGAACACAATCCCACCCCCTGCTCTTTTTAGCTTTCTTTTTCACTCCAAAATGCATTTTTTTTCTTCTTCCAATCGCGAAGCCACATGTGTCAGTTTTGAAAACCCTCCTTTACCCATCCTTCTAATCAATTCATCTTCTCCTCACATTCTGCTATCACGTTTGAATCTTATCCATCTTCCTTAGCTATCCAAGGTCAATCATCCATTCACATCCATGGTATTGTTCCCAACCTTGTTGCAGGCCTTGATCACAATCCAATCATAATCATCAAGATGCATCATTCCCAATCCTTGTGTTGTTTCGGGATATATTGTTCCCACATCAACAACACCACATCTATCATCAATCTCTCATATATTTTCATCTTGACTGGGGCAACATCATTCCTTTCCCCGGGTCTTCTTCCATCATCTATATCTCTTTTCCATATTGTATATAGGTGTCATTGTACATAAGCATACATCAGTCTCGTCCTTCGAGATCATATCCCATCAGTTGGTTCTTCAACAATCATCTTTGAGAATATTTATCATCATGACCCTATTAGGTACCTTTTTTCGTCCGATCATCAGTCTTTTGTCCTAAAGTTGTTCCGAGATGTATGGAATTCTCACCAACACCCATCATTAGTTTGTGCAGGATGTATCCTTCCTCAAGTCAAATATCATCGTTAATCCTCATCCCATCGGTTATCCTTTTGGCAAAAGACATTTGAGACACTCATGTTGGCTTTGATTCTTTTCAATCACTGTTTATCTTTTTAAGCTCCTTGGGTTATGTTTCCTCTTGGTCACCGCGATCTTTTATATCATGGTGTGCTTGGAATAACAAGGCTCAGGTTGTGATCTTGTTGCTATTGGTTTTTGCTTAGTGTGTCTTTTGGATGTCCCTTATTGTACCCTCATGAGGTCTCTATTATCTCATGTTACATTGGGGCATATCTTCTGCTTGGGTTTTTTCTAGTACAATTGCCTGCAGTGTCTCTGTAACTCTATGTGGTGCTAGATTAGCCGACGTGTCTATTTATATGTGTCAGTCCATGCATTGGCTATCAAATTCCACCCTGGTTCTTCATACCTTGGTGCCTCACAAACATTGCTAAATCAAAATAAGTGCTTAGTACATGGTGTCCTAATTTGTAGGTGCTCTCTCTCCATGATCATTTCATCCATATCATTCATTTGTATTTGCATTTTTCTCCCCTTCCTGTTTTGCTTCTTCCCTTTTATCCTATCCACTGGGGCATTGTTTCTTTTGAGATGCAACCCAGTTCCTTTTTCCTCGTGCACCCTCTTGAGGGGGAATTTTCTCGCCCCCCTTTTTTCTATGTAGACACCTAAATTTGGCTAATCAATTTAATCAAATTTGAATCCTATTATTCCAATTAATTAATTCCTAATCAATTAATCTCTAAATCCTATTCTTCTAATTAATTAATCCAATTATTTAATTCCCCAACCCGTTTCCTCCTAATTAATTAATCTAGTTAATTAATTATCCCCACTGTCCATCCCTTTTGATTAATTACTTTAATTAATTAAATATAACCTTTCCAAGCCCATGAATTAATTAATTAAAGTAATTAACTTGACTCAAATCCCTATTTGAGCACATGGCTCCTAACTTTTTTCCCTAACCTCCTTCCAATCCTATCCTAACCAATCCTATCCTTCCAACCCACTTCTGTAGCCTATTCATCCCTCCAACAAGCCTTATCCTATCCCTTCTAACCTCCTACACGTGTGTGCATCCTAACAAATTCCTAATTTTGGGTGGCCTTTTCCAAAATGGACATGTGTCGTCACTCTTCATATTTTTGGGTGGCTTGTCCCAAAATAGACATGTGTCCTCATGGACACATGTCATTCCTTTTCCATCTAGTTGAGCCACTTGTCCTTTTTTGGAGGACAAGTGTCTCCTCTTCACCTCCCCTTCCCTTCCTCATCTTGCCTATTTAATCCCTCCATTTTTAGACCAAATCTCTCTTTGATCCAATTTTTCATACATCATACCCTCACTCTGCCAAAATTATCACTCAACTCACACTTCATCTTTTATCACTCATCATTCATCATTTTGCATCAACATCATGGAGTAATATCGAGCATCTGAAGCCATGTCATGAGCACACATCCAATCACAGAATAATTGAATTAAAGCGAGAATTATGGTTTGCATTGTTAATCATTTTGTTCTCCGTTTTAGGTTTACCATTCCATTTTAGGTGTATGATGTATTGTGTTTGCTTGATTAATTAGATTTATTTTTAGGCCTTAGTATTCACACACATTTTTCATCACATAGTAGAATCTCCATAATTGCTTGTACTTTTGCAGGATCCACCTCTATGCCTTTTTTAGACACTATGTATCCCAAGAGTTTGCTTGATGGTACTCCAGACACACACTTTTTTGGATTTAGTCGTACATTGAATTGTTCTAGCCTCTGAAATATTTTGATAAAAATCTCTAGATGTCCTTCTTTGGTGAATGATTTGGCTAACAAATCATCTACATAATCTTCCATGAATGTGTGCATCATGTCATGGAAAATGGTTGTCATGGAAAATGGTAGTCATAGGCCGCTTCTGCAATCTTCAAGCCAAAAAGCATGACCTTCCAACAATAGGTACCCCATGGGCATGTGAAATTTGTTTTGTATTGGCCTTCTGGGGCTATCTTGATCTAATTGTATCCTAAAAAACCATCCATGAGTGATAGCATGGCATGTCATGTTGTCAGGTCTACAAATGTGTCTATGATTGGTAAAGGAAAATCATATTTAGGGCAAGCCTTATTTAGATCTCTGAAGTCAGTGCAGATCCTAATGCTTTTGTCTAGTTTTTAAATAGGTACTATTTTGGAGATCCACTCTGCATAGTTGATTGGTCAGATGAAACCGACATCTAATAGTTTCTTTAGTTCTGCTTTGACTAGCAGTGCCACGTGTGGATTAATTTTTCTCAACTTCTGCTTGACAGGTTTGACTCCTAAAGCTATGGATAAATGATGCATGATCAAATCTAGATATGTCCCTAGCATATTTGCATATGACCAAGCAAAGTTGATTTTCTTTTCTTTGAAGAACTTAGTGAAATGAGGTCATTCTTATTCTGTCAATTATTCGACCAAGTATATGGTCTTTGCTGCCTCTTCAGTGCCGATGTTGATTGATTGAGTTGGTTCAATCAATATTGGTGATCTCCCCTGATAATGTTCCAAAAGAGTGTCAAGTCTCTCATCCGTCAGTGCCCAAAGAGTGTCAAATCTCTCATCCGTCAGTGCCTAAGAGAGGTTTTCACCGCCCTTTATTTTTTACTTTTTTTATGATCTAATACTTCCATTGAATGGTTTTCACCATTATATTGATTTTTTACTTTATTCATTTTGTGACTAAGAGACTTGGCACTCCCTTGGTTGAGAGATTCGTTATGAGATTCACTGGTGGAACATGTTTATGGATTTACTAAACACAGGTAATGGATAATGGCTTCATCATCTTGATGGTAGGGATGCTAAGTGGTTCTGCTTGTTCCCAATCAACAAACTGTTTAGGATGTATTAATGGTAAGGGATCCTTAGGTTGGTTAAGATATAAAGAATTGAGGGTCATGATAGATATATTATTAAGGTTTGTGATAGAAAATTCAAAGTCTATTCAATAATACTCTCCTCAGTATTGTCTATCTCGCTTGGAGTCTGGTCGTCCTCACTAGAGCTATTGATAGGTTGTGATCCAAATTCAAATGGTCTAGATCCCGAGATTTGTCCTTCATAAAGTATGGGTGTGTATACATGAACCACATCTATATCAATGTCACAAGTTTCCTCAGAATAAGAATCCCATTCCCACTCATTTGAGTTTGTTTCAAAACTGGCTTGTAGTTTATGGATTTGTTCTTAGAGATTTTGAGTAGCTTCCTCCTTTTTGATGGAAAGTTATTGTTTATGTTCATATTCCTCTTCTTGTCGCTTTCAGATTGCATCTTCTGCCTCTTGTTGTTGTGATATTTCTTGATGTTGTTGTTTTCGCTTTGTGGATTCTTGTTATTGTTGCAGCTGCCTTGCTAAGTCTTGTTGTTGAGTGTGTTGTTGCCCACGAACTAGAATATCCTGACCAAAGCCTAGTCCTTATTTGTCTTTAGCACTTTGAGTAGGAAGGTTTATGGGTTCTAGAATACCTTCTTTTCTTTTGCCAATATTAAATTTTCCTGTGTATCCCATCCTTTGCATGATCCTAAACCCATTGCCATATTATTCTGTTGGGATTATGATACTTAACGTTGCTTCTCTTTTTTCTCTTCATCCTTGTATAACCAGTTCAAGACATCCTTGTACTCTGTTTCATTTTCTAATGTTCCTGCTTGGATAGATGCACCATCAAAGAGTTTGATGGGTTGTGAAGAATTTTGCTTGGATGTTGATGGTTGCTCATGAGACCTTGATGAAATTGGAAACTTTGATAGACATAAGGTTGGTTCAAAAGAGTATTCTCCCATGCATTTGTCCTTTAACTGCATATTTTTTCTCAAAATCTATGGATACAGAATTGAGTTGGTTTTCACTACTTGATGATGTGTAAGCGAGAGCTTCCTTTTTATGTGGTACTAAGACATTTTGAACCATTTTAAGGTTGTTGCAGTACTAAAAGGGATTAGAGTTTGTTGATACTGATATTTCTTGTCCATTGTAAGGAAATTTTAGGCATTGGTGGTATGTAGATGGTACCTCTTGCATCTCATGGATCCAAGGATGACCCAAGCGTATGTTGTAAGACAAGTCTATGTCTAAGACTTGACAGATAGTGTCACTCTAAACTAGTCCCACTAGAATGGGTAGTACCACCAATCCTTTTGATGATCTTTCTTCATTATCATATGCTTTTATTGTTATCTTTTTCTTAGGATCAATGGCCTTTTTTGAGAAACCCAATGCACTAATAAGTTTCTGAGTACAGATATTTAGGCAGGCTCCTCCATCTATTAGTACACGTTTTACCTAATGTTTATAGACTAGAACTTCAATATGGAGCGGGGTGTTATGTGAATGACTCAAAGGGACATCATCATGTTCAGAAAAGGATAGATTATGAGGCATGATTAAATGCCCCACCATTAATTGGAATTGATAAATATCCAAGTTGTTAGGAACTGTAGTGTCTACAAGAGCTCTCTCTAGAATATCTTTGTGTGCTAGTGAAATTTTGAGAAGCTCTAATATTGATATTTGAGCTGGTGTTTTCTGTAATTGATCTACCAAACTGTATTGACTTTTGGGACCAATAGATGTTTTGGATGCATTTCCTTTCAATACGTACTTGGATTGGGCCCATGTGGTCACATTTACTGGGACATGCTCTTGTTTGTCCTTGATCTTAATGACATTGATTTGGTTATCATATGCTGAGATGTGATTGATAATGTTGTCATAAATGTGATTAATACTAGCCCCTTTGTTGTTTGATGAAGACGATGCTCCCTTTTCATAATTACGAAGAGGATTTCTGAATGCTTCATGATCATCATTGGTTTTATGTCCATCCACTATTATGTCACCTTTGTCTAGTAGATCTTGACCCAAGTTCTTCAATATTTGGCAATCAGTAGTCCGATGACCCTTGCTTTGATGATACTCACAACGATGTGCATCATTCCACCACGATGGTTTGACTTGTGGTTCAAAATATCTTGTGTTTGGTTATGTTATGATTTTATTTGCCAAAAGTTATCTTAATGCTGATTCAAGTGATTGCCCCAAAGGTGTGAAATTCCTTCAATATGGTGTAGGGGTTGGTTTTGGGTTGTTGTTTTCTGGATTGTCTGTTGGTGTAGTACCTGATAAGTTCAACACTGGTTGCTTTGGTTTTACGTTATGAATGTCGTCTACACCATTGACAATGTTCTTGTTTCTCATCTAGAATTTGGACTTATCAATGTTGTTGTTGGTATTATTATTGTTGTTTGAAAAACTGGTACCTTCCTTATAGAATTTCAAGATTCCCTTTTTAATCAAGGCCTCTTCAATCATGATGCCATTATTGATCAATTTTTGGAAGCTAGGTGGACATTGCAATTTGAGTTGATAACTCATCTCGCTACTTAGATTGTCAATAAAGATATCCATCTTTTCCTTTTCAGGTGCTGGATGAGGATATCTAGAAAATAATCGTCTCCATCTTTGTAGAAAAGTCATGAATGTCTCATTATTTTTCTATTTTGTATTGCAAAGATCGAGCATGGTTATCTTGTGTTGGATATTGTTATTGTGATACAAATTTGTTCACTAGCTCCTCAAATGATCTAATTCTCGACGTAAGCCTTGATAACCACTCCATGGTTTGTTCACCTAAACTTCATGGAAATAATCTCATTCGGTAGGTGTCATTGTGTGCGAATTCCAAACTCATGGTCCAAAAATCCTTTGCATGATCTTGGGGGTCAGTTTTGCCATTATATTTGTCATACTTGGGAAAATTTTCGCAATTGGGTGGAAATAGTATCATGTTTAAGCTTCAATCGAATGGATAGGGGAAAGTATACTCTAAGGAATATCTCCTTGTTGTTCCCTATTGCACATCTTGCATCTGTTAGTGAAGAGATTGGATTTGTTGCGTTAATGTGTTCAAGGGTGCGTTATCATTGTTCCTTGGTTCATCATTATTATCATAGTTTTTGGTATTATAGTTGTGTGTTCTTGGCTCTTCTCTTGTTTCATGGTTTTGTTGTGTTAGCTGGTCCATATCAAAATCTTTAGGAATCTTAACGCCTTTGCTTTCTAGCATGAGAAAGTATTTTCCTTGTCGGATTCTATGAGTTTCTGCACAAGTTTTTGGAAACCAAGGTTTTGTTGGGCCTCTTGAAGTAGGTCCTTAGTTATTTAATCTTCTATAGTATCCAGATACATGTTAAAGGGGTTTGTTCCTCTACATCCCATGATCGATTGCGATTGTGTTTCCTGTTCTCTATGCTTTTGAGCTCGAGTTAAAACTGACATGTGAATGATTAGTTTGTAACTCAATAGGTGATTAATTGTTGAGGCAAATAAGCCAAGTTGATCTTTCCTCCTCTATTTAGATGTTGTGATAATACAAATATTTGTTGAAAGGCACGTGTTTCTAATCACTCTTCATCAAACTCAATTCCGTGACCATGTAGATATTTACAAAAATGGTGCATGAAGGTGCGATGCTTTACCAAGAGTTTACGGTTTATGTAAACAAATTTCCTTCTCTTAAAGATTTTATTTTGACTAAGCTTCTTTCTCTTTAAGGCGGTCTTTTGACTAAGCTTGTTCCTCTTTAAGTGACGAGGGATGGTCATATGAATGATCAAAGTTGTGTTGATAGGATTGTTTTGATAACAAATTATACTTTGTTTGATTGATCCAAGTTTTACTAAGTTGAATAGGAGGTAAAATATTCCCTTATTGATATGAATAAGTGCACCAAATGATTAATGAAGTTTCCCAATGGAGGATGATATATCCTGATATAGCAACTAAATTTATTTGACTGACTTGAATAAATAAGCTAGGTATTTGATTTTGATGTAGTTGAAAGGTGTACTTAGATCACTAGTTGAATATCAGTCTATTTTTGTTGAAGAAAGCTTGTCTTTGAATCTGAAAGAAAACCTAAAAGGGTATTCGGATCAATTTTTAGAATTTTCAAATTCTACCAAGAAGTGTCCATTGTCTCAAATGCACCAAAGTAAATGCGCTAAAACATTTGTTGAATGTGCTAGTACACTGATCAAGGGAGCTAAAAGATATGGTGAATGCACCAACACAAAAATCATAAGCGCTAGAGAAATAATCAAATGCACCACATAAATGGTTAAATGCACCACTCTGCTAGATTTCCTATTTTTTTTCCAAATTTTTTATGTGACTTCCAATTTGTTGGATTTTTAGCAATATTTTTTTATGATGTCTGACAAGAAAATAGAAAACACTCATGAACACAGTGGCAGATTTGTCTCTAATTTAAACATGAAGTGTATATTCTTAAGGATATTTTCAAATCCCCCTTTGTTTTCACTGGTTGGGAACAAGAAGACACATCAATCAGACTTCTCTAATCTCAAGGGTCATCAATAACACCATAACTCACACTTGATACTCCTTTAGCTCAAACAATCTTGTCACACCCTAATGTGCGCTCATTTTTTTGCCTTTTGTCAGAATTTGAACCAAAGAGAATTGCTCCTTAATTGGCTCATTTTCTTGGGAGATACATGGTGAGTGTCTTGGGGGCGACTTCTTCCCCACCCTTGCAATATGATATTAAGGATGTTTAGATAACTAAATTGACATGGTTTCTATTTCTTATAGCTTTCTAATATGGATTTTGTTCGAGTGGTCATAATCAACAACATTTTCCACTCTATTAAAGGAGGTCTCCCAACTTGTAGAGGTTATGCTCTACAAGTTTTCACGCACCATATAGGCACTAAGGAAGACATAATGTCATTATGAAAACATGTGACACTTGTTGCTTGCAATGTTCATCACATACACGTTTGTTTATAGTGGCTTGGATTACTTGGCTTTAGCCATTTCCACTTAGGTTGTTCCCCTCTCATCGACCTTATGGGCTTCTTGGGAAGGCAAACCCGCTAAAGGTTTTATCTTCTTTGCAAGAATGAAAGAAAGAAAACAAAGTGAGTTTGGCTTTTTGATCACCCAATTAAGAGGAGAGCATATACCTATCACTTTTGAAACACAATAAACAAACTTTCTTTTTATACCAACATCACAATGTGATCTAAATTCTATTTGGGAGATGTTGCTCCAACAAAAATGGTATTCTTTTTCGTCCCAGATATCAATGATGAATTGTTCTTTTTAAACCCAAAATCACAATGTTTGAACTTTTGAAAAGCCTTTTTGGAAATAAGAACTTGGTCAACAAAATAAAATCGTGAATCAAATATTGCAAGATGAAACTTTGAGAATTTTTGAAAAACTTTCTAAGAAACAAGAACTTTGAATTTTGAAAAAAAAATGGATTGTTCTTTGTTACCTTACAAAACTGAAAGATGGCTTTTTCCTTTTATCCCCTTGTAGAAAAAAAGGAAATTTGTCTTGTTCTTTTTACTAGCACCAAAAGACAATGTGAACTAACTTGCAAAAAAAGTAAATATTTGATTTGTTGTTCTTTTTAATTTTTGCAAGAAAGTAAAATGAGGTCCTTTTTAAAGCCGAAAAAGAGAATGCGATTCTTTTACTTGCACCAAAACAAAATGTGGAGTTCTTTTTAGCTTTGCAAGAAATGAAATGTGAATTTTTTTTACCAACTTTCAAAAATCAAAATAATTTTTTTTATTCTAAGTCCTTTAGAACCTGCAACAAAGATTAGTTCCTGCAAAACCCTTCAAGAAGTTAGCTAAGATGGTGGGCTCACCGGCCTAAAATTTTCTCGATGTTACAATTTTTGTCTTTATGTTTGTTGCAAAAGCGCTAGAACATAAAGCAAATGCGCTACATAAAAGCCTAAATGCGCTAAAAAATAGATGAAAGGTGCCATAAAATATATCAAAAGTGCTTCAAAATAAATCAAAGGCACCAAAAGAAAATTCAAATGCGCTACAAAATGTGGTGAATGCACTAAAGAATTTGTCACATGCGCTATAAATTTTTTCGAATGCACTAAAACTCCTATGTTTTTGGGCTGCATGAAACCTACAAAAAAATGTTAAAAATAGTGGGTCGCCCCATAGTGGGCGCCAAAAATGTATACCTAAAAGATGGTTAGATGTCAATTAAGAGAAAACATAACAAGCATACCAATGAAAAGTTATATGAAAATATCTATCAAAGAAAACAAGTTAAACAAGCTATCTCCTCAAACTGTTCCATTGTTCTCTATCTCCAATGATTCTTTAAAACAAGGTTTCTCTCAGATCATTGAGCACTTGATCCTTTAGAATGACAACCTAAAGAATGAGGTATGAGTTGATAAAATATCTATATGCAAATTCAACTAAGATCTATGATGTGATAATGAAAGCTTAATTATGATAAATACTATGCTATGATAATGAAACTAAACATGCCATGATATGGATATTATGCTATACTAACATGCTATTATATGGATATTATGATAATATAATATACGCTAATGTTAAATTTCTCCTAAATGCTTAAGCTTGCAAAGAGAGGCAAATGTGGAATCTTCATAGACAATAACTTGGATGCATAAAACTTGGATAATCCCTCACAATGAATAAGTGAGTCCTATTTATAGAAGAACTGGGGAATTGGATGGTTAAGATTGAATTATCTTAACAAGGGATATGATTGTATGATCCTCAATTCATGTGATACTTTCAACCCAATCAAATGTTGACAAGTGTCAACATGAGAAGGCTTGACAAGAGAGAGAAGGGTCATTAAATGCTTGAGGGGACATGAGGGTCACCCTAGGAGGGTTTGGTTAGGGTTGACTTAGTATAAAGATTTTATCCAAAGGATTAACTCTTGTACAAGAGTTAAAGGGATAACCATGATCAAAGCAATGAATGCTTGAAGAGACATGTGAATTAAAGGGATGGTTAAATTGGAGAGAAAGTCTCTAACCAAGGGTCACAAGTGGGTTAGTTAGTTTTAAGCCTTTAATGATTTATGAAGACTTTGAGGGTTAAATTGTTGAAGAAATAAAGTCTTTAATACTTTGAGAAGTGACTCCTTCCTAATTCCTTTGTTTAGGATTGTGCAGATGTTTAGGAGAGGATTTAGGCTAATTTAGAAGAGATTAGAAGAACCTAGAAGAAGGGTTAGTGTGCAAGTGGATTTTGTAGGAGAATGTAAGTGGGAGGGATTTTTAGGATTTTAATTGAAAATAATTAATTTATTTTAATTTATGGGTGCAACTTGCATGAGATAGATATTTAAATAAATATTAATTTATTTAAATGTGAATGCAAATTTGGATTTTATTTAAATAAATCTTAATTTATTTAAATGAGAAAAAGGGGGATAAAAAATTAAATGATTGAAGACTTGAAAAAAGTCATTAGAGGCTTGAGAAGTCTCTAGAATGAAACCATTAAAGGTTTGAAGAATTTGAGGGAAAACATTAAAGGCTTAAGAAGACTCTAGAAGGAAACCATTAAAGGCTTGAAGACTTTGAGGGAAACCATTAAAGGCTTGAGAAGTCTCTAGAATGAAACCATTAAAGGTTTGAAGACTGTAGAGAAAGTCATTAAAAGCTTGAATTGATGGGTTTCAGGTTAACCTTTGGTTTAGGAATGTGCAAACTATTAAAGGGTTTTATGCTAATGATATGAAATACTTCTAAATGTTAAAGATTTAAACAAACCGAGGCAAAAGATTTAAGACTTCATGAAATAGACTATAATCTGGATGCATGAAACTTGGATGATGGATAATGAGAGAAATGATGCCTATTTATAGAAAAAATGGGAAATTGGATAGTTAAAATTGAGTAATCTTAACAAGGGTTAGGATTGAAGAATACTCAATCAATGTGAAGCTTTCAAACCAATCCCATGTTGACAAGTGTTAATATGAGAAGGATTGAGAGGGGAGAGAAGAGGCATTAAATTCCTGAGGAGACATGAGGGTCACCCTAGGAGGTTTGGTTAGGGTTGAGCTAGTGGATAATCCTTTTATCCAAGGGATAAATGTATGTGAAAGGGTTAAAGGATAACCATGGTGAAAGCAATGAATTATTGAAGAGACATGTGGGTTAAAGGGATGGTTAAATTGGAGAGAAATTCTCTAACCAAGGGTCACAAGTGGCTTAGTTAGTTTTAAGCCTTAATGGTTTATGGAGACTTTGAGGTTTAACTTGTTGAAGAAATAAAGATTTGAATGCTTTATGAAGACTCTGCATATTTTTGAGAGGTGACTCCTTAAGGAATGTGCAAATGATTAGAAAGGTTTTTAGGCTAATTTAGAAGGGATTAGAAGAATCTAGAAGAAGGGTTAGTGTGCAAGTGGATTTTGTAGGAGAATGCAAGTGGATTTTGTAGGATTTTTAGGATTTTAATTGAAAATAATTAATTTATTTCAATTTATGGGTGCAACTTTCATGAGATAGATATTTAAATAAATATTAATTTATTTAAATGTGAATGTGAATTTTGGATTTTATTTAAATAAATCTTAATTTATTTAAATGAGAAAAAGGGGGATAAAACATTAAAAGCATGAAGACTTGAAGGAAGTCATTAGAGGCTTCAGAAGTCTCTAGAATCAAACCATTAAAGGTTTCAAGACTTTGAGGGAAAACATTAAAGGCTTAAGAAGACTCTAGAAGGAAACCATTAAAGGCTTGAAGACTTTGAAGGATACCATTAAAGGCTTGAGAAGTCTCTAGAATGAAACCATTAAAGGTTTGAAGACTTTAGAGAAAGTCATTAAAGGCTTGAGTTGATGGTTTTTGGGTTAACCTTTGGTTTAGGAATGTGCAAACCATTAAAGGGTGATTAGGATAATAATAGAGGTTTAGACATGATTAGGAAAAAGGTTAACTTGCAACTTGTATTTTCTAGAAAGTGCAAGTGGGGGAGGGATTTTAGGAATTTAAATAAATATTAATTATGTCAAAGGCGTCTCCTATATGGAATGAACTAGTTAACTTCAATTATCTACGATTGACATTGCCTAAAATCGAAACAAGATGATAGAAATGTCAAACATCGTTGGATCGATTTGCATTTTTCACATACCTTTACTTGCTTTTACATGAACGGATGTCGTTAGTCTTTGCATTTCCCACCAAAATGAGAAGTCTTATGCTGATTTTTTTCTCGGTGAGAAATAATCGGATTGAAAATACGGATGTTAGACTGAATATGACAGAACGTTAGAGTGGGCCACACTCGCTACCACTTTCCTCCCCTTAGAAAAGGGTACCGCCATTCAACATTAAAAAGTATGATATAAAGTATGTTTGTCCACCTTTAGGATTTGTATTTATTAGTTAAAACTCCAAATCCAATAGCCCAAGTACTAAAATCTACATGCTCTTAGTTACATAGAATAGTGTTTTGAAAAGTAAAAAACAAACCTTTAACAATGATCTAAAACTTTTTCATCAGTATTTTTTATTATTTTCTTATTAATATAATATCTATATTTTAAATAAATAAAATAATATAATATTTAAATAATATTAAAATGTATTTTTATTATTTTTAATGTTATAATTAAAAAATTAAATAATATTAAAAGTTGAATTATGTGTTATATCATATATTATTTTTGTGCACCTTTATTTAAATAATAAAATATAGTCTGGAATAATTAAACCTCAAATTAATAGAATAGAAAAAAAAGAAAAATTTCACTTTCACAAAATTAAAATAGATTATAAGACAATAGATTAATATGTTTAATTAACTATAAATTGTAAATAGATGATAATATAACGTGAATCATGTTTTTTAATTAATTAGAAGTCACAATACAAAATAAAATAAAATAAAATATTGTTTTGATTAAGTAAAAATAGGTTTTTGAAAGGAACCCGAACCTTTTACAAATCAGGAGAGCATTAGAGCTTGAAAGAACCATGCCTGATCACTCCAACAACAAAAATTGATCCCATCCGAACAAAAAGGGATCTCAACATAGAAAACATAAAGAACCACAAAAAGACAACAAAAGGAAAGCAAAAGGACAACACAAAGACTAAGACAGAGACAACTAGATATTTTTCATAATATCCTCAGCGTGGACCACCATCTGCTTCATGTTGTTCGCAGAGGTCTTTAAATCATCTAGCTTTCGACCCTTGATGTCTCCCTTATTCCTAGTGTTGGCTCTAGTCCTCTTCTCATGACCTTTTTTATCTAGTTGATCCTTGTCACCCTCTTTATCTTTTATGTTATCAAATATGTTAATCAAAATGTTCATATTGTCCACCGAGGCTTTGAGAATCTAGAAGTTCTGTTCAGCTATCTTCTTCATTGTAAGTTCCATCCTATCAACTCTGTTGCCCAAATTCTTCATAGCAATTTCCATCCCTTTCACATCTTTATTTCCTTCCATCTCCTTAACCTTCTTTTCAGTTTCAATAATTTTACTCACCATGTTTTCAATGGCTTTAGCATTATTAATTGCCACTGCCAATTTTTTAACATTTTCAGATAGAGGTTTGTCACCTATCATGGCTCTTTTGACAACATTCATATCCTTCTTCAGGCTACCTATGTCTTTCACCATTATGTTGACGGTTTCAAAGAAACCCTTAATACTCTCATTATCTCCAACACAATCACTAGTTTTACCCCTTTTGTCCTCTTGGTCCTCTTTCTGCAGACGTTGAGTATTCAAATCCTCATTACTGCCCACAATCGAGATATCATCCCCCTCTTTACCCTGCCCATTATCATTTTTATCCTCCTCTGCCTCCTCATAAGAATCAATCAAAATTTGATTAATATCTTTGTTACCTCCCCTGCTGATGTTCTTCTTCCTCTGGGTTTGCTTTTCGGTACCTTTACCTTTCTTTCTTTTGATGAATTTTCCTTCGAAGGACTCATCCTCAGACTCTGAGATATCAGAATCCACCACTATCCTCTTCCTCTTTCCCTTGTTCCTCCCCTTTTTGCTTAGCTCCTTCGACTCGCCTTCAATTTCTGAGTCAAAGTTAAAACCACTAACCTCACTCTCTATTTCCTCATCCCTTGCATTTTTACCTCTAATTGGTTTATCAATGCATTTCCCTTTCAAAAATTTATACACAAGAGCCATAAGACCCTAATGAAGAGCATGGTCGCCCTTGGGGTCTTTCTGTATCTCTTTGATTGTATGGTCCATGGAACATGCGAGATAATATGTTAGGTTTACCTTCTCACCATGGCATAAATGGTTGAGAAAGATAAAATGGTGCCCATAAGATCTCGTAAATCTACCATCCAACGTTATATAAGTAATTGTAGCAAATAAAATGAACCTCCATGGCCTTCATATGCATTTTGGGGAGTGATAGGAGTTGTCGACCTTCACCATTTTCTTCTTCTCACCATCCATGACATGAAATTTGTCTGTTGCCTTATCAGAGATACTACAATCTCTATAGAATTTCATGCCCTCTGTTGCCATCCTTGTAGCTTCCGCAATAATCTCCTCATCCACAATCATCATCTGGGTCCCCACCAAAACTTTGCCATTCTTCCAATTCTTGATAAAGTGCTTAGTTACCGTTGGATCTTTCCCACTAAGCCTCTCCATAAACACACTTAAACCCCCCTCCTATAGAATATCCCAAACCTCTCTGTTCTTCTTTCATTCCAAACAAGAGGTAGGTTCAAACCTTTTTTTGTTCCCTCCCATTTTTCCTTAGTAATCACTGAATTTCCTACTCTCGACTTTGATTCTTCTTTTCTGGTTACTATTGTTGCCCTAAAAAATAGCCCTGAATCCGTGCCAAGTTATTATGATAAGACACTTAAATAAATGCTCATCATCGCCGTTGTAAGCCTTCATCGAATAAGTGGAATAAGCATTTAGAAATTATTGTTGATGATGCCACGTTGCCTCATTTGGATATGGTCCAAATCGAACAAGGATTTCGCTTCACATGCAAGTTCACTCTCACCATTAATAGTAATGATTTCCTCCGTTCGACATGCCAGGTTGGCAGCCCAATCAACACACAAATTAGCTTCTCTATACACGTGTGTGAAAACACACATATCAAATGTGTCACTTATTTTCTTCACAGCTTTAATTGCATTATTTATTCCCAAGATGGCGGGAACTCCTTGTTCAAACAATTTATTATATTCAAAGAGTCTCATTGACACCAGATTCTGGTACAGTTGGCTTCCTTTGCTAGGACCATCCCATGATAGGCTTCCATAGCCTCAACAACATGATTAGTTTGATTTCCTATAGGTATGAATTTAATGATTTTGCATTTTCCCCATTTGTCCCTTTGGACCACCCCACATCCCACATTACCAGGGTTACCCTTTGAAGCGCCATCAAAGTTGATTTTCATCCAACCATTGGGAGGAAATTCCCATTTTACACCCTCTCTAGGATTAGTCTGAAAGTAATCTCATCCCTTTAATTTCCAATTCTTGAAGATAATTTAATCATCCTTGTCTTGAAGGTTAGTAATACCACCTATGATATTAATATTTTCCAATATGTTTCATTTTATTTTCCCAAACACAATTTGACACCTTTTCTCTGAATACTCCTTCATTTCTCTCTTTCCATATTCCCCAACATATATGGGGTAAGGCCAATTTCCATAACATAATTGTAGACTTATTCCTTGAGGGGTGCTGCCAAGAATTAAAAACCTCTTGAAATGATTCTAGGAAACTCCAACTGATATTGAAGTGATCCAGACATCTTCCCCAGATATCAACAGAGAAGGGAAAATGAAAGAGCCGGTGGTTAATGGTCTCCTCATTCTGCATACAAAGAAAACAAACACTAGGCATACACATACCTCTTTTTCTAAGGTTATCAATAGTTAGAATTTTATCTTGAAGGGTTGTCTAGAAGAAAATATTAGTTTTAGGAGTTAGGAATTTCACCCAAGCCTTAGCCCAACAAGGAATATCCACTTTAGAAAACTGCTGGTAATAAAGAGAGGCCACAGTAAATTTACCATTTGCTGTGAGTTTCTAGATTAATTGATCTTCATCTTCCACCACTACCATGGAGTTCATTATTTTGTTCAGACTACCTAGGGAGGGATCAACTTGGGATAAATCCTTCCACTGTCCATCTTTCCAGTAGTCACCCACCATAGAGCCATATTTTTCCTTACTCTGATTCTGAAATCTACTCTAATTAAGACTTTCACTCAATGGGGACTTGAGCAACCAGGAGTCTTCCCAGAATTTGATAAGGTTTCCTTTCCCCATCTTTCATTTCACACCTTTGGCAATTAGATCTCTTGTTATTGAAACATTTTTCTAGATATTGGTTCCAATTGGGATATCTTCCGTGTTGAGGAAGCTTAGAAGAGTAGGATATTGTCTTTTATACTTGTTGTCCCATATCAGTTTCCATTCTCCCTGGTTACTATACCCTCTCCAAATTTGCTTGGCCATAAGAAACTCATTCATGTCTCTTATTCTTCTTAGACCCAGACCTCCCTTTCTTATTGGTTTACAAATCTTATCCCACACAATCAAATTCATTCTCTTCTTCTCCTCGACCCCTGTCCACAGAAAATTTCTTTGAATTTTTTCAATTGCCTCCGTAAACTTGGCAGAAATTCTGAAAAGGTTGATGGCATAAAGAGGAATAATTTGAAGAGCTAATTTCAGAAGTTGAACCTTACCAACTTGGCTAAGAAGAGAGCCTTTCCAACCTGCTAACTTCTTATGGAATTTGTCCACCAAATCTCCCTAGAAAGTGTCAGGAGGATCTTGGCATAAAGGGAGCCCCAAATAGGAAGCAGGAAGACTCCCCGATTGACACCCCAAAATGTTGCTTATTTTTATCTTCTTTCCGGAGTATTGATGAAGTAAACAAATTTTTTAGACCAATTAATAAGTTACCTAGTAGCAGACCCATAACTATCCAATGCTTTCTTTAAACTCCTAGAATCTTGCACTGAAGCCTTCCCCATCATTATAGAATCATCCACAAACTGCTGATGGGAGTAGACTTGATTCGTTGAAGATGGTTTCAACCCACAAAATTATCCCATCTCAACCAGCTTTCCAATGCATCTCCCCAGACATTCCGCCATGATAATAAAAATAACCGGAGATAGAGGATCTCCCTATCTGAGTCCCCTTGAGGACTTGAAAAATGGGGAAGGAGACCCATTAATTAAAATAGAAAAAGAAGCAGAAGAGAATAAGTGCATAATAAGAATGATACTTCTAGAACAAAAACCAAAAGCCAAAAGAACTTTCATCATAAAATCCCACTCCACTCTATCATAGGCTTTGGATAAGTCAAGCTTCAAAAGAAAGCCTTCTTTTTTAGCACTAGACAGAGAATGAATGTTTTCATGGACCGAAATTATCGAGTCCAAGATTTGTCTTCCAGGGACAAAACCACTTTGCTGAGGAGAAATGATAGAAGGAAGCAGCTTCAAGATTCTAGAAGTCAAAACCTTAGAGATGATCTTGTAAAGAGAGTTGCAAAGGCTTATAGGTCTGAAAAAGATCCATGGAATTGGCTCCCATCTTTTTGGGGATAAGAGAAATAAAAGTGTCATTTATCTCTTTCAAAATTCTTCTAGCACCAAAAAACTCTTTCACAACTCTGGAAACATCATCTCCAATAATATGCTAGTACATTTGAAAAAAGAACATGGGAAAACCATCTAGGCCCAGAGCCTTGTTACCTTCAAAGGAGTTGACAACTTTCAGAATCTCATCATTAGAAGGGATAACAGTCAGATAAGAGTTCTGATCCACCTCTAGGATAGATGGGATACAATCCATAAGGTTCTTTTGAGATTGCAGATCCAAATTCTGATCCTTATCAAGGAGGTTGGAGAAAAAATCCATGACAACCTTTCTCATAGATTCTTCCTCTTCAACAATTCTATCGTTAACTTTAATCTTTGATATCCTATTGATGGCCTTATGTTTTAAAGTGAACATATGAAAGTATTTAGTGTTTCTGTCCCCTTCCTTCAACCAGACATTTCTTGACCTTTGTTTCCAGAAAGTTTCTTCTTTTGCTATTATGTCATGATATCTCATAAGAATTTCATCTTCAGTATTTCTTGAAGTATTAGTATATCTATTATTCTGAATCTCATCCTGAATATCTTTTAAATCTAAAAGAATAGTGTATTTCGAATCAAAGATGTTCCCGAAGCATTCCTTGTTCCACCTTTTAACATTTTCTTTCACAAACTTCAACTTTTTGACCACTTTATACATAGCATTACCTTGAATTCTGACCTACCACCATTCCTTTATTTTTCTTTCCATATCCAGGTGTTTAGTCCACATTCTCTCAAATCTATAAGGGAAGTGTCTTCTTCTCTTCTTGGCATCAACCGTGAAGGATATAGGATAGTGATAAGATCCTGCCCTTATGTGAGCAAATAAAGAACAAAAGTAAAAATTAAACCAATCCAAATAAATAAGAGCTTTATCAAGTCTAACTTGAATTAAGTCCTCACCGCTCCTTCTATTAGTCTAGGTGTATTTAACTCCTTGCAAATCTAGGTCATGGAGAGCATTATTATTGATAAGTCCATTAAATCCAATCTACTATCCAGATTGGTTTGGCTCCCTCCCTTTTTCTCATTTTCCTTCAAAGGGGTATTGAAGTCCCCCATAATCATCCACTCATCTTCAACAAACCTACTTCTTAGCAAGGATAATCTTTTCCAAAAATCACTTCTACCAGTATTAGTGTTAGGAGCATACACATTAGTTAAGACCCATGAGGTGCTCTCTTTCAAATGCTTAAACCTAATACAAGCTAGATTGTTGTTTTGAATCAACACTTCTCCCTCTACAATATTTTTATTTCAGAAAGTAACAATAGCTCCCGAGGCTCCTTCTGAACTACCACCACTAACTCCTCCATTACTAAACATTTTCAATCCTTCAACCTTTTCCTTTGAAATTTTGGTTTCTTGAATCAAAAAAATATCCGGGTTTTTGTCTCTAATCATACTTTTAATTAAATCATGTTTGTGAGGATTATTCAATACTTGAATATTCCAGGAGATGATCTTCATGGTTTTTTAGAAATACTTGCCTCAAAGATGGTTCTTTGAGTCTCGTCTACTATGTTCTTGCTTGTTTCCATGGTCTTCTTCTTTGCATTTGAATATCTTCTTGGAGAAGTATGCTAAGCTCCCACATCCCCAAGTCTACTTTTGGTATTTCTGGTTGAAGTATTATTGTTGTTATTGTTATTATTCTTTTTTTGTTCTTATTCTTTCTTTTATCCTCCATTACTTCTTCTTCTTCCTTCTTTGACTCACTCTTTCCGAATGCCTTTTTGATGTCTTCCTCATCTCCCCATCTTGGTTCATTTTCCTCCGGAAAAGTCAACTTTACCTAAGCTGGAGAGGCTAATGAAATCTCTGATAGCCCTTGTTCAAGGATGTTATCAGGTTGTGCATCTTGGTTCCATCCTGCTCCATTTTCTGACTCAAATGATTTTGGTACTGAATTATAATTGTCTCCCTCCTCTTTGTTGTCTTGGGATTGATTATCTCCCTTATTCATTTGACCATTATTTCTTTTCTCATTCTTATCTGAATTTTGTTCTATCTTATCCTTTTCCTTATTTTGGTTGCTGACTTGTGACTCTCTTTCTCCATCATCTAAATCCTTGCCACTCTGCTCCTTTTCTTGATGGGAGATCTTTTCATTATCTCCTTTCTTCATTTCATTTCCCAACTCTCTGACTAACACTTCCTCTGTCCTTCCAACCTGAGACTGTTTCTCCTGATCCAGTCCATTAGAAGGCGATGCTTTCAAAGAGTTGTCCACCTTTTTCCATACTTTAGTTTGGGATTGAGATTTGACCCCATTACTTGGGCATTTTTTAGCCCAGTGCCCTACTTTCTTATAGTGAAAGCATGCAAAAGGGATTGTTTCATAAACAATATTCTGCATCCATTTGCCAAGTTTTGATTCTATCTCTATTTCCTCTAGCATATCCATTTCGGGTCCAACTCCTACACAGATTTTGGCATAAATAAGTCTTCTTCTGGATGTCGTAACTAGATCAATGGGGATAAGCTCCCTGAAAGCATTCACTATTCCTGCAAACACATCTTCCTCCCAATATTCCATTGGGAGCCTAGGTAACTTTATCCAAACTGGAACTTGGACCACAAACTTATCCTCTCTTCCCGCATTAGGGTACCATTTCTGGATATACATTAAATATTTGCTTATCACCCAAGTACTGTTGCAAAGGATATTTCTATGATCCTCCTCACAAGAGAAAGAAAAGGAAAGGCATCCCTTGTTCATAGCTACCACATCAACCTGACCTTTCAAGATCCATTTCCTCTTAACAAAACCACAAACAACCTCAATGTTCGGTCTTGTCCCAAAAAAATTGCCAATCAAAGTATTTTCCATTTGAGCAATATTGTGATCTATAATTTGGTCAGGAACATAGATAAAAAACTTTCCCTGAGACACATTCAAAGTATTTTTAACTGGGGGCAAGGATGACTTACCTTTAGGTTTGACCCCAAATAGGGAGGACCATTTACTAATGGGTCCAGTCGATCTGGGTCCCCCCTTTAGATCCCCTGAATTCGGTGGATTATCAAGATCCTTCCCATTAGATTATTTTCCTTCCACTGTGTCCTTTGAACCGCTAGCCGCTTGCTATCTTGGAACTGCTTTAGGTTTGCGGCCTCCCAAGTTTAAATTTTGAACTTGACTGTTCCCCTTGTCTGCTACTATTTGCTCCTCTCATGATCTGGGGCCTCCTCTTGGGTCCCTCGAGTCCAAAAGAGCATCGGGAGCCTTACCATCTAAGCTCTCCCCTTCTAAAGGGCTCCTTGAATCTCCTGCTGCATGTTGTCCTGCTGCTGAACCAGTTCTCCCGCCCAAAAAAAATTAATTTTGGGCCTGACCGCTCCCCTTCTCCTCCCCGCTTCACTCCATTTTCTTTAATACAATCTCTCTCAGTGACTTTAAAATAAAATTTTGTTACCACCAAAAATCTCTACCATTTATCTTTATTAAGACTTACAAATTTTGTTTTAAAACAAGTTTCCTTTGAATTCTAAAACTAGCACTTGCACCAAAAGGGGTGCAAGGATTATGCTGATATAGATGATCTATTTGACATAAGAGGTTTTGTCACATTCATTATTAGAGAAAAGTAAAAATTTGTAGGAAGTAAAATTGCCTTTATTAACAATAATTTAATAGAAGTGAATGGTTATCCCAAAAAAGTGTCTCTAGTGCATCAATGTCACATATACTATGCATCTTTGAACACAAAATTAACTATATTTGTTAGTGATGTTCAATAAACAATTTGACGTTAAACTTAATCACTCTTTCAAAAGCTATTCAAGATTCTTTTCTTTTTTCCTAAATTAATTTATATAAAATAAGATGATTCTCATATTCATTGAAATAACCTCCAAGTAAATGAAAATAGAACAAATCTTAACCACTTTAATAATCCAAATATATGTCAATATTTATTGTGACAAAAGCATATGGGCCCTTAGTGATGAAGTTGAATGGCTCCAAATGCACCCACCAAAATAAATAAATTTAATTGCTCTACAATACTACCTAATTGTGTTTTTCTCCACAACAAAAATAATATATTTCTACAATAATAGTTATGATTGAAATGCAATAATTATATTAAATAAATTAATCTAATAAATGAAATAAACATTATATAATATAAAATTTATAATAAAATAAAATGCAATATTATGTAATATATCATGATACTCTATAAAGAATATAGAATTAAAAAAATAACATGTAAAAGTATAATGTGGTCATTTATGTTCAAATTTGCAGGTTCACATTTTGACATACTATAATTTTATTTTTATTTTTTCGAGGCTTATAACTAACATTTTGATTAATAATAATGTGCATAGGAAAAGGTTTGGCATTGAATATTAAATAATACTCCTAGTATGGTCTTTGGAGAATATAGGAGCTTAAGTAAACCCATTAATTTCTTTTACATGGAATATCATTAAATGACTAAATTAAATGACTAAATTAATAGATGGAACACTTGATTAATTTAGATGTACATTGGACATTTTTAGAGTTCACACATTGAATAATTTTAATTATTTTAAAATAATAATAAAAATAAAAATTTAATTAAAAAAAATATTTTAAAATATTTTTGAGGATTTTAGTTTTTATATGTGAATAAATTTGGTTAATTTAAATATATGGAATTTAGAAAGTTAATTTATCTTTTTTATTATGTAATTGATATTTGAAAAGTTAAAATATTTTTTATATTATGTAATTGATATAGTTTAGTTTTTAATATTATTTTTAAAATAAATTATTCATGAAAATGTAAAGTATTTGTTAATTAAAAAGATGTTAAAAGTCATTATTTTTCAAAACTTTGATATGTGAGAGTGAAGTTAGTTGATTTAAATGTATGAAATTAAAAAAATTATTTTATATTTTATATTTATAATTATTTAAAGAAAATAAGACAATAATTATCATATTTGTGAATATTAGAGTAAATGGTGTAATCTTTCTATCCCTCCATCTCCATATCCAATTTTCTTTCTATCTCTGTCCCCTATCTCTATCTCCTTACATCTATCTACATCTCTCTCTTTCCTTTCTATCTTTCCAACTATATCTCTCTTATCTCTCCCTGCACTCAATATATCTATCTTTCTGCTTGTCCTCTCTCTCTCTCTCTCTCTCTCTCTCTCTCTCTCTCTCTCTCTCTCTCTCTCTCTCTCTCTCTCTTCTTTATAATCTTTGGTATTTCTCTCTTATCCCCTCTATTGCTATTTTCCCATATCTCCACCATCCTCTCTATCTATATAAAATTATCTCTATATCTATCTATCTCTTATTCACCCCATCTCATGCTCTCTCTACCTCTCTCTCTATATCACTTATTATTTCTTTATCTTTCTCCTTCCACCTCTCCCTCTATTATTGTCTCCCTCTTTCTATCTCTATTTCTCCCTCTCCATATTTTTCTCTCCATCCATCTCCCTCTCACCCCCTCTATCTTTCCCAAGTTATATATTACCCTCTCTCTCCCTCTTTTCCTATCACTCCCATGTTTTATATCTCTTCGATTCTCCTCTCTCCTTTCTCTATTTATTTCCCTCCCTTTCCCTTAGTCACTATCTATTTATATACATCCACTTTTGTTAAATGGCTTACTAATTTTTCTCATAAATTACATAAATGTATGCAAAAAATAGACCATTTTTTTTTATTGGTCTTCCACACCTGTTTGGGGTACTGATTACACACCAATGAGCAATTGTTAGTTTATTTAAATGTGAGAAAGGGGATTTTAGGGATTTAAATAAAAATTAATATATTTAAATGTGGGAGATAGGATTTGAGGATTTTAAATGAATATTAATTTGTTTAAATGTGAAGGAGGATTTAATTAAACAAATATGATTTATTTAAATGTGGGAGATAGGATTTGGGGATTTTAAATGAATATTAATTTTTTAAATGTGAAGAAGGATTTAATTAAATAAATATGATTTATTTATTTAATTAATGGTTTGAATTTGGTTAAGTGAATTAAATCAAATAAATTGAATAATTTATTTAATTAATAGGAGAAGAGGGTTGGGATGAATTAATTAAATGTTAGTTTAATTAATAGTAGGAAAAGGGGAAATGATTAATTAAATGTGAATTTAATTAATAGTTGAATGAATGATAATTAAACAAATATAAAATTCATTTAATCAAGTGGACAGAAATAGGTGTCTACAATTTCAATTTACATTATTCCCACTCCTTTTTAAAACAAAAAGTGCATTTTGAAGTTTGGAACTTATGGTTTTACTTTTGTCTTAGGCTTGGAAAACTAACCCTCAACCTTGGACTTGTAAGTACAATGCCATGAAAATAACAAGATATAAAACAAACTTTAGGAATATGGTTGACAACTTCTTTTTTAGATGTTTTTATGAAATTAAAACCCATTACATATGACAATGTTTATTTTTCAAATATATTTATTAACCTCCAGAGTTTGTATGAATCTGGAGCATAATCTCATGCCACCTATTTTTTGAATCACACACACACATACATAATTTGTAGATTTATTTATAGAAAACCTAGATGTTCTGATTGAATGAAAAATAGGTTTTACAGACCTGAAACCATTACAACATAGATAAAATAAAAAGCTAAGACAACAGAGTCCTCATACAAAGCGACTAGTCCAAAAAACCAGCAAACAGAAAAAACAGCTAAACAACAAAAAACAACAAAGAACCCAAGGAGACACTACATAGTAATTTTCTTTAGCAGATCCTCTGCCTTAGTCACCAGCTCACCATAGGTCGCCCCAACTTCTTTTAGCTCCTCCAGGTCCTTATTCACTTTCTTTTCCTTCCTCTTTCCACGGGTGCGAGTTCTGGGACCTTGGGCTTCCCCGGTTCCTTCTACATCCAGGTCAATTTCCTGGGTTTCCTTTTCATCATCGAGCTTGCTGATGAGGGTATGGGTGTTGTTGGCTGAGATTTTCAGAATGCTGAGACTCTGCTCTGCAATGTTCTTGAGACACTCCTCTATCTTGTCCACTTTGGCAACTATATCCGAGAGCATTTTTTCGTTAGTTTCCTCCAGGGTTTTTTAATCCTGTATCTCCTTTTCAATTTTCTCAAACTGGGGATTAAAGGCATCTCTGATGTCTTCTGCTTTGGCAATTGTGTTCTTCAAATCTTCAATATAATTGGCCATAGTGTTCCCCTCTCCAATGTTAATTGTCTCCAGGATAATGACTCTATTGCAGAGTTTTTTGTATTCATCCACAATATTCTTATTCCCGTCAATAAGCCATTCAATGGTTTTCATAAAACCCTTCAAGGCCTCGGGGTGAGGACCAGGAGAAGGAGTAACTTTACCAGGGGTTATCTGTTCATCTTTAGCAATATGGAAGGCAGAAATAGTGTCTACGGCCTTGAGGGTCTCCTCCATAGTCTCCATCTCCAGGCTTTGTTCAGCTTCCAGGGTTCTTGTTTGCTTGTCCTCTTTCGGTTCCTTGCCTGTGTCCTCCAAATCTTTGCCAGTCTCCTCTGTTTTCTTTTGCTTCTTCCTGGGTTGGGCTTGGATTTTACTTTTTTCCTTCAGCACTCCCTTAGGGTTCTTCTTCTCCTAAGGGAAATCAGAGTCCTCTTCTTCCGAAGAAATACTAATCAAGGGTTTTTTACTCTTAGAAGAAGAGGGTCTTGATTTCCTCATCTTGCTCCTCTCATACTCTAAGTCGTCAGAGCTTTCTTCATTTTCAGTCGAGGAATCATTATCTGAATCCTCCTCCTCCGAGAAATCAGAATCAAACATTTCTTCTTCCGAATCCATAGAGAGCTACATTCGATTGATTTTATTGGCCTTTAGATGATCATAAATGAGGACCATAAGTCCCTGGTGCATTGCAGTGTCACCCCGAGGATTTTCTTTATAAGCTTTTAGGGATGCATTCATAGAATAGAGCAAGAAATAAGGGAAATTCACCTTATCGTTATGCCTAAAATGATTTAAGAGGACAAAGTGATATCCATATACTTTCGTAAACCTGCCATCTAGAGTTATATACCTCATTAAAACAAAGAGAATTTCTTGCCAGGGCTTTGCAAAAGCCCTAGGCGGGTAATAGGTTCTGCTCAACTTTACCAGTCTTTTCTTCTCTTTCTCTGTGACCGAGTACCTTTCAATGGCTTCCCTGCTGACCTTCCTATCTCTGTAGAAATTGTAGCCCTCCCTTTTGAGTCCCGTAGCTTTAGCTATTAACTCTTCGTCAATTTCCACCAGTTGGTTGCCCATTTTAAGCTTTCCATTCTTCCAATTTTTGCAGAAGAAGCTGGTTATCTTTCCATCACGGCCATGGAGTCTCTCAAGGAAGCTCAAAAGACCACCCTTCTGCAAAATTTCCCACACCTCTTCTTTCTGTTTCCATTCCTTGCAACTTCCTGGCTCATATCTTCTCCTATTTCCGCCCATGGTGTTGTTTCTCACAGTCAAGTTCAGGTTACAGAGCTGGTGAAAACAAAAGCCCAGAAAGCATGCGTAGCATTATTGATTTGATAAGTTATAATGCACGTTCTGCTAATTTTGATGTTATAATGAGTAATTCCCTCATTATCGAAGTAACTCGAAGTGCTTACTTCAGTACATATCATAATTGCCTTGTCAATCAAGATTCTTTGGGGTACTTCGATATCTTTCATTTATTATGATTTGTCTTACATCTCCGGGAAGACCACTCTCACCTATCCACGTGGTTATTGTATCATTCTTCACCCCCACGTTTGCAGCCCAATCAGCAGGACAATTGGCCTCTCGATATATATGGGATATGTGGCATTTTTTGAAGGTTCTGATGATGTCAATGGTAGAAAAAATTATATTGTGGATCGACCAAGAGGGCTAAGAGATCCCATTGAGACACTTAATTATATTGTTGGAATCCCCTTCGATCCAGAGATGGGTACAGTTCCATTTTTTGGCTAGAATAATGCCTTGAAGGGCTGCCATAGCTTCCGCCTTATGATTGATTTGAATGCCAATAGGGATAGCAACCATACCTTTGCAAATGCCTCTGTCATCTCTGAGAATAGCTCCACAACCTGAAGGACCTGGATTTCCTTTGGCTGCTCCATCAAAATCGATTTTAAGCCAGCCATGGGGAGGGGTTTGCCATTTAACTTCAAGCCTTTTATTGTGGCTGATATTATGACCATCAGTGATCTTCATATTCCAGGCTCTTAAGATATTTGACTCCAAAGAGTTGTTTGAGTAACAAGAGACCTCCATAGTTCCCATATTTTCCTGAATAGCCCTTTGAATTTTTTGAAAAACAATGTCTTGATTTAAGGACACATCCCTAAAAATTCGGTTGTTTCTTTCCTTCCAGAGACCCCACAGAATGTGAGGCAGAGAGAGCTACCACATACACCTCAGAAAGGAGTTGGTCCAATGAATTTGCCAGGAAGAGAATAAATCTCTGATGTTACTAGGAAACACCCAAGCAAGACTAAAGCTTTTGAGGAAGCTTTCCCAAACAGAGGTTGAGAAAGAACAGTGGAGGGCAAGATGGTCCACTGACTCTTCCTCTTGAAAGCACAACACACACCTATTTGGAAGGGCAAAACCTCTGCATTTAAGGTTGTCAACAGTAAGGATCTTATTCTAGAGAATAGTCCAGAAGAACATATTGATTTTAGGAGTTAGCCCTTTTAACCAAGCTTTAGACCAGAAAGGATTCATAGGAGGGGAGGGGGAGAGGATACGATACATCAAAGATATAGTAAAGGTACCTTTGGGGTTATATCTCTAGATCAGGGAATCCTCTTCCTTATTCAGCCTGATAGCAGATAGATGGGTTTTAAGCTTGGAGAGACTGGGATGAATACTATCAATGTTCTGCCAGTTGTTCCCATCCCAGTAATCTGCCATTGAGGTACCAAAAGAGCCAATACAAGACGGGGCATGGGAAGCCCACTCATAGAAATCCATTAGGGGTTTGTCAAAAAGCCAGGGATCCTCCCAGAATCTCACTTTTCTACCATTTCCAAGTTTCCATGTCACACCTTTAGCAAACACCTCTTTACATTTAGAAACATGGTTCCAGATATGAGATCCATTTATACTAAGATCCGAATTAAGAAAAGAAGATAGAGAAGAGGATAGAAGAGAATACTTACTTCTCCAAATTTTGCACCATTCAGAATCAGAGTTAAACCATCTCCAAACTTGTTTTGACAAGAGAGCTTCATTTAAAGTGCGAATCCTCCTAAGCCCCAGACCACCTTTGCTTTTTGGCTTGCAGACCTAATCCCATGCCACCAAGGACATTCTTTGCTTTTCCTCCACCCTAGACCATAGGATTCTTCTTTGAATTTTCTCAATAGCTTTAGCATACTTGACTGGAATTTTGAATAAGCTAAGAGCATAAATGGGGATACTTTGAAGAGTAGCCTTAAGAAGAAGGAGCTTACCAGCTTGACTAAAGAGAGCCCCTTTCCAACCTGCAAGTTTTTTGTGAAATTTATCAACCAGCAAACTCCAATAGGAGTCAGGAGGGGCAATCCCCATGGGGAGACCAAGGTAGGTAGCAGGAAGGTCAACAATCTTACACTCCATAATTCTGCTGATCCTTTGTTGTCTTCTCTCCGGAGTGTTAATGAAAAAGACATCACTTTTGGCCCAGTTAATAAGCTGCCTCGTTGTAGAAGCATATTTACACAAGGTATTCTTCAGAACTTTAGCTTCTAAGATGCTTGAATCCCCCATAATTATTGTATCATCAACAAACTATTGGTGTGAACAAATAAGGTCATCAGAAGAAGGTTGGAGACCCTTAAAGGATCCTATCTGCACCAAATTTTCCATGGTTCATCCAAAGCATTCTGCCATAATAATGAATAGGATGGGGGAGATAGGATCTCCTTGCCTAAGACCTCTCGAAGCTTGGAAAAAGGTTGAAGGAGAACCATTGACAAGAACAACAAAGGATGCAGTAGTGGTAAGTTGGGATAAAAGATCCACAATTGTTGGGGCAAACCCAAAAGCAGTAAGGACTCTCTGTAGAAGAGACCAGTCCACCCTATCATAGGCTTTGGAGAGATCTAGCTTAAGGATGAGACCCTGCTTCTTCTCTTTAACAAGAGAGTGAATATTCTCATGAACAGTAATAGTGGAATCGAGAATTTGTCTTCCAGGAACAAACCCATTCTGCTGGTGTTTAATAAAAGCTAGGAGAATAGACAAGAGTCTAGAGGTCAGGACCTTAGATATGATCTTGTAAAAGGAATTGCAGAGGCTAATATGTTTGAACTTGTCCAGAGAATCATCACCTTGAATCTTGGGGATAAGAGCAATAAAAGTACCATTTATTTCCTTCAAGAGTTTTCTAGCCCCAAAGAATTCCTTAACCCCATTAGCAACATCAGTCCCAATAATGTCCTAGAATTCTTGAAAAAAGAGCATTGGGAAGCAATTAGGACTAGGAGCTTTGTTTCCATCAAAAGAGAAGACAACATTTTTAATTTCTAAGGTGGAAGGAATGGAAGCGAGAAAAACATTATTTTGGGCATCAATGAGACGAGGAATGTTCTGAAGAAAAGAGGACTGAGCTTCAACATCCAGACTTTGATCCCTCGAAAGGAGGTCCAAGAAATACCTCTTAGCTTCATTCCTTATTTCATCTTCCTTGACCAACTCCCCACTATCCACAACTAATTTGTTCATCTTGTTGGCAGCTTTATGTTTGATAGTTGACATATGGAAGAATCTTGTATTCTTGTCTCCTTCCTTGAGCCATTTGCATCTCGATCTCTGCTTCCAGAACATTTCCTCTTTAGTTATAATATCGTGGTATTTCTTAAGAATCTCATTCTCCTCAGCTATAGAAACAGTACTAAAACCATCTTTCTGGATCTGATCTTGTATCTCTTTTAGATTTTCCTGAATTTTACTCTTAGCCTCAAATATATTCCCAAAGCTGTTCTTATTCTAGATTCGGATGTTGTCCTTCACACTTTTGAGCTTCTTAACCACTTTGAACATTGCCATTCCCTCAACTTGGATACTCCACCATTTTTGAATATACCTTTTAATATCAGGGTGAAGAGTCCACATTTTTTCAAATCTAAAGGGATAGTTTTTTCTTTTGTTGATCAAATCAGCATTAAAAGTAATTGGAAAGTGATCGGAACCAACCCGAATATGTGCAGATAAAGAACAGAAATACTGACTGTACCAATCATCAGAAATAAGAGTTCGGTAAAGGCACACTTGAATAAGGTCATTACCATTTCTTCTATTTGTCCATGTGAAATTACAACCTTGTATCTCCAAGTCATTAAGAGCTAGAGAATTAATGAAATCCATGAGAGCCATTTTACTTTCCAACTAAGGCGGGCTGCCGCCAAATTTTTCCTCCTCTTTTAAAGGCATATTGAAATCCCCCATAACTATCCAACTTAGATTTTTGAAACTTTCCCTAGCCTGTTTTATCCTTTTCCAAAAAGAGTTTCTAGCCTTTAAGGTATTAGGAGCATAAATGTTTGTGAGAACCCATGAAAAACCATCTTTAAGATGCTCAAATTTGATACAAGAAAAATTACCTTCCTGAATAATGACCTAGCCTTTAACAGTGTTATGATTCCAGATGGTAGCAATGCCTCCAGAAGCACCCTCAGAACTTCCCCCACTAATTTTACCATTTTTGAAAAACTTCAAAGATTCAACTTTTTCTCTACTCATTTTGGTTTCTTGAATGAGAAAAATGTCAGGATTGCTGTCTCTTATCATATTCCTAATAATATCATGTTTATGGGGATTGTTTAGACCCCTTAAATTCCAAGAGATTATCTTCATAGTTACTTACCGATTCCCAGCTCCTTGAGAGTTTTCTAAGTTCCATCTGCTATGTTCTTGCTGGCCTCCATGTCTCTAACTTTGTGATTAGATGGTCGCCCTGGGGAAGAGGAGATGTATCCCACATCAACTTGAGCAATTCTGCTAGATTTCCTAATCAAGGATATCGAGGGTGTTGCTACTTTCTTACTCCTGTGTTTAGGCTGCTTCCATTCCATTTCTGACACAGGAGCCACTTCCGAACTGGTTAGGATTTTGGAAATTTCATCTTCATTACCCCATTTAGGAGTTCTGGACTCAGTTGAAATAATGTTTACTGTTCTTGAATGCTGATCCGAATCCGAAAGACTCAATCCCAAAATTGCACACTTTTGGGCTTCTTGTATTTCAAAACTAGGTATGGCTACAGAAGAGTCTGTCCTTTCAACTTGTGGATCTGGGATCTCACCTTCCTCCGGTTGATAGTCTCTAGCTTCTACTGCCTAATTTTCATATGTGTCATCCACCACTTCATCTTTTGCTTTTGGAGGATCATTCTGATCATTCAAATCCATTTTCTGCATAATTTTTATGGGACTTGCTTTGGTTGTTTCATTCCTATCCGCCTCCTGAATAGTGGGGCTGAGGATAGAGTTTGAGGCTTCCTTTTGTTTCCCCAAAGGAGAAAAGTGATTTGGATTTTTTTCCTTATTTTCTGTGTTTTTAACTTGCCACACCCTTTTCTCTAGCATATTCTAGCTTTCAATCTGAGGTTTTAACTAATTAGGCTCCACCTTTTGCTTTTTTGGATAAGATTTTGCCCAATGACCTACCTTCTTACAATGAAAACAAGCAAAAGGAATAGTTTCATATTCTATATGTTGCTTCCAGGTTCTCAGTTTTGAAACTAGATCAATCTGTTCCGGCATATCTGCCTCAGGGGCTACTCCAACATAGAACCTTGCATGGGTTAATCTTCTTTTTGAACCAGTGACTGGGTCAATAGAAAGTAGCTCACCAAAAGAACTTTCTATTCCAGAGAAGATGCTTTCTGCCCAATACTTGAGAGGCAATCCTGGGAGTTTTATCCATACTGGAGCCTGTGCTAGAATAGAATCATTCATATTTAATTTTGGATGCCATTTTCTTAGAACCAGGGCTATCTTTCCCACCATCCAAGGACTTCTGCGCAAGATTTTAACCTTATCTTCTTCACATGAAAAAGAGAAAGACAGAAGACCTTTGGGAAGAGCTGAGACCTCTACATTTCCTTTTAGTGCCCATTTTCGATTAACAAAGGCCCTAACAACTTCAATATTTGGGCGTGGACCCATAAACTTCCCTACCAAGGAGTTCAACATACTGTTCATATTATGGTCCAGAACCTGGTCAGGGATGGAGATAGCAAACTTACCACCAGAAGGGTCAGAAATGTTCTTAACAGGAGGAAGGGAGGATTTACCAGTTGGTCTAGATCCAAAAAGGGAAGACCACTTTTTTCCCTCTCTCCTGTTATCCACGGAGTCAACAAGTGGCATAGGCCCCCCATTGGACCCTACCCCCAGATGACCTGAGGAATCCGCTGTCACGACAAACAGAGTACCACCGGACTGTGAGTCAGCAACCGAAACTAGGAGGTCTGGGGGCTTGTCCTTATCTTCCTTAGGACCAACACCATTGATCTGGCCGCTCTCACCGTTGGAACTAGGGTTCTCACCTTGATGGAAATTTGAATTTTGAGCTCTCGCTCCTCCCTCTCCTCCCGCTCCTTCCATCTTGTTTCCTGCCACTGTTAAACAAAAGGATGTGAGAAGTTTTCTAAACCTAGATGTTATGTTCTTAAGGTACATTAATTTCTAAATGGAAAATATAAATGTTGACTGTAATGATTTTAACAAATAAAAGGAACAATGTGTCTCTCCAAGACAGACTTTTGAGTAAGCTCCCTAATGCGGAGGAGGATAACTGTCATCTCCCTTCTCCTATCTCCTCAAAGGAGGTCTATATGGCGGTCTTTCTGATGAATGCTTTCAAGACTTCAGGCTCGGATGGCTTCCCCCCAGCATTCTTCTAGGATTATTGGGACATCGTTAATTATAATGTTATTAATGCAGTGAAAGAATTCTTCAAGACTGGGAAATTACTGAAAAAACTGAATAACACCTACATTGTTCTTGTCCCCAAGTCATCAAACCCCAAATGCATTAAGGACTTTCGACCCATAAGCCTCTGCAATTCTATCTACAAAATCATTTCCAAGGTCCTTGTGAATAGAATCAAGCCCCTTTTGGAAAAGTTTATTAGTCCTTCCCATAAATGTTTTGGCCCTGGTCACCAAATTCTGGATGTTGCCATTGCCACTCACGAAATAATCCACTCCATGGATAGGAACAAAATCCTAGGTATGCCTTTCAAGATCGACATTTCAAAACCTTATGATAAAGTCAACTAGTTCTTTTTATTTAAAACTCTCTCAAAACTGGGCTTCAATCAGAAGGTTGTTGATATGATTTGGGAATGTGTTACTCCGGTCCAGTTCTTGGTCTTGATCAATGGGACCCGTAGGGGCTGTTTTAAGGCTGAAAAAGGTATTCGACAAGGAGACCCCCTACCCCCTTATCTTTTCATCATGATTGCTGAAGTATTGAGTAGGAATGTGGTTGATATGATGATCAATGATAGACTGCAGGGATTCAAAGTTACTTCTACGATCCCCCCTTAGTGATCCAACAATTTGTTGATGATACCTTTCTGTTTGGTATGTCATCAATAATTGAGGCCAAACTATGGAAAAAGTTATTGGCAAATTATGCCAATGCATTAGGACAATGTGTAAATTATGATAAGAGTAATCTCTTCTTCGTCAACACCTCTGATGACCTTCAACTTAAAATCCTCTCTATATTGGGGTGTAAGACTATTGCTCTTACGGGGACTTACTTGGGTATCCCCCTCACTGTTAAAAAAGTCACCCTTGCTTTTTGGAATACTACCTGTGAGTGGATACAGAAGAAATTTGCTGGTTGGAAAGGGAAATTCCTTATTAGTACGGGCAAGCTTCAACTCCTTGCTGCTTCCATCCAGGGCATCCCAGTGTACTTCCTTTCCTTGTTCAAATTATATGGTGCTATGGGGGAAAAACTTGAGAAGATCCAAAGAACCTTCCTACGGATGGGTATGGAGAAAAAAAGATGCCTTTCTCTGGTAAATTGGGACACTGTTTTCTTACCCAAATCCATGGGAGGACTTGGTATCAAAAAGATAAATGCCTTGAATAAGGCTTTAATTGCAAAAGTGGGATGGACCCTAGCTAAAGGTGAGGCAGAATGGTGTAACATTATCAGGGCCAAGTACCTAGAAAGGGAGAAATTCTATTGTAACTTGAATACTGGTGACCTTCCTCAGGGGTCTAAACTATTAAATAACATCTTGAAAATCAAACCGGTTATTAGAGAAGGACTGAAATGACAGATTGGAAATGGTAGGAAGATTAAGTTCCAGGAAGACACTTGGGTGGATGAAAAACCTTTGGCAGACACTCGATTCTGCCAAATTATGTATCAACTAAAGGAGCACCTAGGGGAATACATTGTTGATTATATGGAACTGGGAAGAGGAAGATGTAAGAACATTTCCTAGATCTCTCTAATCAACCCAACCTATTACCCATTTCTCTAGAGCTGTAGGATCTTATGCTAGAATGAAAAATTCTCCTAGCTCCCTAGGAAGACAGATTCATTTGGAAGGGGACCCAGTCGGGGGCTTTCTCGATCAAATCTGCTTACAGATAGCTCCTGAGACCCACTTGTGATGTTGAGTGTTGGAGGAAGATATGAAACTCACAACTGATCCCTAAAGTCAACTTCTTTTGGTGGTCCCTAATGCATGGAAAAATCTTAACTCAGGACAATCTAAAAAGGAGGGGTTTCCAACTTTCTAATAGATGCATTCTATGTAAAGTTGAAGAGGAAACAATTGACCACCTTTTCATCCACTGCCCCTTCACTAGACACTTGTGGACCATTACTCTTGAAAAATGTAGTCTGCAATGAGTTTTTCAAGATACCATTAATCAGTTTGTAACTGGATGGACTCCCCCCTCCCACCACTCCCCGATCCTCCAATTATGGAGGCAAATCCCGTCACACATCTATTGGGGGGCCTGTAAAGAAAGAAACAACAAAATTTTTAGAGATGATGAAGCCCTCCCAGATAGAGTCTTCTGCAATTGCCTCAAAATAATTTTAGAAAATATATCTCTGACTAAGTGGAAAACCCCCACCAGTCCTCCTAATTCGATGCAGAGAAAAATTGCAGAATTGTGGAAGATCCCCCTAGAGCTTGAAGTCTTCAACAATAGTGCAAAAATCAAAAGGAAAATGACCAAATGGTTAGCCCCAAAACCCCATTGGTACAAACTGAACTTTGATGGGTTTGCCCAAAATGTCTGCCAAGCTAGAGGTGAACTCATCCATGACCATTTAGGGAATTTTGTTGCAGCATACGCAGGCAACCTGAAGAACCATACCATCACTCAGGCCAAGGGAACAATACTCCTATTAGGTCTGAGATTTGCCACATCCATTGGCATTAAACATTTGAAAATTGAAGGCGACTCGTAGATCATTATGGAAGTGCTGAGTGGTAGATCTGTTCTTGAGTGGAAGGTGGATTCCATTTTGAGGGATGCTAGGATGCTTCTGGCTAACCTTGATGGCTTCACCATCCGCCATATCTTCAGAGAAGGGAATGTTGCTGCAGACTCTATGGCGGCAGTGGGAAGGCTGCAGAATGGATTACGATGCCGGAGGAACCCCAATTTACTGCCAATAATCACCAAGGTGATCTTCGAGACTGAAAAAACCAAGTCTAATGATGAACCCATATAACTATTACCAGATGAAGAGAGCCAATTTTTAAATTTTGAATTTGGAGGGGAAACCCGACCATCATGGGTTGGGTCTGCCACGTAGCTACGGATGGCCTTGAAATCACCTTCAAAAGGGGCTTAATAATGATGATAGTACTGATATCAGGAATGGTAATTTCCTAATTATCATTCAGACGAAGTTTATTGGTGATGATAAAGGTGAAAGTTGGGATAGGTCAAATCAGATTGGTTGGATTGAGGGTTCACACGAGTATAGTAGATTTCATGAATGTAAAATATACTTAGGCATAATTTACAATAATCACACCATTTATTGCATGATTTTATCTCAGGATTGGTAGAGTTTTTATCACAACTCTGCTTTTGCTCTGGTTCGGCTTTGTGCTTCTAATACCCTATTTCTCCTCTGCTATGCTAAGCTGGAAGAAATGACCAAGGGGGGTGATAGGCTAAGACTAGAACCTGACAAAACTGACGAATTTAAAGCTAAGTTGGCGGTGTGGTTTGTCTGTTCATAAGGTGGGATCGACAAATTGATGGAAAGCATGAAAGAGAATGATGAGAGACTATCTAAGAAGTTTGTGCCTTCCTAGGAGGATAGAAGGGTTACCATGGGGGGTATCTCCTTCAAAATAAATGAAGAAGTAATTTCCCAAGCGACGGGACTGTCTATGGAGGAGAGGAAATGGAAGAAACAAAGCCACATTTTGGATACCACCAGCTTGAATCAGTTTTTTTGTGAAGGTGAGAACCCAGTGAAGAATGTGGGCGGCTTCAACTGGGAGGAGCTTCTGCCACCGTGGAACGAGGTCCGCTATATCATTATAAAATACTTCACCCTGTAAGGAAGGTATGGAATCTTTTACTATTACCACCTCCCTTTCCTTAACCACCTTAGAAACAAAGATATATCTCCATTCCATTTTTCCTACTTCATTCGCTGGATTCAAATGTTAAGGATATTGTCGAGGCCAAGAAAAAAGGAAAAGACTTCCCCATTCTTCACCAAGGCCTCATCCTTCGTCTCTACAAGTTCCAACTGGCCCTTTGCCCACCCCGCACTATCTACATCCAAAATGTGGCTGAAAACCGTCCCCTTGCTATTGCTACTGATAAACCCGATACAAGCCCTCCTCGGCTTCCTGAAATTGGTTCCTGCAGTAAGAAAAAAAAAGCATCCTCCAGAGGATGTTAGAACCCCTAAGAAAGTTAGAATCCATGAGATTGATTGTGATGTGGAAATTACGGATGAGGCCAACACCCCCCATCATTCTATAAGATTGGCCTCCAAACCCCTTGAAAAATCGCTAAGAGACCCCTCCTCTTCCCATGAAACTGGGAATTCCATCCCCTTTGAGAATGTGGACCTGTTTCAGTTTACCTCAACCCCCCACTCTGTTAGCTCCACCCATGCCTCTAAAAGCCCTAATAATTCCATGAGTCTGACCCCAAATCCTTGACAAATTCTCCCTCCCCGACTCTCAAGTTCGAGACTATGATGGTGGTGGAGAAAGTGAGCAGCATAAAGGAGGAGGAAGACAACAACTTGGTGGAGTTGGATAAGAAAGTGGAGGGTTTATTTGATAATGTGCAGGAAATCACCAGCAAAATGGAGGCCATGGAAAACAAGCTCTAGGACGTCTCTAGATTTGCTTTGAACATGATGTATTGCTCAACATCCACTCTGTGCTTTTGAAGGAAAGTTCTACCAAAGGAAAAAGCAAGGAAGACGATGACTACAGGGCCCTTAATTTTCAAATTCCTCACCAAGGAATGGGCTAGGAAGCTTCTCCCCAAGAGGAGCCATGGAAAAAAGAAATAGTCTATTTCTATGTCTTAGACACCCAGTTTTTTGTTCGGCCCTAGTAGCCTCCAAGCTGATAGTCTTAATTTATGTTTATATATGAACTTATCTACCTGTTGCCCTGTGTGGCAAATGCTTAAAATGTTTTATTAAGAATTTAATATATCTACTGAACTTACATAGAATGATCATGGTTTTTGATAGGGGAAAGTAAGAGGGCTATAATTTTGCTGATGATCTATTGATAGTTGGCTTGCCACTATTTGTTTGTTCTATTTCTGGGTCAACCCGCTTGTTTTGGCTGCTTTTAATATAAAAAACAAATAAGTTGATTTCATGAGCTTAAAATATATAATTAATGTTCAATTCATAATAACAATAGTTTTGAATTGTTTTTAAAATTATATTTATTAGTTTACAATTGATTTTAGGACCAATAATGTGTGCAAAGGAAAGTAATGTGTCCTTTTTTACAATATAGAATTTTGTAGGAGCTTTTACTTTTTATAACGTCTTCACGATTTTTGGACTCTTCCCAACTAAAATGGCTTTATAATTCACTCTTTCTAATTGAAGTGTCTTCATGGTTGTGGATCATTAGCTTCATAATATCATTTTTTTCAACTAAGATGCCTGTTAGAGTTATCATGTATTAGCTAATAATTATTTATTTAATTATTAGTCTATTATCCTCTACACTTGAGCTAAACTTAGGCATTTAATAATATTGTAGGTATTTAATAATTATTCTAATTATTAAACACACATTATCCCTTTAGGGTTTCTTTAGGGTTGGACAACTTTAGGGTTGCATAATCTCCTTTTATAAGGATTGTATTGTATTTCTTTATTCATTCCCTCTGTGATCTTCAGAGCCATTATTTCTTTTTTGCCTCCATTCTTCTCTTGTGATAGGTATTTTTCTTGTAGGTGTTCTTGGGATCTCTGAAGTTGTATTTCTCAACTTCTTCATGGTATCAGAGCCTACATTTGTTGCTACTTGTTCCTGATTTTTTAGAAGAGTTTTTTTAGAGGTGTTTCAATATTTTTAGAGTTTTTTTAATTTTGAATATGGTCATTTTGGGCTCAAACGGACCTCATTATTGAGCTCAGAACACCCCAAACCCCCCATTTTCATATAAAATTTGTCCAATTTGGACAACTTTGGCCTCTGAATTTTTTGGGGGGGTTTTGCCCTTTTTGGGTACGAATTTTGAGAAATTTCAATAAAAAATAAAAAATTATTAAATTGGGGGCATTTTTATGATATATTCAGGCCGAAATGCTAAATAGCCCACCAGCGACAACCCTACCGCCGTCAGATTTTCTTTTCTGGTCCGACCTTATTTTTCCAGCATCGGTTTCCTTTTCTGACCGACATTAAAAATTTTTGGTGAGCTTTTCCTGAAGAGAGATTTTTTGAGGTGTATTTTGCCAGCAAGGTGATTTTTTTCCGACAAGGAGGATTTTTTTTCAGGCACAGGGAAATATTCTCAAAATATTTTGTTGACATCAACATGACGTCAGTAGTACGGAAGCACTTCATGGCCCTTGAGACCCTCTTTGTGCCCTAAAAGAGGTGTTTTTTTCTTTTGGCCATAACTTGGGCATACGATATTGTTTTTTGGAAAATGAGACATCATTGGAAATCTGGTTTTGGCTACTTTCCAAATTTGTGGGTTATATCACGTATTTTTGATGCTAGTACATTCAACAGCCATTTGAAGTTAGAGGTGTTGTTTTTAGTCCCGAGCTTGTATCTTTTCACCAATTTCTCCATTTTTCGCAATTCTAGTAGCATTGGGACGATGTTTCAGAGCTCTTCACAACCATCCATGCACTTTTTCTAGATTTTACTCAAGATACATTTTATTCAGCTTTTCGTGTTTTCACACTCTAGTGAATTACTTGGACATATGACATCATGGAAACTTCTCATTTGTGTGGGATGACTTGTTTTTGGTTGTTCTTCATTTATTTCCAGTCTTATGTATTTTTTTGACATTCTTATTTTTTTGTAAGTATTTTTGTTTTTGCAAACGCACTGAGATAAAGTGCCACTATACCTTGCATGCTTGGGATCTTGCAAATCTTGTGGCTTATTGTACTCGCACTCCATTATAAAGTGCCATAGGCGGCTTGATGTTTGCCTTTGTTTGCCATCTACCTTCATCACGTGAGTGTTCCTTCCATGACATTAGCCTCATGATGTGTGTCAAGTGAGTGTTCCTTCCACGACACTAGCCTTTATATGTGTTTGTACTTTTTGTTGCGCTCTTGATGTTCCTGGTTCTTCATCATGCAGTTTTTCTTGGCATTCAGTTTTAGTGTACCTGTCATCTCTCCCTTGTCAACATTATGGGGGGGTTTCTCCTATTGGTTGTTGGTTCTAATTCTTCCTTGGTTCATTGGAGTGATCTATGTATTCAATATTTGTTCCTATGTACTAGGCGGATGCAGTGGCTAGTTACCTATGCATTTCAGTGAGATGGATCATTTACCACATGGACACTCTTTCTTTCCTTTTCTTGGAGGCAACCTTCCATCTTCGATTGATCAACCCTTCAGACTTTGGTGTTTTTGCCATTTGTGTCTTCGGGTTCAAACGTTTTCCTTTATTTGCCATCTGATTTGAGTAGTGTTATTTTAGGGCACTCATGCAGATTATAGTCTTCTCTACTTGATCATCTTCCATTTTGGTGGAGGTTCTTCAAATTGACAATTATTCTTCAACAGTGTTTGCAACTTCATGCTTCAGTGGTGTTCTTCATGTTCATCCTTTGTTCCTTTTTATCTAGGACATTCTCTTGTTTGGAGGATTCTTCAGTCCTTCACTTGTATTTCTCTCTTTAGGAGAGGAGTTTTTCCCATGAGGTTTTATCCTTTTCTCCAGTTGTGAGAGATATTTTGTACTTGGGTACCTCATCATGCCTAGTTGCTGGGACCCATTGTTACTTTCATGCATTTTTTAGTCCTTAGTTGTTTTTAGCTACTCCCTAAGTTCATCTTAAGGGGGGGTGTTAGAGTTATCATGTATTAGCTACTAATTATTTAATTAATTATTAGTCTATTTTCCTCTACACTTAAGATAAACTTAGGCTTTTAATAATATTGTAGGTATTTAATAATTATTTTAATTATTAAATACACATTATCCCTTTAGGGTTTCTTTAGGGTTGCACAACTTTAGGGCTGTATGATCTCCTTTTATAAGGATTTTATTGCATTTCTTTATTCATTCCCTCTCTAAATGATAATCTTTTTCTTTAGAGCCATTATTTCTTTTTTGCCTCCATTCTTCTCTTGTGACAAGTATTTTTCTTGTAGGTGTTCTTAGGATCTCTGAAGTTGTATTTCTCAACTTCTTCAATGCCTTTGCAATTCTTAATTTTTTTAATTTAAATACATAAGAAAAAATTAAAAACACATCAAAACAATTAATAATTAAATGTGCTAACACAATATAAAACAAAAGTAAGAGAAATGATAATATGCAATTTGTTTATGTGCAATGGTTAATTTAAATAGGACGGTTTTGTAGAGACAAGAAGTGCATATTTTGCATGTTTCCAGCTCATTTTGCACCCAATTTAATGCTTTCCCATGTAAACATGAATCTGGACAATTTTTATACAATTTTGAATCCTAACTCACCTTTAAGATTATGCCACATGCCCAAAATTGAAACGTTTGGGGAAATGGGTTCACTAGCTTAAACATGCAAACTAGGAATTATTTCCAATCCTAACATTGATTGGAGAACAATTAACTAGTCTCAACTTTAGTCCCTTAGGAGATCTGAGCACTTGTGATTAATTGTTCTCCTTTTTATTGATATGATTGGATATAAAATGATGGAAGAACTAGGTAAAGTATTAGGAAATTGACAAGATAGAACATAAATAAAAATATGCAAAACAAAAATTCAACTCAAAAGCATAGATATAGAAATGAGATATAGAGAGGAACTTGCCATTGAAACTTGGAGCTAAAAGTGCCAGTCAAGTGTGATACGTGCCCTAGACCTAAAGGTGTTTTTGTTAGCTAAAACTTTAGATTTTAGATCAATATATCCTAAAGATAACCCCCTCCAAAATTCAACCAAAAAGTGTCAATCACATGTGCAAATTGTTGAATATTAGGGGTTTTCGCCTATTCAAAATTTCAAATTGTATGTCTTAATTTGCACTCTACAACTCACCAGCTTTTGGAATTCATATCTATAACATGCACAAAAAATTAGGGAAAGTATTGTGTTAAATAGGGGATTTCCTAAGTCAAACCCTAATTAGGAATTAACCTTTAATACAACTATGTTGATTAGAAATGAGAGCTTACCCCTGGTAGGGAAGAGGTTGAAAACCCTAAGAAAATGTTGAATTAACAAATGATACTTTTTTTTATGAATATTCTTGCCTTGAAGCCTCATGAAAGGTTGATGTTTATTAATAGGATTTAATGTGTGCCTTCATCATGGAGGAGCACATAAAATTGATCTTGATTGCTAACTTGAATACTTTAATGCTTAACTGTAGATCTCTCCTCTAATGCCTTGAACATGCCTAATTAATTTTCTCAATTGGAGTGATAGGAAATGAATGCTTGTAGAGAGATGTTCATATGATGGGATGATATTTGTATTTATACACAACTCACATGTTTTGTGTTGAAATTTTGAAGAAGGCTAACATCAGTGAGCAATTTGTTGCTCTACAATTTATCGATTGTTAAGGATTCAAATTTGGGCCCATTTTGACTATACCATAGCGCTAGGTGTCATAGATCAGGAGGACTAGGGCACTAGGCACTATAGCTCTAGTTTTTTTATTCACTATAGCTTAGGATTATGCTAGGCTTCCAGATTTGGCCATGGAATGAGCACAATCAGTCATGAATCAAGGACATGAGGGACTACCAAAGTGAGCCTAGAATGAGTGTGAAATTGTAAAGGAATGCAGTTTATGAAACTACATTTAGAAGTCTATATATGACCTTACACACATACTCTTGGTAAAGTATTAGGATAGCATCAGAAGAATTCCACCAATAAATTAAAGAGACAAGACAACACCAAGCCCCCAAGAATTAGGATCTTATTAGTCTAAAATATCAAGGTAAAATGAGAAACACAATTAACATAGCTACACATACACATCGAGCATGGAAGAAAAAAGATGGATATGAAATCTAGGTCTAGTAAGGTCTTCTTAGTAGGAGCCATAAGAGATGAGAGAGAGAGGTCTAGGAAGTTATGTTATGCCAGTTGACTCTTGCAAATGAAGATTACAAAGTAAAATATTTGTTTGCTAAATAATCTTTAAAAAAGTGACTACAAAATGGGTGTTGCGAAATGCACCGAACACAAAGATTAAAAAAACCTCTATTTGCTAGGTAATCCAAAAATATGACTACAAAATAGGTGTTTTAGTGTGCACCAAACATATCATGGTGTGTGATAAAGGTGTACAAACCAAACTTGTGGTGTGTGCACAAAGTGTATATAGTGGAGTGTATGTCCCCACATTGAAGTGATTGTGTATGCCTTACTGGGAGCAATTTCTTTAAGTAGCATAAATATATCTAAAAAACAAGCATGTTACAAAAGTGAAATGCCCCCAAGCATAGGCAAATCAAAGGTGATGGTTAGAAGACATGAAAGAGCACATAAGAGATCCATTATCTCGTGTCAATATGCACATCAAATAAATCATGTATATCAAGTATGATTTTTTTGAATTGACATCATCCCCAAAAGGTAGTGGAACTATAAGCACAATATAAGAAGAGAACATAGACAAACATAGGTGTCTTTTTGGGTCAACATGGAAGACACCAAAAAGATCTCAATGCTTTTTTATCATCCCCAGGTAGATAACAGAAAAACACATTTACGATAAGATCATAATTACGACATAACATGCATGCAACATATAGAAGAATGATGATACAAATAAAATAATGTTAGGAAAAGGTCGTTCTCTATGTAGCCTTGCCCAAACGAAGCAACAAGGGTCCAAAGAGACCTTAACAAATACAAAGACACACCAAGCATCACATTGTGAGGGGTCACATTACATGAAATAAAACACATAAAAGAAAGAATCCACTGCACAAATGTGTTAGTCTAGCATATCACCCACCTCCCAATATTTCTCAATATCATTTAGAGATGATGGAAAAAATTCCAAAGGAGCTACATCTAGTACAATTAATGGAGATCTCTCTAGTGCCAAATAGGGTCCATGCTCTAATGATGGATCACTATGTGTGTCACCAAGAGATAGAAATAAAGCTTTTGAAAACATGGAAGATAAATCATCATAGCATTGTTAACATCCTCAGCTATCTCATCAGAATCATCATCTAACTTGATAATAATAGGAGGTTTGATGCAAGGAGGATAATAAGAAGAGGTAGTGCAAAAACAATGGATGGGCAACAATGGTTCACAAGTAGTAAAAAAATAATATTCTTTGAATATTCTATAGGAACAATCTACTGTTGTATTGATTTTTACAACTGGAAAATTATGCAGGTGAATCAAATATTTCAATAGGAACAAAATATTTGTCAGAAAACATTGTCATTGATATACAAAATAGATTAACCTTTGAATAGATTTACATTGAGTTTTAGAACACTCACTTACATGTATAACTTGATGTTAAGATGAGTTGCATACCATTGTACATATCTATAGCGTTGTAAATTGTACGCACTTGCTAGGGTGGTACAATTTCACACCTAGTTTAGCACCCGCCTTGGCGCATTTTGCATTTTGCATTGCATTTCCCCTTTAGCACTTAATTAATTAAATTAATTAGGTCCAAGGTTCTATTTTATCATCTCCCATATCATAAAGTTGGGCCCTTTTCATTAAAGTGTGCCCCTTTCATTTTATTCTTCCAATACATCATTTAATCTAAAACCCTAATTAGGTACTATTTTGAACTTTAAGGCCTGATTTCGGGGGTCAAAACATCTTGAAATCAGCTGTAACTTCAGGATTCTCTCTAAAATCATCATATCCGATGGCCCTGAAAATTTGGTGAAAAGTTGTCAGGACCATGGCGCCCGGAGAGGACCATGGCACACAGAGTGCACACGGTCCTGGACATTTTTCCCGAAATTTTAGGAGCATGATCCAATCATAAAATAAAGCTTAACCCCAAGAAATTGGTGGGAGATTCAATCTCTAAGTCGGCCTAAAGTGAAATTAAGACCTAGGGTTTCCTATATAAAGACTCTCTTTTCTCAATTGAAAGCATAAGAGACATATAAGGAAGAATCATGAATGGAGACAACAACAACAAGCAACAAGAAGGAAGGCATTGTAGCAAAAGAGAAAGTCTTGTGGGATCTTCAACAACACTCAACATCCATTAATCAAGCATTCAATTTCATTCATCAACTTAGGGCTTTGAAGACATAGAAGAACAATAAGAGATCACCGACTGAAGATTGGCTTGTACCCCTCCCTTGGGGTTGGGTATGGTTTCATGTTGTTTTCATGTCTTTGCACAAGCTTCATTATATCCTTTGCACTCATGCTTTAGATCACTTTGTATCTTGATTTAGAGCCTTTTACTTTGTCAATTACAAGCAATTAGGGTTTACTTTGTAGGTTGCTCTAGTTTGCTTACTTTCATTTTAGGATCTTGCACACACACAAGGTCTGCACACACAACTTTTACTATACAACTTGGCTATTCGTGGAGGTGGAAATCACCAAGGCGGGGGTTTGACTAAGGCAAAACCCTATATAGCCACCTACAACCCTTTTCAGATATAAGTGCAGATTTTCAAATTCGAAGGACGCCGCAAGTTGCAGATCCGATGGAAGCGGACTGAGACAAAACTTCACACCAAATTCCAACCCAGGAAGCTAGGACAGGGGCATGGGGCACCCTGGTCCTACCAGGACAGGGGCGCTGGGCGCCCTGGTCCTTGTCCATTTCAGTGAATTTTGGCAATTTTAGAGGTAGCAGCTTCAGTATTTCAGGCTTCCGGCTTCAGCAGCAGATCTTGTAGAATCAAATCCATTCAAGGTACACATTTACATTTCTCCTCTTATCCTTACAATTGTTCATCATTAAATCTCAATTCTACAATCTTGTGCTCAAAGTTACTAGTTCATACTTACACTTTAGGGTTAATAGTTGAACTTGCATCATTCTATCTATTATTTGCAACAAAGGAATAGAAATCCTAATAGGTAGCCTGTGGCTCTCTCTTCCACAAAAATAAGTAGCCAATTGTGTGATACCTCTAGGCTCTTTTGTATTCCACAAGTGTGTGATTGAAAGTGAGATTAGGGCATGTTTGCTTAGTGTCACTTTTTCGCCCACACATTTTTTGGTGAACCTGACGTGAATTCCAATCTTCTCTAATTCTGATTTATGTTTTCAAATTTGAGTGTTTATGCTATTTCAAATTCAAATTTGTATTTACAAGTTTTAATTTTTTGCAAGATTCAAAAATTTAGAGGAAGTTTTTGCTAAAACTTTTCAATTCAAAGTTGAAATTGTGGATAGCTTAATTGGGATCAATAATTTCAAATCTGATTTAGGAACTCATTTGAATCATAAATTTCATTTTCTAAATCTACATTCTAAGTTCTTGCATTGAACATTTCCTTCTATTTTGCATGTGTTATCATTTGAAAGAGGAAAATTGTTGTCATGATGCATTCATTTCATAGATGTGATAATGGGTTAGCTTCCCTTGTTTCAATTTTTCCTTCTCCTAAAGAACCTCCCCCCATCTATTACAACATTTTAGTGCCTAAAAGAGTTGCTACCAATCCCTTTGAGACTCTCCCATGCTCTAAGGATGAAGACTTTAAGAGTGATCTTAACAATTCTCCTAAAATCTGCCCATCCTATTTAGCTATCCTAGAGGAAGAGAATGATATCATAAACACCTTTCTTAATGTTACTTCACCTTCCCTACATGATGCCTCTCTAAGTGAAAAGGTATTGATGGACATTGACTTATTTTCTCCTAAAGTTGGTCCTTCCAATGGGGGCATGTTAGTGCAACAAGAGGTTATGAACACTTCTTTCAAAGATCTCCTTCCTAAGCATGAATCTTTGGAGAAATATGTTCATGTTCCTCCTAAAAAACACTCCCTTCATGAGGATCCTTTTGTGCAAGAAGATGAAACTATCCCTACATTTCCTAGTGATGGCATTTCCTTTTCCAACAAAATTCCCACTAGAGATGATGAATTAATGATAAATGCTTACCCTTCTCCTAAAGTTTGTCTTACCCATAAGCATCCCTTAGAGAAAGAAGATGAAATAATAAGCAATTTCCTTAATTCTCTCTCCCCTAAAGATCATATTGAACATATTTTGAGGAAAGAGGATGAGTTTAACACATCTATTGATGCTCTCCCTCCTAAGGATGAGGAATTAATAAACAATGTTATCTCCTCTCCCGAAATTGACAATACTTCAAACATACCTTTCAACAACTTCACTATTTGGGATGAACCATTAGAAGAAGGTGTAGATTATTCTCTACCCCATGAGAGAACCCTAGCCAGAGGGGATGAAATCAAGATTGAAAACTCCCTTGATAGTTTCTCACCTTCCTTGAATCTCAATTATTCTCCCTCTAAAAATAAAGCATCTCCCTCTCCTCAACTTGGTTCTACTCATAAGGAAACCCTAGTTCAAAGCAAGATGGTTAACATCTCTTTCAAAGATCTCCCTCTCAAAATTGAGACTTTAGAGAGTAATGTTGATCCTTCTCCTAGAGAGTTTATTCCCCATGTAGATCCTTTGATGATAGAGGATGATATGACCTTTCCTAGTATTACTCTTCCTACTAGAACATCAATGCCTACCCCTTGTCTCTCTCCTAAAATTGATTTAATCCGTGATAAGATTTTAGTGCAAGAGAAGACTATCAATAATTCTTCCAACACTTTTGTTCATTCCTCTAAACCATCCTCAATCAATTTGATACATGTGAATGAAACACCTAACAAACCTCTCTTCACTGTCCAAGGTGCTTGTCCTTCTCAAAATTCTCAACCTTTAAATAAGCCTATCTTAGTGGTTCAAGGTGGTTATGCTAATGATTCTTTTTGCACTCATAAGAAACCTATTATTATTGTGCAAGGAGGTTATTCTACTAAGAGCCCTTATGAGTATGCTAAGCAACGGACTAGAGAGAGTTATAATGCAGTTGCTCATACCTATAACACAAGAAACAATAGGCAACCTAATCCTCCTCCAGTTATCCCAACTTCACTTCCTCCTTCCCAATCTATTCTTCCTCAAGCTCCTCGTATTTCACAAATGCTTAGTATGGACTATGATCTTATTGAACAACTTAAAACTACTCCGGCAAAGATTTCTATTTGGGATTTAGTTCAAACTTCACCTGCCTATCATGGGATGTTACAAGATGCTTTAAAAAATTTAGATGTCCCACCTGCAGTGACACCTAATAATAATAATAATAACATGGCTTCCCTGATTGATTCTACAAGCAAACCCAAAGCTCAAATTGTGTTCACACAAGATGAGTTACCTTCTCATGAAATTAAAAATCAATATGATCCTCTTATGATTGTAGTTATTATCAATGAAAGTGCTATAAGACGAACCCTTGTGGACAATGGATCTGGCCTTAATGTTTGTAGTATTGATTTATTGGACAAGCTTAATGTGGATAATTCTCTCATTAAACGTTCTTCTATTTCTATTCGAGGCTTTGATAATGTTGGCAAAGAATGTTTGGGTATCATAACCTTACCTATTACAGTAGGTCTTGTTACTTTACCTACACCTATTCATGTCATCTCTGGTAATTGGACTTACAATCTTCTATTAGGGAGACCTTGGCCTCATAGTATGCAAGCTGTCCCCTCAACTTTGGATGGGCGAGTCAAATTCATTTATGACAATATAACATACACCTTGCTAGCTGATACCAATCTTCAAGAACCATTACGAACTGGATCTTCTTGTTCAACTACCTCCAATCCTTCTACCACTTCAAATGCATCTACTTCCTTTAAGGATTTTGTCCACTCTAGTACTCTTGATCCTTCTACTCAATCAAAATCTTCTCCCAAAGATATCTTTTCTCCTGAAAAGGCTCTCTTAGATGATGATTGGGGATCTTTAGACTTTAACCCTACTTTTGTAGGAGAATATAGAGTGCCTAAGATTGAGAAGGGAAAATCTAAGGAAGAAACTAAAGAGAAGCCCACTTTGTCTAAGCAATTCAGTAACAAATTTGTGGCTACCTCCGATTCAAATAACTCTTCAACATCTTCCTCTAATACAAATAGCATTGAGACCTATGGAGCATCACCATCTCTCTTTGATTTAGCATCCCTTTATGGTCGTGGTTTTCACATTTTGGCTAAGAGTGGCTATAGTGGAAATGGTTGTGGCACAAATGAACAAGGAATTAAAGTTCCTTTAGAACATAACATGCATGAATATTCATTTGGACTTGGATATAATCTTTCTAAGCCCACCAAAGCATCTAAAAGACCATCTCTCAATGTGAATGCTATATTTAGTAGTGATGATGATCTCACTTCAACTAAATCATCTTCTACTTCTATCAACTCTCATTCCCCTCATAAGGAAATCTTGGCGATGAACAAATCTCTTTATGAATCCCCTCAAATTTCTAAATCCACTTATGAATCTTTATCTCCTATTCATCATAAAGTCCTTTCCTCCAGGGATAAGGCTGTAATAAATTACACTCATCCCTCTTCTAAGATTTCTTGTGACTTTTCTTCTTCAATTTTTATCATTTTATACATGTTTTTGATCTCACTTATAGTTGAGCATTTAGCATGTCATATTCAAATACCTCATTCAATCTATCATGTCTTTAAATAACATTAATGGCTATTATGTTGCTCATCATTATGTGACATTGGTAGCTCATTTACTAGGGGCTCATTGTCATTCATGATGGTACAATTTCAAGTGCAATCATATTTTTGAAGCAACATAATAGCCTAATTTTTCTATGTTATCTCTTGTTCCTATGGGGGACAAGAGTGATTTCATACATCTCTTCTTTTTATGGTTAAAATTTCCCTTTGGGGTAATAGTGTGGAAATATTGATCATCTTTTCTTTAGAATCCTCTTTTCCTAGATATGGGAGAAGATGTGTATTCTCTTTCTTATCCTACCCACTTCTTGTGAGGAGCATTTTACATACACTAATGTCTTGCTTGCATGAACTCATGTGAGTATGTAGTACATTTTGCTTATGTCTAAATCTCTCCCTAGAAGATTGTGTAAGTCCTTCTCATTGTCCTTATCCTTGGGAGGCAATGATCTTTCCTTATTTTTATCTAAGGATCCACTTTTTCCTATTTTGTGGATGGTGTGAACTTTATTACTTGATGTTATTCCTTGTATGCATTTGTTGTTGTTTGTTCAAGGATTCTCTCTTACAAGAGGTGTAAGTCCTTGACTACAACCTCTTTTGCACTTGGTAAAATACATCCATAATGAATTCACTCTCCCAATTGGGTTAAAGAGAGTGTCATCCTTCATTAAGAATCACTTTCACCTCACAAAAGAAGGAAGTATTGCATTCTTATTCTCTTCTTTGTCTTATTCTAGAAGATGTTATATTTGTCTAAGACAATTCCTCTCGGGGATAGGTGTCTTTTGTACAAAGATCTCTTCTCCTCTAAGGATCTCCTTTACACATACTACAAGATATCCCTTTTCAACTATGTTATCCTTGCTTAAAGAGTGAAAAACTCTCTTGCTTGGATCTATGACATTGTTGCATTTTTGGGGTATCTTCTTTTGTGATGAAGGTAGGTATCCTTGTTCTACTTTGCTTATGACATAAACATTACACTTTTTGAGCAATGGGTCATTCTCGGAACTAGAGCTTAGACTCTTAGAGCGAGATGTCTCCATTTTTCTTTTATGAAAGGTGATTATTCTCGAAACCAGAGCATAGACTCTTAGAGCGAGATGTCACGCTTTTGTACTATACATATACAGGTTGTAGCATACTCGGGCATAGACTCCTATGAGGTGCTTCTAACCTCACTTACACACACATGCGCGAGGTTGAGTGGAACTAGCGGCATAAGGTTAGACTTTCTCACTCTCCTCCCTTACATGGATCACCTAGACAGACTCTAGGGGCTAGTTTTCCATGTCTTTTTTCCCTTGGATCACCTAGACAAGATCTAGGGTCGAGGAGTCCATGTTTTCTCTCTCACTATTCTTCTCATGGATCACCAATGTGTGTATTCATGCTTTTTTTCCTTTCTTTTCTTCTCTTTGCATTTTGTTTCCATTTACATCCTTCATCTTGTGTTAGAGAACTCTCAAATCCCCACACTCTTTGTTGTGTTGGAATTGAGATTTAGTCCTCTTTCTTACCAAATGATTCTCCATTAGTTTTTGATCTCATATCAAATCTTCTTGTGAGCATTTGTCATCAATATTCTTTAACAATTCGAAGTGGTGAACATGATACCCTATTTCAACTCACTAAAATTAGCAAGCCGAAACAGGGGGGGCATATAGCTACCCTCGAATTTTCATCACCTTCCTTAGTAACCATTAGGTGATTTTGTGATCTAACATGTGGTTTTGTAGGTTGTGGTTCCTAACTAAGTACTACAGATGCCGCTGGGGGCTTCATCCGACAACTTATGGATACATCCTTTTTCAAATAATGTTTACTTTTCTATAATTTAGCTTGCATATGCACGTAGTGTTCATATGACTGCTAAAGTGGGGGCTAAATGTAGCGTCATAAATTGTACGCACTTGCTAGGGTGGTATAATTTCACACCTAGTTTAGCACCCGCCTTGGTGCATTTTGCATTTTGCATTGCATTTCCCCTTTAGCACTTAATTAATTAAATTAATTAGGTCTAAGGTTCTATTTTATCATCTCCCATATCATAAAGTTGGGCCCTTTTCATTAAAGTGTGCCCCTTTCATTTTATTCTTCCAATACATCATTTAATCTAAAACCCTAATTAGGTCCTATTTTGAACTTTAAGGCCTGATTTCGAGGGTCAAAACATCTTGAAATCAGCTGTAACTTCGGGATTCTCTCTAAAATCATCATATCCGATGGCCCTGAAAATTTGGTGAAAAGTTGTCGGGACCATGGCGCCCGGAGAGGACCCTGGCGCACGGAGTGCACACGGTCCCGGACATTTTTCCCGAAATTTTAGGAGCGTGATCCAATCATAAAATAAAGCTTAACCCCAAGAAATTGGTGGTAGATTCAATCTCTAAGTCGGCCTAAAGTGAAATTAAGACCTAGGGTTTCCTATATAAAGACTCTCTTTTCTCAATTGAAAGCATAAGAGACATATAAGGAAGAATCATGAATGGAGACAACAACAACAAGCAACAAGAAGGAAGGCATTGTAGCAAAAGAAAAAGTCTTGTGGGATCTTCAACAACACTCAACATCCATTAATCAAGCATTCAATTTCATTCATCAACTTAGGGCTTTGAAGACATAGAAGAACAATAAGAGATCACCGACTGAAGATTGGCTTGTACCCCTCCCTTGGGGTTGGGTATGGTTTCATGTTGTTTTCATGTCTTTGCACAAGCTTCATTACATCCTTTGCACTCATGCTTTAGATCACTTTGTATCTTGATTTAGAGCATTTTACTTTGTCAATTACAAGCAATTAGGGTTTACTTTGTAGGTTGCTCTAGTTTGCTTACTTTCATTTTAGGATCTTGCACACACACAAGGTCTGCACACACAACTTTTACTATACAACTTGGCTATTCATGGAGGTGGAAATCACCAAAGCGGGGGTTTGACTAAGGCAAAACCCTATATAGCCACCTACAACCCTTTTCAGATATAAGTGCAGATTTTCGAATTCGAAGGACGCCGCAAGTTGTAGATCCGACAGAAGCGGACCAAGACAAAACTTCACACCAAATTCCAACCCAAAAAGCTAGGACAGGGGCGTGGGGCGCCCTGGTCCTGCCAGGACAGGGGCCCTGGGCGCCCTTGTCCTTGTCCATTTTAGTGAATTTTGGCAGTTTTAGAGGTAGCAGCTTCAGTATTTCAGGCTTCCGGCTTTAGCGGCAGATCTTGTAGAATCAAATCCATTCAAGGTACACATTTACATTTCTCCTCTTATCCTTACAATTGTTCATCATTAAATCTCAATTTTATAATCTTGTGCTCAAAGTTACTAGTTCATACTTACACTTTAGGGTTAATAGTTGAACTTGCATCATTCTATCTATCATTTGCAACAAAGGAATAGAAATCCTAATAGGTATCCCGTGGCTCTCTCTTCCACAAAAAGAAGTAGCCAATTGTGTGATACCTCTAGGCTCTTTTGTATTCCACAAGTATGTGATTGAAAGTGAGATTAGGGCATGTTTTCTTAGTGTCACTTTTTCCCCCACACAATATCATTAGATTTTCATCTTTGAACATATTTACATTGAGTTTCATAACACTCACTTACATGTATAAGTTGATGTTGAAAGGAGTTGAAAACCTTTGCACATATAATCACGTACAAAATTCACTCATTGTGAACTTGTATGTTCAAAGATGATTGTATATGCTCTAAAGATTTGAAATGGTTGAAGATATGAGTGGTAGTTATGATTATTTATAATTGACTTATCAATTTTATATAGTTTTAACTTCTTCCAATAAGTTGTAAACAATTGAACTTCCTCCAAAATGTTTAACCATAAGATATATCTATTTAAGAAGATTTAAAAGATGATGTAGAGGCAATGTGTGAGTAAATTTTTTTATTAGAAGAATGCTGAAGTGAGTAACAAAAATGCATCACAATTAACATTGGTTATTTTGAGAAAGTTTATGAATGTAGTAGAACATCTTTGATCAGAGCACCGTTGGTGTGTGACGATATTGATCCACAAGAAAGAAAGAAACATTAGTTAAGGTATTTGAAACAAAGTTTGCAAGTGTCGATCTATTGATCGAGAGAAGTGAGAAGAGCGTTTGATATATTGTTAGTGGCGAGTGTGCAGTAGAAGCACACAATTTTTTGAAGAAAATTTGTAGGATGCTACAAATGGGCAATTTTTGAGAAACATAGTTTGCATCTCTAATTCACTGGTGACAAGTTTCAAATAAGGTGTAACTTGATTTGTAGTATAACACATCATTGTTTATGACAACACATTCTTTTGAGGCATATACATATTTCATCTCCAACATTATAACAGTTTCAGACCAATTCAGACTTGCAGGTTTATGTTATTGAGAAAGTTAAGAGTATTCTTGAGAAGTTTTTGTAGGTCATAGTGTTTGAGAAGTGCATCATTGCACAATACATCTGAAAGTTGTAAACAATCATATTGTAAAAGTCTATTCTTATGTTTTTACTATTGTAAATGTTGTGATAACTGAAGTTGAATTATTTTTCAAAAAGTTGACGCTTTAGGAGAACTGAGTTGGTACTTAGATAGGTGAATTGTGATTCTAAAAAGTTGGTGCTTTGATAAGGAATTTAGTCCTTTCCTAGGGTTGGTACCCTAGAAGATTGTAAACACTTTAATTGTGAGGTTGGATTAGGACAATAGATCCTAGCAGTGTTTCTCACTATGTTTTTTCCCATCCTAGGTTTCCACGTAAATCTTGTGCATTGTTTTCTTGTGTGGTTGCATCTCTTTTGGTTTCAATATTAAGTACTTTTAGTTTTCATATTAGAGTTTGACAAATTTCATTAAAAGTTAAAATTGATTAAAGATCAAAAGTTTATATCTAGTAATGATTCATCCCCCCTTCCCAATAATAGAATTGTGTTCTACAATATTCATCAAGCTTTTAAATAGGACATTGAGAAAATGCATCAATTCTTGTGCAAGCTTGACATTTGATGCAAGCAAATGTAAAACATACATATCCATATGATTGTACATAATTTGCCTAGTAAATTGTGCCCAATAATTTTTTTCCTTCATATGCAAAAATTATTCCTTCCACTATGGATCATCCAACAATGAATCCTTTGTTCCTTAGAGATAATGTACACTAGGGTTTTCTTCAACTTGTTTGCCATGAACTTTGTTACTGTTTTGTATACTATATTGCATTGTATAATAGGCCTAGAACCATTCATTATTACTATTTCATTCCTTTTTGAGATTAGTGCTAAAAAGGTGTTATTTATGTCTCCTATCATAGTAGTATTCCTTCTCAATTCTTCAATTGCCTTGGTTAGATCACTTCCAATAATGTTCCACAAGACCTAGAAGAAACTTCTAGGGAAATCATCTAGTTGACAAGCTTTGTTTGGGCTTAAAGTTACATCCTTCCCCCACTTTATATTAGATTGGTGCCATAATTTGGAAAAATGTTGGCCAATCACTGCCCTATTTAAGAAGGTAACATCCCTTAACCTAGAGACATTTTTATCTAAAATTTCATTTCTCAAACTAAAGGAGATTATTTGTACTACTATATTAGGGTTAATATGGATTTTATTTACACCTGTAGCCATTTCCCCTCTTTTAAGATCCATTTCTCTTGCCTTGTAGGCATCTTCTGTTGAGGACCATGGGTCTTCTGATTTTGATTGCCACCTCCACCGAGTCGCCACTTATGCTCTTTTGTCCATCCATTGTGGGGGCAATAGCCAACCTCATTTGCTTGTTGCCCTCATCAACCATACCATGAATCATTCTTGTCTTTCCTTGATATATTATGTCATATCCACCACACCCTCTATTTCTCCAAGCACCATAGCTCGATTCCCACCTCTCAATCATTTGAAAGTTCAAAATTTTTAGGTCATTTCATTGCAAATGTTTGATTAATGCTATTTATATGATATATTTGAATAAAAATATATTTTTTTTCAATTTTGACAAAGAAAAATGTTTATTTAATATGAAAAAAAAAATATATATCTTAAAATAATTCATATTTTTATTAAAAAAGAATTAATTCAATTAAAATTTTAAAAGTTACAATCAATATGCCAATTTTAAATATATCCATCTAAAACATTATAAAATATCAAATTTGAGACGTGTATCTAATCTATATAATTAATTTTATATAAACACCCAAAACTATTTTAAGTAAATATATTTAAGGCATTAATTGTATAAGGAAGACCATTCAAAATTTGGTATCGTTGCATATCTTTAATGGGCCATTTAATATTGTGTATATATATTAATTTTACCATTATTTTGTCTTTTTCTCGATCATGACATTTTGTCTTGATAAAGATTATTCTTTTTCACACGATACGCAAAAATGATGAAATCGTAGCATATCAAAGCAAATCCATTTTTATTATTCGAGTTAAAATAAAAACATCACCATCGATGCGGTGTAAAGACACTTGGCAGGAACACCTCGTAATACATGGAGCACCTTGGTTAAAAGTATTTAATAATAAATAAATTCTAATAAAGTCTATTTTTTTGGCATGGGAAATGAGTTGGATATAAAAGGATTTTTTTTTTATATGGGTGTCATATAGGTAGAGAAGTTGCGATCACTCATCATCAACTTACATAGGCAAATAATTGATCTATAGAAATTGGTTTCGGTTTTGATTGGACAGATTGTCTCATAGGCCATCCTTAGCCTCGTAGATGTTAAAATTATCTTCTTCTTCTTCTACTATAGTATTATTAGCAAATTTCAAAGATGCATACCTTCCACTGAGGTCTGAAATTTGATAGCATATCATGTGAATTTTTATGACGGTTTTGGTCATTTCAATACTTTTCATTTGATATTTAAAAAAAAATATTAATTGTATAAAAAATATTTAATTTATGAATAATTTTATATAAATTTTAATTATAAGACTATTTATTTAATATTGAATTATCAAAAGTTCCAAACCCTTTTCTCCAATTCTCCAATGGTAACTTGTTTGTTTATCTTTCAATACATATTTTTAAAGTACCTAAACAAGAACCAATATATTAATTATTTATAAAACATTATTTTATGAAGTAATCATATTACAAACTTGACAATGTTTTGAAAAATACATGCACTTAAATTTTAAATAAACAAAGAGCATTTGCAAACATAAATTTTATAGATAAATAAAAAAATTAGAACATAACTTATCTAATACAAACCTTTTTCTTAGAAAGAAATGAAAATATTTGTCCTTTCATTATTCATATGGCATATGAATATTTTATTTAAACGAAAAAAGAATGTAAAAATTTAGAAAACAATCATGTTAAATTTATTAAGTTCATTCAAACCAAAAAATCTTGTTTACAATTATATTATTTGAAAAGATTTTAAACGAATATTGTAGACATTTAAAGTTGTCCATTTATCTAAATGATAAGTGGCCCCTTTTATCATCTTAACCACATTCTTTAGTTTATTATTTCCTATATCTACCCTTTAATCTTAGCCAATCATCTTTATCTCACCTCTTAATCTTATCCCTCCATTTTTAGGATGGTAGGTCCCCAACTGCCTAGCTTATTTTAAAATAATATTTCTTGCAAATACAAATTGGAAGCAAAATTGAAGGCAAATAAATAGGATAAAAAAAAACGGAAAGAAGCCACGTGCCATTTTTTTCAATATTTCAATTGTTAAGCAGCAGCTGATTCCAAATTTTCCTTTCCCTATAATTAAAAATTTACATGGAGACACTTTCACTACTTAAAAATAAGCAAAAAAATAGACTTCAGTAGTCACATGGGGACTCTCTTCTTCATTGATCTCTTGTGCAAGCATAAAAATCTAAGAGCAACCATATTAAAAAAAGATCAATGGAGATAGGAGAACAATGAAGATCAAACTCATTTGAATACATGAAGGTATCATTTGGTTTATTTCATGATTTTGCATGTTTGATGGTTCTTCATTGATATTTTGTCTAATTTCATTGTGGATTTAGGATTTTGTGGTTAGAACTAGAGTTTGCAATTAAGGGTTCAAATTCAACATATATAAATACATATTTATAATAAACATTTTATAATCATATATATTACATACTAGTATTAAATGATAATCAATTAATAATTACTAATAATAAATATCAAAATCTTAAAATTTATTTATTATAACAAGTTTTCAAATTCGGGTTTTTTATACGTGTGCCTGCCTTGTGCTCTGTAACTCTCCCGCCTTCCTCTCGTTTGAATCTGTTCCCCCTGGATGAACGCCCCCCTGGGGAGGTCCCTCCCTCCCTGCAACCGGACCCCATACCCGATACCACAGTCAGATCACATGATGTTGTCCTGACTGCGGGGACCCCATGACTTGTGGGTCATATGGAAGAAAACACCAAGTTTGACACCCCTTCCACCACGCCAGTTCTAACTGACTCTGACCTAGACGTTGAAGGGAAGAATATACCACATCCCGGACCAGACTTCTGCCGGACAAGGGGATGTGAAGAATGGAAGGAAGGGTCCTAAGTCTAGCTGGAAGAATGCCCTCCTTGGGTCCACAAATTTGACCTTAGATGCAGCTTTGGCCAAATTTACCCAAATGAAGGAAGGAACGAAGATCAAGCTCCCGGACAATCTCATGGACAAAATCGTCTCCTCCCTTCACCTGGTAGTTGTTGGTCGATTCTTCTCCTTCTGACCATCTATCGACATGATCAGGCGATGGGCGAAATCTCAATGGAAGCTCAAAGGTAGCCTTGACATCTCAGCAATGTCGGGGGGACTCTTCCTGTTCAAGTTCAATGCTGAGGAAGATCTGATCTATGTCTTGTCGGGTTCCTGGGCTTATGACAAGCATTTTCTAACTTTGGCTAAATGGAAGCCTAGTTTTGACCCCTCAACCAAACTCAACCGCATGGCACCTGTCTGGGTTAGGCTTCCTGGCCTTCCGCTAGAGTTCTGGGATGAGCAAATCTTCCGCTGGATAGGGAACTCGTTTGGCAATTATATTGCAGCAGACTTGGTCACTCTCAATAAATCCAGGTTGGTTTATGCTCACTTTTGTGTCAATGTTACGATTAACAAGGCTCTCCCGAATTTTGTTTTCCTAAAATCAAAGTGGGGAAAATGGTCCTAGGCTATTGTGTATGAAAATGCTACTCTCTTTTTCCAGCAGTGTAATACACAAGGCCATACCCACACTGAGTGTAAGTCCTCAGTGGCTATTGAACCCAAGCTCAAAGAAAAGGCTATCTGGGCTGATCCCATCAACCCAAGTGCTCCCTCATCATCTGATCCCCTGGAGCTGACCAGTGTGAATGGAATCCATGAGGACTACCTCCACACAGACAGAATACTTGAAATATTAAAATCCCTAGTGGACCCTGTTAAGATTGTTAATCCAGTCATTCCCTTGAAAGAAGGTGAAATCCCACCGGTGATGAATCTCAGACTTTCCCCTAAACCCCATCCACCCCCAGGTTTGTTGTCAGATGGCATCCCCCTCATGCCCTCTGCTACTCCCACCCCCTCATCCTTCAAGCTTCCATTTTGGATGACGTTATGTCTCTTATGGTTGAGGTTAAGTTTTTTACCTCAACCCCCCCTTTCTCCCTTGGTAAGGTGGAAAGGCCTGCTCTACTAGGAAACTCCCTGACAACACCCCCTCCTTTGAAACTTTCACCTCCGGGATCTCCTCAGACAGGTAATGAAGAATGGATAACCTAGAAGAAGAAAGCCAGGGCCAAGAAAGCGGATGTGGGGGGAACTGAAAATAAAGTTGGCAGACCCTCGGAAAGGGTCCCGAGACACAAAGTTATGGCCAGGGACATTGCAAAGGGCAGGCAACTGACCCTTGATGGAAGCAACAAAAGTAAGAAATGAAGTTCCTCTCCTGGAACATAAGGGATCTGAACTGCCCCCAGAAGCAGTTCACTATAAAACAACTCATTTTGGATATAAAAATTGATATTTGCCTTCTTCAGGAAGTCAAAATGTCTTACCAAACCTTTGCTACTATTGCTGGTAAACTCTGGCCAGGGGTGGCTTTCCTGTATGTTGATGCTTTGGGGGCGTCTGGGGGTATTGCTATCCTCTCGGACCCCATTAATTTTAAAGGTAAGTTTTTTGCTAGCTCCCATAACTTCCTAGCAGTTACTCTTTAACAAGGTGAACACTGTTGGTAGATGTTCAACATCTATGCCCCCAACTCCAAGATGGGAAGACGACTATCATGGGAAGAAATTTCTAATCTCATCTTGGCTAACCAGAAGGCTCAGTATATGCTTGCAGGAGATTTTAATTCTCCCCTCTACCCCTCTGAGAAGTGTGGAGGTCTTGATGATTTTACTGATAGTATGGGAGATCTTTCCAGCTTCATCAATGCTTCTAGCCTTATGGATATTGACCTCCAGGGTGCTCCCTTCACATGGTCGAACAATAGGAAAGGAAAACATATAATTCAAGTCAGACTGGATAGATTCTTGGTCTCCAGTAACTGGGACATTAGCCATAACTCCTTCCTAAAAATGCCCCCAAGGATTGCTTCTGATCATAACCCCCTTCTTTTCCATTGGAAGGATAGACCCTACTAGGCCCCCCCCCCCCCCTTTTCGCTATGAGATTATGTGGGCCTCTCACCCCAACTTTAGAGATCTGGTTAGAAATTGGTGGGCTACCCCGGTCCAAGGGACAACTATGTTTAGAATTGTGGAGAAACTAAAGCTCATTAGCAAGGAAGTCAAAGGTTGGAATAGGACTACCTTCGGGGACATCATAAAAAAAAAGAAGGATCTGGGATCCAACAACTTCAAAATATTATGGCTACTGGCAACCCCTAGGACCCTACTTTGATGGAGGAAGAGGATTTCCGCAAGAACTGGAAGGATATCCTCTCTAAGGAGGAAGTGTACTAGAAGCAAAGATCCAGAATTCAGTGGCTGAAGGAAGGGGACATAAATTAAGCCTTCTTCCATAGATCAGCTTGCATTCACAGGAGAAGGAACTACATAAAAAGTATCAAGGATGAATTTGACCAGGAGATCACTGGAGATTCCCTAATTGGACAGAGTGCTTCTAATTTTTTCATAAGGTTATACACAGAGGCTGGAGGAAGGTATGTTTCTCTTCAAGATAGCCTTGTTAGTAAGCTTCTGACTGTCATTGAGGAGGATGATAACTGTCAACTAACTACCCCTCTCTCTGTGGAATAAGTCCGCTTGGTTGTCTTTGCTATGGGGGCTTATAAGACCTCGGGTCCGGATGGTTTCCCCCCGGTGTCCTTTCAGGATTACTAGGACATTGTTAGCTATGATGTTACTAAAGTTGTGCAAGATTTCCTTAAGACTGGGAAATTAATGTAAAAAATCAACAACACCTACACTGTTCTTGTCCCTAAAACTACAAATCCCAGTTGCATGAAGGAATTCCGACCCATAAGTCTATGCAATACCATATACAAGATAATCTCCAAGGTCGTTGTGAATAGAATTAAACCCCTCCTGGTGAAATTGATCAGTCTGTCCCAGAAAGGTTTTGTCCTAGGTCGCCAAATTTTGGATGCTGCCATTGCCACTCATGAAATAATCCACTCCATGGATAGGAGAAGAATATTAGGTATGGATTTCAAATTGGATATCTCAAAAGCATATGACAAAGTTAATTGGTGTTTTCTTTTCAAATCTCTCTTAAAGTTGGGCTTAAACCAAAAGGTGGTGGATATGATTTGGGAATGTGTTACCATGGTCCACTTCTCAGTTTTGATTAATGGGACTCCTAGGGGTTGCTTCAAAGCAGAGAAAGGTATCCGGCAAGGTGACCCTCTGTCCCCTTACCTTTTTATCATGATTGCTGAAGTCTTGAGCAGAAATGTGGCTGACTTGGTTACCAATGGAAGACTTCAAGGATTCAAAGCTGCTTCCATGCCACCCCCCTCTAATATTCAACAATTCATGGATGACACCTTTCTCTTTGGCAAGTCTTCTGTCATGGAGGCTAAACAGTGGAAGAACTTACTGGCCGATTACGCCAAGGCCTCGGGACAATGTATCAATTATGAGAAGAGTAATCTCTTCTTCTTCAACACTCCTAATGATCTCCAACTCAGAATTCTCTCTATCCTTAGGTGCAAGACTGCGGCTCTACTGGGGACTTACCTTGGTCTCCCCCTTACGGTCAAAGAAGTCACTCCCACTTTCTGGAACACTATCCTTGCACGGATGCAAAAAAATCTTGTTGGATGGAAAGGGAAGTTCCTTAGTAGTGCAGGGAAGCTCCAACTCCTCGTGGCTTCCCTATAGGGAATTCCTATGTACTTCCTGTCCATGTTTAAAATATCAGGTGCCATGGGGGAAAAACTTGAGAAAATCCAAAGAACCTTCTTATGGACGGGCCTGGAGGAGAAAAAGCGCCTTGCTTTGGTCAATTGGGATAGCGTGTGCTTACCCAAATCAATGGGAGGTCTAGGTATAAGAAAGATAAATGCCCTGAATAAGGTGCTAATAGAAAAAAATGGATGGACCCTGGATAAAGGTGAGGTGGACTAGTGTAACATTATCAGAGAAAAGTACCTGGAGTGGGAGCAATTCTATTACAATTTGAGTACGGTCGACCTTCCCCAAGGCTCCAAGTTATGGAATAACATCCTGAAAAGTAGATTGATTGTAAGAGAAGGATTGAAATGGCAACTTGGTAATGGTAGGAAGGTGAGATTATGGGAAGACATTTGGGCGGAGGACAGGCCCTTGGCTAACACTCATTTCCACCAAATTATGCACCACCTAAAAGGACTCTTGGGGGATTACATTGCTAATTATATGGAACTTGGAAGGGGAGGGTGGAGGAACATTGTCCAGGTCTTCAGCAACAGGCCTAACCTAGTTCCTATAGCTCAAGACCTTCAAAACATTATGATGGAACCTAGAATCCCTCTCGTCTCTCATGAAGATAGATTTATCTGGAAAGAGACCCAATCGGGCACCTTCTCAGTCAAATCTACTTACAAACAACTCTTGAGACCCCCTGCAGATGTTGAGTGCTGGAAGAAAATATGGAACCCTCAGCTAATCCCTAAAATTAATTTCTTCTGGTGGTCCCTAATGCATGGTAAAACCCTCACTTTGGATAACCTGAAAAAGAGGGGGTTCCATCTCCCCAAAAGATGCATCCTATGTAAAGCTAACGAGGAAAATATTGACCACCTGTTTGTCCTCTACCCCTTTGCTGAACATCTATGGATTAACACTCTTCAAAAATGTGGTCTCTATTGGGTCTTCTAGAATGACATTAAATGGTTTTTTTTGGATGGAATCCCCCCTCCCATCACCCCCTCATCATCCAATTATGGAAACAAATACCACTGCACATCTGTTGGGCTTTATGGAGAAAAAGAAACAACATAATGTTTAGAGATACTGAAACCCCTCCTAATAGTGTTGCTCACATTTGTTTTAAGATGATCTCTGAAAACATAGCAGTGACAAAATGGAAAACCCCCCCTAATCCCCCTAATTGGATAGAGAAAAAAATTGCTGAAAGATGGAAGCTCCCCCTAGGTTTTGAAATCTTCAACAACAGTGCCAAAAATAAAAGAAGTTTGACCAAATGGTCAAACCCAAAATTACACTGGTATAAGCTGAACTTTGATGGTTCAACCCAAAATACTTGTCAAGCGGGGGGTGGAATCATCCCCGACCATTTGGGGATCACTGTGGCAACCTACATGGGCAACCTAAAGAATAATACTATCACTCAAGCAGAGGGAATGGCCCTCCTATGGGGTCTGAAATTTGCCAACTCCATAGGAATTAAACAGCTAGAAATTGAAGGAGACTCAAAGATTATTGTGAAAATGGTGAAAGGGATATCTACGACGTGTTGGAGAGTGGAGTCCATTTTGAGGGCTGTCAGGAGCCTTCTGGCCAACCTGGATGGCTTCACCATCCGACATATTTTTAGAGAAGGAAACGAAGCTGTCGATTCCATGGCGACAGTGTGAAGACTGCAAAATGGCTTACGATGTTGGAGGGACCCCAGTCTGTTGCCGGTCACCACCAAGGTGATATTAGAAAAGGAAAAAGCCTATGTCCAAGATGGAACCGTTTTATCTGCCCAAAGATGAAGGAAACCCAATTTCAAATTTTAAGTTGGGATGGGAATCCTGCCCATTATGATCTCAGATGGCTACGTATCCAAGGCAAGCTTAGTCACCACTCTCACAAGGGATGAAATTATGATGACAGTATAGATATCAAGAATGATTATTCCCTAGTTATTACCCAGACAGATCCAAATGGCGATGATAAAGGTGAAGGAAGGGAAAGGTCAAATCACACTAGATCGATTGAAGGTCTACACGTTCCTAATAGATTTCCTAATTTTGATATCTACTTGGACATAAGAGATAATAATCACCCCGATTATTATGTCCTCTTATCTCAAGTTCAGCACAGATTTTATATCAACTTTGCATTAATTCTGCCTCGGCTTTGCATTTTTGCTGGAAGGACTCACATTCATGTTGTTAAGCTGGAGGAACCAAGAATGGGGGGGGGGACAGGCTTAGACTGGAACTCGATAAAGTGGACGAGTTCAGAGAAAAACCAGCGGTGTGGTTCGTATGCTCGGAGGGCAGCATTGATAAGTTCATGGAAAATATGAAGGGAAACGATGAAAGACTCTCCAGGCAATTTGTTACTTCCTAGGAAGACAAAAGAGTTGCCATGGGGGGTATCTCGTTTGAAATCAATGAAGAGGTCATAACCTAGGCGATGGGTCTTTCTATGGAGGGAAGGAAATGGAAGAAGCAGAGTTGTATTGTGGATACCACCAACTTGAACCAGTTCTTTCACGTGGGTGAACACCCTGTTAAGAGGGCTAGCGGTTTCAACAGGGAGGAGCTCCCTCCCCCATGGGATGAGGGACCTGTTATATTATGATGAAGTATTTCACGCTGGAGGGAAGGTATGGTATCTTCTATTACTACCATCTCCCTTTCCTTAACCATTTGAGAAATAAGGACTATATTTCCATTCCATTTTTCTTGTTGCATTCTCTGGACGCTAATGTTAAGGACATTGCTGAAGTTAAGAAAAAAGGGAAAGATTTCCCTATCCTCCACCAAGGCCTCATTCTTCGCCTGTACAACTTCCACCTTTCCCTTTGCCCACCCCGTTCCATCTCCATCCAGAATGTGTCTAATACTAGCCCTTCGACCCACCCTTCTGCTAAAAATGATGCTATCCCCCCTCGGCTCCCGGAAATTGGCTCTTGCAGCAAGAAAACTTAAAAGCACTCACCTGAGGAGGTTAGAACTCCCAAGAAAGTCAGAATCTAGGAGATTGATTCTAACATGGATATTATCGATGAGGCCAATACCCCCTGTCGCTCTAGCAGGCTTGCCTCTAAACCCTTAGAAAAATCTCTGAGAGACCCCTCCTCTTCGCATGACACTGGAAATTCCATCCCGACTGATAATGTGGTTTTGCTTTACCATAACCCAACCCCTCACTCTGTTAGCTCCACCCAGACTTCTGAAAGCCCCACCTCTTCAAAGAGTCCGGAGCCTACAAATTTCCCCTCCCCGACTTTCAGACTGGATAAAATGATGGTTGTGGAGGAGGCGAGTAGCATAAAAGAGGAGGAAAACAACCTGGTGGAGCTGGAGAAAAAGATGGAGGCCCTTTCTGATAATGTACAGGTTATCACCAGCAGACTGGAGGCGACGGAGTCCAAAATCGCGATGTTTCTAAATTTGTGTTGAATGTTATGTGCTGCTCAGCTACCACTCTGTGCCTCATGTAGGAAAGTGCGTCCAAAGGTAAAGGAAAGGATGACGAGGACTACAAGGCCCTGTTCAAATTCCTCACCAAGGAATGGGCAAGAAAGCTCCTCCCCAAGAGGAGCCATGGGAAAAACAAGCAATTCTCTGAATGCGGAGGAAAGCTAGTTTTTTGTCTACGTTTAGTAGCCTATGGGCGGATAGCGTTAGCCTATGCTTTTGTTTAAGTTTCTATGTTTATTGCCTTGTGTGGCAAATGTCTAAAACTCTGCTTATTACTGCTTTAATTTTGATAAACTCTCGTAGAATGATAATTGTTTTTGATAGAGGCAAAAAGTTGTAACTCTGCTAATTATATGCGGACAGTGGTCCTGCCACAGGTCTTCTTAATGTTCCTATGGGTCAGCTCCCTTGTTTTTTGGCTGCTTTTAATATCAAAAGCAAGTTTTCAAATTCATATTTAAGATAATCTTATTAAAAATATTTAAAAAATTAAATTGACTAAATTTATAAATTTTAATGGAAAAATAAAAAAGTATTATAAAAATATAAATTAAAATATTTTAAAATTTGAAACAATTATATACCATCATTTCAATAAGTTTCTAAATTCATATTTAAGACAGTTTTTTTTTTTGATAGGATACCATATTTAAGACAAACATATTAAAAATATTTAAAAAATTAAATTGACTTAATTTCTATATTCATATAAGAAAATAAAAACCATTCTTAAAATTTATATTAAAATATTGTAAAAATTAAAAATAATTATATCCTACCATTTCAAAATATTATAAATAAATTTATATCTTATAATAAACATTTTAAAACAATATATATCAATATTATCCTTGAAGCAACTTATGATAACCTCGCACAAACCAAGAAAGAGAAAAAATTATCGTGCTTTATTCGCATGTGTCGTGGGTTTATTAAAGCCAAGGATTGGTTTTTCTTCTTCTCCAAGTTCGGCCTTCCTGAAGCTCAGTGATCATGGTAGAGAGAATAGTATTGCAAGTCCATTACTACAATATTTGGCCACAAGGGAATGCACCCTGTCTGTCTCTATAGGAGGTGTTTGCAATTCCATTCATAAATGTAGAGTGGGATCTTCGACAACTGTTGGGGGAAGATTGATTCCTCCATGGCTGCCTCCAGATTCGCTTCTCTGGTAATGGACTTAACATGGTCAACGGATCTCACTAAGCTAGTTGCCGACTCTTTTGTGCATACAACTATGTACACCTGGGAGGAACTTAATTCCCAGCTAGCCAACTAAAACGTCTTCACAAGAGATAACTGGATTGGATTCTTTTTGAACAAAATGGAAATCCTCGACGAGTCTGTTTCTAGGTTGATGTTGCTCTCCTTCATCGATGGCGTCAGATTTAGCTCCCATGTTCCATTCTTCACTTGGTTGTATCATAATGCATATCAAATTGGAGAACCACTGTTCCCTTTGGCCGCGAACAAATTTCAATCCTTATGGGAACTCTTTACTCATGCTCAACTTGACCCACACGGCTACTGGTAATCATTCCCGAAACCTATGGAGTCAGCCTATTCTCTTGAGTTAGAGAGTTTTTGGTTCGTTATTCAGGCTTTGATAGTCTATAGCCAACAAATTGTGAAATCAGTTTCCTCATGCTGGTGGCTTCAGGTTCCAATCTCTTCGTCTTTCATTTTGCCTTCTTCAACTTCAATGTTGGATACTCTTTTGGCTTCTCCTCTGCCATCTTTTTGGTTGTAATCAGTGGCTCTACACTCCTAGTGGATGCAGGAGTTCTATTTTGAAAGTGCCAACATATGTGGTAGGCACTTCATTTTCTTCTCGTGCCTCTTGGGTTCAAAGAATTGTAATATATTTGTATTTAAGGGAAAGGCTGAATTCCGAACTGCTATTGTTGGGTTTAGGATTGAGTTCATGGAATTATTTTTTGGTTCAGTTGTTCAAGTGGTTTCTCTCCTTCAATGTAGCATTACACCTATTGTAATCTTATATTTTCTATTATCTAATATATATTATGGGTCTTGGCCCTTTGCTATATATATATATACATATTATAAATTATAATACTATATAATATATATTACCTATTATATTTTTTACGATTAATTAATAACTTGAAGTTGTAGACATCTAAAATTAATTAAATTAATATTTAATTAATTTAACCCTTTCCACATAATTAATTTAAATAATTGTATTGGTCCTTATTCCTCTTAAAATTAATTAAATATTATTTAATTAATTTTATCATTGCAATCTTATAATCAGTTTATCAAATGGAGATTTGAAGATGGCTTTGTGTGTGTGTGGGTGTCATGCTAGGGTCGAAGTGCCCTAGCCTGTGTCCTGCACTTTGCTTGCTTCGTTCTAGGGGTGGGGGAGGGGGAGGTGGGGGTTCTTGCTTGTTGGGGGTCAATTTTTGCTTGCCCGTGCTCGGGTTTTCTGGGTTGTCGCAGGGTTTTTTTTGCAACCCTTTTCTATTTATTCTGCTCTGGGTTGTCGTTCGGGTGTGTGAGGTTTTGGGGTTGGGTTTTCCGCCCCTCTTCTTTTTCTTCTTTTGGCATTTTCTCTAGATCCATGGAGAATAGAGGATTATCCTCTTCTCAGATGGTCTCTGGAGATCTAGATATGGCGGATCCGTCTCATTTGATGCATGCATGTGGAAAGGAACACATTGGTCATTCCCAATCAGGGTGCTTCTTCTTTGAAAGAGCCTTTTCGCATGAAAAAGGTGAATGGTTGTTTGGAGAGATCCCAAGATTGTCTAGTTTTGGTTATTCAACCTGAGCAAATTTCAAAGGATGTTGAATATTTGTGCAACCATGATCTCATATGCAAATTTATTGGTCTTCGCCTCTCTATACATGTTTTAGAGTCTTGGACACGACATGTTTGGAATCCTAAAGGAGACATGGAGCTACTTATGGCAGCCAATAACTATTTTCTAGTTATTTTTTCCAAGCTGGCAGACAGGAACAAGGCTTTTGAGGGTGGCCCTTATTTTTTCAACCAGGTGGGACTCTTTATCAAACCTTGGCATATTGGCTTTAATTCTACTAAAGAGATTCCCTCTCGTGTGCCCGTGTGGATTCGATTGTCGAGGCTTCCATTGGAATTTTGGAGAGAAGATATTCTTCACTCAATCTCACTGCTTCTTGGTAAACCTGTGGGTTTAGCTTCACAAACTCAAGATCGAAAGGTAATTTCCTACGCTCGTATATGTGTAGAAGTTGATTTAAATAATCCTTTGCCAAACTCTATGGAATTTTTTTTGGGGACATCTTCTTGGATCCAACAGTTGGACTATGAGACCCTGCCATTTAGATGCAAAATTTGTCATGAGTATGGTCATTTACAACGAAGATGTCCCAGAAATAAATCTTCTAAACTGGTTGTTTCTGATCCTCCTCACTCTGTTATGGGGGAAGATAAGGGGAAAGCCCCTATGCCTAATGGTCTTGTTGATAAAGATGACTTCATTCCTGTGAAACCTCGAAATAAAGACAAGGGAAAGAAGAGAACCTGGTTGGATAGGAAAAATGATGTCACCCTAAATAGGTTTGAGGTTCTAGAGGATTTGGTCCAAGAGGAAGGAGTTCCAGTTGAAATGTCCTTGGGTGCCCAATTTTAGCATGAGGTTCTAGATGAGGATTCCAAGAAAGAGGGTTGGGCCCTATCTTTGGAGAATCAACAAGATGTTCAAATGGTTACGGATTTGCCTTCCCATGTTCAAGACAACAAAGATCTTAGTGAGTCATAGGCCCCCGAAGGTGCAGTGGTCATGGTGTCTACTCCTCCTTCCACTATAGTGGCATCAGGTTCAGTGAAGAGTAAAAAATCCCCACCTATTTTAGGCTTGCAACAGAAGATCCTCAAAAAGGGTTCTTTAGACAAACCTTTAAGGAGTGGATGAAAAATGTGTCAGGAAAAGGTTAAGCTTATTGGTGATACTTTGGCTAAGTCGGGGTATGTGAAGCCCATTGATTCTCACTTCTCTCAAACACATAAATGATTGTGCTCTCATGGAATTTAAGGGGGTTGAACAACATCCCTAAACAAAAGGTTGTTCGTAGATTAATTGACTCTAAGTCTAATGATGTTGTTTTTATTCAGGAAACCAAGCTTTCAGTGGATGGTTTGGCCAGTTGTGCTTTGCGTGTTTGGCACCAGGGGCTTTGGCAGGGAGTGATATCTCATGGCAGTTTAGGGGGGCTGCTTTCTTCTGGAACCCGAGGAAAGTTTCCCCTTTGTGGTGGTTTTCTAGTAGGTCTTCCATTTCTATGGTCGATTCTAGCTTTGAGACTGGAGAAAGATGCCTCTTCTCTAATATTTATGCTCCTATTGATCTTGTGGGTAAGTCTCATCTTTGGGCTAACATCAATCTTGTTCGGGCTCAGGATCCTTTTCTCCCTTGGATTTTGGCTAGAGATTTTAATGTCGTTACTAGTTTGGAGGAAAAGCAAGGTGGGTTATTTAGGCTTGATTCTTCCTCAAATTTACTCAGAGATAATATTGGTCTCTTTAATATCATTGATGTGAAGCCAATTAATGGTGTCTTTACATGGAATAATAGGAGGAGTAGTGTTGAGGCTATCTCTGAAAGGCTTGATAGATTTTTGGTTTCTTGCTTTTGGGTGCATGATAGGTGGTCCACTAGTTTAGAAATTCTTGATTGGAGGGATTCTGATCATTGGCCTATTAAGTTTTCTATTACATCTTTTAGAACCTCCAAAAATCCCTCTTTCAAATTTCAATTGATGTGGCTTCATGATTAGTCATTGAGGGATCTTATGGTTGATTGGTGGTATGAAGGGGTGCCTGCCCACAAGCGAGCTATGTACTCCTTTGGGAAGATATTACAACATGTATAATACAGGCTAGAGAGGTGGAATAAACAATGTTCTGGGAACCTACATAGACACAAGATGGCAGCTCAATCCAAGTTGGATGAGGCTACATGTCAAATTAGGGATCAAGGGATGACTGTGGAGCTCAGTATGGCCGAGTCCCTTGCTCTAAAAGACTTAAAAGAGTGGGAGTTGTGTGAGGAGATTTTTTGGAAATACAAGTCTCGTGTGGATTGGCTCCAAGAAGGTGAAAGAAACACTATTTTTTTTCATAATTCTGTTAAGGCTCGTAGGTATGGTAACTCTATTACCTCTCTCATTTCTTCAGAAGGGGTTCATCTTTCATCTAAAGGAAATTGCTACGGAAGTTGTCATTTTTTTTTCTAATTTGTTTACCAAAGAGGATCTCCCTCTTATCTCTACTAAAATGAATGATTCTCTCTTGCACCCCATTTTGTTGTCTGAACTTGAGGGGGTTGTGTTTCAAATGAAAAAAGGCAAGGCTCCTAGGTCTGATGGGTTTCCTATTGAGTTTTTTCAATAATTTTGGGAGATTATAAAGTATGATCTTCTAGATGTGGTTCAAAAATCTCATAGGAATAAACAAATGCTCAAATCTATGAATTCTACCTTCTTGGTTCTCATTCCTAAGGAGGAGGGGGCTAATATCTTGGATTAGTACAGGCCTATTGCTTTATGTAATGTTGTTTACAAGATAATCACTAAATTGATTGTTGAATGACTCAAACCTCTCCTTTGCACTTTAGTTTCTAAGGAGAAAGGTGGTTTCATTGATGGAAGACAGATCCTTGATATAGTTGTGATAGCAATGGAGGCTATTCATTCGATGGCTTCCTCTAAGGAGAAGGCTATGTTGATTAAACTTGACATGGCCAAAGATTATGATAGGGTGAGTTGGGATTTTTTTACAGAAGATCTTTTTGGCTTTTGGTTTTGGAGAAGAGTGGGTGAATTGGGTTATTAGTTGTGTGACTTCTACCTCTTTCTCATTTCTTATTAATAGGGAACCCTCATAATTGTTTAGCGCTTCGCGGGGGCTTCGGCAAGGGGACCCTTTATCTCCCTATTTATTTATTCTCATGGCTAAAGGTCTTGGCAGATTTCTCACTTCCTAGGTGAGACATAGTCTTATTCAGGGCTAGAGTTGGAGTAATTCTCTACCTCCCTACTCCCATCTTCAGTTTGTGGATGACACAGGTTTGATGGGTAGGGCCAGAATCAATGAGGCGGTGAATTTTAGGAAAGCTTTGGATATCTATTGCAAAGGCTCATGTCAGAAAATTAATGAAGATAAATCATCCATATATTTCTTTAATACCCCTCGGCTTATTCAGAATAAGATTGCAAGGATCCTTTGATTTCAGACGGGGCCCCTTCCTTTGTTGTACCTCGGGATTCCTTTAGATTTGGGGGTTGAGCACGAAGATTTTGGGCAATAAATTTTGGATAAATTTCATTGTAAGGTTAATCAATGGACTTATAGGTGGTTATCCTCTACTGGAAGAGTGATTCTTCTGAAGATTGTGGTGCAAGCACTTCCCATTTATAGGTGTTTTGTGCAGGACCCCCCCTCCAGCTTTGTGAGAGAGTTCGATGCTTTTTCCCATCAATTTCTTTGGTCTGGTAGTTTTCTTTTTTCTAAGTGGAGTTTAGTTAAATGGGAATCTACTTGTAGATCGAGACATGTTGGGGGTCTTAGCCTTAGATCTATTGCTTTGGTTAGCAAGGCCTTGGCGGCTAAGTTGTATTGGAGGTGGTGTAACAGTTAGGATCAGGACCGGGCCAAGATTATAACACACAAGTATCTCCCTGGTGCTAATGATCATGAGGTACCTCTTCTTAGTTTAGTGGGTAGGGGCTCTTGTATCTGGGATACTCTTGAAAAAGGTGCCCAACTTATTAAAGATGGCCTTTTATGGATTTTTAATTGTAAAGCGGAAAAATCGAACCCTAGTTGTTCTCCCCTCCCCAACTCCAAGGAGAGAGAAGGGAGAGTCACTAGGGTTGATGGTTTTCACTTAGGGGAGACTTTACATTCAAAAGAGGGGTTGAAACCCACAAGATCCAATCCCACACAATGCAAGATTGGATTCTAAATGAGTTTCAAGGGTTAAGACATCAAGGATACCCTCTTTTGTAAAGAAATGTAGATAGAAAGATTGACCTAGGAATTCATGTAAAGTAGGAAATATTCGCTTATAAACAGAGATAGGGATATGGGATGAAGCTGCGGACCTGGAATTAGCAGTAAAATATCAAGACGGTGCTGTTCTGCAAATTTGAGCGAAAGTTGACGGGACGATGGTGCCCGGCGTGCACACGGTCCTCCGAAAAATCCACGAAACGAAGGGGGATCTGTTCGTCTCTGCACAAGGATTCCAAATCTTCAATTACAGCCGCGTACCTGCAACCTACACATAGAAAAGAGAGGACGATTGGGGGGTTAGGGATGAGGGGTTTTCCTTTACGTCAAACCCCGGTTTTGGAATTAACCAAGAAATGAGAATGCTGTAAATGTAAATGTTTGTAATGTAAACAAGTACTGATACCTTGTTGTAAGAATGTTTGTGTTCTTACATGCGAAGGTGTAATGTATGTAGTATGTTGTATGTTGTATGTGATCTCCTCTTCAATGGTTGAATCCTTGTCTTGAATGCAACACTTAGCCTTGAATGGAGACTTAGAATGCTCAATTGCTTGAAGGAATGCTCGAATGCTTGAATGTTTGAATGTTTGAATATTGCTTCCGCATCTTGCTCACATATGTCCTCCCCCTTCTTTTTGAGAGAGGGAATGTTGTTTATATACTTGTCAATTAGGGCTGATAGACTGATTTTCCTGACCTTAGGTCGACCAGGAAACATTATTTTCCAATTTGCAAACTTAAAGACCCGAAACCCCATAAGAGACCAGGCCCAAAATAGGGTCAGGGACCAGGGCGCTGGGCGCCATGGTCCCACCTCCAGGGACAACAGGGTGCAAGGAGGATCAGGCCAGGGTGCAGAAAATGCAGTTTTTGGTGTCAAAAGCAGGTTTCGGGGTCTCCATTCAGGTTCAACGTTGCGCTGCCATCATGAAGACCCAAATGCAGTCAAAATTGCAAGTGTCACAATTTTAGGACGCTACATTTAGCCCCCACTTTAGCGAGAGTATAAGCGTACGCTCATACTTCCGGTAAAGTACAAGGAAACAACATTGAAAAAATTTCACCACGTCAAGGAGGAAAGATACACCAAGCCCCCAGACTAAGGATCTTACGACTTCGATTGACAAAGTAAAAGGGAAGATCACGAGGGAGAACCATGACTGTCAGTAGTAAGGTTCCCTCACTATGAGTCATGCAAGAAAGATATCAAAAATTTTCAAGGCAAAGTTAAATTTGTCAAGAAATTTTCAAGTATCTTGAAAAGATATGGACGGGATGTATGCCCCCCTACGTTAAATCGATCGCACATGCCTCACCGGGGGAGATTTCTTTAAGGTAGTGATACATATAAGAAATGAGAAAGGAGCACGTTATCACAAGGATTTAGCCCCCAAGTGTGAGATAAGCCCAAGGATAATAGACACAGAACACAAAGCACAAGGTGACTTCGCTTTCCTCGGGGTCAGTATGCTATATGATAATTCATGTGTATCATATGTATGTATGCATAATTGTTCTTCATTCCCCAATCAAGGAAGGTCACCTAGAAGAAGGGAACACATGTGTCTTTTGAGTCAACATGAGAGAGACCAAAAGAGATCTCAATGCTTTGCATCGTCCTCAAGTAGACAACACTAAGGACAACAAATAGAAGAATGAGAATAACACATAGAAGAAGTAACAAAAGAGATCAAGAGAGGAGGAGAGAATCTGCTATGCTAATGAACTAGTCTAGCACGTCATCTACCCCCCGATCTTGCTGATCAATATTTCGGGAAGGTAGGAAACACGCTAGAGGAGGAACATCCAACACAGCAGATGGAGCTATCACAAGATCCAAACAAGGGCTATGTTCATATCCCAAGCCACGGTGTTCTTGTCTAGGAGCTAGGATAAGTGCTTTAGAAAATTCGTTAGATAAATGGTTATCAACATCAACATATTCATATTCACTATCAGAATGAATAGGAGTAATATTTTCATCATGAATAACATTTTCATCTATATCATCATCAAGATTTATAAAAATAGGATGTTTAACTCGCACAGGATCAAGACCATCATGCATCTTATGTTTAGGAGATTTTGGCTCAATCGTCGGCTGAGGAGAAAATGGAATAATATTGGCTGAAGGTGTTTTTGGGGATTGCAAAGTTTGAGAAGCAGCTACCTGAGCTCTAAGACGACGCTTTCGTCAGCGTTTACGTGCAGAACGATTTCGTCTAGTCTTAGTAGGAAGTTGAGAAGATTGAGGAGGAGGAATGTTCTCATCCTTTTCACTTGGGTGTTTAGGTTGTGGTCTCTTAGGTTGAACAATAGGAGAAGAGGAAGGTCTCTTCTCTCCATAAGAGGAAGGAGGAGGAACTGCCCCATATAAGGGAGGAATATTTGGTTTAGGAAGGAGACCAAGCCCATCATGACGAGGAGGTATAGGTCTACTTTTAGGAAGTTTATTAGATATAGGCATAGTTACATTCATAGGAATGGGTTGGGAATCTTCTTGAGGAAAGACATTAGTTTTATCTTTCAAAGGAAGAACTTCCTTCTCAAGAATGATAGGAATATCAAGTTTGGGTGTTCTAGGTTCACTTAGAGATAGGATCATATCTTTTTTCCACTTTTGATAAGATTTGAAAAGATGATCACTTCGCGGAGGAAGAGATTGGAATTGTTTAGGCCAAAAGTAATCAATAGGAACGCTAGAAGTTCTTTCAGCTGGTTTAAAGAGACTATGATTGACAGTAACAACTTCACCATTATGGGGAAATTTCAAACACTTATGAATAGGAGAAGCAATAGCTTTCATGGAAGACAGCCAAGGATAGCCTAGCTTCACACGAAATTGTTCAGATGATGGAATAATAGCAAAGTCCACATCAAGGGATTTGTTATGGACCTCAATAGGTAATGTAATAGAACCAATTGCAGGAGAAGAAAATGCATCAAATAGTTTCACAATGACATTTGTTTCATCATAGATCACTTGATTCAATTGCAAAGAAAAAAGAAATTCTTCAGTAATGATATTAACCATACAAGAAGGATCAATACGCAGTCCACGGCAAGGTGTATTCTTGACTTTTGCAACTATATATAAAGGACCATCAGGTGCTCTGATAGTTTCACTGGAATCAAATGTGATGGAAGGTTCTTTAGGGATTTTCTGCTACTCTACAAAGTTAATCACATTCGGAGTCATAGACACAAGATCATCAGGTGAGACAGAGGAATCATTAGTATCAATCGCATTAGAGGTATGAGAAGGCAATGGATCAGTAAAAATCTTAAGATTTTGGTTAGGAGGAGCTACAGATGTGTTGCCTTTATCATTCACACCAGAAACAAAGATAGTATTATTATCAATCAAATCTTGAATTTTACCCTTTAAAGCAAAACATTTTTCAGTATCATGCCCAGGATGACGATGAAATTGACAAAAAGATTTGTTATCAAAATAGGGTGAGTTAATCTTTGTAGGATGTATTTGCTTTATAGGAGGGAGAGTGAGCACATTTTGTTCCAATAACTTATTCATAATACTATGCAATGATTCATTCAAAGGAGTAAACTTTCTTTCTTTCTTGAAAAACTTAGAAATAGGAGGCACACCTGATGCTGCATTCACATTGTTGTTGATGATGTTTTCATTGAATTTAATGGACTCTCTATTCGGTTTAAACTTCCCAAATGGTTGTTGACTACTATCACCCTTATCACTCAGAGCCATAGGATTTGCTTGTTCCATTTGACTCACAGTCAGTTGATAATTGTGAAGAGTTGCGCACAACTGTTGGAAAGAAGTAAACTCAGAAAACAGAAGTTTTTCTCTAATGTCTTTTTGTAAATTAGAAATAAAGATTCTTTGAATATCATTGTCAGGTACTGGAAAGGAAATTTGAGCATACAAATGCTTATATCTACCAATGAAATCAGTCACTTTTTCTTTAACACCTTGTTTACAATGCATTAAATCAATCAAAGTAACTTTAGGACTTATGTTGTTTTGAAATTGTTGAATAAAAGCATTTGCAAGTTGTTCGAAAGAAGTAATAGAATAAGAAGGCAACGAGCAATACCATTGTAGGGCTTTATCTCTTAATGTTCTAGTAAACAGTTTTGCGAGCAACCTTTAGTCATAAGCAAAATCGGTACATATTGTTTGAAAGGTCTTAACATGTGTTAGAGGATCACCCTTACCATTATAAAGCTCCAAATACAGAATTTCAACATGTTTAGGGGGGATAGCTCAAACAATGTCAAGAGAAAGTGGGCTCGCAACATCAAATGTGGGCACACTAAACTTAGATTGATTCATAGAGGCAATTTGTTGCTGTAAAGAAGAGACAGTTTGTGCAAGATTGTTAATGGTCGCTTCAGTCGAAGAGTTCGTATTAGATGTGTTAGATTGTGATGGAGGTGTTATGTTATTGAAAGAAGGTAGAGAGTAAGGTGGTGGGACACTATGATAGTTAGTCATAGGAGATGATTGGAAAGGAGGAACACTACAAGGAGGAATGGAAGGGTTAAATGAATTGCCCCCTTGCGTCATGTTTATTTGTGGAGATATAATAGGAACACTCATTGAAGGAATGAATGAAGAAGTCGGATTGAATGAAGGAAGAGGGTTGATTGAAGAAGAGGGATTTCCCCCATGACTGGTGATCATAGGAGGAATGTCTTGTATTGAAGTAGTCATTATGTTTGATGTAAAAGTAGGTATACTAGCAATAGGAGTTGTCAAAGGAATAGAATGATTAACTTGAGTAGGAGGTTGTGTATAACCTAAAGTTTCGGCACAACTCTTCATAGGCATCACATTCGAATCCACAATGTGTGCAATACCACGCAAAATATCAATTCCATTCTTATCACTTTGAACCATACGTTTTAGACCCTCAATTAATGAAAGAGCTTCACTATCGGGGTATTCTTGAGACATCCATTGTCGAAAATCATCAAATTGGTTATCCAATTTTGAAAGTTGTTCTACAGAAACCTCATGGAGAGCTTCTTCATCATTAAGAGGATTAGAGGAATTACCCATGTCCTTGTTAAAAAGGCCATTCAAATTAGGTTCCATCTCCTTGGTAATTACACCTTGGAAAGACTTAATTCTAAGGCTTCGTCTAACAGGAATAGTGTAAGTAGGGCTTATTGTTGTAAAACTCATGCACTAAAGAAAGAGAGAAGATTTTGAATTTTAGAGGTAGCAAATTTCAATAAAATCAGCCAATCTCCTAGATTTAAGCTGTTAAATGCAATCAGGACAATCTCCTGAAATTTCGGAAAAAATGTCCGGGACCGTGGTGAACGGAGTGCACACGGTCCTCGCAACTTTTTTCGAAATTTTCAGGGATGACAGTTATGATGATTTTAAAGCTAATCTGAAAAAAATTGAGTGATTTTACGATCTGTAGATAGGCCAAATTAAAGTTGCAATCTCAAAATTGAACCCTACCAAGATTGTTGAAAAATGCAAAATTTGAATTTTGAAAAAGAGAGGGAAACTGAAATTTTGAATTTTATGATTTTAGAGGGAATACCAAAAGCAATGCAAGTTTTGAAATTTAAAAGTTGACTCGATTTCATGCAAAATTCAAATTTTGAAAGTGGAAATCAAGGTTGTTACAATTAAACACTTAATTTCAAAAGTCACAAACTACAAAAATTTGAATAAAACACTGAAATTTTGAATGAATGCCAACACACTTTTCAGATTTAGGACTGTAAGAAACACAATTTTGATAGGAATTTTAATTTCAACAATTTTTGAATGATTAGAAGCCTCAATCCAAGCAATCGCTAGACCAACTTTGATTGTAATTTTGAAAGTGTTAAAATTGATAAAATCAGCCAAAATTCTGGATTTTAGCAGAAAAATACAGTAAGATCTAGCTCCCGAAATTTCAGAAAAAATGTCGGGGACGATGGCGCTCGAGGTGCACACGGTCCTTGCAACTTTTTTCCAAATTTTCAGGGATGAAAGATATTGTGATTTTATTGCGGAATCCAAAGTTACAGCCGATTTGGAGGTGTTTTGATCAGTGAAATTATCAGTCAAAGGTTGAATCAAGAAGGTTTTAAAAATTAGGGTTTTGACATTTAACCACTTAATTTTCAGAATTAAAGCACAAATATGAATTGATAATTTGCAATAGAAGGGTAGATTTGAAACAAGCATTAACAATTAAACATTTCACAAGTTTAATTACTAAAAAGAAAATTTTAGGGTTTTTTTTATGCAATCAACCTCTAAAATTTGCAAAAGATCAAACATGGAAATATAATTAGGAAAGCAAAATTTTCAGATCTAACCATGAATAATCAGAATGAGGATGTTCACGTCGGGTTCACCAAAATGTAAAGCGGAAAAATCGAACCCTAGTTGTTCTCCCCTCCCCAACTCCAAGGAGAGAGAAGGGAGAGTCACTAGGGTTGATGGTTTTCACTTAGGGGAGCCTTTACATTCAAAAGAGGGGTTGAAACCCACAAGATCCAATCCCACGCAATGTAAGATTGGATTCTAAATGAGTTTCAAGGGTTAAGACATCAAGGATACCCTCTTTTGTAAAGAAATGTAGATAGAAAGATTGACCTAGGAATTCATGTAAAGTAGGAAAGATTCGCTTATAAATAGAGATAGGGATATGGGATGAAGCTGCGGACCTGGAATTAGCAGTAAAATATCGAGATGGTGCTGTTCTGCAAATTTGAGCGAAAGTTGACGGGACGATGGTGCCCGGCGTGCACACGGTCCTCCGAAAAATCCACGAAACGAAGGGGGATCTGTTCGTCTCTGCACAGGGATTCTAGATCTTCAATTACAGCCGCGTACCTACAACCTACACACAGAAAAGAGAGGACGATTGGGGGGTTAGGGATGAGGGGTTTTCCTTTAGGTCAAACCCCAGTTTTGGAATTAACCAAGAAATGAGAATGCTGTAAATGTAAATGTTTGTAATGTAAACAAGTACTGATACCTTGTTGTAAGAATGTTTGTGTTCTTACATGCGAAGGTGTAATGTATGTAGTATGTTGTATGTTGTATGTGATCTCCTCTTCAATGGTTGAATCCTTGTCTTGAATGCAACACTTAGCCTTGAATGGAGACTTAGAATGCTCAATTGCTTGAAGGAATGCTCGAATGCTTGAATGTTTGAATGTTTGAATATTGCTTCCGCGTCTTGCTCACATATGTCCTCCCCCTTCTTTTTGAGAGAGGGAATGTAGTTTATATACTTGTCAATTAGGGCTGATAGACTGATTTTCCCGACCTTAGGCTGACCAAGAAACATTATTTTCCAATTTGCAAACTTAAAGACCCGAAACCCCATAAGAGATCGGGCCCAAAATAGGGCCAGGGACCAGGGCACTAGGCGCCATGGTCCTGGGGGACCAGGGCGCTGGACACCCTAGTCTTAAAGGACCAGGGCGTTGGGCACCATGGTCCCACCTCCAGGGACAACAGGGTGCAAGGAGGATCAGGCCAGGGTGCAGAAAATGCAGTTTTTGGTGTCACAAGCAGGTTTCGGGGTCTCCATTCAGGTTCAACGTTGCGCCGCCATCGTGAAGACCCAAATGCAGTCGAAATTGCAAGTGTCACAATTTTAGGATGCTACATTAATATAGGCTCTGAAGCTCTTTTTTGGCAGGACTCTTCGGATGGTCACCCTCCTATTCTGTCTAGTTATCTACAACTTCAGCCTCTTTCCAATGTTTTCAATGATGCTGGATGGGTTAAGGTGGAAAGTTTTAAAATGGTTAGGCACATTGGATAGGTTGAGGTGACTTATTGGAAGGATCCTCTTGAATGACCCTTGGGTGTTTCAGATGAAGATTGTGTGGTGTTGGTTAATATCTTGGAGGGTAGGTTATGTAGTTCCCTCAAGGTGAGAGATATTTTGGCTTGGGGTCCTAATCCAAAAGATAAGTTTTCTATTGCTGAAGGTTATGCTCAGCTTGATAGGCAATTTCATGGCCTGACGGATGTTCCCTGGTGGAAGACGATTCGGAATAGCTTCTCTTGGTCAAAATGTAATTTCTTCTTATGACCGGTTGCTTAGAGGAAATTCCTCACGTGGGAGAATCTTTGTAAGAGAGGCTTCTAGGGACCATCTATTTGTTATCTTTGTATGCATAATGAGGAAGATTGCTCCCACTTATTTTTTCTATGCCCATTCTCTAGAAAGATTTGGCACAAGTGGTGTGAGGCTTGGCAACATGCTTGTTTTCATGCTACCTCCTTAATCGAATTTTGGGATAGCTTGGGTAGACCCCTAGCAAAGACCTCTTTTCTTCAAGTGGCGTAGGCTATTGGACCAACTCTTATTATCTGGAATTTATGGCTGGAAAGGAATCAAAGGGTCTTTTGTGATTCACATATAGTGAGTCCTCAGCTGTGGCAGAAGATAGTTAATAGGCTTTAGGAGACAATCTCGACTAAGTGCAATTTGTCTGAAAATGTTGATCTGGGTGATTATGCTATTGTAAGGAATCTGTAATTGAAAAAAATTAAAATGGACTATGTTGCTAGAAATAGATCTCGAAATGCAAAGCAACAGATAAGTAGAGATGGAAGGTGGAGTCCCCCTCCTATGGGAATCTTAAAAATTAATACAAATGGCTCTTTTTGTGGGAATCCTAGACATGTAGGTATTGGAGGTGATGATGGTGGTGTAATTTTTTAATTCTCTATTTATATTGGGCAGCACTCTAACAATCTTATGGAGGCCCTAGCTATTAAGATTGTTGTTGAGTGAGGCTATTCTTTAGGATGGAGGAAGATTATTTGTGAGTCGGATTCTTAGATTGTTGTGGACATGTTGAACAAAACATTTTTGAATGATGTGAGTTGGCAATTCGCTTCTGTGGTCAGACAGATTTTACAAATATAATACATTGGAATTTGTCTCCTTTTGTCATATTCCTAGGGAGTGGAATAGAGTGGTTGTTTGTTTTTCCAAGTGGGCTTTAGATCATGTTGATGGTTGGGATTTTAGTGGAAGGGATGGTCTACCTCCTGATTATCTTGAAACTTTAGATAGGTTAATGCTTGAAGACAGGATGATGCAAGAGCACCCAGTGGTGTAGGATCAATTTCCTTTTTATGTTTGCTTCATTTTCATTGTCATTTTTGAGGGCCTTCGAGGCTCCGGATGAGCCTGGTTTTTGGTGTAATTCCAAAGTAGCTGCCCTTCGGCCCTACTTTGTGCAATGCATTATCATTGGAAATTCAACGATCAGATCTATTACTATGGTCACTGGACTTTGTAGTGGTGGTGCTAGTGGTTCTTTTAGGATCCTTTTAATTTTTGTTGCTGTCTTGGTCGGCCTAAGGCCTGTTCTTTGTAATTATGTGATTTTTGAATAAATCTTTACCCCTTTTTACAAAAAAAATAAAAATAATCAGTTTATCAAAATTGATTATTCCCATTTTCTTCTAAAATCATTTTATTTCTTCTAAACCCTGCTTAATTAATCTCAATTAACTAAGCTAATCATGTGATTTCTACAAACCAATTTTCTTAATCCTCACTTAGACTAATTAATTCATCCATAATTATGATTATTATTATCCTCTGATTTTATATTCCTCCACTCATTATCTCTCCTCATGTCACACCATCCTTACTTTCTCACTTGCATCCTAATCCCTGATTAACGTTTTGCCATAAATGGATTTTCCATCTCATCTTCCAATCTTAAATGCACCCACTTTGGTCCTTTCAAGGAAATTCAAATTCTTTGAATCTCCCCATGCCTCCTTTCCCCAAGGAATTTTTAATCCCTTTTCTCATTTAGTCCTCCCACACGTCTCTTATTTTGGAATTTTTTATTCGTCTTCCCTTCCTCCAAGAAATTTAATATTCCTTTTCTCTTCCTAATGTACTTGGGGAACTCTTCCCCATGTACCTTGAAAGGTTTGGAGACAAGAAATGCTTTTATGGTAAATCTCTTGAATCCCACACCTTGTCCTCTCAATCATGTCCAACTCTTTCTTTCAATCCTAACCCTTCATTCCAAATCAATCTTGGCGCTCCATTTTGGCCTCCTCCAATCTATAAATTGGAGTCTCCTCTCCTCACAAATTATGTACCTTTCATGTATTCTTATGCTAGCCTTTTGAATTCCAAATTCATCAATGATACCCTCATAATGCAAAAATATTTACATAGCTAATCCATATCATCCACAATCATCCTTTGAACCATATCATATCTTGTTGTGTAGTAGAGAGCATTCCACACCCAACCTTGGATACAATCTAATTAAGTTGAGGAGGGGCGCATCCTTGACTTCACCGAAGGCTTAATCAGAGGAACAAGAAGCAAAATTGTGAAGGTATAAATGTTAAATTTGGTATTTACTTATGTGTTTATGCTTATTTTGATTTAAACTAACCTTTACATCATTGCATTGTTTTCCCTCACTTCATTTTGGCATGCCCGATGGGACCCATGTCCCTTTTAGCTAATGTTTTTGTTGTTTTTAAGCATTTTTCTCGTAGGTTGATGGATCAGTGCCGAGATTGCACTCCGTAGCACTAGTTCACCATCTCCGCCTAGCCAGAACAACATCTTCATTTAAATTTAAAATTTTTCGCTAAAATTTTTATGTAGAAACTAAGAATTGGCTTCTTTGTCTACAGATAAATGTCTCTTCCCCTTTGTTTCGGCATCTCTGTAGTCCCAAATCAGTGTCTCCATTCAAAAGAAATTCCCACCTAACTTTTGTTTTTAATTTTTTCATAAAAAACTATAGATCAACGTCTGCACAGATGTTGATCTGCATATCAATGTCTGCGCATACATCAATCCATAGATTAACATCTGTGCAAATGTCAATCCACGGATCAATGTTTGCGCAGACGTCAATGCATAGATCAACATCTACGCAAATGCCAATCCATGGATCAATGTCTGCGCAAATGTCAATCGATGGATCAACATCTGTGCAGATGTCAATCCACAGATCAGTGTCTACGAATCAATGTCTATGCAGATGTCAATCCACGGATCAACGTTTGCAAATACTTCAACGTTTCCGCTTGGGTACTTTTCCCACTTATTTTTAAAATTTAAAATTTTGAAGTTTTGCAGACTAATCTTTTTTCTGTGCAGGACCTCAATCAATGTCTACGCAGACGAATCAACGTTTGCACCTACACTTCAGCGTCTCTATTGTAAGTTCTTAATTTTGGATTTTCACTAACTTTTCTCTTCCCTCACATCTTTTTCATCTATCCAAGACCAAGAACTAAAACTACCAATCACTTTTGCAGGATGTTTGTCAAAGAAAATCTTAGTTTTATTCACTAGCTTAGTTTTCTTTTTTCCATTTTAGCTTAGAAAACATCTTTTTAGGGATAAAAAGAGCATGTGTATATCATGTTTTGTGTGCTTTCACATTCATAGGGTGTACCCACCGTTGCACCAAGTATCATCTCCCCTCACCTTCATGGACCTTGGGTGAAGAAAAAGGTGATCAACAACACTGACTTTTTCTTTTAGTAGTTGAGTGGTATCTTTGATTGGGGATTTCATCACCCCACAATTGTACTTTGAATTGGGACACATCGAGGATATCATCTCTCCTGGCATGATCTCGAGCGATGTTTTTTTGAGCTACTATATAAAAACCTAGTCAAATGAATGGAGTGTTGAGTGAATTCGACATATGTGGAGGCCTTCTTTGCACCGATAAGCTCAATTAGAGACTTAAGTGGATTGCTTTGCAAAACCGTTGTTGGACTAGACCTATAGACACCTAAAAATAATTATTTTTAATTATTTTTAATTCCTCATGTAACTAATTAATTAATTATATTAATTCAAATTCTCCTCAATATTAATTAAATATAATTGATATTGTCACTATAGTATGTGACTAATTTATTGAATAAATCAATCCCTTTCTTTATTCTTCTAAAAATTGAATTCTCACAAATCTCCCTCATAGCTAATTAATTTTAATTAATTATTTAACCCACATTCTTCCTGCAAACTATCTTCTTAATTCATCATTAACCTAATAAAGTCTTCTAGAAACTCCCTAAACTCACTTAACCTTATTCTTCTAATTTTAATTCCCTCCACTAATTCTCTCTCCTAGTCAAATCCTCCTACAAATCCTAATCCAACCTAACATTTCCTCTAATCCCCTTCCTAATGAGTTGCTAGTGACTAATCATCATGATTAGTCACAAAGTCAACCCCTTGTCCCTTCCATCCAACCACTAGCTTTAAATGCTCTTTTCCTAGGTGAATGTGAGATTTTCAAAATCTCACATTCCTCTAGGCATCCCCTCTCCCAAGGAATTTTTAATTCCTTCTTATTCCTCCAATCCCTATGATTATCCCTTTTTGGAGAATTTTTAATTCCTCCTCTCCATTCTTCAAGGAATGTCACATCCCTTGCTCCTCTCAAGGCACATTGGGAAGCCTTCCCAATGCACCTTGCTCCTCTCAAGGCACATTGGGAAGCCTTCCCAATGCACCTTGCTCTTCTCAAGGTACCTTGGGAAATCATCCCAATGCACCTTGAGGAGTGTGGAGACAAGAAATGCCTTTAAGGCATATCTCTTGGTCTCCACACCCACTCTTGGGCCTTGTGTGAGCTCACAAGCAATCCTAGTGCTTCATCTTGAATCCATCCTAGCCATCCATTCTTCCTCTCCTCTTCCTATAAATTGAGGACTCCATCCCTCCATTCTTCATCTCCAAGTTTAGTAATCTTATGCTGTCCTTTTGAGCCTAGGAAATCATCTTGGCATCCTTATCATGTTCAAATCATATCTCATCCACACTTGATCATCTCATCCTTATCATCTTCCAAATCCATTCCATTTGTGCACAATGTTGGAGAGCCATCCACATCAAGCAAGCAAGAGGAGCACATCAAGTGGAGCATCACCAAGGGGCGCCTTCACTTCATCAAGCTCAATTCGAGGGAGAGGTATAAGGTTTTGTGAGGTATATGCATCTTATTCATGTTTTCATGTGTTTTGGAGTTATGTCTTTGATTTGATATGATTATATGTTTGACTTGCATGTTTTCTAACTAAATCCACTTCACAAGTCCTTTCCCCTCTTCAAGACCCGTCGGAAAATAATAAGAATCTTGTTGTAGTAGCCTAAATCCTACATTTGATGGTGCAGGGGATGCAAATCGCACCTTGAAGTTACCTCTTATGTACCCACTCAATATTAGACATGAATCCCTCATATGATCTTTGAATCTTTGGGGTGAGAGAATCTGGCATGCCCAAGAAGTGAGTGCACTGTAAGGGGGAGCCAATGCTACCAGAATCTCTATATGTCCACTTGTTTGAGGTATCGCTTTGTGTGAGGGGCCCATTGGATGGTTTCCAATTTCCAATGCAAGTTGTATGCCTGACATGTGTCTTCATTGTGAAAAACCAATGAAATTTTGTTTTCTCTAATCTAGGCCCCCTTCACTTTCACGCTTGTCATAAAGCATTGCCTTGGCCAATGTGCTTGTCATTGTTTGATTTCTCTAGCGAAGAGTAGATAACATCCAGAACATCCATAAATTTGATCAAACCCTTCAATCTTCACTTTGTCACTATCAAACCCCTATTTCGCTGCCTCCATTCAAGTCAAACCTCCAATGAGTTTTCATCCATCCAAATGATCATCAATCCCCAACTAATATCTTTGTCCAATCATTAATCTAGTCTTAGGCAACCTTCCTCTTCTTCTGTCTATCATCAATCCATTCTTCCACAATTATTTTCATTCCATCCTCGAGGACTTACCACATCAACTTAATCAACCTTCCAATCCAATCAGCCTCATCCTAAGGTCAATACTCTATGAAAGTTTGATTTAGAGTTTTATCTTCAATCAATTAATCAATTAGCTTTTGTGGTTGGGAAATAATCTCCCCCAAGTACCATTGCTTAATCATTTTGGGTTTATAAAAACCCTAATCCTTTACCCTCTTTTTCTTAGGAATGTAAGACTATCCTAAGTTGAAGAAGGCTTGATCAATTGCATCTTAATCCAAAGGTCTAAATTTTACCTAGTTTGGTTGTCACCTTGCTTTGTGGTAAACATCATCAATTCCCATCTAAGTCTTAATCTAGGGGCTAATGTGTCATCCTAATCAAAATAAATCTTGTCCTAATCCAAGGACCAATCCAATCCAAGAAAATCAAATTGAATCCAATCAACCCTCAATAAAATCCAAAGTTGCTAAGTCCTAGTCCTCATATTCATCTAACATCATCTCATCACTTTTCTCGATCAACTCTATCCATTCAATTCCAAGAGGATACCTATGTATGGTCTTGACTTGCACTCAGAAAAGAAAAAGATGGCTTCACAAAGAGCTAAACTTTTTGATCTGAAACCTCATCAAGGACCTTCAATCTAAATCCAAAATCCAAACATCAAATCTTGGTATGAGAAAATGCTCATGGAAGTTCATGGATCACCTTATCAATCATGCCCACCCCAACCCACTTACCAAGTTAAACCCATAACCTCCCATCCATCTAACATATCTTCATCCATTCTGCCTCAACACATTGTATCCAATCCCAATTCGTCTCACATCCCTTATCCTTCCCCTACCTTTGACAAGGGAAATCCATCTTATTCCCCATCCATGTCTTCATATTATCCCTCATCCACATACCCCTCTGATCTAATATGTATACCTCCATCTTCCCCCCCATCCAAATCCCAATCTTCATCTTTTTACAACACCTTCATCATCTCCACTCCCCATCCAAGTCACTTAAACCATATTCATCCAAGCCTTAATCCCAATCCCCCAATCCATAATCCCAATCCTCCATCTAACACTAAACCTTTGCATAATCCTCATCCTCCAAAATCCACACCATCCCCATCCTCCAAGTCCTTTCTCTGCAAGTTTATCCAAGAAATACTAGCAAAGGAGACAAAATCCACACCTCAAAACAAAGTTGCCCAGTCTTCCCAAGTCCTCCATCCACTTTCATCTCCTCCAAATCAAGACAAACCTCAATCTGCTAAGCTTCATGATATCACCATCCCTCCAGCTACCCAAGTTGAAGGATCCATATCCTCCAACATCACACAATCCCCACAAGCCCCAACATGTCAAGAGCTTGTTCCAAAGCATGCTATCATAGATTCCTCTCCACCTCAAGATCAAGGCATCCCTTCATCTCATGATACCTATACATCTCAAAATACATGTATACCCTCCACTCCATCCCAAGAAAAAATAATCCCCCCATCCAATGCTCTCCTTCCACCTCAAGATCCAATCATCCCTTCCACTCCATCATATGATCCCATCCCAAGTCAAGATCAAAGTATTCCTTCATCTCCATGTCATGATACCAATCCATCTCATGGTCCTAATATTACTCCTAAACCCCCACAAGATCCCAATCCTACACAAGATCACCTCATCCCTATCCAAGTTGTCCATGAATCCCATACTTATCAACTTGGCTCTTCGACATTCATCCACTTTGGTTTCCTCCAAGAGCTTACAATTCCTTCCACCTCGCATCCCCCTCAAAATGGACTCACATATTGTTTCCAAAATAATAAGTATCCTATTGGAAAAAGAATTTGTGAAAAAATGAATTATCAAGGCAAATAGTTAGGCCTCCATGAACAAGGCATATTGGAATCCCTTAAAGTCAAAAAAATGAAAGTTCATATGGCCTTGGCTACAAAGCTCATGCTCAAGATGTTGGTATATCTTTCATCCCTCCTAAATCCCAAATCCCTTTGTATAAATTAAAATCACACCATCAGCCATCTTCCACACCCATTTAGGCCCTTACATCCACAAGTCCATTCCTTTATCATCAACATCCATTTTGTATCCTTATGTTACAAATCTAAGCCCTTTGTCCCTTCCATCCATCTTGGGTCCTTACTTCCCTCCATTTATCACTCCATCACGTCAAATGATCCCTAAGCAAGATCAACAAAGAAACACATCCTTGAATTACTTCCAACAATCTCCCACCATCCTCTCATCCATAAATCTTCAAGTCCTTCATCCTCATGCACCCATACCATTTCTATTAGAATCAATTTGGATGCCCAATAAAAAATGGATAAAGCCAGAAATCCACAAAAATCCAAGGATCAACATGTCCCCTAAAAAAGACATGCTTAAGAAAAGAAAAGTATGATCCAAAAGAAAGAAAAATCCAAATGACCACAAAAGGCCCAAAAAGGAAAAATCAAAAACTATGTTGATTCCCAATCTACTCATAGAAGAAATATATCTCAAAGTAAAATCCAAATTGGCATCCAAACTTAATAAGTCCTCCATTTTTCTATCTAACACTACTCCATATTTAAAATCCATTTTGGGTCCTTATGTCCCAAATCCAATATTTTAAGTCCATCATCCCCTTCATCTATTTTGGGTCCTCATGTCCCAAAATATATGTTTGATCCTCCATCTAATTTAAAATCCCCCCTCCACAACTCTACCACCCCTCAAGGTGTGTGCCAATGTTGATCTTCCCAACATCCCCATCCATTTATCCACAAGTATTCCAAAACCCCATCCCTTTATTTCAATCTTTTTCATAAATCCTTATCCCCCTCCATCTTCCATCCATTTCATCTCCCCATCTATTTTTACCAACATCTACTAGCATACCTCCATTTATCTTAGTTCAATGAAGTACATATTTAAGGGATACTATATATATAACTAGATGCTTGAGTCCCCCCTCCATCCCTCTTTCACACATCTGATATCTTCCACATCCACTTATCCTCATCCTCATCCATCCAAATTATTCTAAACAACTCAAAAAAAAAAGAGAAAAAAAAGAGAAGAAAAATAAATTAAAGAGAAAAAATTCATCCAATGGTGAAAACCACTTCTTGTGGTGCCTTGGGTAAGTACCATGATGAAAAATTGGTAAACAAGCATCACGTGTAATCCCCTCATCCTCTTGCACTCTACACTTGGGGGAAAAATTCATCCAGGTCATCCTACCATCCACATCTTTTGTATCCCTTATCTGCTACCCACATCCTATCTAGGCCCATCCTCCTCTCCTATCTTTGATCTTGACTATCCTATCCATATCCCCATCGCATATCCCACATCCTATCCAAATGCATCCTCCATTCCTACCTTTAGTCTTGATCATGCTAGAGAAAAAATAATGTATATGCATGCTTTGGAAAATACAAGCCTAAATCCCTCCTCCATCCATATCAATTACACACTATCCTTCCATCCCATTCATCCTTTATCCACCATCCTTCCATCCTTAATTCCACTACCTCTAATGTGGGGCATTGCACTCCTTTGCAACATAGTTCTTGGATCCCCATTCTACCTATCTTTCATCCTTTACTTCTCCATATCCTATTACCATCCATCTACTTAATCCCTCCATCTCCTATCCAAGAAAGCTCTCCATCAACTCCATCCTTTTACCAAGCCTTGGTTCTCCCTTTTCATTGGCCCTCATTCATTTATCCTATATCCACAATCCAATCCAATCCAATCGTATTCAATCATATTCCCCATCTCATCCAATCCAATCCAATCATATTCCCCATCCCATCCAATCCAATTCAATCCTTAATCCCCCTCCCATATTATCCAATCCATATATGATCCCCATCACACTGAGCTTTATCCCATTTACAATGAGCTTTCCCCATCACATTGAGATTTTCCATCTATCTAAGCTTATATTGACTTGAGCATAATCCAAACACTCATCCATGAGATGTTAACCAAATCTAAGTGGAAATCCTCTCATCTGCAGACCCTGCACAACCAGCTTGTCTTTTTTCATCAATTAACCTATCCACACTCTACGCATTGGGATGCATCCTTCCCACGTCTAACAATTTATCCAAATTCATCACTTGCCCATCTGGATGCATCCTTCTCACGTTCAGAAATATATCCAGATCCATGTCCTACTCTTGGCAAGAGATATTAGTTGGCCATGTGCATGTTGTTTCTATGATTGAGCTTTTCGCTTTGATTTTTTGTCCCAGGACTATACCTATTCAGGGCTACCTTGATCATCCTATATCTCAATATGTCTTGGTTGGTGTATAATGGGGCATAGTTTTTGTGGTATGACGTGTTTGATGGTTTCTCTTGTACGATCCAACAATCTCGCATCTACGCAATCATTGATGTTTGCGAACCTATGTGCATAGAGATAACCTATTGTCTGAGAGTCTAGTCCATGCATCAGATATTCACAACATCCTAACTTATATAGTTAGTGGTGGAGATAGTCTATTGCAAAATAAAAATTAGGTTTTCTCTCCACATCTACACTACAAGAAATCCCATCCACTTACTTCATCTCCTTCATTCATTTCATTTCATCCATTTATCTTGGAGACTCCAATTAATTCATTCCCTCTTCATCATCCTTATCCTTTTTACATCCTTTCATCTTCAATCTTCTAGTCTTCTAATCCATTTTGAGAGCACACCCGTGTTCTTAGAACCCACATGTCCTCTCGTGGGGGCATACCATTACCTCCTCGTCATCCTTCCTCATCTTACCTATGACTGGGGCATCATGATACTAGTCCTTATCCTTTTTCTATCCACCATGTCTTATTCTTCTTTGATAAAATATTACTTCATGATGCTATATCAAAGAAGGGCAAAATGTAGACACCTAAAATTAATTAAATTAATATTTAATTAATTTAATCATTTCCACATGATTAATTTAATTAATTGTGTTGTTCTTTATTCATCTTAAAATTAATGAAATCTTATTTAATTAATTTTATCATCGCAAGCTTATAATCAATTTATCAAAATTGATTATTCCCCCTTTCTTCTAAAATCATTACATTTCTTCTAAACCCCACTTAGTTAATTAATATCAATTAACTAAGATAATCATGTGATTTCTACAAATCACTTTTATTAATCTTCACTTAGCCTAATTAATTCTTCCATAATCATTCTTATCAGTATCCTCCAATTTTATATTCATCCACTCATTATCTCTCCTCATGTCACATCCTCCTAACTTTCCCACTTGCATCCTAATCCCTCATTAAGCCACCTAATCAATCTCCTTAATCATTTACACATCCCTAATCACCTTGATTAGGGATGATTCAACTCTTTTCCATAAATGGCTTTCCCATCTCATCCTCCAATCTTAAATGCACCCACTTTGGTCCTTTCAAAGAAATTCAAATTCTTTGAATCTCTCCATGCCTCCTTTCCCCAAGGAATTTTTAAATCCTTTTCTCATTTAGTCTTCCCACACATCTCTTATTTTAGAATTTTTTATTCCTCCCCCTTCTCCCAAAGAATTTAATATTCTGTTTATCTTCCCAATGTACTTGGGGAACTCTTCCTCATGTACCTTGAGAGGTGTGGAGACAAGAAATGCCTTTATGGAAAATCTCTTGAATCCCACACCTTGTCCTCTCAATCCTCTCCCACTCTTTCTTTCAATCCTAACCCTTCATTCCAAATAAATTTTGTCCCTTCATTTTGGCCTCCTCCAATCTATAAATTGGAGTCTCCTCTCCTCACAAATCATTCACCTTTCATGTAATCTTATGCTAGCCTTTCAAATTTCAAATCCATTAATGATACCCTCATAATGCCAAAATATTTCCACAACCAATCCATATCATCCACAATCATCATTTGAGCCATATCCTATCTTGTTGTGTAGCGGAGAGAATTCCACATCCAACCTTGGAGCCAATCCAATTAAGTTGAGGGGTGCATCCTTGACTTCACCGAAGGCTCAATCAAAAGAACAAGAGGCAACATTGCGAAGGTATAAATGTTAATTTGGTATTTACTAATGTGTTTATGCTTATTTTGATTTAAACTAACCTTTACATAATTGCATTGTTTTTTCTTGCTTCAGAAGTGTCATAGGGGAAAAGCACCAATTATGGCCCATGTTCCAATAACCATGCACTCCTTGTGTACCCAATCCCTTGGTTACTAATTTTAAAGAAAGCAAAAAAAAAGATAACTAAAATCTCATTAATAAATTTCACATGTACTAATTAGTTGATATGCTATCCCCTGTGGGGCACCCCGCATCGGAAAATTTTATCACGCCGTTAAACTATGGTTGTTTTCTGGTTGTTGGGAAATTTTGTTCGAGCAGGATTTAGCGCAATAGGTAAGCCAAATGCATACAAAATCTGGAAGCATAAACAAGACATGGCACATGATACAAATTAACGACTCTTAAATTTTCTCCTCTCATCAACAGAAGATCTTCCAATCAGATTTGCTTAGTGTTTCGTATTATTTTCTACAAAATTTAATTTTGTATGTGTATTTATGTAGTTTTGGTTATGGTGCGATAACAAATCGGTATTTTATTATTTTGTGCATTTCTAGGTTTGTAGCTCGATGGCCAAAGAAAAGTATTGCATGCTATTCAAATGGAGTGGAGTTGGAATCAATTTGTTTATAGAGTACAAATAATTTTTATTTCCTACGTCATATTTTTTTTGGGACAATGAGAAGGAAAATTCCATCCAATTCACAGGCAACTTCCGCATATACAGTTGTTGGTGCATGGCTTTCAGACAATACGTACGGAGATTCGTAATGTAGCTGCCATGAACTTTAATAGTATTTTTTCTTTTCTAAATTATTTTTTAAAATTATAAGTTTATGATAAACTATAGGTAGAATTTAAACTTAATATTTAACTCTTTACGATCATAAATTTTTGTTTAATAGCCGAATTTACAAGTACTTCTAGATAATTATGTAGATTGTGGAGTAAAATTTTATGTTAAAATTTTAGATTTAAATTTTATAATTAATCATATTTTATTCTATAAAGACATTAATAATAATAAATATAATCATGAAGTACAACTTGAGTTGGCCTAGTGGTGGAGAACTTGTGCTCTTAAAAGAGGGGTCACAAGTTCAAATCTCACAAGGGGGTAGGGTATGTACACCTTATTGGCTTCGGCCCATTACCTATATAAAAATAAATAAATAAATATAATCATGAATTTAATAAAAAAAATTTAAATAAAATTAATATTAATTGTTGAGTAAATAATTTTTCAACTTTATTTAAAAGTATAACAATTTTTTTTAATTATCAAACCTTCTTTTTAATAAGATATGATTAATAAAGATAAAGAAAATACTTTACAATTATTTGATACCTTCTAATATGTTATTGCGAATATAAAAGGTCCAAAGAATTCACATGCCACTTTATTTGTACACAACTCTTGGGTCGTGAACAATATTGGAAACAATATTCCTATAACATTGCACTTGATAAAATGCTTCTAAATTTTCGCTAACTTGAAGTAAATAGGAGAATGGATGTGGCTTTTCCGAGGACTCCACTTGTTTAGCACACCAATGATTATGTTCCCTTTGTTTGGAGATTTTGGTTTGAATCAAACAAGACTGGGAAGTGCCCTCCAAACTCTTTGTGGACAAGCTTTCGGAGCTCAATGATATAGCATGCTAAGAGTATACCTACAATGCTCATGGATCATTGTTATAAACTTCATTGTGATATTTCTGCCTGTATATATATCTGCTTCACACAGGTAATACAGGGTATGGACATCTAACAAAGCATAATAGAAGTGGAAGTTTTGTTAGATATTGTAATTGAAATTGCTTTGATAGACATGATATAAATTACTATCGGCGTAATCATTGCACCTTTTTAAGGTGCAAGCATTAGTAGCTACTTACTTTTTAGCTTTTTCCTCCAGAATTGACCCCTTTGTGCATGACTACTCTAGGGCATTTGTGCACACCTATGGGGTCATTTGTGCATAAATGTTGACCATTTTAAGTGCACAATTATTGGGACAACTTTAAGTAGGTATTGAGTGACACTTTGAAATGTATACTTGTTGACCCTTGTGTGCATAACGGATCCCACAACATATGTTGTTACTACCTAAAATCTAGAATGATAACTGTAAGCAGTTAAGTCACACACAAACAACAACAAAAAATCGTTGAAATCTGGTGCACCATTTAAGATCTATGGGTACACAAAGTTAGCTATAGTGACTACGATTGGTACACTTCCCCTATATACAATTTTTAAAAATGTAGATGTCAATGCATATGGTCCAAGTAAAAAAACAAACAAGACTGGGAAGTGCCCTCCAAACTCTTTGTGGACAAGCTTTCGGAGCTCAATGATATAGCATGCTAAGAGTATACCTACAATGCTCATGGATCATTGTTATAAACTTCATTGTGATATTTCTGCCTGTATATATATCTGCTTCACACAGGTAATACAGGCTATGGACATCTAACAAAGCATAATAGAAGTGGAAGTTTTGTTAGATATTGTAATTGAAATTGCTTTGATAGACATGATATAAATTACTATCGGCGTAATCATTTCACCTTATTAAGGTGCAAGTGTTAGTAGCTACATACTTTTTAGCTTTTTCCTCCATAATTGACCCCTTTGTGCATGACTACTCTAGGGCATTTGTGCACACCTATGGGGTCATTTGTGCATAAATGTTGACCATTTTAAGTGCACAATTATTGGGACAACTTTAAGTAGGTATTGAGTGACACTTTGAAATGTATACTTGTTGACCCTTGTGTGCATAACGGATCCCACAACATATGTTGTTACTACCTAAAATCTAGAATGATAACTGTAAGCAGTTAAGTCACACACAAACAACAACAAAAAATCGTTGAAATCTGGTGCACCATTTAAGATCTATGGGTACACAAAGTTAGCTATAGTGACTACGATTGGTACACTTCCCCTATATACAATTTTTAAAAATGTAGATGTCAATGCATATGGTTCAAGTAAAAAAACAAACAAGACTGGGAAGTGCCCTCCAAACTCTTTGTGGACAAGCTTTTGGAGCTCAATGATATAGCATGCTAAGAGTATACCTACAATGCTCATGGATCATTGTTATAAACTTCATTGTGATATTTCTGCCTGTATATATATTTGCTTCACATAGGTAATACAGGCTATGGACATCTAACAAAGCATAATAGAAGTGGAAGTTTTGTTAGATATTGTAATTGAAATTGCTTTGATAGACATGATATAAATTACTATCGGCGTAATCATTGCACCTTATTAAGGTGCAAGCATTAGTAGCTAGTTACTTTTTAGCTTTTTCCTCCATAATTGACCCCTTTGTGCATGACTACTCTAGGGCATTTGTGCACACCTATGGGGTCATTTGTGCATAAATGTTGACCATTTTAAGTGCACAATTATTGGGACAACTTTAAGTAGGTATTGAGTGACACTTTGAAATGTATACTTGTTGACCCTTGTGTGCATAACGGATCCCACAACATATGTTGTTACTACCTAAAATCTAGAATGATAACTGTAAGCAGTTAAGTCACACACAAACAACAACAAAAAATCATTGAAATTTGGTGTACCATTTAAGATCTATGGGTACACAAAGTTAGCTATAGTGACTACGATTGATACACTTCCCCTATATACAATTTTTAAAAATGTAGATGTCAATGCATATGGTCCAAGTAAAAAAAAAGACCATATACACCATCAAATTCCATGTCAAATGCTAGGGTTGACTTCTTTATGATGTTAATCGAAATAACAAAAAGATAATTTTTTTCACATGGGGCACACTTTCATACTTATTCCTTGGAATTTAGATTACTTTTAATTTTTTATTCCCTAGAATTTAGATTACCTTTAATTTTTTTTAGAGAATTTTTAATGATATATAAAAATTAACATTTTTAGTTTTATTTTATAATTAAAGATAAGATATTAAATTATATTTAATAAGTATTAATTTTTAAATGAAAAGTAATTTAAATTATTTAAAGTGAAATAATATTTTTATTTTTATTTATTTATGTTTTACGTTTAGCTTAAGAAATATTTTTAAATTTAATTAAATAAATATCTTAAATTGTAAAATTTAAATTTACATTATATATTAAATAGATTTAAACTTAAAATTTAAATTAATTAAATCTTATTTATTTATTATAGAAAATTATTTGTTAAATTTTCATTAGTTTTATATATATATATATATATATATATATATATATATATATATATATATATATATATATATATAGATGAATACAAATGTGCTTTTAAATTTGATCGTGTAGTAATTTTTAGTATTAAAATACAGAATAAAGATTTAATTGTATAACAATTTTAATATTAAAATAGATTTAAAAAAAGAAAATATAAAATTATATTTTATAACCTTCTAAAAAATAATTTTAAAATTGATGCCAAATATCATATGTACAAATATATAATAAAACAATTATAATTTTTTTTATTAGTTTTTTAAATTGAAAAGTAATTTAAATTATTTAAAGTGATAAATAATATTTTTTAATTTTTTTTTTATGTTTTATGTATTTCATTAAATTTAGCTTATATAGAAACATTTTTTATTTTATTTATATAGTGATTTAATTATATTAAAATATTAAATTATAAAATTTAAATTTACCTTATATATTAAATAAATTTAAGCTTGAAATTTATTTTAATAAAATCTTATTTATTATAGATTTTTTTTTTTTTTTAATCGGTAATTTTTTTATTTAATTAATTTAAAATAGAAACTTTACAATTAACTACCCAAACATTCTAACAGTTCCAAACCGCCCTCCAAAAAACTACCTTTACAAACCATCTTCTAAACCCCCCTGTATTCCCAACCATTAACCATCACTATATCATCAAACAAAATAAGCAGCTCGAGCATCCAAAAATGGCTCGTACCAATCTTAAACAAGAAAATTTAAGTAATAAAATAGTTCAAACAAGACCTACAATGGACCAAAAAATAATGGGTTGACCCCCAAGTCATCAAAAATGGTAAAAAATCCATGAAATAGCAATTGGATGAGGAGCAAGGGTCCACCCGCCTCCTTTTTCTCGCTCAGCCTCCATCAACAACACTCATACCCACATCCTCAAGAGTTCTGGCCTCCTCAATCACATGCTGCAACTCCACATCCACCTCCATCATATCCACAAACACCTTCAAGGCCTCCCATCCAATTTGTGCCTCCTCTTCGAAGTGAGCATACTTTTGGTTGTCCCGACACCTTAAAAAAGGAGTGTAATGTTGCTTTGATTTAAAGTGAAAATGCACAATGCCTTCACACAAATCAAACTCTCTACCAGGGACCGCTCATTTGAAAATGAATGCAAGGTTTAAATTGTAATCTTTTGGAATAATTGCATTCACCACCCTCTTTACCGACTCCAAAGAATGCTCCAATTCCAACCCCCATTCAACAATTAGGGAGTATGCATCCATATTTGTTCTATAGCGGTAATCTACAATCCCAATGCTCTCCCCCATTAATCTCTGGATGCTTTTCGTCAACAATTCATCTTTGTGTAGAAACATCCCATTCAATCTCCTTTCTGTGAATGGCCCAAGGAACGGGCATAGATGCTTCTTTGTCTTGAGTGTGAAGTTAGCTTCCATTTTTGCTAGCACCACCGCACACCGCCACCTCTAACCAGAGTTATTCTGCACGCTTTCAACATAAAAAGAGAGGAAGAGAGGCTTTTTATTTTAAAAAAAACAACAACAACTGGAAAGGCCATTTAAGGCAACACCAGAATGTTCTCAAAGCGCCACCTTTCAAGCTCGATGTGATAGCACGTATGCCTCCCAATGAACTAAAAAGAGCCGACATTAAAAGCTCGTACTTCTCCAAGAGTGGGAGCATTTAAACGGATCACTTTCGCACATTCCCCTTTAATGCACCACCCTTGACATTAAATGAGAAGTTAGGGCATACAACAGTGATGCTACATCTCCTAATCACTAAACTTGAATCGAAAGATCCAACTAGGCATCCCAATGCGTCTCTTCATTTGTGGACCCCCACCACTTAGTTACAAAATGGTCTCCTTTTTATTTTAATTCATATAATAAATTAAATTTTAACTTTCCTTTCTTTTTCTCACTCCCTATCTTTCTCTCCTTTTAAAATCAAACTTCTATACTAATTTAGAATGAATTTAAAATTGGAATATAGCTTTATTTTTTAATAAAATATTTTATATCATCTATTTGACAAATAGGTTTAAACAAGTTACTCAATTCACATAAATGGTTCCAAATCTTTTATCTAAGGAATCATATGGATAATTATATATTTGTCTTTAGTTTTCTCAATAATAAGAGTGGTTTAGACATGATATAGTGGATTTAAACATTATGGTGTATACAATTTAAATTATAAAGTATTTTAGCTAAGTTGTTATGAGTATAAAGATCTAGGTCATTGAAATCATCTAAGAGTCAATTTAAGTCAATTATACTTGAAAATCTGAACATTAGCGAAGAGCATAATCAAAGAGCATATCATCTTCCTCATCAATCCATCACAATCAAACTTCCATCATTTAATTATACATGTCTTTAGTTTTCTCAACAATTACGAGTGTTTTAGACATGATATAGTAGATTTAAATATTATGGAGTATACATTTAAATTAGAAATCATTTTAGTTAAGTTTTTATGAATATAAAAATCTAGTTTAACAAAATCATCCAAGGGTCAACCCATTTAAAAAAAAAGAGTTTTCTCAGTAACTAAGAGTGGTTTAGACATGATATAGTAGATCTAAATATTATGGAGTAAACGTTTAAATTACAAGTATAAAGATCTAATTCATCAAAATCATCCAAGAGTCAACCTATTAAAATAAAAGATCGTGTAATCACCCACAACAAGAATATTCAACCAATTAAAATAAAATCCTTTAATAATATTATTATTTTAATATATATAAAATTAAAAAAACTTTAACATTGTTTGACAATTAAACTAAATAATATTTAAACAAAACTTTATCATTTATGAAAGAAACGTTTTGTAACTAACATGCCTGCAATTCCTAAGCTGATGCTGATTATTAAACATATCCCAAGGTAATTGCCGAATGGATATAAAATTTGCATATACGTTCGGCAATTTTATTCCCATATTTTGTTGGACTCTTTTGAAGGAATCCATTATACAAGGCCTTTAAGAGCGCTCCAATTGTCCAGAAACTTCATTGCAAACATCAATCTGTTACAAAATGGCAACAGCACTGAACAGGTCTGACATATCATTCAGAAGGCAGGGATCCTCTGGTATTGTATGGGACGTGGGTTCGATTCCCGGGAAGGCTGATTGTCCACTTTCAGATAGTAGTATCTTGAATAGCCGCAAAAATTCTTCCTCTGACGCTCAGCCCCCCTTTCTCCACAGCAAAAGCACCGGCTCCATCGGAACTGGGGGAACTTCTCCTTCAACTTTTGTAAAGCCCGGGCAGGGGACTTCTTCAACTTTTGTAAAGCCTGGGCAGGGGACTTCTACTCCAACTTCTCCCAAATCGGGGTCTTGCTTTTCTGGATTGTTCCGCTGCTTTTCTAAATCTGGTTAGACAATTTCAAATTCTAGAGGGGTAAGGTATGTATGTTTCGTTTGTAGCACAATTAGGTGCCTTCCGCAAGGAGTATATGCGTAGTCCCATATTTTTATAAGTCATCTAGAGACCCATATACAGATGGCCTGATATCATGGACTATAAGAAAAAACTTTCTTTCTTTCTTTCTTCCCTACCACTAGATATACATAGATGCATGCATGTTGTTCCTTGCTTCCTTCCACTCCTTCAACTTCTCCCAAATCCGGATCTTGCTTTGCTGGATTGTTCCGCTGCTTTTCTAAGTCTGGTTAGACAATTTCAAATTCTAGAGGGGTAAGGTATGTATGTTTCGTTTGTAGCACAATTAGGTGCCTTCCGCAAGGAGTACACGGGTAGTCCCATATATTAATAAGTCATCTAGAAACTCATATACAGATGGCCTGATATCATGGACTATAAAAAAAAACTTTCTTTCTTTCTTTCTTCCCTACCACTAGATATACATAGATGCATGCATGTTGTTCCTTGCTTCCTAGAGCTAGGTGACTCTTGTAGAATGTTTCAATATGTACTATGCTGCCATTTATGAAAATAAAAGTAAATGATTTAAAAAAAAATGGGATTGAAATATATTTGACTTTGAAATGTTAATCAATCTTATTTTATACAAATATTTGTATTATGTCTTACATGTTTGTGATAAACAATGATAAAGCTTGATGATTCTTATATTTATACTAGCATATATCCATCTTTAAAAAATATTTGTAAGTATCTGGAAGATATCATATTTGTTCATTATTCACTTAAAAAATTATTATATTATTATATTATATTTCTATTGAACTATTGACCAAAGAAAAAAATTATTAAGACTACTTCATCATCATCATCATCATCATCATCATCATATTTCTATTTTATATGGGAGTATAATACACCTTTGACTTAATAAGGTAAAAATGTTTTTACAATTGTTTTTTTTGGTAAAATACTAAACATATTTTTGCATAATTCTATATATAAAATATGTGGAAGTTGAATATGGATGTTTAAAATTATAAATTGTGGTTTTGTATCTATTTTTGCATAAAATTTGAATGGTTTATTTTAAAAAAATGTGTTTTAATAGAGTGATTGATGGTGATGATGATGCTTAAGTTCATATCTATCTTTAACGGATCTTGCCCATAAGTAAGAAATCCATTTCAATTCCTTTTTTATTCAAAATTTGAATGGTTTATTTTAAAAAAAATATGTATTTTAAGTTATACTCCGAAGGAAAAATTATTTAAGTGTATTGGTGATTTTTATCTACCATTTGAAAATTATTTAATTTTATTGGCTGATATTTCGTTATTTATGGAAAAATAAATATTTTATTGGCGATTTCATAAATTCATTGTCATTTTCGTTATCTAATTAATGTAACATCACGTCGAGTCCGGACTCTGCATGATGTATCGATAAGTGTGACCTCATCGACACGTCACACATACCTAAAATCCATCAATGATTTAAAACCGTTTGATGATCGCATATCAATGGCTGAAATTTTATTTCAGCCCAAATTTTTGATGAGAACATAGTTCTCCAGAAAGTCCCCAGAATGGAATTAGAGACAGTAGACACGTATCAAATCTCATCCTAACTGAGTATCGACATTTATTAATGTCTTGTCACTGACATTCTCTAACTGGGATCCACTCAGCACACGACTTCCAATCTAGTAATTAGTAGTGATTTAGGGTTGTTTCCAATTTCACACACTTGTGCATTTATGAGAAAGATTTATTGAGAGATACGAAAGATTTATAAGAAATTAAAGGATAAAGGAATTAATATGGTTGGTGAAGGAATTGCTAGTATCAAGAGCTATTTATAGACGATCTTCGCTTCTTTCATCTTCAATTCGCCTTTGGTAGATAAATTGTTGGAGCTAACGGTAGTTGAAATTTTTCCTCTAGTTTAGGTCTTTAGGCTGTATAATTTGGTATTCTGATTTCTAAAGATGGACAATCCTATCTGATTGAGAAGCACATCTGAGGAGGACCAGAGGGTCTTTTTGGGCTACGTCGAAGACCCAACCCTCCAATCAGTTTGTAAGGAGGTCGGGATGTTCACTAACGAGGTTGTGAGGATGGTGCTGGGATGAGATTTTTTGAGAAATGATAATAGATACCGTGTTAACATGGACATTACGTCCTGGTTCTTGGCGTCTCCTCTAGACCTCAGAGGAGAAGAGGTGAATATGTTGATGTTGTTAAGGAGAGTGTCCAAAGAAGAATTCCTTGGAGATGACGTTACTACTGTCGTCTTTCTAGAAGTAGGGGTGGGGATCCCTTGGGCGAGTGATTTACCCAAGCTTCTCCTCCCTGACCAAAATGTGGCTAGGCAACCTTTTCTTTTGAACTTGAATGCTGAGTAGTTGACATGACATAGGAAATGGGCACAGATTGGTAGGGATTTACTCTAGAAATGGTTTCTCCTCGATGAATTTCAAGACTACAGATGGCTCGAAGAATTCTCCGAGCTTCTCATCTCTAAAGAATTCTACCTAGACGGAGGGCAAAATCCTTAGGGTTACCCATGAATGGTTTCAATTTTTTGTCTTGTTTTTTGGATACCACTAATCCACCGTCCACTACTAGTGCCTTAGCCCCTAGTAGCTTTATTATTTTGGCTATTTCCTTGCAACCTCCTTCATTTTGGCTTTAAAGTTTTGGAGGGACAGGGACTCTGACAGTCGAAAATTATAAATTTGCGCAATATATTAATGAAAATTTTGTAAATTCTAGTTTATTTCAGTTTTTCTTTTATGGATTTAAAAATGCTTTCTATTTCATTGTATTATTAGTTCATGCCATGGCGAGATACTTAGCATAATCATTATGTTCTCAAATAGCTTAAATAGTTATTAATTTGTGTGGATATAAAATTTAATTTTCACCATTAAAAAATATAAAATTTTAAACAAATGTCAAATCTCACTAAATTAAATCTCGAGTAGAGAGAAAGGGAAATTCCATTTTGAACACAAGTTGGAACTAGAAGGTTCTAGAATCCAGATGTGGGATAGTAATTGAAGGAGGGAAGATAGTGTCGAACATAGCAGGTCTATTCTAATTTCTTATCTAAAGTTAAAGAACAAACTCAGTGTCACTTTTGAGACGACCTTTTCTAAAAGATATTTGAAGTCCTTGACAAAGAAGTATTTGAAAAAACATAATGTTAGAGATTGGTTGTGAGTGATAGCATCCAATAAGGATCGCAATGTCTATGAGCTATGCTATTTCAACATTGCTGAGAATGAGGCAGGGGATGAAGATGAAATTTAAGTTTTTTCAGTATTTAGGTGTAAGTGATACTGATTTTTTTAACTATAAAGAGTCGGATGCATCAATTTTGTCATTAATATCATGCTAGATTTGTGTTTATTTTGTTTGCTTCTATTTTGGCAGGTTGTTTACCTCTACTATGTAGGTAGAGAGATTACATGTTGAAGTTTGGGGACAATTTTTTGTAGTCTTTGAATTGCAGAATTTAAAAAAAAAGTTAAAAATTATAGAAATTTAATTTACATATTTTAATATAAGTTTTTTTAAATTTTAATATAAATGTTATACGTTAATAAATATCTAGAATTAAATAATACACTTCTTAAATAAAATAAAATATTTTGTTAAATAATTTAAGTTAAAATTTTATTAAATGTAAGATTTTAAAGATGGAAATATATTTAATATCTTATACATAAATGCATTTAAAATATTTATATCATATGATGCTTGTAATTTATAATTAAAATTAAAATTAATTTAATTACTAATAAATAAATATATTAATTTATTTTATATTTATTTTGAAGTATATTGCTTTATTCAAAATCTTTTTAATCTGTTTTTGTTTAAACAGATTAATTTCTAGTCACTACTTTGAATATGACTATTATAAATATTGGGAATACTTTTAAGTATTTATTACCATTATAATTTTCAACATCTTAAAAAATAAAATATAATCAATATAATTCAAAAACTATTTATTAATATTTTAAATTTATAAATACTATTATTCTTCATATATAATTTTGGGCATGAATGTCGTCGTCCATTGGATGAGCATAGATCAACAACGTAAGGTGCATTTTGGGTTGAATATGGGAACGATAATTTTTTTTGCAAACTTCTACCAGAAACACGTGTCATTGAACACCAACACAAAAGAAAGGCTATGGCCCATGGGACGATGAAGTGTTAGGTGACGTGGCATTTGGGTGGCAAAAATCCCATGTATAATGGGACCCACGACAAGTGACCATTTATATGCAGTGATATTGCCTTATCGTACACACACCACTGAGTGGTTAACATTTAGGCGGCTTTAATGTCAGATTTTTCAGACAAATTGTACGGCTGAACTAGTACATGCAGAGGAATGATGGAAGAATTTGTGATTAATCATAATGGCAAATGTCAACGGTCGGTACCATTGGATGTCAAAATTGAGTGTGAGGTGTTTAAAGCTTGGATGGATTGGACGGGTCATGGAGTGTAGTTGGATTGCCATTTTCTTGGTATCATACTGTCTGCACTTGCAGCGTTGTGTTGGGTTTCTTAAGTAGCATGGAAGCCAATTTCTCCTTCCATATTGATAAGAAATTAGTCTCATTTCTCAAATGATTTACAGACATGAGGCTAAAAGGTTTGTTCTTGTTTAAGGATGAGCGGTTGTACGAGAGTATGAAAATGTTGTTGGGAGAGGAAATTGTCCATGTAGGTCATCGCTACAAGACGGACATGGAGGCATATTCATTGATTTCCTTTTGGGGTTTCCAGTTTGAGGACGAGGTGGACAAGGTAAAAAATGCCCCGAGAGTTGTAAATGATTCAAACTACCTGTTAAATCTAGATAGTGTGTGTGCTCATGTGGTCCCGAAGGTGGGCATTGTTCCTGAGGCAGGGGTGGTTGGTCTAATGGCGCTACTACCACTCATTCAATGGGTTGATGATGATTTCAAGGAAAGATGCAGAGCTCTTTCTTGGCATGGGTGGTAGGCCTTCAAAATGTTCACAAGGTTGGTGCAGTCTGATGAGGTTTTAAGGGTCCTTCATGAAGTGGCATGAGCAGAGGTGGGTTGAGAGTTGCGGTTGAGACCCAAGACTACCCAAGCAATGAAGCAACTCCCAAAATTCTATGATGAATCAAAGTACAAGTTGCTTATGGGTTAATCCTACTATGGATGGTGGTGTTTGGTGTTGTTTGTTTGTATCTTTTTGTTCCATGTCTGTTTTCTCCCCAACTTTGTATGTACGAGGGGATGTATGCTCACAATTTGGGTAGGCCGAATTGGAATTGTGGGGTTTCTGCACGTATTAGGGTTTTTTGTTGTTGGGAATGGTGGTTTTGGGGGTATTTTTTGCAGTGGTTGAACTCTGGTGGTTTTACTATACCACCTATACTTGCATATATGTAATATTTTATTTCCAAGTAATTCAATACAAAAATTATCGATAACAAAAAATGAAATATCATGCAAGTTTTGAAATTACATATTTAAATTATATATTTAATTCATATTTAAAACCTATTGATAATGGGATGGATGACAACTGACAATGAATACCGTTGTCCGTTGGATGTGCACAGATCAATGACTTAAGGTGTATTTTGGGCCGAGTGTGGGGTCTCTAAATTTTTTTGCAAACTTCCACCGGAAAGATGTGTCATTGAACACCGACACGAAAGAAAGGTTATGACCCATGGGACGATGAAGTGTCAGGTGACGTGGCATTTGAGTGGCAAAAATCCTATGTATAATGGGACCCACAACAACTGACAAAGGATACCATCGTCTCTTGGATGAGCACAGATCAATGACGTAAGGTGTGTTTTGGGCTGAATGTGGGAACAATAAACATTTTTCCAAACTTCTACCAAAAGAATTCCATAAACGATAAACATTTAATTAAGTATAGTTAAATTCTAAATTTGTAATTGTATATTTAATTAGGTGTAATAAGCTCTATTTCGGGCAGAAGTTGTAAAGGATTAAAAATTCTTCAAAATAATTCTAGAAAAGTGACTCGTGTGACGTGTCATACTGTCGATCCTCAGAATTTAGAAAGAAACAATTAATTTTTTTCCCCGCAACAATGAATAGTTATTAATAATAATTTATAAAATTACAACACAATTCTAGAAATTTTGCCCTTTAGGTTTTACTTTTGAACTTTTGAGGGCTTTCAAACTAAGGGACTCATATTGGTATTTCGATTCTTAGAAAAAAATAGTAAATTTAGGGAGATTCAGAAATGGCAACTAGATTGAGGAATGCAACAGAGTCTATCTACGCCAGTCTACTCAAATAGAAATTCTAGGTAAAATCTAGAACACCTACATATTGCATTTTTAATTTTTGAATCTCATGGTTTACCGTTTAGATTCTAGAGCTAGAATTAGGGGTTCAACTTGAGGGTTAGCATTATTTTGAACCATTAACAGTACCAGTGATGGGGAAAATGGATAGTACAACTAAAACCCAAGTGAATAAAAAAATAGACTTAATGAAATTGGTTAAAATAACAGGTTTCACTGATGAATACCATGATATTTATGACCCTATTATCCATGGTAAAAAGAAAATCATAGAAATTAGATATGCATTGTCTAATAAGGCGAGAGATCTAGACATGGAAAAATATATTGTCTTTAACAAAATGTTAAATGCAAGTACAAATAAAATTGCATAATGGTATGTTGGACTTCCCAGCATGGTGTTACCTAAAGTATTCCCTTTCCTAGAAATTGTAATGGTCTGTGCCCAAAATTATGATGAAGATAGAAAAGCAATTGTCAATAAAAATAGTCAAGAGGAAATTTTGTCCATAACTGAGGGAGAATTTTCTCATTTGTTGAACCTAGGGTTTGAAGCACAAAACTCAAACGTCCACATTGACCTAGGAAAGTTGGCAGAGCAATATGATAGAATCGATGAAAATTATAAAGATTTATTTATCAAAGGTCTAATAGTGCCTGATACTCGATTGGATCAGAATCATAAGCCTCCTTATGATTATAATATTTTGTGTCATGGGTTCAGGATACTATTTCCTTGCTAACATTTTGCCTAGGATTGGAAAATGATAGGGAAGTGGGTGTCAGCCTTCTTGAAATGATTTTTAATATCCATTGCGTAACAAAACCAGTAAGGTTTAATTTTGTTGATCACATTGTTCAATCCATGCAAACACAATTACTAATGATTAAAACAGGTTCCCGTAGATATTTAGGTTCACATCCTACTTGTGCTATCTTCTTCTATCAAACTATCGTGCAATATTCAAGACCAACAAGCTTCACATTGAGGTCTATAAGATTGATGAGAAGACTCAGAATAGAACATAGTGTCCAATATATGAATGGGCACCAAGATAAGGATAAATGATAACAGAAAGAACTACAACCATTTTGTAGACTTCTTTTTGGCACCAATGTATAATGAAATTACAAGCACTCCAATGCCTAGATTGCCCATGTCTTCTAGAGATTGCATTCAACTCGGAAATCAAATACAATTGGCTGACTAGCTTTTCATGGAAGATTACATTGTGTTAAGATTTTACGGATCAACAATAGAACCCTACAAACTTCTAATACATGTGACAGAGAGGGTTTTTGAATTGGAATATGTTTGATAGTTGGAGAGCACAAATGTACTCTTTCATGGTCAGCAAAAGAAGAGCATATTTCCTTCCTTGCCTTTCTCATGTGGAGGGTTCATATTTGACAGAAAAGCATTTGAAGTGGCACATGATTTTTTGACAATTTTTAGCTTTGTTGTTGAGGGTCACTAGTAGTATGATCCACTCAGCATAATTCAAACAAGGCTTAAGAAAAATGGGAACTCTGAAAGGTTATGTCAACATGAAAGTAAACCATTGCTAGAAAAGCTTAGAAACATGGACTCCTGGGATGAGGCTAAAAAAAGAGATGGAGAAAATTATCGCTGACAATAAAATTTCTAATAGAAGAATTGCCATCACAAATTATGGCATTGCACACACATAAAACAACAGAGCAGGGCATCCAAAATCAAAATGAAAATAGGAGTTCCTACAATTTCTACCAAAAAGCTGCTAATCCATCTAACAAAGCTATTCCCAAAAAAATATTGCATGAATGTAAAGACAGACATTGGACTCAAACCAAAATAAATGATTTTTGGACTGTGAGGAAGAATCTTGGTGAACCAAAGACCACTATAGACTTTGATGAAATCGACGAGGATATTGAGTGTAGCAAATTGTGGAATATGGAACATCCTATAGAAGGATATGACAGAAGTGACGATGAAAATGAGTATGAGGTTGAGTTCACTCCAACAACCACTACAATCTCTACAAAATTGAGTGGAGTTGATGCTTCCATGAAAGAAAAATATAGCAAAGGGGCAATCATTGTGGAAAAAATGGGTTTTGAAGGTGATGGTCTAGGTCCTAGAGGAGAAGGCCCTTGGTTTCCACTTGAGGTACCACTTCCATCAAATTCAAAATTAAAATGTCCTGAGAAACCAGTCATTGGACTTGATTCGTTAGATTTGTCACAGAAAGGTACTACTCATTATGCTGCATCTCCATTTCAATTTTTTAGAGCTTCAAAACCACCTTGTGTAGACACTCAGATTCAATCACAACCACTAGCACAACATGGCATTCCTATTGGTGGTGAATCAAGTGCCACTGCCACTAGTGGGGAATCTTGGGATATTATTCCTATTAGTCTTCAATCAAGTGCCACTACCACTGGTGGGGATGACATGGGTACTAATACTATTTGTCCTGGTCAAGTGCAACAACAAGATATCTCTCGCAAGAGGACAATAGTAGTAGATATTGTATAGAATCCTACTGATCAAGGCAATGTGAAGAAGAAAAAGGTCATGAAAAATATGGCGAGTAAAAAAACACCTTCAAAATAAATTACACTTGCAAGTGAAGTTGGGACAAGATTAGGAATGGCTTTTGGTACTCCTCAAAATACATTAGTTAGAACCACATGCATAGGTGGAGCCTCATATATCACTACAAGTGCTATTTCACCTTTCAAATATTCATTTGCATCAACAAACCCAAATTTTCATTATAATAATTTCTTTAATAAATTTGCACAAACAACAAATATGAATAAAGAAAAAAAGAAGACATTGAAGAGGGGTGCCTTACTGTAGCTTTAGAGGAACAACTTGCATTGAACAGGGTATCTCCCACATATGACTAAAACAAAGATATGATGGAGTTCATGATTGTTATACCCCCAAATAAAGATAAAAATCCACCATAGAGTCAGATAGATCCCTTTGAATTTCAAGTTAGCACCCTCCAAATGGATTTTTCCAAAGTTCAAAATGTGGACAAAATTAGTGTGTCGAAAAAGACCAACAAAGTGATCTACACTTCACACAGAGAGAGAGAGAGAGAGAGAGAGAGAGAGAGAGAGAGAGAGAGAGAGAGAGAGAGAGAGAGAGAGAGAGAGAGAGAGAGAGAGAGAGAGAGAGAGAGAGAGAGAGAGAGAAATAAGGTGGTGAAACAAATGGAAAAGTTACAAGCAAACGTAGCAAATGAAAGAGGAAAGCAATAGATAACAAGTGCAATGAATTACAGAAAGGATAAAAAAATCAGCCTCTACCTCAGCAATTACAATGCAGGAACAGATGGAGGCAGAACTAAAGGAACTAAGGGGAAAATTGGATGAAAGCACTAAAAAAAATGATGATGAAAGAGCCACTTCAACAAAATTATACAAAATCCCAGAGTCTGCTGGTGCCTTAAACAAAAATTTATAGAGCCAATTGGAGCATGAGATGGAAAAAGAAAAACATTTGGAAGAGAAAGCAGAGGAAGAAAGAAAGAAATGTGCACAAATGAAAGAAGAGCTACAAAATGCAAATAATAAAATTGAAACTTTGAAAGACAGATTGAAGGACAATATGAAAAATACAGTGAAGTATATAAAAGAAAACATTTGGGGGCAAATATGTTGGTGTAAATAATTATTCATCATGGATATTATTACACTTTACTTAAGTTTACTTAGGTACATGCATTTCATAATAGTTTGGGTATGAGACACTTGGGTGTTTATGCCACATTGGGATAGTGTGTGTAGGAGAAATTCCACCTTTTATGGTGTTGATCTTGTTGTTACACTCCACATTCAGTGGGTGATCCACCTCATGTGGACTATTATATTGTTTCTCCTACCTACCCACACCTATTTCCTACCTACCCTTGTTTCTTATTGAGCCACATGTCATGTTTGTGTGCTCACATATCCATATAGCCTTGCCTATATAAGTAGACTCATATTCATTGTATGTAATGCTTAATGATCCAGTTGATCATATTTTTCATCTTGATAGAATACAATTTATTTCTATCATCTATTTTGTTCTCTCTTATTTGTGCTTTCCATTGCCTCTTGATCTTGGCAAAATCTCACAAAATATTGTAGAGGAGTGACAAGTTTTGTGAATGGTTGGAATTGAATGAAAGTCTGAGAGTATTGTTTTGGAATCTCAAAGAGCACATTGAGAAGAACATAAATGTTAATTCAAAAGAGAATATTGCAAAATAGATTTTGCAAGAAGTCTATAGTAACAGTGACAACTATTTGACATCCATGGGAATTAAGAGCTGCATTGATGCCTTAGTTAAGGCATCATCTATCATTCAAAAATGCCATAAACTAAGGGAAGCATGGGAAATTTTTGATAAAGTTGGGAAAAAGTTATTCAAACCGCAACAAAAGACAACCAATTTGTTAAATCTTGGTTTGTCGAAAAGTATTGACACATCAAATAAGTTCATTGGAAAAGAAACTTTCAAGAAAAGGATGGAGGACAAAATGAAGTCTATTTTAGACTTGCTTCCGAAGGACACAACTCCTCGCAACTTTCTGGATTTCATCAAACCATTGACAACTTTGAATGTGGTATTGGGTGAAACAGTGGAGTCAAATCACTCTTCCAAATATGGATTGCTGATGAAGTTGCAGTTTACTTACTATAATTTAAAATAAATTGGATTTCCATCAGACAGAGAGTGGAGCACCTTACAAAAACTGGCACAAAGATCTTATGAATCATAGTATGTATTGCATAGTTTTATGCTTTTACTCTTAATTTCAAGGTTTTCTGTTTTTGGCATCGCTTGAAATAACTTTGTTTTATGAACAAGAAAAATGCAACAGTCACTATTACTAATCCAGCCTATGATGCACATCTTCAACCTTGTAAATTTGTATTCTCAATTTCTCTCAGATTTTAACTTTTCTGCCTTTCTCTATTTCTGATTTCTAGGTTTTGTGTACAACTATTCTCTATATTTAATTTGTCATGGCTTGAATTAAGTTTTAAGTTTGAACTCTATTTTTTGAAGAGGATGAGGAGACATGTAGCAATTGCTAAATTTCTAATCCAGCATATGATGGTCATAGATATCTGCAGCCTTGTAAAATTGTAATGAGTTTGTGATACTGAGGTGACAATAGATTCAGTGCCTTGGTAATTGATTTTGATGTTGAGTCTTCACATGTTGCAAATAGACCTGAAGCTGGTGTTGCTCTCTTGTTTCTATAAAAGGGAATTCAGGGTCATTTGCAAAGGGTTCTGAAATTTCGTATTGACTTTTACATAGAGAATCACATAGAGTTGTGTATTGAATGAATTGTATCATATGGATATATTTTGAAAGAATTAATGAAAATACCAACATTTATAAATAAACATCACTCTATCAATAAAAACAATACACTGTTTTATTCTACTATTTTCTATCTAAAATTAGAAAGTTGAAAAATGCAATTGCAATTTAATATTAAATTTTCATTGCAAAAAGTTGACAGGCACATAAAATATCATCTAGTTATCAACCATAATAGTATGTTTTTGTAATATGAATGATGAGATACAGTATTAAGATTAATAAATACCTACAAACTGGTAGTCCTAAATCTCTTACAGTTGCCATTCCTCCTCATTAAAATTAGAGATTCCTTGATTCTTGTCTGTGTTTTCTTCACTCCGAGTCTGCATACCTCCACTGAACTGCATCGATCTCAATGCTACCAGTAGGTCTAGTACATGAGTCAATTGTCCCACTGACACTTTGGTTTGAAGTGTTGCTCAAACCTCTTCTTTCACATTTCGACCTCCATATTTTCAGTGCCCTATCAAAAGGAAAAGTATGGACATAATACCTATATGTATAGAGCCTCAAGCAATTTTCTAAATTCTTGTCTAGTTTGTTTCTTAGATTTGATTTAAGGAAACCCAAAGCACTGAAAACTCTCCCATCCTCCACTGAACCCAATATCATGGTAAGACATAAATCAACAAGCTTGAAATATTCTAATATTGAATCATACAATACTTCGTTCTTACCTAGATTTGTCTAAAGCCTTGTTATCAATCCCTCTTCATGGGGCTTCTCCGTTCTGTCATAATGTTCCCTCATAGTGTATGCAAAATGGGATGATTTCTCTCTAAGAAGAGTTTCATTTAAAATTCCATTTATAGTTACTCCATTGAATTCTATGGATTTACAAAATTGATTTATCAAAGTCAGTAGCTTATCTTGAAAATCAGCTGCACTGTCGAAGTTCCAATATTGAGGAAACACAATAGACATGGCTTCAAGTAGTTTCTCAGGAGGGAATCTAGTTCTAATCTATGACAAAGGATCATAGGCAATTTTCTTCACAGAAGAAGTTACAAAGTCAACAATCTTGCTAAAATCTTCCCTTCTAACTCTTGCTAGTTGCTTCTTGGGGTGCTTTCCTGGTTCCTCAGGCTCGACCTTGGCAAAGAAGTGCATTGGTATCTGAACTCCATATACATTGGCACATATCTCCCCATTTGCACTGATTTATAAAAATTTATCAGGATTGTTCAAATCTTTGAGTGTCTGCCACTGAGCAAAATTTTCATCAGAAAATGTTCATTGAAATCAATAGAGATTATCGAGGGAGATGCATGTCATCTTACACAACTTAGCATATTCTGCAATATACATAGCTCTTTGTTGGGATTTTTTCATAATATTCCCCATTTCCTCTAGCATGGGGAGAAGAGTTGCTAAAGTTAAGAGTGTCTCTATATTACTTAACCTCCGAAGCAAGTCAGGAAATTTTGGTTACTCTGATTTGTCTTGATTTGTGTGAAATAGTCCAATGAAGGATGAATATTATGAAAAAAAATCGATGCACTGGACCATCCAAAGAGACCCATCTGGTATCATTATCCTTAAGAAGCTTGTTCCCAACGGTTATTCCATCAACAAAGTGTTGAAATTCCATAAATCATTTGGGACTTCGACAAAATTGTGAGTAGATCTCTCTGACTAAATGTTCAATTCTTTTTACTAGAGAATACTTGCTCACAATTCCAAAAGCTAGATTCATTCTATGGGTTATGCAGTGAATGCCAATAATTTAGGGTGCACAAGAAGTTTCCATCTTTGTGCAAAGACCGTTCCTGTGAACTTGCATTATTGAACCTCCATCTGGTCCAACACACACCAACTTTTTGGCAACCGTAATGCCATCCATACCTCTATATTCAATTAAACAACTCTTTACTAGTTAAAATAAATTTTCCATTGTCGAACTATCCTTCATTTTAGCAACTGGTATTAGATGGGGTTGGCATGCATGATTATGTATAGTATATACATGCATGCATACCCACGAAGTATTATCTACTATCGTAACTTCATCTAAAGACAATACAATAAAGTTTTACTATCTTATTTTTTCCTTTACATCTTCTTTTTCAACCTCAGCAAGACAACTTGCCCATTCCCATCCACTGTTTACTGACCAGTGACTATTACGATAGTTAGGAACTTTCAAAAAGTGTAATAAACCACTCATTGATGGGTAGTCTATTATATCACGCCCTTTGCTCGAAATATAAAAAACAACACTTAACTAAACATATTTTCCCAAGTGTTCCTCACATGCTTACATTCCTCCTTTGTTTTCCATCTTATCATTGATTTTTCAAATCTGCTTATCATTTTTTTCATAAACTTTACCCATATGCTTTTCTATGGTGTCAATTTTTCGCTGCAACCTCTTTTCCTTGTTATGTTTTCAAGTGTAAATCTTACACCTGCATTCTATTGGAGGCTCGCCTTCAATTGGATTCTCCACTGGTTCAATGAATGGATACTTTGACGCCCAATTAATTTGAAAATTCCGCACTGACATATCCCACTCCTGATCCTTTTCTGATTTTGGTTGATCCTTTTTTAATTTGGATTTGATGCAGAGGTTGGTAGCAGTAGGGTGATGAACCCACCTACACACCTTGGTCTTCTTTACCTTGAGTCTCTCTCAAGGCTAAAATCACACCTTAAATGTGAAATCAGACTCTTACCCCTAACAAGGGATGTCACAACACTTTTACACACTTCTACACACTTCTTGAGACCTATTAAGATCTCCCACAATGATACTTTGGAGCACAAGGCAAATATTGGCTTTTGAGGCTTAGACATGCCCACTAGCACAGGCCTACCAGTTAGTAGCTCTATTTCACTGTCTTTTTGGATTTTTCTCTAAAATAATATCAAACAACACCCAAAAAAAATTTAGGTTTCAGACACCCTTTTGGGATTTCTATCAGATTCCAAAAGATTGTAATTCCACCCTATACCTACACTCTTCAACGCCTACTTGGGTCACAGGTCTAATTGATCAAGTTAGACTGGTTTTACAAAGGAGGTATATGTGAATGGGATCACAGGAAGGTTCCAACTCTTCAAGTGGTTTCTTCTATGTTTGAATACTCCAATTCCATCAATTCAACTCATCATATCATCATTGTTCACTGTATGCTCAATGAAACTCATCTAATCTAATCTAAACCCTCAACCGACTTAGACTAGGGCTTGGTGGTAAGGTTACCAACCAACTCCTCTGACCTTGCCCCTCTGGAATCTCAAAATATATGCCCCTAAATTGCATTCTACCAATGGCCATCAGATCTCAATGAGTAGATTGCTAGTTAAGGTCCCATTTGCATTGTAACCCTTGAAAATGGAGGGTTTTAGACCTGTAGAGGGTAAAATGTTTATATATTCCTCTAAAATTAACTTCAAGAGGTTATACCAAAAGAGTTGGAAGGGTATTTCAGGGCTCTTTCTAATCAAATAAAAAATTCATTAGTAGATCTAACACCCTGTACATACAGTATGGAAAAATGTCACTGTTATGGCAAAATCAGACTTGTTCTATTCACTTTCTCCACCAAACTTTACAAAATTGTCAGCTCTCTCTTTCCCATTGTTTTCCAAGCATATATAAACCTTTTCCAATGTCCATAACCAAATTTTGAATAGTTCGGACCGTTGGAGAAGTAGTTAGCATCCTACGGGCAACTTTGAAAAGTTGTTGGGCAACAAATGCAACATTTTGCAACTTAAGACAACATTGGTTATTAACCACTTAGACCTTATGGAAACATATCCAAGGCCATTATTTGTCATTTTTAGACTCCAAACACCTAAGACAACATCCTAGACACACCAACTTTGAAAATCCAAAATCCAAGCCTTCATGGCCTAATAGATCTCTAGGTTTATATGCTCACCTAAGAGATTATTGACCATACAAATAGGCATTCAATTACATCAAGGGTGATCATTTATCCAACTGATTATTACATCATAAAATGAACATGTAGACACCACCATGTTCTTGAAATATAAGTGTAGTAGAAGGTGCTCTGGACCATACTCTCGGGGCAAAAAAAAACTCAAGTCCCTTGAGTTGGGGATGTCCGCAAATCTAGTTCCGGTCTTCTTAGTGGCCTCATAAGTCATCCATGTAGCATCCTCTAAAGGTTAATTTTTTCATTTGACTAGGTACTCCAAGTAAGTCTTCCTCCTTGTCTTCTTGCTAACCCTTTGATCCAAAATGCACTCAATCTCAGGTTTGAGAGGGGGAGGAAGTCCTTCCAACATAGATGGACTAGAAGAATCAGATGGACCTGCAACACAAACATCATCCACAGAACCTTTATATACATATATATCAGATACATTGAATATAGAAGATAGACCAACATAAGGGGGTAGATCTATCTTGTATGCATTTGTCCCACATCTCTTTAGGACCTTGAAAGGACCTATCTTTTTCATGAGTAGCTTGGTGTATTTCTCCTTAGGGAGTCTTTCTTTTTTGAGATGAATCATCACCATGTCTCCCACCTTAAACTGAACATCTCTCCTTGTGACATCTGCTGCTTGTTTATACTTTTTAGTTATTTGTATCAATCTATCCCAGAATTGTTGATGTATGTTCCTCAGCACTTCAGCAAAATCATCCACTTGAGCACTCCTCCTTTCAATATTCTGCACTTCTCGGAGTTCAAGAACACCTCTAGGATGGGTCCCATATATAATTTGAAAAGGACCCAGTCCTGTACTTCTGTTCACAGAATCATTAAACGAGAACTTTGCTTGTGGAAGAATAGTATCCCAAGTGGCCCCATGGTCCTTAGTCAAACATCTCAACAAATTACCAAGGGATCTATTAATCACCTTTGTCTGCCATTAGATTGAGGATGATAAGCAGAAGAGAAAGACAAGTTTGTCCCCAACCTATGCCACAAAGTCCTCCAAAAATTTCCTACAAACTTAGGATCCTGGTTTGATATAATGCTTAAGGGTAACCCATGAAGTCTAACAATCTCCTTGAAGAACAAACCTGTAATATTGGAAGTATCATGTGTAACTTTGCATGGCAAAAAGTGTGCCATTTTGGAAAACCTGTCCACAACAACATATATACTATCATATCCTAATTTAGTCCTAGGAAGACCTAAGACAAACTCCATGCTAACTGAATCCCAAGGTTTGGTAGGGATTGGTAATGGAGTATATACACCTGCATTGGAACTTGTCCCCTTTTCCCTTTGACATACCACACACTTTTTCACATACTTTCTCACATCTGACTGCATCCTAGGCCAAAAGTATAATTTCCTAACCAATTCAAGTGTCTTATCAAGTCCAAAGTGTCCTGACAAACCCCCACAATGTTTTTCCTTTACAATATTTTCCCTCATGGAGCAATTAGGAATACAAAGTTGACTGCCTTTGAAAAGTAAGCCTTCTTGAAGAACATAATCAGAAAAATCAGTATGATACCTGTCATTCATGTCCTTACAAACCTCATAGGCCTCCTTGAAATATTCATCTCCTTGATACATCTCTTTTAAGGCACTGATTCCCATGCTTTCCAATTGAATCTCCTGGATTGCTAAGTTCCTTCTACTAGGTGCATCGAAAACTTTATTAGCTACTCCTTTCTTATGTAGGATAGTGAAAGTGTAAGCTTGGAGATATTCCATCCACTTCATATGCTGGTGATTTAGTTTCTTCTGCCTGTTCGGAAAACTTAGAGCATGGTTGTCAGTATATACAATAAAATCCTTAGGTAAGAGATAATGTCTCCACTTCCTAAGAGATTGCACCATAGGATACATCTCTAGGTCATATGTAGAATAATTTTGCTTTGCCTCATTTAGTTTCTCACTGAAAAATGCCACTGGCCTACCTTCCTGACTCAAGAATCCTCCTATGGCCTTCTTTGATGCATCACACTCAATAGTGAAAACCTTATGAAAGTCAGGGAGTACTAAAATAGGTTTCTCTGAAATCTTAGTTTTCAAAAACTCAAAAGATCTATCAGCCTCCTTAGTCTAGACAAATTGACATTTCCTTCCACCTTTTATGGTTTCTATCATTGGTGCACTAACCCCATTGAAATTCTTAATAAACTTTCTATAAAAACTTGCTAACCCATGGAAACCTTTTACCTCACTTACTGACTAAGGGGTTGGTCAGTTTAGGATTGCCTCCACCTTAGATGGATCCATTTTCAAATCTCCTTTAGAAATCACAAATCCAAGGAACACTAGTTCTTCCTGCAAGAAGACACATTTATCCAAATTGATCTTCAATTGTTCCTCATGTAACCTTTGCAACACCAAATCCATGTGTTATATGATGATTCTTGTCTTTACTGAAAATCAATATATCATCTAGTTACACTACTACAAAATGATTGATGAAAGGCTTAAGAACCTCATTCATGAGTCTCATGAAAGTACTAGGGGCATTGGAAAGTCCAAATGACATTACCATCCACTCAAATAGGCCTTCATTGGTCTTAAAATTTGTCTTACATTGGTCTCCATCTCTGATCCTTATTTGATGATAACCACTTTTCAAATCCATTTGGAATAGTACTTGGCCCCTCCTAGACAATCCATCAAGTCCTCCATCCTTGGCATTGAGAATCTATATCTAATTGTTATCTTGTTGATGGCCCTAGAGTTAGTACACAACATCCATGTTCATTCTTTCTTGGGAGCTAGTATTGTAGGGACTGCACGGGGACTTATGCTCTTCCTAATGAACCCTTTCTCAAGCAATTCCTGGATCTCTCTTGCAAATTCTACATTTTGTTCAGGGGTAAGCTCGTATGCTGCCTTATTGGGTAATGTAGCACCTGGTATGAGGTCAATACAATGATTGATTTCCCTTTGAGGGGGTAAGTAATTTGTGGTACTGTCTGCAGCTATCCCCTTATACCGGTCTAGCAAATTTTGAACCTCTTTAGGACCTACTCTCCTTTCTATCTCTTGGTTCTTAGGCTTCTTCTTAGGTTCAGTCTTAGGCTTGACAACTATTGAAAAACAAGGAGTGTCCTTCTCCTTCAAACCCTTCATGAACTCCCTCTCATCCAATAGCATGACACTAGTCACAATGTGCTTATCCTTACTGTCATCTGAAAGAGGTGTCATAGTGAAGTTCACCCCATTCTTTGTGATGTTGTAAACATTCTTCCTTCCCTCATGCCTAACATCTACATTATATTTCCAAGGTCTGCCTAGTAGCAGATGAAAAGCATCCATTTCTACCACATCACATAATACCCTATCTTTGTATTCACCTATTGAAAATTATATCCAAACTTGGTCACTAATCAGGGCTTGTTGACCTTTGTTCAACCAAGACACTTTATAGGGATGGGGATGGGGTATTCTTTGCAAGTTAAGCTTAGTAATCATTTTAACAGAAGCTATGTTATTTGTGGACCCTGAGTCCACAATGAATTTTCATACCTTGCCTTGTACCTTGCAGGAGGTTTTGAAAAGAGATTTCCTCTGAGGTGGTTCTTTGATGGTTGGCACTTTCAAGAGGGTCCAGTTCTCCTTGCTCTGAATCTATAGACTTTGAAGTTGATGTGTGGTAGGAGGTCATTTTTTGACTATCTTCTTCTTGTATTAAATATGCTCTCCTATCACCTCCCTGGCTACCATTTCTTAGCTTCTCAGGACACCTGAATGACTAATGCCCAACTTGGTTACATGAAAAACATCTATCGGTGAAGACACTAGGTCCTCTTCCACTGAATCTTCCTCTACCATTTCCCCTCCTTCCTCTAAAGCTACCAATGTTCCTTGATTCTCCCTCTTGTTCCTAATGGCTGGACTCTCCTTGGGGTTTAGGAGATGATCCTCTTCCATTGAATCTACCTTTGCCTTTGAAACCTGCACCCTTTCCTCTATTATTGTGTTCTCCTCTCCTTTTTTGCTTCTCCTCAATCCTAAGTGCCATCTAAAAACACTTGTGAACTGATTCAGGGTTGAACAAACTTAGTTCATCTTGAATACTGAACTTAAGACCTTTCATGTACCTTGCTAGCTTTTGTGTCTCACTCTCTGGCATCTTTGCTTTGAGGGTCATCCTGTGGAACTCCTCAATGTAAGTTATGACATCCAAATCCCTTTTCCTTAGATTTTGTAATCTCTTGTGTAAGAATATCTCATAGTCCTCGGGTACAAATTGCCTTTTGATCTCTATCTCCATCTTCTTCCATGAGGTTATAGGTCTCTTTCCTTCAATTCTCTTTCATTTTGTAGAAAGTTCCACCAACTAAGAGTTGGACCTTTAATTTTGGATTTAGCCACCTTCACACTTTGTTTTTCAGGTACCTCTTCACATTCAAAATAATTGATCATTGCTTCTATCCAATCCATACACTCTTCTGGGTTCATCTTTCCAGAGAATGTAGGTAGTTCTACTCTATTGTCTCTTCTTCCTACCCTATTAAGGGCTTCAACAAATTGCCTTTGATCTACCAACATCAATAATCTCTCTTCTTCCTCTTCTACTTCTCCATCAGATGTTGATGCAACTCCCTTGCCTGCCTGGTCTTTCTTCAACCTTTCTATCTCCTCCTCCATCTTTTTATTCTTAGCCGCTTGCTCCCTCACTCTCTTGGCTAACTCCATGTTTGTCATGGGTCTACTGGGAATCTCCTCACTATTCTTTGTTGAATCTTCCATTTCTTTATTCTTCCCAGAGGCTCTTATGATGCTCTGATACCACCTGATGTAGAGGTTGGAAGCAGTAGGGTGATAAACCCACCTACACACCTTGGTCTTCTTTACCTTGAGTCTCTCTCAAGGCTACAATCACATCTCAAATGTGAAATCGGACTCGTAACCCTAACAAGGGATCTCACAACACTTCTACACACCTCCTGAGACCTATTAAGATCTCCCACAATGATACTTTGGAGCACAAGGAAAATATTGGCTTTTGAGGCTTAGACAGGCCTATCGGTTAGTAGCCCTATTTCACTGTCTTTTTGGATTTTTCTCCAAAATAATATCAAACAACACCCTCAAAAAAAATTAGGTTTCAGACACCCTTTTGGGATTGCTATTAGATTCCAAAATATTGGAATTCCACCATATTCATACACTCTTCAACACCTACTTGGGTCACAGGCCTAATTGATCAAGTTAGACCGGTTTTACAAAGGAGGTATATGAGAATGGGATCACAAGAAGGGTCAAACTCTTTAGGAGGTTTCTTCTATGTCTAAATACTCCAATTCTATCAATTCAACTCATCATCTCATCATTGTTCATTGTATGCTCAATGAAACTCATCTAATCTAATCTAAACCCTCAACCAGTTTAGACTAGGGCTTGGTGGTAAGGTTACCAACCAAATCCTCTGACATCGCCCCTCTAGAATCTCAAAATAAATTCCCCTAAATTGCATTCTACCAATTTCCATCGGATCCCAATGAGTAGATTGCAAGTTAGGGTCCCATTTACATTGTAACCCTTGAAAATGGAGGGTTTTAGACTTGCAAAGAGTAAAACGCTTATATCTTCCTCTAAAATTCACTTCAAGAGGCCAGGCCAAAATAATTGGAAGGTTATGTTAGGGATCTTTCTAATAAAATCCAAAATTCATTAGTAGATCTCACACCCTGTACGGACAGTACAGAAAAATGTCACTGTTATGGCAAAATCAGACTTGTTCTATTCACTGTCTTCACCAAACTTTACAAAACTATCAACTCTCTCTTTCCCATGGTTTTCCAAGCATATATAAACCTTTTCCAATGTCCATAACCAACGTTTGAATAGTTCAAACCGTTGGAGAAGTAGTTAGCATCCTACAAGCAACTTTGAAAAGTTGCTTGACAACAAATGCAACATTTTGCAACTTAGGACAACATTGGTTATTAACCACTTAGACCTTATGGAAACACATCCAAGGTCATTATTTGTCATTTTTAGACTCCAAACACCTAAGACAACATCCTAGAGACACCAACATTGAAAATCCAAATTCCAAGCCTTCATGGCCTAATAGACCTCTAGGTTTATATGCTCACCTAAGAGATTATTGACCATACAAATAGGAATTCAATTACATCAAGAGTGATCATTGATCCAACCCATTATTACATCACAAAATGAACATGTAGACACCACCATGTGCTTGAAATAGAGGTGTAGAGAAGGTGCTCTACACCAGGGTTGATCCTTTTTTTATATGGCTTTTCTTTTCCCCTTCCGTGCATTATCATTTGTGGCATTATCACCCTTTTCAATTATATCATTTCGACTAACTTGGGTATCTACTAGAGAATATTCTTCAAGTTTATCATGATTTGAGATATCAAGTTCTCTGCCTTCTTCAATATGTGGTGAAGGTTGTGAGTTTTGTACGTGTACTTGTGATGATGTACCTTCCTAATTTTCACCACGGTCTTTGCCAATGCCAAAGTACGAAGACACGTTCTGCATTTTGTTGGCCTCTCTTGGCCTTCCCCACATTCAACATTCCTACCCTTCTTCCTGTTTGACATCTCCAACGGAATTAAGGTTGCAAAAAAATATCAAGTTGTTGAAGAAGTAATAATAGTAAATAGACTAGACTATATGATTCATTGGCCCTACGGTCTACAATCTAGATGTTTGAGGTCTCCTGGGTGACCACTAGCACTGATGGGTCCCCACTGAATAAGAATGAACTCAACAGTGCAAAAAGATAGAGATGAATTCAGAATAATATTATAACACTTCAAAAATGTGATCACTCACCTAATAGGTCACTAGTAGTCGCCAATGCAGTCAGCAACAATGGTTGTTCCTGGTTTGAAACTTCGCTATTGATCCGAATTGAGAGCCCAGAAATGATCAAATTATGTAGAGATAGATCTGATCTTTGGATGTATTTATACCAATCCTTATTTGGCGAATTTGGTAGGAATTTTATATGGTATACAAATATTTAGCGAATTTCACGTAACTATAACATGTCTTATGTAATTTCTGAGGCGATTATGGGTCGACCAGTTAATTGGAAAATATAATAGAGTTGGCAAAAATTGGGGTGAATGGAGACATGCGTCTGCAAAATACCAGGCAAATTGGGTCCTCTTGGCAAATAAATCTTTATATGGCTATTGGCGAATTATGGTCATCTATTAAGGCAACCTCGGAGAGTGTAGGCGAAAAAATTGAATTTACCATGTGGAAAACGTGGATTCTATTGACGAAATTTTCACATAGATACAGTTAATTACATAAAACAATGGGTGATGGGGTCGTGCATTTGACGAATATTTATAAATTCTTGGTGACATGGCCACCCCCGGTTGGTACAATATATTCGCCATTTTCCAGGTTGCCGACATGAAATACTCACCATTGGCGAATATTCGCCACTAAAGTAAACTCTACTTCTTATAAGTATAATTTTGTGTGTACACATTATATTCATAAACTTAGCATGTAGAGTTTAAATTTTCTTCTGCTAAAAAAATTCTTGTATTACTTCACCCATATCCTTAATCTCTTATATTTTGCACTACAAGCCATTTAGTTTTTCAAAAAATAAAATATCATTATTCCTATTTTAACTTAGTCATTATCTTTAAAGTACACTTTAATTATGTAATTTCATAATGTTCAAATGAATTAATTATTTCACAATAGATTTTAGGTACTCAACCAAATTTGTGACATAAATAGTTTCATGCTTGATATGAACAATCATAAAGATCTATTATTCTTTTCATCAATCCACAATTCTATTCTACCTTAGAAGAAAGTAAAACTCAATAGTAAAGTGAAGATTATGACAAGAATGACCTCTTATATTTATACTTCAATACACATTAATAAATAAAAATAAAAAATATAATTTAAAAAAATAAAAAAGATACTAAATGATTTTAAAGCATTGTATACACTAACCATCATCCCAATTTTAACTCCACCCTTTCTAATATATGCATGTACCACTAATGTGCACAATATAAATCATATTCCTAGAACCTCCAAACATGAATAACATATTTTTTTTAAATAGATACAAAATGGATTAACGTTATGATATTCTTTACTTCATATAAATTTTTCTTATCAATTGAAAACTTAAACTACTTGCGACATAAGCAACTATACTCCTTTGTATCCATGTTAGAATGAATGTTAAATAAAAATATATAAAAGTTAATTCACATAATTTAGTTCTAATTTTCTTTTTAATTAATCATTTCAACAATTATATGTATTTTCTTTAAAAGTGTTATGGTCATCTATATAAAGATAATATATATAATGACTTATAATTAAATGGAGTACACATTTAAATCAGAAGTTATCTTTTAGGTAAGTTATTGCGAGTCTAGAGATCTAGTTTAATGAAGTTCTTCAATGGGTTATGGGTTGACTTAGCCCAATCATACTTAAAAACTTGAGCATGATTTATAGAATAATAAAAATCATATTCCTGGAGCCTCCAAACATGAATAACATATGTATTTTTTAAAATAGATACAAAATGGATTAAAGTCATGATTTTCTTTACTCCATATAACTTTCTCTCAATTGAATACTTAAACTACTTGCAACATAAGAAACTATACTCATTTGTATCCATGTTAGAATGAATGTTAAATAAAAAGTCTTTAAAAGTTAATCCACATAATTTAGTTCTAATTTTCTCTTTAATTAATAATTTTGACATATATATGTATTTTCTTTAAAAGTGTTATGGTCATCTCTATAAAGATAATATATATAATGAATTATAATATTATGAAGTACACATTTAAATCAAAAGTTATCTTTTAGGTAGGTTATTGCGAGTCTAGAGATCTAGTTTAATGAAGTTCTTCAATGGTGTTATGGGTTGACTTAGCCCAATCATACCTAAAAACTTGAACATGATTTATAACATAATCAAGTAACTAGTGAAGATATATGTTTACTTTTCTTCTTTATTTAAAAAATGATTTTATATCATCCACAAGTTCATTTCTACTACCTAATACAATAGCATGAGTCTATTATATAGATACCGCTTCAACTAAGAACCAAGGATTGAGGAGTATCTATTCCATCAAAATTGTTCGAGACGTGATCCTACACTCATCCTTGTATTTCATACCTCTAAATGTTGAAATCTTGATAGAAAATGTCATCAAGAAAAACACCCATCCTCACCAATTATTCTCAACATACTAAACTACACCCTTTTATTCATATCTACTATTTTAATATAAATAAAATATAAAATTACTTGTTTGACCATTAATTATGTCGAGTTATGTCGAGAGACATCTACAATGACAAACAAATATCCGTAAACAAAAAATTGATTTTGAATAAATTTGATGTGTAAATGACAAGTAAATGCATGTATGTTTCAGTTTCTCTATAAGTATTATTTTATTACTCTGAATAAAATATAATCATTGTCACTTGTCTCTAAGTATATGAAACTGTTACAACTTAAATGAGAGTGAAAGAGTGCAGCATTATTCAGCGTCATGTCCTTCTTGACAACTAATAAACATGCAAGACCATTATGTAATATCTCTCGACATTATTTTACATATATCCTTTAGGAAAGAACAATTCAGAAAGTAACCTACCTGATATTCATATTCCTAAGCTGATGACCATTATTAAACATATAAAGAGGCAATTAAATTGCATATACGTTCGGCAAGTTTATTCCCAGATTTTGTTGTACTCTGTTGAATCTACAAGGCCTTTAAACGGATTCCATTTGTCCAGCAATCTGTTAGAAAATGTCAACATCACTAAACAGGTCAGACGTATCATTCAGGAGGCAGGGATCATGCATGGGACGGGGGTTCGATTCCCGGGAAGCCTGATTCTGCATTTAGTTTTAAAATATTGTTAGTTTCTTTTCATAAAATATTTGTGTTGTGTCTTATAAATTTGTGATAAACAATGGTATAAGGAACATATACTTTATGATGCTTATATTTATGTAATAATTTTTTTTTTAATAATTATATATATTTTTATATTTATGTAAAAAAACATTCACAAAATCTTTTATCTCAATAATATGTGTATTTTTTCATAATTCTATGTATAAAATATGGTTCAAATTAATTAAGAATGTTTAAAGTTATCAAATATGTTTACATGTGTTTTACATTAAAATTTAAATGTTCATAAAAAAATATTTTAATATGGTAATGATGATGATGTAGTGTTGTAAATTATTTGTAGACACCTATAATTGTCCTAGCCCAGTTAAATAAATATTTAACTATTATATTCTTATGTCTTCTATTAATTAAATAAATATTTTTTATTTATTTAATTTATTTATTAGCCTCTTCTACTATTGATTAAATAAATACTTTAATTTATTTAAATTATTCATTATCATTTTCTCTTTAGTCCTACCCCTCCAACTTGTTCACGTCGATCATAATCTAAATTCGTAGACATGTGACAAGTGTCAACTACCTCTTCACTTTGTGTTTTCTCCAAAGTCAACTCACCCCTTAATCTCCTTCCTTCACCTTTACCTACCTCAAATCTTATTGAATCTCTTTACTATATGTGATCCTGGTCATTCACCTTTTAACTTCTTAATCTAAACCCTCTATTTTTAGGATGATCTCTACAAAAGAGGCTTCCTTCTCTCACTTCCCATAATACATATCTTGAGCATAACTACATTATGTCAAAATCATTCTAGCATACATCATCACAACCACATCCATTCCTCCTTGAACTCTTGTGAAATCACAATACAAAACTAAGATCAAACATCATAATACAAGATCATGGAGGATAGGAGAACAATGGAGACAAGCCTATTGGACATGTAAAATGTATACTTTGTTTGATTTCATTAGTATTTGCATGTTTGACAGATTCTTCATTGATGTTGTGTTGAATTAGTTTGTAGATTTAGGTTAGTGGTTGTCTTAGTTAGAGTTTACAAATAGGTTCAGATTTGACATAAACAATATCCCTCTACAATTTCACTCATTTTGGGCTCACTTTGGTGGTTGTCCCTCATGCCCTTGATTCATGTAATTGATTGTGCTCAATCCATGGGCAATTTTGGAAGCCCAACAAAATTCCATGCTCATTGACCTTTATCCCAACTCTAATAGCTAGAACTATGGTACCTAGTGACACGGTTTGGTCAATTTGGGCCCAAATTTGAATCTCCAACGGTTGAGAAAATGAGGAGTGGGAAGGTGCTCCCTGATGTTAGTCTTCTTTGAAATTTAAACCAGAAAAGGTGTAAGTTGTGTATCAATACAACTCCCTCCCCTTCATTTGAACATCTCCTAATTTCAAGAGCTATCACTTTCAAATCACAATTCCTATCACCCCAATTCAACATTCAAGCAAACATCTTCAAGGCAATTGAGGAGAAATCTGAAGTCAAGTATTCAAGCATTCAAGTTTAGCAATTATGACCAAGTTATATGTTCCTCCATGAATGAAGACACACATTAACTCCTATCAAGCAACATCAATCTTTTTATGAGGCTTCAAGGCAAGGGGTTTCACATTAAGGTATATTTTGTCAATTCAAACAATTCCTTAAGGTTTGTAGTCTCTACCCTACTAGGGGTATGCTCTCTTCTAATAATCATTTGTTGTAGTGGAGGTTAATTCATACCAAGGTTTGACTTAGACAAACTCTTATACAACACAATATTTCCCCTCTTCTTTGTGTGTAGGTTAAAAATCTAATAGTCAAAAGTTGAGGGATTATGCAGAGTAGAATAAGACATACACATGTGAAACTCATGGACTATATCGATTAGCACACCTTTCTAACACTTTTTGGTCAAATTTTGGAGGAAGCAACTTATAGAGTATCCCAATCTAGAGTTTGAATCTTTAGCTAATAGAAGCACCTTCATGAATAGAGGCACTTAGCACACTTGTATGACATTTTCAAGCTTAGATTTCAATGACAGGCTACTTTTTTGTATCTTATTTTAGATTTGTACTTTTGTGCTAGCTTTCTGATATGTTTTTGTTAGTTTATGTTACATATCTTATCAATTTCCTAGCATTTTTACCTAGTTCTTGCATCTTAATATAAAAAATCATAAGTTAGTCACATTGCTTAACTGTCTTATAGGACTGAATTTGAGCCTAATTGGTGGTTCCCTATTGAAAGAGATTTGGAAATCATGATTGAGTTCCTAATTTGCATTCCTAGGCTAGAGATCACCATAGTTTCACCATTTCATTAAATTGGTAAACCCAACATATGTAGCTTGCATAATTTCTAATTCGGATGGTCATATTTGAGTTTAATTTCATTAAAATTTCAAATTTAAAGACATTGGTTTCTAAAATTCATATTTTATATGCTTCCATTAATTTCTCAATCATAATTTTCTTAGCTCATATTGCTTAAATAGGTGGTTAATTGATCATTCCATTTCTATATTGCATTTTTAAATCACTTATTTAATCAATTGCATCATTGCTATCATTGCATACCATTTGTGAGTGTCTTGCATTATCATTCACAATTGTATGAAAGGCATCAAGAAATCACAAACCCATTCCTTTACCTTTGCCTCTATCTTTCCTTCCTTGTTTTGAGGAGAAATTGTGTGTTGTTTGAGCTTGTACTTGTTTATGAGTTTCATAACATATTGTTTCGCATTTGATATCCCTATGAGAAGATATAGACTCATGTCTTATGATGGTTTTAATTGTAATAGTATGCAGCGTAAGTTGTGTGTTAACTTATTCCCACCTATGAGCTTCGGTGAATTATCTTCTCTTAAAACAACTCCTACCTTGCCTGACATTACTAAGAATCCTTCTCCACATACTTCTCTTTATGAGGATGAACCTTTAATACAAGTGTCTAATGAACAATTAGCAAAGATAGACAATAAATTGGAATATATTCAACATTTTGTGAGTCAAGAACACTTGGACAGAGAGGCAGTCCCCATGCTTTAGGGTTTAAGGAATTTGACTCAATGTGATAAACATGGCCTGTAATTTCTAGGTGGCATAGCTCACATAGTGGATAACAACACTATGAAGTTATCTAGTTGCATGGAAGCGCTTGGACATTCCACTCCTCCAACCCAAGTTTAGATACCCATACATATTCAACATATATAGTCAATGTTCCTATCTACACATCTATCACGGGCTACTACTACACAAAATGGCAATGTTATCCATGTTAGTAGTGGGGGTAATCATATTAATCAATATGCTTATGTTCCACCTTCAACCAATCTACCTTTTGTTTATCAAAAGATGCATCAACCATATCCTCCACCCACTTACCACAATATTCCACCTACCTACAACACTATACCTTTAAATCCTCCATCACAATCCAACTTTTTTAAAAACTAACTAGTGATGCAGCCAGACTAGACTACTGAACTAGACTACCAACATTTGTTCCTCATTTTTACCCCTCCCCTCCACTCGGCTTCATCCATTGAGGCTACTATAAGTTATTTTTTGCAAAATGTTTCATCTTTACAACAACTATTGGCCAACATAACCCAATCCCAATCCACTATCACTTCATATATCGCAAGTAGCTCACTTTCTGTTGAGATCCTTTGAACTGCACTCCCACAAAACATTGAGGTTCCTAATTTTGAGAAATACAATGGAAAAGGTGACCCCCATACTCATATAAACATATTTCCCACTCTATGCAGTGACTTCTTCTTTGAACAAAAGCTTGTTGCAAAACTCTTCTCTCGGTCCTTAAAAGACACTGATTTGGAATAATTTTGCTTCTTGCCTAATAATTCAATTGTTAATTTTTAGCAATTAGTAGATGCATTCTTGCAACATTTTCAAAATAAAATTGGACCACAAGTTACATTGACTAATTTATTGCATTACAAACAATGTGCTAAGGAAAAACTGACTAATTTCATTAGTAGGTGTCAACATTTGTATTAAAAAAATTCTTATTCTATTCCTAATGTTGATATTAAAAGAAATTTTATTGATAATTTGCAATAAAATATTAGAGAAAATATTTTACTTTTGCAATACCCGTATTTCAGAAACTTATGCACAACACTTAATCAATTTCAATTTCAGGTTAGTCGATATGAAGCTTTTTCATCTTTAACTCTAGTTGATAAGATTGCATTTTCTCATCAAACATACCAAGGCTTTATAAAATTTTTTTTAAAAAAATCACTAAGATCAACAACAAAAAATCTTCCAAAAAAATTGACACTCAAGTTGCAGCGACAACACCCCCTATTGTAGCTTTTCTTTTTCTTCTAAACCATTCAAAAATTGCAACTTCACACCACTCTATGAGTCCTTACATTCTATTTTTATGCTTCAATCAATTAACAATAATTTGATGAAGGTTCTCCCTTTCCATCCTATAGATACCTCAAAACCTCCACCTCCTTCCTTTAACTCAAAAGCCTATTTGTCAATATCAGTGTGAACGATAAAGGGAATAAATCTATAATGCCACCTAATCAAAACTTGCAAATATTTACCAATTATTTTCCTTCCCATTCCATGAAAATTGTTGAGCTTAAAGATAATAGTCATATATCTGCTAATGACTAACTTGACCAAAACAACATTGTGAACTTAATGGACCAAGAGAAACCTAAACCTAAATGTGAACCCAATATCACCTTTACCTCAAGTGATATCATAAATGCACCTAATATTCCATTATATTTACTATGAAAATCAAAGACAAACTCTCATGTGGAGTTCTTATTGATCTAGTATGTATGTTTGAAGCAGGAGCACCAGAGTAGTTCAAACCGACATTTGGATTTGATCTTGGTGAGACATCGATCCCAATATTGGTCTGGTATTGGTGTGTTCTTACTGGTTCATTTTGCAATGTATGGGGTGAAGATGAATCGGGGTGCGGGTGGTTTTCCTAACTTGTGGATCATTGAGCGATGTTGTTTTGGGCCTTGTGTGATGTTTCCAGAGGATTGCGTGAAATTTATGCATTTGAAGATGTTCTTGGTGATTTGGGCCGACATGTTATCATTTACACAATTCATCATGAACTGGTTGGTCTTTGGTTGACTTGATCGAGTTGTTATTACTTGTGCATGGTATAAAGGGAAAATTTAGAGATTCACTAGGATAGAGGTCAGAGATCAGAGATCAGAGGATGAAGAGATCGAGTGAAGATGTAGTTTTTAGAGAGATTATGGTCTGGGGGGATTGAAGTCCAGATGGATTGAGGTCCGGATCAGTGCAAACTGTTATCGAAGACTGAGATTCTGGTCCAAGGGGACTGAAGTCCTAATGGATTGAGGTCTAGATCAGTGCAATATAGTGCAAATTATTCCCGAAGACCGAGATTATGGTCTGGGGGGATTGAAGTCTAGATGGACTGAGGTTCGGATCAATGCAGAACAATGCAGACTGTTACTAGAGGCTTATTTGTCAAGCAGAAGATATGCAGATTTTAGATTGATGTTGTATGGATTGTTTTGTAATCCTAGGTTGCGGTCCAACATGTGTAGCCCCTAAAGGCTTATTTAATTCTTTAAATGGTTGTAATGATGGATTTATTTGTTATCGGTTATATCTTGTGTTTCTTCTATCGGTTAGGGTTTCTTACTAGTTGTATATGGTGAAAATGGATAACAATAACAACAATATTGAAAGGCTAAATGAATCCAACCACTAAACCCTAGCCTAACAATCAACAAAGATCCACCATAACATATGAAGATTACCTAAGACAATGCAAATCAAATGAAATCACAAAGATTATACCATCACATGTCCAATAGGGTTTTGATCTCCATTCTTCCTATCTCCATTGATCTTGCTTGATATATTTGCTCTCAGATTTTATGTGCACAAGAGCTCAACAAAGAACGGAATGTGGTTGCAAGTAGGATCGTAATATAGTCGAGTCCTCCAAATTGTCGATTAGGCTGAGTGATTAGGAATGAATGATTAGGAATGAATGATTAGGGTTTGATAATGAAGAAGCCATCTCCTTAAATAGAAGACACAATATGAAATGGAGGGATAAGATTGAGAGGTGTAAAAAGGAGGTCGGCTAGGATTAGAGGGTAGGTAAAGGAATTAATAAAATAATGAAAGGGGTAGGTAGTGTATGAATTAAGAGATGAATGACATGTGTCATGGGTAGAAAAAGCTAATGAATTAATTAAATAAATAAAGATTTATTTAATAAATAGAAGAAGTAGGATAATTAAATAAATAAAAATATTTATTTAATTTAGGAAAAGGATAATTTAAATAAATAAATGTATTTATTTAAATGAGAAATAAGGCTAGAAGAGGATAAATGAATTAATTAAATAAATAATGATTTATTTAATTAATAGAAGAATTAAGCTTAGATAATTAAATAAATAAAATATTTATTTAATTAGACATGACAATTTTAGGTGTCTACATTTTGCCCCTCTTTGAGACAATGCGGCTTGTCGCGTTGTTTCAAAGAAGATAAGATGAACTGATACAGAGTTGCCCCAGAATGGGAATGATATGCCCCCTCGAGAGATTGGATGAAAATGTCTGAAAAGATTGCAGACAATCTCTCGATAAGAAAGAAAGGCTAGAATGGACTGACCGGATAAGGTGACAAAGTCACGGGATAAAGAAGACTGACTCAGGAAATGAAAGCGAGGGCTAGGGGTAGTCTATAAGATAGACCATGGGGGAAAATACATCCTCATTGTCATCTACACATCCACGAGAACACAGTGCAGAGTGAAAATAAAGCAGCAACAGTCAGCAGCGATGGCTTTCGTGCATAGATTCGACCGTGTTCGTCGATTTCAGAGGCCAGCAGAGGCAGGAGAGCCAGTAAGTACCACAAAACCTCCTTGTACTTTGATGCATTTATTGTTGTCATTAATGCATACTAGGTAATGTAATAAATGCACGTTTATGTTAGGAAAGCGTGTTTGCATTTGAAAAGTATGAATTTGCATCTTCTAGGTCAAATCGGCAGTTCTGTGATGAACATACGCTGTCGATTGGATAAGCTGCTGAGAGGATACACTCAAGCAGGTCCTCTAGGAAGACTAGGATAGATCAAGGCACTTTGTGATGAACAGTGAGTACCAAGATAAAGTACTTTGTGATGAACAGGGAGTACTAAAATATGAGCAGCACTTTGTGATGAACAGGGAGTGCAAATGTGAGTAACACTTTGTGATGAACAGGGAGTGTCACACACGTAGTACTTTGTGATGAACAGTGAGTACCACTAGGATAAATAGCAACACTTTGTGATGAACAGTGAGTGTCACTAGGATAGATAACCATCTGCATTTAGGTAGCGAATAGCATTTTGTGATAAATAGTGAATGCCACTATAACTGACATGATTGAGTTGTTTGACTGCAGGAGTATTTGCTGATGCTAGAGTCACGGGAGAGATTCCCGTCGACTCAGAGGTTGCGACCTGAGTTGACACTTGAGGACCGAGCCGCGATTGAGGCTATGGGATTGAGATACATTCTGTATGTGCCTGAGTTTCGGGCGAACATGGGTTTGCTGACTGCGCTTACTGAGAGATGGCACTCTGAGACGTGCACGTTCCATCTACCGATGGGTGAGATGACAGTCACCCTGGAGGATGTATATAGGATTCTGCGGATACCGATCGATGGGGAGTTAGTACCCTATGATTGAGTTGGAGACAGGGATGCACTGAGATGAGTGTTCTAGGATCCAAGACTGGAGATGAGGGCAGGACACGTGGCATGGGATACCATGACATGGATAGGATTAGCACTACCAATAGTGTTGGCAGGAGTGATCAATGAGTTCCTCTGTATCAGTTTTGTACCATTTTGTATAATGATGTAGACACCTGTGGGTGATTGTAGCCATATGATTTTGACATCATCGTATCATGACACTTTATATATATATATGAGATGATTCATCTTTGCGGCAGCTATATGCATGTGTACCTATGTGATGAGATGTTCTTATGTGATGCTTATGATATGGATGCAAATATGTATATGATGCAATGCAATATTTTTTTTATTTTTTATTTTTTTTATGTTTTATATGTGTATGCATGATGCAAATGTGAATGTAAGTAATGCAGATGAATATGATAATGCAAATGTAAATTGTGCTAACAGGTGTTGTGTGCAGGATGTGATGCAGTTGTGATATCTATAGGTATGTATGAAATGCTTATATGTGGTAATGTAGGTGCAGCTACATGAAATGCAAATGTTTTTGGTGTGTCATTATACTCAGTCATGTGATAGCAGGCTACGTGGACTCGAGAAGGATGATGGAAGTCAATCAAGAAAGGAGGATGAAAGATAGAAGATATGAAAGTGAAAGAGCTTCTTGTGCATTATCATCATTGAGCTTTATTATGGCAAGTAGGTTATGACAATCGAGGCATATGTTTGACCCAGAAAGTCATTGTACCCATTTGCATGGAGATAAGACAGTCACAAACAAGGAATGCCCCAGTTCATACTAGACTCACAGTGTCCTCATATCCTTGGACAAGTCATAGCATTACTAAGAGACAATCCACAGACAGCAAATGCAAATAGGTGACGATACCCCATCCTCGCCTTTCTAGTCAAAGACATCCTGGAGATAGAATCTGTAGTCAAAGACATCCTGGAAAAGCTAAAAGACATGTCACCAAAAGATAAAATCAAAAGAAAACCAAGACTCGACACCAACATCCACTGTAGTCTTCAAGTTTAGTGTCTCTTGTCACTTGTATAAGTCTTATTTGATTGTGGTCACAATGTTCACTTTCACAAAAAGGATAGATAGCACTGAACCATATGTTGTCTAAGTTTGTTGAAAGATTTGATTTTGTTGAAGCCCATTGTTGTTGCTGTGTCTCATCTGAAACTGACTGAATCCATGAAACTAATACTTTATTGCGGAGAAGATGAAACTTTATTGCGGATCTGTGATGCAAATGTTGCTTTATTGCGGATTGTGCGCGAATAGACTGAAGAAAGCTGGAAGAAACTTTACTCCTTGAAACATGTGATGTCCTCAGTTCCACACCCATTACTAGACGTAGGAATTGCCTTAGCCATAGATAGGATCTGATTTATTATGGATGGAAAGGGAGGTGAAAAGGGAGATTTATTATGAATGGCTAACCAATCTTGGGTAGATCAATAACAAGCCATGATGGGAATGGGTATTTTATTATGGATGAATAGGTTGTGAGTGTGTGCAAAGTGAAAGGATGAAAGAGAATCCTGAAGGAGAGAGGAGCAAAGTCTCTACGCATGGTGCTGGTGACCCAGTTTTCACCATGGTACTTGCCCAGGGCGTCACCGAAGTGGTTTTCACCGTTGGACAAAATTATTTCTCTTTACTTTTTTCAATTTTTCAATGTTTTTTATGTCACAAGGCGCCTGTTTGCCAGGTTTTCACCAAGTAACAATTTTTTTTGTTTTATAATTTTTTTTGTATTTTTGAATTTTTTGATTTTTTTGTATTTTTTAAATTAGGATACTCTGAAGAGCTATGTGTAAAACCTGCGAAGGTGAATGTTGTTGATTGGATCCTCCAAAGGTTCACCTTCTATAGTTGAGAGCTAATATGCCCCAGATCCATATGCTGTTGTAATAATGTAAGGACCAAGCCAGTTTGGTTCGAACTTGCCCTTCTTCTCTCTGTCTTGCTGATTCTTGGGGTTTTCTCGGAGAACCAAGTCACCTACCTCAAATGTGCGAGGCTTGACTTTATGATTGTAACTGCATTGTTCCTTGATTGAATGATGTGTAGCTTGAGTGTCTATCTTCCTTGATGAAGGAACTGAGATAGAATTACTAGCGTGTGGACTACACAGACCCGTATGCGTGTCACCTGAAGAAGTTTGGGCATCCCTGATAACAAAGTCCTTTGAGGAAGCTCCATTAAAGGTCCATGATGTATCGCCAGAAGGGAAAGGATGTGTGGAACAAGTAGATGAGTGATGAAGGCTTATGATTGCGAAAAGAAGTGAAAGTAGGATAGCATGATGGAGACTTAGGATCAACAAGTATGCTTTTTGACTTGAAATTTTAGAACTTTTGCCCCCAATTATTTTGATATTAGGGGAGATCAACTCTTGCTCTTTTTCTTTCATTGGATTTTTATCCTTGAACTTGATTTTTGCTGAGTCCAATAGCTTTTGATTTTGATTTGGACTGAAGCACTTTTCTTTATTTTTGACTTTTAAATTTTTCTTTTCAAAGATTGATTTTTGATCCCCAATGAGTAAGGGCTTTTGTACTTCTTGTTGATCCAAGTCTGGAAGTGGAGTGGAAATGGAATGAGTGGATGATATGGTAAAGCTATGTGAGTCCTCAAGAGGGTTGGCGATACGCTCAATAGATTCTTTATTGGAACCATTCTTAGGACTATTGATATCAAGAGATGCTTGCACCACTAGAGGAGATTTGCATTCAGACTTAGTAGCCACAACACTAGGTGGTTCACACCCAATTCCTTGCAAATTGTTTATAGATTGTTCCTGTAGACTGAATACCTTAGGAGATAGTGGGAGTTGGTCAGCATGAAATATATACTCACCACATCCCAAGTCTTTAATCTTGAACTTTTCTTTTAGCTCTGCTTGTTTGGATGTAGAAGCTTTTAAGGATTCAGAATCCACGTATGCCGATGAAGGAACAGCTTCGCGATTGACAGGGATTGTTATTTCTGATTGAGGTTGCAGATTGTTGCAATATATGAATGGATTTGGATCTACTTTGACGGTCACTTCAACTCCATTGTGTGGAAACTTGATACATCGATGATATGTAGATGGGACTGCGCTCATCTCATGAATCCATGGATGTCCCAAGAGTATGTTGTATGTGAGATCTAGATCAAGGATTTGACAAACCACATCCTTTGTAACTGGCCCAACTCTGAGAGGTAAGATGACTGTACCCTTGGATGAACGCTCCTCGTCATCATATGCCTTAATGGTGATTTGATTTGTAGAATTCACAGCTTTATCAGAATATCCCAATTGTTTAATAGTGCTCAATTTACAAATGTTTAGACCTGCTCCTCCATCTATCAGGACCCGCTTTATTCGATGTTTGTGTATAAAGGCTTCAACGTGTAAAGGTGCATTATGTGGCTGACTTACGGAGGCGTCATCGGCTTCTGTGAACGTAAGGGAATGTGGAATGGAAAGGTATCCCACGATGGCTTGAAACTGGTCCACGTTCAGATCAGTAGGGACGACAGTGTCTCTCAAGATTTTGTCAAGAATAGCCTTATGAGCAGGGGATATGCGTAAGAGCTCAAGGATGGAGATGAGCGCGGGTGTCTTCCCTAACTATTCTACAAGGTCATACTCAGCTTTGGTTGATGAAGAAGCGGTGTTTTTAGTGGAGGCATCTGGCAACGTAATCTTACCTCGACGAGTTGTAACATGACATTCAGAGGTAGGTTCGGAAGAAGATCCAACACCTCTTAGAACAATCTTGGGTCTCTGAGGAGGATTCTCAGGATTTTTGATCTTGATGGTAATAGTAGAGATATGATTATCCATTGAGATGTGATTGATAGTTGAGTCATAGTTGTAAGGTGCTCTAGTATAGTTGGCCTGATCATCTGTGACTTGGGCTTTTCCTTTGTCATGCTTTGGGAATGGTTCCTTAAACATCTCATGTTCTTGATTAGATGAATGTCCCTCAATCTCAATGTCACCTCTATCAATGAGATCTTGTATGATGTTCTTCAGTCGATGACAATTTCCTATCTTATGACCCTTGCTCTTATGAAATTCACAATATTCATCATCATTCCACCAATTCGGCTTAACCTTTGGTTCATATGGAGGAAAATCTGGAACTGTGATTACCTTGTTTGCCACAAGCTTCTTGAAAACTGACTCAAGTGGTTCTCCCAATGGAGTGTACTTCCTTCGTGATCTAGAAGTTGTTTGAGTATTCACTTGATTGTTTGTAGAACTTGATCCTGAAAAGATGAATTTGGGTCGCACCATGTTGGCATCAACAACACCATCATTGACTGTGTTCTTGTTTTTATTCCAAAATCTTGGCTTGTCTTTTCCTTTAAAGTCATCTTTGTTTTCCTTAAATATCTTAATGACTCCTTGTTCAATTAGGACCTTTTCTATTGCTAAGCCTTTTTCGATAACGTCCTTGAAGGTAGACAAACAAGCTTTCCTTAAGTCATAACCAATCTCTTTGTTAACATTTTGGGTGAACATCTCTACCATTTGTTTTTGTGGAATCTCACAAGAGCATCTGCTAGCTAGATTTCTCCATCTTTGTAAAAATGATGCAAAAGATTCTCCCTCTTTTTGCTTGGTGTTGCACAAAGTAGTGATTGATATGTCTGTCTCTATATTGTAGGAGAAATGTTGAATAAATGCTTCTACTAGGTCACCCCATGACTTAATACCAGGTGGAAGTTGGGAGAACCATTCCATAGCTTGATCACCTAAGCTTTGTGGGAATAATCTCATCAAATATGTCTCTTCTGCTGCTACCTCAATGCAAGATGTGAAAAATTGTCTTATGTGTGCCTTAGGATCCCCTTTTCCTCTATACTTATCAAATTTAGGCATCACAAAGTGTGTAGGAAAAGGAGGCATTGGAATGCTCTTGTCAAATGGATAAGGACATATGTCTCTCATTGTGTATGTTGGCTTCGGTGTATTTATGTCCTCCATTTTCTTTTGTAAGTCCTTGATTTGTTGCTCCAAATTGCTCTTAGGTGGAGATCGACTTCTTGGACCATATCCTATGTTTGAGGTACCCATTGGAGGAGGTGCATGTTGCATATATGGATGATATTGATCATACACATGTTCATATGGAGGAGGTTTGTAATGATGTTGCATATATGGACCACTTGGTATAGATTCATGTTGAGGAACACCATATCTATTTTGTGCATGTATACCATACTCTACAGGCATGTCATGTTCTATTGTATTGCCCCCAAATTTGACATGAGGTTTCCTTGTGTCCAAATTTTGAGCATGCCTTGGAATATCCCATTGCTTTGGTGGTTGATCCTTAGCATTGATATGTGATTGAGCATATTTTTCTCCATAAGACTTCCATAATGGTCTGCGAAGGTGAGTATCATATGTTTGACCATGTGTATGTGGGACCTCTGGTTTTTGAAGCAAAGCTGATGGTGATTCAGGTACCATGTGTGGTCCTCTATTTCCTCCACTATTAGGTCTCCTTTGATCCATATTGGAGTGAGGTTGTTGCAAAGGTCTATGTTCCATTATTTGAGACATGTCAAAATCATGAGGTATCTTGGCTCCACTTTGTGCCATCATGTGTAAGAAGTATTGTCTATCTCTCCTCATTATTTCCTCAACCAATCGATTGAAATGGGGATTCATAATGGATTCTTCCACATCTGCTGAATGTACTGAAAAGTTGTCCACATTGTCATTTTGTGTAGCATTGTTGTTTATAGTGTCCATGTTCTCAACATTTGGAATGTTTCTATAGACATCCATGTCAGGTAATGTAGTATGATCAGAATTGAAAAAGATATCATTGTCATACTCATAAGAACTCATGTTTGCGGACTCTTGAGCCTCTTTAGTTTCTCTCCTAGATTTTTGAAGATGGGTTTCAACCATGGACTAGGTATTGACCAAGATGTGAGAGACTAGATGAAAAATGGAAAGAGAATGGAAGACCAAGAGTTGAATGGAATGTAAATGAGTCTAAAGTGTACTTGCAATGTCCAAAGTGTAAGACCAAGTATGTATGTAGTAGAGTAGGTGTGACTTCCAAAGAGAGGATAGTTTCTCTTGATGAGGTAAGTTGACCTCGACTCTAAGTAAGACCAAATGAGACCCAAAGGTAAGAAACCTTGATGAGGGACCACTTAGCAAAGTGTTGTCGTATGTAGTGTGTTGACAAAGTATGATGAGGACAAGCAAGTGACCTTTTGACTCAAGTTTAGACAATTGTGAATGTAAAATGAGATGTGGAGCAATGATGGACTGTATGAGACCCAAGGACAGGTTGAATGCTAGATGAAACCTGAAGAAACAACCTAGGAAGCTCAAGTATTCCGAAACTGATTTCTTTTGTTTGCTGGACTGTAAAATTTTTCCAATTTGTGAAGTTTTTGGTTGTGACCAAATCTGAATGTTTGACTATTTTTCGTGACAAGAGGACACAATGTTGTTGAGGACTCAATGTTTGCAAGTGTTTAGACTTCAAAATGACTCCAAGAAAGTGTGTTGTTTGATGTAAAATTGTTTTGCATACACTTGAAGACACAAAAGACACAATGTTTTGCTATTTGGTCTTGAATGTTTTGAATGTTTAAAATAAGTCAAACACAATTCTTATGGCTGGCCAAGACAATAGTTGTTGATCCCACATGGGGTTTTACCCCCGAGGCTACGCTATTCAGAGCGGATACTTAGATGCTTGACCTCACTGGCTCCACCCTCGGCACTCACTTCTCGGGTCAGCCAAGCATCAGTCCCCATGAAAACTCCCCATGGCGAACTTTGTATCTGTACTAAGAACCGTATGTGTGTGGGCCGCTACTAGAGGTCCGATACGTATCCTGACCTGCACAAAAAATTTTATGTCAAAATTCGAAACAGTTTGTGAGATCTGATCAAAATAAGGAAAAACCCTAATTTTTAAAGATCCGATTTTTAGGGAAATATTTTGCATCAAAATTAAAATCACAAAGAACAGATCCTATGTATAATTATCAGAGATTTCCAAAAATATAAGAAAATCCGAAAAATTCTCTCATTTGCTTTCAAAATTAATTTTTTATGAAAAATCATAAAAAAATTCATAGAAAATGAAAATGTGCTCCAAAAATTCTGAATTTTGACTTGAGAGCTCCTGATACTTTCTTCAACCTGCAAAAAAAATTTGGTGCAAAATTTCCAAGCCGTTTGTGAGATATGATCGAATCTCTCCAAGATCTTGATTTTGTGTCCAAAACCCTAGCTGCACAAGGTTATTCTCCAAATTGTTTTACAAAATAGCAATATAGGGTTAGAAAAATCTGCAAAAAACATAGATCTAATAAAAATCCATGTCCCACCGGGCGTGCCAAAATGTTTATGGTGAAAATGGATAACAATAACAACAATATTGAAAGGCTAAATGAATCCAACCACTAAACCCTAGCCTAACAATCAACAAAGATCCACCATAACATATGAAGATTACCTAAGACAATGCAAATCAAATGAAATCACAAAGATTATACCATCACATGTCCAATAGGGTTTTGATCTCCATTCTTCCTATCTCCATTGATCTTGCTTGATATATTTGCTCTCAGATTTTATGTGCACAAGAGCTCAACAAAGAATGGAATGTGGTTGCAAGTAGGATCGTAATGTAGTCGAGTCCTCCAAATTGTTGATTAGGCTGAGTGATTAGGAATGAATGATTAGGAATGAATGATTAGGGTTTGATAATGAAGAAGGCATCTCCTTAAATAGAAGACACAATATGAAATGGAGGGATAAGATTGAGAGGTGTAAAAAGGAGGTCGGCTAGGATTAGAGGGTAGGTAAAGGAATTAATAAAATAATGAAAGGGGTAGGTAGTGTATGAATTAAGAGATGAATGACATGTGTCATGGGTAGAAAAAGCTAATGAATTAATTAAATAAATAAAGATTTATTTAATAAATAGAAGAAGTAGGATAATTAAATAAATAAAAATATTTATTTAATTTAGGAAAAGGATAATTTAAATAAATAAATGTATTTATTTAAATGAGAAATAAGGCTAGAAGAGGATAAATGAATTAATTAAATAAATAATGATTTATTTAATTAATAGAAGAATTAAGCTTAGATAATTAAATAAATAAAATATTTATTTAATTAGACATGACAATTTTAGGTGTCTACACTAGTTATATCTTGTGATTTGTTATTGGTTATCGGTATCTTGCATGGTTTTTTGTGTTATAGGCTGCAAGGCAGGGATATCCTTCATTGGATCTCCCTACCTTGACTGTGTCAATGGTGAACATGCTTATATAATAATACCTTTATACACATTAGATTATATCAAGACACATATGATAAATTTGATGTCTTGATCAAGATGAATGAGGGTTTCACTTTTCCTACAATAGGTTCCATCACTCTTCCCATATAAGTTGGATCTAAGTGCTTAGATGTTGCTTTTACCATTATCCATACCTCAAACAAATTTCAAGTGAAGTTGGGTCACTCTTGGCTCACATCCATGAATGCAGTCCCTTATACCATTCATCCCTCATAAAGGATAAGTCATAATTATACATCATAGTCTTTTCCAACTCTTAGCTAATCGTGGGAATTTCACTCTTGATTACTTTTATCCTCAAAAACCTCAACCACTCAAACCTCATCAAGATATCTTATCCCTTTCCTACCAAAAGTTCAAATCCAATAGAATCTTTAACTTATTTGTAAGTACTCCTTTAAGAGTTGCTTCAACTGATACCCCTAAAGATCCTTCATCATCTGTGAACATAGAATTAGCTCTTCTTACTCCATAGGTAACAAGTTAACCAACATCTAGATTGGGAATCCTCCCTACTTCTAATATTACTCTTATATATGTTGTGGTTCCACCTCCAAAATCCTATAATGGACAAAAAGTAAAATGTCCAACATCTTTTATCTCTCAACCTTTAGTCATTCCTTATATTCCTAGGGAAAAGAAATAAAATGAATCAATTTTGAGTGATCCCCAACTTCCTTCTACCAAAACTTCGAGTCAAAACCAACAAAATCGTAGTATGAGAGAACGTCGACAAAGATATGCCAAGGCTCATCAGCTTGCTTTCAAAAGTGATTATTCTCCTAGATAGTTGAATGTTAATTTGATCCTACCTTCTCAGTCTCCCTTATTATCTTCCACAACTAGAGAGGAGCCTTAGCTTGACCGATCTCACCAAAAATTTAAGTTCTTGATTCAAAATGGTTCTTTTTCTTCTCCTCCACATAAAACACCTCCTATTTTGATAAATAAATATGATGATTCTAATGATATAATTAAGGGTGTTGATAATGCTAATGGTGATCTATCTTCCATATTTTCAAAAGTATTAACTTTAGTTCCTAGTGACACACATAGTGATGCATCATTATAACATGGTACATGTTTGGCACCAGTGATAGCTCCAACTACCATACTATCCATAGCTCCTTTGGAATATTTTCCACCATCCCAAAATGGTGTTGAACAAAATTGGAGGTAGATGATTTCTATACTAGCTCGTTCGTGCAGTAGATTCCTTATTTTGTGTGTTTTCTTGCATGTAATTTGATCCCATGTGATGTCATGCTTGGTATGTCTTCAAGTTCATTAAGATCTCTTTGAATGAACTGTGTTGCTCCATTGGCACAAAGATACAAAGGGATCAAACTTGTCATAACATTTCTCTATTTATATCTTCATTCTTTAATATGTAGTACACATGTTATGTGATAAATGTGCTTTTGTCATAAATGTACTTTTGTGTTGTCTACTTGAGAACGATGCAAAGAATTGAGAACTTTTTGGTGTCTTCTATGTTGACCCAAAAAGACTTGTTCATATTATGTTCTCTTTTTCCATTATGCTAGTAGTTCCACTACCTTTGGGGGATGAGGTCGATTCAAAAAAATCATATTTGATATACATGATTTATCTGATACACATATTGATCCCATCTAGTGGATACCTTATGTGCTCTTTCATGTCTTGTGACCATCACATTTTATTTTCCTATTTTTGGGGGCATTTCACTATTGTGATGTTCTTGTCTATTGTTTGTATGTATGCTACCTTAAAGAAATTTCTCCTAGTAGGGTGTAAGAAATAACTATAATGTGGGGCATATAGTCTGCTATATGTTACACTTTGTGTACACACTATGAAATTGGTTTGTACACTTTGATCACACACCATGATATGCTTGGTGCACACTACAACACTCATTTTATAGTATTATTTTGGGATTATCTAGGAAATAGATATTTTGCATTATAATATTCTTTAGTAAGAGTCAACTAGCATAACACACCTTGCTAAACCTATTTGACTTTTCCTCCTCTAACATGACTCTTAGTAAGCATCCATTACTAAACCTTGATGTCATTACTCTTCTCTTATGGATCCCAACACAATTCTATGCTCACTAACCCTTATCCCACCTCAATATCTAGGACTATATCATCTAGCACCATAGACCTCCTATACTATGGCACCTAGCACCATAGACCTCCTAGATTATGATGCCTAGCACCATGGTCCAATTAATTTGGGGCCAAATTTGAATCTCTAATGGTTGGGAAAATAAGGAGTAGGGAAGTGCTCGCCAATCTTAGCCTTCTTCAAAATTTAAACCTCAAAATGTATAAGTTGTCTATAAATACAAATCTTCCCCCCCCCCCCCACCATTTGAAACATCTCCTAATTTCAAGATCATTTTCAAATCAAAATTCCTATCACTTATAATTAAGCATTCAATCAGACATCTTCAAATAAACTGAGGAGAAATATGAATTAAACCATTCAAGAATTAAAATTTAGCAACCATGATCAAGTTATGTGTTCCTCCATGAATGAATGCATGCATTAACTCCTATTAAGGACCATCAAGCTTTTTGTGAGGCTTCAAGGAAAGGGGTTTCATGTCAAGGTATAATTTTTTAATTCAAACATTTTCTTAAGGATTTCAACCTCTATCCTACCAGGGGTAAGCTCTCTTATAATCATCATTTGTTGTAGTTGTGGTTAATTATTACTATGGGTTTGAATTAGGCAAACTCCTTTACAAAATAGTATTTTCCCTTTTTTTTTTGTCAGTTACATATCTAATAGCCAAAAGTTGTGGGATTACATAGAGAAAACTAAGACATAGTTCTAGATTTTGATCAAGTAAAGACTCATGGACTATGCTAATTAGCACACTTGTCTGACACTTTTTGGCTGAAATTTTGAAGATTTATAGAGTATCTTGATCTAGAATATAAAGTTCTAGTTGAAGGAGTCACCTCTATTAGAATATTGGCATTGATGTCATTGATGTTTTGGTGATCCAACAACATGAGTCTGACATACTCCAGATAGTTTCTACAAGTTTCGGTACTCTCTTTGGTCCGACCTGTTCCGGATTTTGGATTCACATCACTCTGCTCCATCAAATGTTTTTGCAAGTCTTCAGGACCGTGTTGTATATATCATCTAACATCTACATCTGAGATTTCCAATGGTAATGTTTTTGTTGTGGTATTATTTTGGGTCCAATAATGAAGTACCATATCTTTCGGCTTAGTACAATGTCAAGTTTTTGGTCCAATTTCCTCTGGAATCATTGGCAACATATTAGCTCTAATTAATCCTGCTTATTCCTTGAGTTTTGGAGAAAGTCTTTGTGTTTTGGCTGACATCTTCGATATGATAAAGATTAGTTATTGTAGTAGCATGTAAAGGATTATTGGGTTAACCTTTACTCCTGCTAAGCCGACTTCATAAAGACTTACTCGATACATATTCGCTTTCTTAGTGATGATTAGAGTAATGATATTTTGATCATTTTTGTATTAACAACAGATGATTATAGAAAATGTATATAGTGAATGTGAAAGTGATTATGTACATCGAATGATTATGAACAGTGAATGTGAAAGTGATCATGCACCTCAATGGAAATGTATCTCATGCATATGATAGATACAATTATAACATTTCAATTTTGTAATATAGGCATTAAGCCATTATCCAACAGTGAGTCGTTATACTTTGGACAATGAGTCCATTCGGCAGTGAGCCACTTTTTGTACTCAGTAGTTTTGGTTAAATAATATTGAGAGCTAATCCTCTCCATGGTTTTTCCCATCTCGGGTTTTCCACGTATAAAATTTTTGGTGTCATGTGGTGTACCTTGTTTTTGGTTAATGTTCTTTTTATTTTAGTAATCTAGTTATGTTATGTGGATGGTTGTTTGAAAGTTTTAATAAATTCAAAGGAACATTGATTCACCCCTCCCCTCTCAATATTCTAGATTTACAACAACCTCTAGGACTAGGAAACCTAACACAGTTGTTCAACATTATTAGACTCATATTTCAGTGACAAGTTCCTTTCTATATCTTAGTTTTAGATTTGTATTTCTATGCTAGCTTTCTAATCTATTTATCTATATTTACTTCCTAGCATTTTTATGTAGTTCTTGCATCTTCATATAAAAAAATATATCATCTTCAATCACAATTCATAAGGGAACACTCAGTCACAATGCTTAACTCTCATATATGATTGGACTTGAGCCTAGTTGGTTGTTCCCTAATGAAAGAGATTTGGAAATATTGAATGAGTTCCTAGTTTACATTTCTAGGTTATAGATCGCCATATTTGCACCATTTCAAATGATGATGATGTTTTTAATTCTTTGACTTGATGATAATAGAGGTGATGCTACAATGATTGTTTACTTTTAAATTGACTTTTCTAATTTTATGGTTCATTAGGTTTAGTGTATATGGTTCTTAAGAGAAGGACATTCTCTTTTATCAATTAAATATTGGATTTTGTAAACATTGTTGGTGGATTGTATAGATCACTCATTTCTCCTTTGTGATTAACGACTAATTGGAATTTAGATCGTCAAATTATAATCATCTCTAGTTTTGATCACATGTCAATCTAATCAATGATATTTGAATACTTCCCTCCTTTGAATGTTCCCTTCAAGTTTGAGAGGAAGTGGTCTAGGGATCTTACTTTATGGAGTTACAATCCTGGTGAAAGGGTGCTTCTAAAATCAAGGGAACTAAAATGTTTGTTCTTTCCAAAAAAAACTTTCACATTTGAAAAGCTTATTGAGATAATGGATTTTAAAATAATTCAAAAATATGTTCACAAGAAAATCAATAATCAATTTTAATTGTCTACTTTGAATTAATTTTCTCAATCCATATGTATTGATCAAATGGAATTCTTATGAGAAACATCTATTTAAGATAAATTAATTTTGGAGATTCTAAAAGAGAAAAAATTGAAGATAAATGTCTACGAAAACTTGGTTTAAATAAGGGAATAAAAATGCCAAGTTTTCCCACAATTAAATAAAGTTGCCTTTGAATTGAGTCCATATGTTAAAAAGAATTTTTGAGAGATTTAAATGCTATTGTCATCTCTATGATCCCTAAGAATTTTTTTTAACAAAATTTAATGATTTTCATCCTATCTCAATTTTAAATAAAATTTACAAAATAATTTTTTAAGCTATGGTTAATAGACTAAAAATCCTTATCCCCTTTATTATTTAGAAGAAAAAGGTGGTTTTATTCTAGAAAGATCTTATCTGAAAGCATAAAATAAACTTCCACTAGTTAAATGAAATGAGTGCAATAGGATTTCTATTGTATAAAATGAGCATGCAAATGAACAATTTGAGCCTTGCATATGTAGGCAAGGTACGACAAGGTACAAGGTAGACAAGGTAGGAAGGTAGGGCTAAATGACTAATTACTCCAAATGTGTGACACCTCTAAGCTAAGTGACAAGTGTTTGTGCATGTATCAAGTGTGCATAAACTAGGTGTCTCAATAGGTGTACACATGTGCTCTCCAACATTTCAAAGCACAATATAGCCTTCCACTAGTAAAATGAAATGAGCACAATAAGATGTATATCATATATAATGAGAGTATATAAATTTACAATGAAATCCTTGCATATAAAGGCAAGGTAGAGGAGGTAGGAAGGTAGGACTAAATGACCAACTACCCCTTCAAATAAGAAACATATCTAAGCTCAAGTGACAAGTGTTTGAGAATGTGTCAATTGTGCATGAATTAGGTGTCCCGATAATTACATGTGTCTCAACCACATGAAGTGAGACAAAAATAAAAGTCCCTAAGGTTAGACTTAACTACTATGAATAGGACTTTTCTGGTAGGCTAAAATCTAATTAGTTTGATAATGTCACTGTTTACACCAAAACTTTATAAATAAAAAAATTAATCACTAATGAAACACACTTGTTGTCAATACCAAGTTGTACCCATGAGAGAGTTACTTTTAGGTTCTCTTCCTATTTGACAAACATGAAAACACTTCAAGGCCTATAGGTTGCCTATAGATTGGAGTGAGTCTCTAGAGAGGGCTAGTTCCCTTGGCACTTCACCTAGACTATCCTAAACTACTGCTACTTCTATTGAGGAAAGAGAAGAAAATACGTAAAATGGACCTAAGTACTACAATAGTGATGCACCAAAATATTTTTTTGAGACCTATGTTGTTTTGACACACAAATGATAAATGACTCAACTTTTTTCAAACAACTCAAGTTATAGTGTACCCATATTAATGTAAAGAAAACCTCTCAACATTAATTTAAATCCACAAATACATAAACCAATAATTGCAAACGATTTTGATATATTGATTTGATTGATTAAAAAATAAAACTGCAAATTATCAACAAACAAAATCTACAACATCAACATTGCATAATGGCCTTTCATGGCCCTCTCACTATTTGTCTATCTCTCCATTTTCTTCCCCAACTCTATGTAGTTTCCTCTTCTTTCAAATCTACATCTTCTCCTCCCTTTGTTGTTTTTCTAATTCATATTTAATTAATGTTTTAATATTAGCTTCAAGAATAACTCTCATCCCTTGAATTTCCACTTTTTCACCTTCCCTATTCCCTCCAACATCCACACTACTATGTAAATTTTAAATTGTCACTTATATATTCATTTTATTAATATTTTATTCCCTTTTAAATGAGGTACAAAACTCCCAAAATAAATTAAAAAAATGGGTAGTTGATCCCAACATCAATGCCTCCACTTTATTTTTAAAACGAGAATTATTTGTACATTCTCCTTCAATTTCTATTATGAAAGAAACACCAAATTTGAGGTTTTCCTCTTTGTGGGTTTCTATTGCAAGTTCATTTTGGATCATTTTGGGGCAAATATGATCTCACCATTGAGTTCAGGGAATTGAAGAAATTCAGTTTTTCCCAAATTAGGCTCGTGAGGCCAAATCTACAATGCTTTGAAGTTGAGAGGCGATTGTCAATCCAAGAGGTAGCTGAAATTTGGAAGTATTGTGGGTCAAAAAAACCCTATAATTGCATCCATAATGCCCAAAAATCTTAAGATTGAATGTAAAATCATGAAAATTGGAGACTTTTTCCATAGGACCTTAGAGGTATTTTTTCCCCATCACCATTATTCCATATGTTCATACAACCATTCACATGCTTGCATTAGTAGGCATCAAGCATAGGTCTCTAGTTAGGACAACATTTAAAATATTTGGTGGCATACTCTTTTTCTTCCATCAACATTGTGTAGGAACCTACATCATCCTTGCATCTATAGGGTACAATTTTGTAGGTTGCATCAAGGCTACATCACAGGGGTATGATTATTTTTTCATTGAAATGTAGATACTAATACTCAACCATTTTCTAGATGATCCAGTTTTAGACTATCATGTGCCTCTTCATTTTTCAGAAAGGATGCCCTATGGTTGTCATACTATTTGAGAGTTTGATTCTTTAGGGTACTTTGAATCTTCAAAAGATGAGGATAAGATTTCATCAAAGGCTCCTACTTCTCCTTCTAAGGTAGTTTATTTACTTTCACCTTCACTGATTATTTGTGTAGTTTCATTGATTGAGACTTCCATCACTCTTGTTCAATAAGACCATCATTGTCTTTCAAATTTGGAGAATCCATTTGAGAGATTATCTCTCCTCTTTGATGATAGTCATTTCATTACTGTTGTCAAACCATTTTTGTCTTTAGATCTTGTTCTACATCACTTTTTAGATAATTTTGGTTTGTCGCCTTTTTATTTGATTAGACATGTACTTGATTGGTTTGTGGCATTATCATCTTTTATGGGAAAGGAGACATCCGAGTTCATTTTATACACATCATTATACATCTTCATGCTTATTCATGTCAATTCCTATTTGGAATAAGAACCATTCTTCCATTTCTACTTGGTTTGGTTTCTTTTGAAAAAGAGTCAAGTTGTTGAGCACGCACTAGATGCTAAGAGGGGGGGGTGAATTAGCATAAACTAGAATTCATCCATTAATTAATTTTTAAAACATTGAATTCAAATATGTCGAAATAAAGAACAAAATAAAGAATTCATCGTCATATGGCACAGATATTTTTACATGGAAACACCAAAGAGGGAAAAACCATGGCGAGGATCAAATTGCTTTATATGAAACAAGTATTACAATGTCTATTGTTAGGCTTACTTCCAAGGAAGCTCATTGCCACCTAGACTTGCAAGCTAAGGCGCATTGCCCTAGGGAAAGATGCAATGACTTGCAGACTCAAGATCACTTCTTTAGGGAAAGATACAATAGCATTACAATTAACAACATATGGTAAACTACTATAGAAGAGGCATCTTAGAAATGTTGATAGTGTAATCCTCTTTGTATCTTAAAATTAGTTTATGTTGATTTTGCACACTTCATATACCTCTAATATCTTACTATCTTACTTCACACAATATGGAACTTCGCATCAATTCTCACATCAACATCAAGATTAATATTTTTCTTTCTCTTCACAAATGGTTTATACTTCCTTATATATCGTCCACACCATCAAAAACATCACTTACATGCTCAATGAGACTTAATAAGTGAATTGCGTGACAGGACACAAGTTGTCTCCAAACACAATACATCAACAAAATAATAGGTTGTGGATCAATCCAAATCATAGTCAGACTCAACAAAATGAATACACGCCTCTAAACATTCTCCAACACAATAGAATGGGTCCAAAATCACCGCTATCAAAGGAACATACCTAGTTAGCTCTTCAAACATCACAAATACTTATCAAAATGCCTCCAAACAACATGAGATAACTCCAACACACAATGCAAACCAAGATGAAGACTTGAAAGCCAACTATAGCCATTCTAAAATCATCTCCTAAAAGTATTATTCATCAACTATTGATACAAAAGGATTAACACTGAGCTATTAATCATTGTGTAGACTTGATAGACTATATAAATAAAACATGCTAGAAATCATCCATCAAGGCACTCACAGATCCACTACACCATCCTTATTATATCCTCAAAGCCGCATGAGTATATCTATCAATGGAGAATTTGGAGCATTCTTTTGATTGACCCGAGACTTGCTTCTCTATCATACTAGAACCAAAGAAAAAAATACTTTTATCTTTTCGTATAGAACCACACAACCAACAATTGTAATGCAGTAGGATGCATAGAAAAAAACTTACCCACATTCATAACAAAGACTCACTATCACAACACTTGACTTTTTCTTCAAACTCTTAGTAATGGAACATAGGCCTAATCATCATACACACATACACATATCAACCATAGTGACCTCGTCATATGCATAAGATATAAACAATGTGAACCAATACATACCATAAAATTACAACCATATGATGGATGTTGAAAATACCTTCTACATCATTGACCAATCAGACATAACACAACTTCTCTCAAATATCCCCAAAAGACATCATATGATTCATAAATATCCTATCCAACTTAGTGACAACACATATTGTTAGACATTAGGTTGACATCAATGACAATACATATTTCCAACACTCTTAACAAGTATCCAACACAAGTTGTTTGTCAAAATTAGATCATGTTTTGTCTTCATGCACTTACTGTTTTCATGAGATATTATACATTATGGGGGTCTACATCATCTCTCTCTCTTGCCCTCTTTTTGGATGGTTATTTATTGTATCTTCATGATGGATGTAGTCCTTGAGGGGTATTGATGGGTCCTCCATTCATCACTCATTTCATCGCCTGTACATGTTTGTCTTTTGCATTCTCTCTTTTGGAGAGGGGATTTTTCCCATGTGATTTTTCTCTAGTTCTCCATTTGTGAGAGATATTTTGTAAATGGTTACCTAATGTAGCCTAGTAGCTAGAACCCATAATCATAATCATCATCATCTTTATATAATTTTTATAATAATCTACTCCTCCTTAAGTTGCACTTAAGGGGGGTTATTGGTGTGAAGAAAGTATTTTACCTAACTAGTCTACTAGACTAGGACCCATTCACATGTTAAGTTAACTTAGTTCCTAGGAGTCTTTCTAGAACTCTTAGTTGTCAATTAGATATTATGTTTTGGCATTTAACTATCTAGTCCTAGGTCATTTAAGATTTGTTTGATTTATTTGTCTAATGTTATAGGACTAGGGCACATGTCATCATCTTGTCTAATCATATCCCTTCAACTTGCCTATATAAGCTCAAGGCAATTGTACACTTTGTCATTGATCAAAATATCACATCTCATAAATCTTAATATCAAGAAAGCTCATTTATTGCATACTCTCTTGTGGAAGGTTGTCTTTATTTTTGCATGTGATCTTGGGGTGTTCAGCTAATTGTTAGCTTCTACATTATACAATTGAAAGCTAAAACTAGTTTACAATAGAATGAAGGTTTTATTAAGCCTTATAATATAAGCAACCCTTACAAGAAAATTATTTTTAGAATACTTTCTTCATTCGTATTATTCGATGATGAAATAGCTATATTCGACAAGATCTTATAGGATTGGCCTTAATAAGATAAGAGTCATGGTTTATAATATCTTCATACCATCTCTTGAAAAAGGGTGAATCAACCCTAGGGGTTAACCTAATTGAAACTATATTTCAGATATTGTAAGCAATCTATAGTAAGTTCATACTATACCTTAAAATCATTTTTTTCATCTTAATAAAATATCAGGGGAAAAAATATGGTCAAGACTTCATGATTAATAAACTTCACATAGATGCTTATCTAAAATAAACTTCTCATAGAAGAAAATGTTTTAGAAAAAATACAATTATTTATGTTGTTTAGTGAGGGATGTTAAATAAGAAAGCATGTCAAAAAAACATGCATTTAGTCAAATAAGCTATTACAACTAAATATTATTTAAATGAGACCCTTTCTCCTTTTGATTCTCATATTTCAAGTTGCTAGGATATATTTTATTTAACTACTCTAATACAAAGGCTTAAAAGAAGGTGACTAGGACTAGTAAGTGGTATCCTCCCTGATTGAGTTCTTACAAAATTAATATCGATGACTCTTCCTAGAAAAACCCATGTATTGTTGGGATTGGAGGGGTTGGTTGTAATAGTAATGAGACAACTCTTTTCTTTTTATCCTCTACTATAGGGATTGACATAAATAATATAATGAAAGCTTGATATATTCTTTTGGCTCTTAAAAAATCTTGTGAGTTGGAATGAAAGAAGGTTATATGCAAAATAGACTCATGATCTTATTTTATATTTTGAATAAATAAATAATATAAGAGTCATCATGTATTTTGACTTCTTTTGTTGAGAAGATCCTATACCTTACTCCTAATTTTGAGGTTGCCTCTTTTTTTCATATCCCCAAGGATTGGAATGTTATTGTCTATGCCTTGTGAAATGCGATTCAAAGGATAATCATAATTTACACATTTCTAATATGGGGTCTCTACCTTATAATAAATATTCTAAAATTTTACAAGTTCTTAATGACCAAGCTTGGTCATCTTCTACTTTTATCTCTTTGGATGAAAGTACTTATGGTTTCTTCTTCCCAGATGTTTCTATTGAATGATTTCTACTTTCCTCATAACTTTTTTCTTCCTTTAGGTTGGGTTTGGCTTCTTCATTTTTGTAGCAAGGAGGGTAAGGAGATTCAATAAACCAAACAGTACAGTAGTTAGATAATCTATTCTAGTTCATATTCAAAGCAAGATAGTGACAAAACTCCTTGGGTTTTCTGTCTTCTTGCATTAATAATGTCTCGTCATTTAGAAGTCTTAATGTCGTGAAAATATTTCTAAACTTTTAATACATTTCTCCCTTCCCTCTCATCAAATAAAAAGAATAGGCTCTTAAATAGCCTCTAGCTTAAATATCCTATAATTATCCTACTTATCTCGCATAATGTCCTTTATGTGTATCCACTAAAGAGATCTTCTACCTTTTGTTATGTAGACACTTTCTTGATAGTGACCAACTCTTAGTACACATAAAGAACTCTCTAGGTGAGAATTAAATGAGTAGACTTTGAGCTAAATCATTCTCAAAGCATGCCTTATTTAAAGAAGGGATTAATCTACCAAATAGAAATTTGTTGTGTTTGATACCTAATTTTAAATATGTTATTATAAAATTAATTTTAAATATAGTATAATTATTCCATGTATATTGCTATTATAATTGAAATTCGTACATAAAATATTTTGAGTAAGTTCCACTAAAACTATATCTTATCCTATTTGATGATTTTCTTTATCACGATTAAAAGGATAAACCATTAATTGATAGCTTGGAATATTTCCTTAGTCATGTAGTTTTCTATATCACCAAAAGAGATTGTCACTCTTTTGAAAAGAAACCTTTATGTTGATAATATAACCTGAGAAATTGAAAAATTAAAAAGATCTTACCATTAATTCTATATAAGTAATAGAACCTCATTTAATCGGATTGCATTCCTTTGGTGGATGGCAAGGTGATGGTCATTCCTAAAGACCTCATTGTAGAGATCATTGATCTCTATACCCAAGGAAAGAATATTTTTAGGGATAGAAAATCTTTTGAGGACACCATCTACAAGTTCTTTAAGGATAAGGAGTGAAAGAAGTTGGTTAGGTTTACTTTTGAAGGCTATGATAGACTCTTGATCAAAACCTATTTGGGTAGAAATTGTTGAAATAATAATGTGCTACTACACCTTAGATGGTAGATTCACTGCTATATATGACTTCCACTTCAAAGACCATTTTCGCCATAAGTAGCTTGTTTCTTTGCACTATTACCTTGTTGATAAACTTATAAGGCACTGAGAGGGGGGGATGAATTAGTGCAAGAAAAAACAATATAAATCTAATCGCCAATTTAAACAACTTAAAACTAAACAAGCACAAGAGGAATATCACCACATAGGCTAATGCCCAATAAAACAAATTACACATAACACAAGAGATTTATACATGGAAACCCAAAAGGGAAAAACCATGGTGGGAGTTAATACCCACAAGATTCACTATTTGCAGAATAGAAATCTTGACCAGTTACGATCTTACAAACATGCCCTGTTAGGAGCAGACTTGGTTAGGAGTCACCCAGTTAAGGGATTTAAATGATTAGCCATGTTAGGAGCTTTGACCTGTTAGGATCAACCTTGCAAGAGGATTTAACACTATGATATAGAGCTACCCTGTTAGGGGATTTACAATGTAAGGCTTGTTAGGACCTACTCGGTTAAGGGATTTTACTACTATAACTGTTAAGATAACAACAATTCAAGTTATCTTCATATAACACCTTTGTGTTTGAGAATATCCACTTTAGATCCTCAAAACTTCAATAACACATCAATACAAAGCTTCACTAATCAATGGACAATCACAATCTCAATATTCACCTTCGATCTTATGTCTATCTTATAACCCATCACACTTTTTATAGACACCAACTTAGTTGGCTACAACCTTGGAACAAATTCCTAGGTTCAATTAATCTAGACAAAATAAATTTTCACGCCGAACTTATGTCGGCCACCTACATAACAAATCAAAATCTGTGTCTTTCTATCGATTTAAGTGACTTTATCACTACCGGTTAAGTGTTCATCAGAATACCTGCTCTATACATCAAATCTCGCTTGTCCGGTTGAATCTACCAATGCGGTCATGAACATAGCTCCAAATACCCATCTCGATCACTCTTGTAAAACCTCATCATTCAACTCTTCATCAACCTCCTGTACCATTTGCATGAATGCAACTTTGTCTTTGTTTTCCGGTTAAGAACCTATTTGTCGGTTCACTGGTAAACTATCATCTATACTGGTTATACCTTACTAGTTGGCTTCCAAGACTTAGATGGCCACAAAAATATTGTTGCCATCAATGACAACACAACACTTAGTCAACAAACATGAATCTCAATCTCTTTATCACATTCACCAATCAATCATTTACCATTGCATTTCACAATAATCTTTACCGGTTTAGTCAAATGCCAACATTCTCCCCCTTTGGCATTGATGGCAACACTTAGGAAATTTTTTGTCAACTAAGTGTGCAAAACAAAAATTGACTTCATGACATATACTCCCCCATAGAAATTGTGTGCTATTACAAAAATTAAAAGACTTATACTACTACTCTCCCTTTACTTTTACATACAAAATTTTGATTGACATTTCAACTATTACTCCCCCTTTAACAACAATGCCAAACACAGAGGTAAATACATGAAAGCTAAATACATGTACATCAAAATTTGCATCAAAATTGCATAGCATATATAGATATAGGAGTTCAAAATGTTGTTACAATGCAATCTTAGAAAAAGCATCACTAAAATGTGATTTCAATTGTGTCAGATCATTATGCCAGGTCTCCAAAATAGTGTCGATTATCTCCACATGTGTGACCCTCATCTGTCCAACAAACTCCTCCATGGCATCTAGAGTGCTCATCTTTGGTGTAGCAAGAATGGATTCAGATTCTTTATAGGCTCTCTGCAAGATTTACACCTTCGGTATCAGCTGTGTCTGTAATTCTTGTAGTGATCAGATCCTCTTAACCTATTCAATTTCACAAGATTTCAGCTTATGCTGAAGTTCAACAACCGATCTTCCATAATTGATAGTAGAGTCATTAAGGGGCTTGAATGACTCACTAAGAAATTCAAGTTCTTGCTCAGCTTCCTCCTTCTTCTTCAATTTAGTACAAAACAATGAAAATTTTGAAACAATTGAGAGTATTTTACCTACGGTTTCAAGTCCTTCTTTCAAACAGTCCTTATTGACAGTAAGAGCAACTTTCCCTTTATCAATTTCAGTCATCAGTTGCTCAGTTCTTTTCTTCTTGTAATCCTTCTCAACACTAACATAAGATGCATCCTCAAAATATTTCATCCATTCTCCAGCATCATAAACAAGTTGTCCAAGCTTGTCAATAGGAGTAACAAAATTATCAGTATCAGTCTCTGGTAGGAGACTTGACAAAATCTCAACAACATTCCTTATTGTCTTTGCCTCCTTCTGTTGTTCTTTCATCCTCTTCTTCTTGGCCCAGGATTGCATGACAGTTGCAATCTCCATCAACTTAGTTGAGCTCAAATTATCCATGTCTAGTGGACCTTTGATGCTTATAGAATCATCATCTTCATCATCTACAATTTTGTTTTTAGAATCAAGTGACAAAGGTGTCACTTTAGGTTCAGTCTTCTTCTCTGCATCTTCATTTTTCTTTTCCTCCTCCTTTTCTTTTTCTTCTATCACTTCCTCTTTCTTTTCATTTTCCTGTATCGGTGGGGGCAGTATATCAATAGTTTGAGTAACTATGAGTGGCTCCTCATCCTTCTTTTCTTCATGCTGCTCATACATATCAACATCAACATCTTGTACATTTACATTGTTAGGAGCACCAGCATCATCATCATTACCGGTATCATCATCATCAGGGATAATCTCAGGTTCAGTTTGTGTGTTCACTAGTTGATCATCCAACACAATTTCATCAAGCTTAAAATAAGTTATTTTAACACCTTTTGGAAGATCTTCAGCCTCAAACCTCTTTGGTTCATCTTCCTTAACTTCTTCCTCTTCATCTGAAATCATACCTAGTACCTTTTTCAAAATTTGTTCAGTCTCCTCATGGACTGATTGGGTCTCGCCAATTAACATTCTTGTCGACCTTTTCTTTGACCTAAAAGATGACTTTGTCTTAGAAAAAAATTCATTTAGCTCTTCCTCAGTAGCTTCAGGTTGCAAGTTTTTCACAAAATATTCAATCTATTCTCTATCTTGTTTCGTGGCTACCTACCATCTAGCATCAATTATATTATACAATGAATTTGGAATTTGCCCTTCCAATTCAATTAGGGCCTTGTTGTATTTATTCATCATGTAAAAAATTGCATCTTCTATTTCCCTTTGTTCATCTTTACTAAACTTATCAAAGAGTTTCTTCACACCAGTCAATATACCATACTCTTTAATGTTTATTATTAAATTTTCAAGAGGTGTGAGCTTGATTACTGGTTTCTTTGGAGATTTCATAGTTGGAGTACCAACCCCCTTTGACCTTTTTCCACTGGCCCTTAGGTCTTTCTTCTCTCCTTCATACTCAATCTCTTCTTCATCAACATCTACTGGTTTATGTGCTTGTTGATTTTTCCTTTTACCAGTCTTAACCGGTGCAGTTAGTAGTTCAACAATCTTACCTTTTCTCCATAACTGAATCTTTGATGGTTTCTCCTTTTTAACAGCTGTTGGTTTTTCTTTCTCTGCAACCTTCTCCTTTCCAGCTCTTGTCTTTACACTGGTTCGTACACTTTATGTTTTGGCCTATTGAGCAGCATGCTTTGCTCTTGCTTCAGCAATGGCTTCCTTTGTGAATCATACTTTCTCTACAAATGCTTCAACTTCTTTTCTAACTTTCTTTACAATTACCGGTCTTTGAAGTTCAAAGTGCACTTGAAGGGATTTCTCCTTGTAAGTCCCAAATCGTTCTGTTGTTGTATCTACCAGTTGAGCAAGCAAATGACCAGCATATGCAATCAGAAGATCTTTGTCCACTTCATATGCCATGGGCGTAACCCATGTAGTCTGAGGCACAGTTGCCTCCATCATGCAAGTATCTGTATCAACCATAAAGAAAATTATGCTTTCATACCGATTGACAACCTTTGTCGGTATCCTTTCCCTTGCATGCATTTTCTTCTGAAAGTCTTTAAAATATCCCCATGCAATTTTTCCAAAATCATTACCAATCATTCTAATGTTGTACTTTATCTGCATCAATGCAGAGTGACATCTATCCATTGGATATCACCAATACTGAGGAAACAAATCTGAAAATAAAATAATAGACCTAGAATTAATTGACCAAATTTAAAACTTGACCTCTTATCCTTTTTTATGGATTCCAGGTTCAACACAAGTTGACTCCTCAATGCCTCTGACAAGTCATAGTCAACATCTTCTTTCATCATCCGATAAGTTTTTATGAATAGATGTAGCAGGGATGTTATTTATCTTGCTAGAGTAATAGATCCGGTAACCAATCACCATAGAAGCATACTTTAATGCCAGATCATTGATATTATTCATCATCATTTCTCTTCCATCTCATTTAGATCTTGTTAACTTTTCTACATCATTCTTAGGAATGGATCTCAAAACTGGAACCTCATCGGTGGCACAAAATCTGGTGACTATGTGAATAGCTTCCTTAGAAATTTTATGTGGTCGGTCGAGCCACATAAACTGGTCATGAATCCTGCTAAGAACATATCTCACAATTTCATCATCAAAATCATTAATGAAATTCAAGGCATGGTGAAACCCTTTCTCGATAACCCTTTTGAACTGATCCTTCAAAATACCATTCTTATCACACAATGCTTTATATTGATAAAAAATAGCAGCAACACCAAGATCCTCTAGTTTGCAATGATAGAAAGATCTAACATCTTCAACATGTGAGACACTAAAAGGAAATCTGGATAGAGCTTCGACAGGATCAATTTCCTCATACTTAAATGGGTGCCTCTTCAATTCAGGACGGGGTCTATCGGTAACATCACCTAAATGTGAGGTGTCCACCCTCAATGATTCAGAAAGATAAGCAGATATCAAGATTTTTGAATAAATACCTTTTACCACTTCTGCACTAGGGTTCCAAACACCATCAAATCTATCTCACCATTTCTTGATCGCAAATCACACCAGATCACTTAAAATCTTTGTCAATGCAACAAAAAAAAACTTTGCTTTGCCCTATTCTCTCTCTGTGTTCTCACAAGAATGCAATGTGACAAATAACATTCAAAAAGTTCCTTTTATTTGCCCATTACCCACTGCATTAAATTCCATTACTAGTAAAACCCTAAAATATATTTTAACACACTACCGGTTTGATCACAAAATCAATTCTTAATATCATAATATATCAAAGTATGCAGATTCAGCATACCTCATGGTTCTTTAGGAGGTTCTGAAATGGATCTAACATTAAGCTCCCCCTAAGCTTATTAACATCTTAGTTTGTTGGTGAAGGGTTCTCCACACTAGGTGAAGAAATAGGATCTTCAGATGGTTTGACTTCAGTTTTCTCATCATCCTTCTTTTTCCAGATTTTGTTCATTTCAGCTCTGGTCTCCTCCACATCAACTTTCATCTTCCCTTTCTAGTCAGCAGATTGATTCACCAGTTGGTTCACCTTTTCTCTACAAAACTTTGCAATATGCCTCGGTTTATGACAATAATAACAAGCCATACCAGATGTTCTCCAAGGTCCAACATTGCCTCTATCAGTCCTTCTTCTACAGTTCATAGCTACATGACCGTAGTTATGACAGAATGTGCAAACCACATTCATCCTCTTTTCCATCTCATAGGGACTAGACCGGTTAGCATTGGTTCTTTGCCAGTTAGAACTTCTGTAGTCATTAAAGGTTCTTTGCCAACCACCACCAGACCTTTGACTCATGTGAGGTGTCAGATTATTTTCTCCATACCTCCACTCAACAACTCTATGTCCATGCATGTTCCAAGTGAAACAATAACCATTAAAGGTTCTAGGCTTATATCCTTGATAAGCATTGGGTCTATAACCATTAGCAACATCAGATCTGCTTCTACAAACATTAGCAGTATGTCCTAGTTTATGACAATTGAAACAAACAAGCTTATAGGATTTCTTACTAGTGGGTTTCTAAACTTTAGGTGCATATTTACCTTCATGCAAGTTGTCCTTAGTACTAGAAGACTCACCTTTCTCAAATGTATTGTAACCCAATCCATTTGTATCACCGTTCATCCTTTGAGATTGGATCTGTTCATCAAGCATGGTAGAACTTTTGTTAAACTTTGCAAGCTTCTCATTAGCATCAACAAGTTCTTTTGTAAGGTCTTCATTCCTTTTCATGAGAGTCTCTCTAAGAGACATTGCCATATCTAGTTCTACCTTTATCTCTTCTTTTTCTTCTTTTTACTCATGTCAGTGTGCATATAGAGTGTCATTTTCCTAATTTATCTTAAAGATCTCATGTTCTTTCTCTTTGATCTTGTCTTTTGCTACCCTCCTTGCTTCAAGTTCTTGACTCATCCGGATAGTTAGGGCTTCTATCTCTCTCCTCAAGTTAGTCTTCTCATCATTCAGTTTCTCCACCTCATCAACCAATGCACCTATGTTTGCTTCATCAAAAGAACTACTCTCAGAAACCTCTAGCAGTTGTTCGGTTATCTCTCTTCGCTTAGCAAGTGAAACTTTATACTTGCCTCTCAATGTTTCTAGGGCATCCTCAATTTCTGCAAGTTTGTTAGACATCTCTCTATAACTCACATCCCCCATGTCTACCTTAGGAACCCTTCACAAGTGGTTAAGCTTCAATGAAGGTTGGCTCTGATACCAATTGATAAACTTATAAGGCACTGAGAGGGGGGGTGAATCAATGCAAGCAAAAACAATATGAATCTGATCACCAACTTAAACAACTTAAAACTTAACAAGCACAAGAGGAATATCACCACATAAGATAATGCCCAATAAAACAAATTCCACATAACACAAGATATTTATACTTGGAAACCCAAAAGGGAAAAACCATAGTGGGAGTTAATACCCACAAGATTCACTATCTAAAAAATAGAAATCTTGACTGGTTAAGGTCTTACAAACATGCCCTGTTAGGAGTCACCTGGTTAAGGGATTTAAATGATTAGCCTTGTTAGGAGATTTGACTTGTTAGGGTCAACCTTGCAAGAGGATTCAACACTTTGATATAGAGCTACCTTGTTAGGGGATTTACAATGTAAGGCCTATTAGGACTTACCCAGTTAAGGGATTTTACTATTGTAACTATTAAGATAACAACAGTTCAAATGATCTTCATATAACACCTTTGTGTCTCATAATATCTGCTTCAGATTCTCAACACTTCAATAACACATCAATATAGAGCTTCACTAATCACCGCACAATCACAATCTCAATATTCGCCTTCGATCTTATGTCTATCTCATAACTCATCACACTTTTTATAGACATCAACTTAGTCGGCTACAACCTTGGAACAATTTCCTAGGTTCAATTCATTTAGACAAAATAACTTTGCACGCCGAACTTATGTCGGCCATCGACATAACAAATCAAAACATGTGTCGTTTTACCGATTTAAGTGACTTTATCACTACCAGTTAAGTGTTCATCAGAATACCTTCTATGTACATTAATTCTCGCTTGTCCGGTTTAATCTTCCAATGTGGTCATAAACATAGCTCCAAATACTTATCTCCATCACTCCTGTAAAACTGCATCATTCAACTCTTCATCAATCGCCTGTACCGATTGCATGAATGCAACTCTATCTTTGTTTACCGGTTAAGAACCTAGTTGTCGATTCACTGGTAAACTGTCATCTGTACCGGTTATACCTTACCGGTTGGCTTCCAATACTTAGATGACCAAAAGAATATTGTTGCCATCAATGACAACACAAGACTTAGTCATCAAACATGAATCTCAATATCTTCATCACATTCACCAATCAATCGTTTACTGGTTGCATTTCATAAATAGTCTTTACCGGTTCAGTCAAATGCCAACAATTATCTCTTTAGAATTTGGTTTAAAAGAGCACAAAAGGAATGCTAAACTTCCTATTTTACATGAAGGTTTCATTCAATTGATAATGGAGCATTTGAAAAACTTGTCCTCCCCTATTAAGAGAAAAAAAACATATGCCTTGCTAGAAGAATCAAGCCCATGTTTCCTTTGATGAGGAGATTGAGGTAGAGGAGTTTGTTGAAGATGGGGAATGGAGGGTTGAGGATGAGGTTCAAATGTATTCCAATCCTCTATCGGAGGAAGATAAAGCTAAGAAGGTAAAGTCTACTAAGAAGACGAACATGGCTTAGATGTCTTGGAAGAATTGGCTCCTATATGGGAGAAGCCAACACTTGTGAGAACCTAATTTTGGCTGCTAAGAAAGGAAAAGAGATTAAGCCCAATGACAATAAGGAGAGAGTCAATCTTAAAGGGAAGGGGAAGATGGAAGATATTAGTAAAAGCCATATTTTGCAACTTGAAAATGCTAGAGGGGGTTAGGTAATTTTTTCCCAAGACCTTTTGGAGGACTTCCCCCAACTTAACACAAATAGTAAGGACATTTATAGTTTCCTTGGGTTGGATAGGGATGGTGAGGTTGGTCAATTTAGGCTCACCAGATGGTTCATTTTGGAACTCAATCAAATCAATGTTAAGATGCACTTAATGCAAAATAACATTGACTCTAATAGGGGCATTGAGAATATTCTCAAGGACAAATAAGATGACAAAGAGATCCATTCTGCATTGGAAGTGTTAACTACTGACGTAAGAATGATGAAGAGTGAATTTGAGAGTAGCATTAAGGGCTAGAAGAGAAAATGCAATAGGTCAACCAGAAATTGGGAAGAGCTGTCAAGGTCAATCAATGCACTATCCATAATATTGCTAAAGGAATTTGATTCTTGACTGAGAAGTTGAAGGAGCTCAAAGAAGAGCATATTGTTGTTGTTAATGCTAGGGAGAAAATTAATGGTGGTAATTAATACAACTAAGGGTAAATAGGCAAGTTCTATTCAACAAGGGTTGAGTGCTAGAACCCATGGCAAGAAGAATTCTTTTGAAGAAGAAAAGAAAGAATTGTTGAATTTGGTCGATTTTTATAAAAACATTATCAACAAGAGTTGGAAGCAGCTAATATTCTCAAAACGTTACAGTAATTCTTTGTACATGTCATCTTATGTTTACAATGTTCTTCTTATTTGTTTACTATTGGTAGGTTGATGGTTGGCTATGTTTATCTTGTAAGCAATATTATGTAAAAATGGCTTCGGGTCTCTTCAAAACTTGTTTTACGCTTGATAATTAAAAAAAGAAGCAATGAAGAGTAATGATGGTAATTTTTAAAGTGATCCTACAAAACATTGGAATGAGATCAACTTATTAGTTCATTTATAGTGTTACTCTTGAGAGAAAAAACTTCATCATTATTTCTTTCCCTTCCCTCCCTTCATGTGTCTCTCTCCCATAGTTGCATGAAAATGAGGTTTGCACTCATCCCTCATTTCACTTAAGTGACTCAAAGCAACATCTAAAATCAACAATTTTGATCAAAATATTACAATGCACAAATACACATTATTTTTTAATATTTTCTTAGCTTCCCTATATTCCTTATGTAGCTTGATTTAACCCCCAATTCTTCATGAATTCCTCATAATTACATACATAAAATGTGTTACAAATTACAATAACATAAAATTCTAATTAAATGAATTAAGAACTCAAAGTGTAGTTGTAGCAATTAATTATAAAAATAAAAAACATGATCACCATATTTAAGAATTGAGCTATAGTTTAAAATTACATTTGCACAAATCTTAAATCGATGTTATAATAACCACACCAAAAATATGCTAAAAAAAAAATCAATTGTTTGTTCTATTTAATTAGAAAAAAGGTCCAATCATATTGGGATCTCTTGTATCCTGAAATCTAATTCTAAAATATTAATTTAGTTATTTCTCATCTCCTTAAGTTTATCTTATTTCAAAACTATAATGTGTTGAGATCCAAGAATAGCATGTATCATATCTATGGGAAGCTCAAGTCAACTAAACAACCTTTAGAAAAGGTCAGTTCCTATCTACTATATTTTAATGCTATCCTGCAATAGAAATAACAAGGAAGAGGGGAAGAAAAAGGCAAGGGTTTCATATAAATGGATAAAAATTAAGGTGGCAATGCAACAAAATTGACAGTGGGAAACTCTCCAAGGAGAATTAGAATCCACAACATTATAAAGGCATATTTAATGCAAAACCATAAACTCATCTTATATTGCAAATAGTGAAAAGGGACTTTAAGGAATCTAATACAAATATCAAATGCCCAAAGATTACACTCAATGACATGAAACTCATGGATGAGAAAGTTTTTCTTGTAGTTGAGAATGGGGTGTAAGGACTCTAATACAAGTACTAGATGCTTGTAAGGTGCACTCAATCCCCACAACAGAAAAAGAACCAAAAACTACAAAATACCAATAGTGTAGCCAATCTTCTTCATAGAACCCCTTCTCCAAAATAGGGGAATTCACATATTTGTATTATAGCCAAAATAGGAAGGGAAATACACAACCTTATATTCACATGACATCCAACAAAAGATTTTAAAGAGTGCAATATTCTTAAAAAAATATCACATATTTTATTACTTGCTTGCACTTCTCATTTGGGGTGTTAAGTAGTACAATTATTTAAATGACGCTACTACAAATTATTCCCATTCCAGATGCTACATGTTCCACAAAAAGTTAATAATTTTTTTTTTTTAAATATCAAAATTTAAGTTTACTAAAATATTCACTACATTTCTAGCAACCACTTGGGGAAGTTTTCTCACAAGCATTAAATCCAACTCTAATCCATTGGGAACAAATTCAAAAATATGCATAATTAGTTGATATGGTCCTCATCTAAACTTATTTTGTTACTACATTCATGCTAGACCAAGAGCCCGACAGTGGCAAGCACCAATAGGGTCAAGGGGTAGCACCAATTGTGGGGTTTGAGAATGCACCAAAACTCAAGTGACCAAAATATTTTTGAAGACGTTTTTGTCAAGGTTTGGGATGATTTATGTAGAATGTTGTAGTTCATTAATATCTACTACTTGAAGGTATAGATTATTAGAGATGAATGCTAGTGGTGGAGCCAAATATGTTGTGGGGTCTATTTGAGGACACACATCTATATAATTTGGTCAAGAGAATAATAGGTAGTACACTTGATATTTAAAAAGATGCTTTAAAAATAATTAAATTCTCTCCCTTGCATAATGAGCTCAGCTCCAAGGAGTTTACTTGCATGCACTCACTTCTACCTTCTACACCCACCTTAAAGTAATTTGACTTGTGGAGGTCCAAATGAATATGTGACCAACAATGATCAACACAAGATCCTTAGAATGATCCACCATGATGACTTAAGATGTTTTTAGTAATAAACAAAAGACTAGGCATTGGAAAGATAAAAAAACCTGCAAGAAACATATTTTATTTGTTCTAAAGAACAAGTAGTATGCCACCACTCATGACATAAAGGAGAGAGTTTCCATAAAGAGAAGCCAAACATTATCAAAGTCAAAAAAATGAGCTCTATGTTATTTGCATGATGAGAAAGCATCTTATTAACAAAAATGAAAAGGACAACTACTAACATTGTTGCAAGAAAGTCCATTTATAGGTGAGAAAAAATAACTACATCTTCTAATTAGTGGGTTATATATTGCAATCCTGTAAGAACTAATGAATAAACAAAGGTGGTGTACCAATAAGAATGACAAGCACTTCAATGTTTTTTCTCTAGTTTATCTTTTGTAAATCGCCTAGATTCAAAATTTTGTCCAAATATTGTGCATTTAATCACGATTGGGTCATCGCGTGGAAGTCCAAAAAATTGGAGTGGATCCTTGAATGAACCTTTTTTCATCTTCTACTTGCATACAAGTCATAGAGGACCACCTAGATTTAGCTTAAGTTCACATGGGTCTCCAAAATTGTCAAAAATATTTCAAGTAAGAAACTACAAATGGAACCCAATCTATCTTCACTAGAATTGAACACCACCTTTTGTTGAAATATGGTTCTATGGAGGTTTTAATTCTTTTCTTTTCTTACAACAAGAGTGTTTGAGAATGCATACTATTAGTGTAATATTGCACCTATTGAATAAGTTTACTTAGGATATCAAGAATACTTAATTTTCCTCATCATAATGATGCGTGTTCCTAATATGAGGTACATATATGCCACCATTCTTTAATGAACTATTGATAAATGATATTTAGGCGCAAGCTCTAGTTAATCAACACCACCTTTGTCTTAGTCAATTTGAGTGAACTGATCCATTGATTGGTAGTTCAACACTTGACAACATAAGTAGATTAAGTTAATTAGTCCATTAGGTGGTTGCAATTCAACTCGTGACCACTAGACATGATCTCTTTGAGTCATGTATCTCAAAGGAATACATATTTGTAAGCAATCCTTTGTATTTTATCTTTCTTTTTCACATCCTTGATATTGAATAATAGTTGATGATTACATTTTTTTGCATATAGCTTGTGTAAATTGTTCATTTAGAGCTGGATTTGACATCTCATTGAATCGTACATGGTATCATACTTAGACATCTAGGGTGGACACATTGGTGGATGAGAAAGAAAATCTAATGGAATGCACTAAGATTTCATCACCATCATTTCTTGCTTTCTCTTAAGTCTAGAATTGCTTCTAATGGGGCTTCCACTGATTCAATGTAATAGGACTATCATTTATTTCTAGAGGCAATTCATTGGGACAAGTACTTAACAAATCATGAGTACCTAATTTGTGAATCCTGCCTTGTAGATCTAGAGGAAACCATTGAGGACTTTATCTTTCACTCCAACAACAATTCCTCTCTAATATTTCTCCTATGGTAATTTCCATAGTGTTTTGAGGTGTCACCATCATTAACTAAGCCTAAAACACCCAATTCAATCTTGGCACCTTTTAGTATCAATCCTACATATCTTATTCTTTCTTCCCTCTCATTCTTTTCGAGAATGCAAAAATATTTGGCATTCACCTTTGGATTGCTTTCTTCCTAAGGAGAGAAATATTATTCAACAAACATGGATCATCTTTAGCATTCAATTTCGAGCAACCACCATTGATGTGGGAGGCATCACATTTGAGGGGGATACCTCGTCTCTTTCTTCATTCTATCTCTTTGGAGGGTTTTATTTTCTCTCTTGAGGGATTCATCATCATACATAGGTACCTTATTTGGCTTGTTTTGCAAGGACACATTTCTCATTCCTCCTATGTTGCATTATTGGGAGTGTTGGTGTATCATTGTACATATGTAATAAGTTCACTTACAAAATTAGGAATAATTAATTTTCCTCATTTAAATAGCTAATGATGGCATGCTTTCACCTTGACTCGAGGTTCACAAGTGCCACCACTGCTTTGACAAATCTTGAATGATGGTCGTTAGGTTCTATCTATGTTCAATCAAGACCATCCCTATCTTAGTTAGATTGAGTGAACTAATTCATTGGCCCTTGACCTTATAGTTAGATTGAGTTTACTAATCCACCAATTGGAAAATAAATGCATGGCCTCCAAACATGATCTTCTTGAGTCATGCATCCTAGAGACCAATATGTTTGCATACAATCCTTTGTATTATATCTTTTTCACATCCTTGATTTTTGCATTTCTATAATTTGTCATTTACGTGTAGCCACTATAAATTGTCCTCATTCAAATAGATCTAGGCTTTTATTTGGATTCTCATTTAATCTTACACATCCTCAAAGAGATCAAGTCACAAGAACTCTGCAAAAGCAAACATAAACTCATCTTTGCTACTTGCTACATCTTAGAATGGAAACAAATATCTAACGTCAACAAATGATGCAACTATTTGTCTACTAAAAATATTTCCTCTTCAAGCTCAAGTTCCCATCATACATAGGTGATCTAATGAGCACACAATAAACTACAAAAACAAAAGGTGTTCATATGAAAAGGGCATGACTTTCTCTTCAATAGTGAAACGCGTTTCATACATGTCTAGCTCAAAGAGTGTTGAGACATCAACAAGTATTTCATGCTCTTCAAGAGCATGTTTTTCCATAAGAGACACTAATACGCTCTTATATGTCTAAATACATTTCTTCCATCTCTTCTTCCTCTTGCAAGTGGGGATTTGTAGTTGTGATTTTTTATTATAGAACAAGGATGAAGCAGTTTGCTTGCTTCAATTTTGGACAAAGAGTTACCACTATTTCATTTCCACTTCATATCTGTTTTATTGGTAATATACTTCTTCAATGTATTATGTGCTCTCTTTTTATTATGCACTCATGTTCAAAATGCAACATATGCAACATCACCTACAAAGTGCATGTGGGAAGATAGCCAACTACTCCATTTGACAAACATCACAAAAAACATAAGGGAACTAATATTGTGAATGGAGCTAATGTATGTGAATAAAATGAGGAATGTTCAAATGAAAACCAATAGTTGGTGTAGCATGTAGATTTCCATATTTTGTAAAAAAATGTAAGATCCATTCCTTGTAAATTTTGGATGAATAACATGGTGTAGTACCTCTCCTCGTTTGAACTCATTAGACTCATATTTTATTATTGTTTACTTTCAGTGGATACATTACCATGATGTGTTATTCAGACTTATATGACATTATTTCATGCTTTATCTAGATAGGAGATGCATAATTTATTTGTAGTATTTCAATACTTGTGATTTATGGCATTTTATGGATTATTGCTATGTACTGACACATTATTTTATCTATGCAATGTGAAATTATATGTTGCGTGTATGCGAGTGTATTGGATGCAAGGGGACGATTTTCCTTCACTCACTCCTGTGAGACAGGGAACGTCGTGATTCTCCTTCATTGGTGTGTATACCGTGTTTTCTATATTGTATATATGCATATGTGGTTTGGTGATGCAGGATATTGCAGGTACAAGTACCGGGTAGGTATGGGGTATCGTCTCCACCTGGCTTCACAGGTTTGAGTGTGCCTTATATTGTCCGATGCAAGTGGAGGAGGTAGTAGTTGACCCTATTTTACTCAGTTACAGTCTTGTGAGTGTCGTCAGTTGGTCGTCCTGTCAGTTGTTCGGTCTTCATGTATTGTCGTTTGACTTTTTCTGAGTCTTTGTTTGGGGTTTGTTCAGTTTGTGTGGTTTAGTGGATTTAATTAATTAATTAAATTTATGGAGTTATCTCATAGTTGGTATTTTTGAATTATGGATTTTATGCATTGAGATTATAAATTTAATTAATTAAAAGAAGTTATTAAATTAAGTTGCAAGCTGCATGATATTAGAAATATATTTTATTTAAATTTTAGTGAAAAATAAATTAGATCAATTTCATTTATTGTTTCTTAGAATTTTAAATGAATAAAAGAATAAATTAGAATTAAAGTATTGCTTTAAAAAGAAAAAAAAAAAAAAAAAAAAGATTTTTGTTTATTGCATGTTAACTTATTCCTTTGTTAGGAATTAGAAAAGAAAAATAAAATTGCTTTTATTACTAAAATTAAATATTAGGGTTTTTGGGAAAAATATATTCAACCTAAAATTTTAGTTTAAAAAGGGGAATGTGTCTTTCATTTTGGGAGTCACGGGAAAGAGTCAAGGATTTTGGTGAAGAAAAATTATTTGGAAGCTTGTTGAAGGATTGATTCTCTCCTACAAATTTCATCCAGGAAAGCTATACCGGGTTGGGCTTTTGATTGTTTGTTTTAAAGAAAATATCTCTATTTCTTCCCTCTTTCTGAATGATGTGTGTGTTAAAATGTTTGTCAAATCTAAAATTCTTTTTGGTTATTTTGTGTTCTTGGCTAAAGTCCATTCCTTGAATTAATTTCTAGTTTATGGAAAGAGGTTATTTCCTGGGTATTTGTAGATTAAAATTTTGAGAAAATTGGGAAAAAGTTAATATGGCAAATTTTGCCAAGATTTTTACTATGCATGAAAGTTGCAAGTTTTGGTAGAAAATGGGATTTACCAGAGAAAATATTCCCTCTTGTTTGGTTTTGGTTTCAATATTTGGTTATGGTTGTTCTGTCAATAATTGTACATTTCTGTGAAATTATTTAGTTACTATAATAATAAATTTAATTTCTATTAAATTTATTGGGTTATTAAAAGCTATGGGAAATTGTTTTATTTAATTATTTTTGGAAAAAAAAAATTGTATTAAATTCTTGGGAAATAAATTTTATTGGAAATTGAATATTATAGTTTTTATGCTATTAAAAATGAAAAAATTAAAAAAAAGGGTTGGTAGCAGGCTACCACGTACGGTAGTAATGCTACCGACAGTAGCATGTGCTACTGTGTTTCTTTGTTTTGCCACCGAAGTTTCTAAATTCGGATTTGTTTAATTTTTAATATGTTAAAAGTAATATATATATATATATATATATATATATATATATATATATATATATATATATATATATATATATATATAAAATTTGTTGTGGTTTTAATTAGGTTATTTTGGAAAATAAAGCTATTTTATAATTATTGGAAATGGAAATTATTTCAAATTTAAATCTTCTATTTATCATATATTTTAATATGATATAATTATATAATATTATATTCGAAGAATATACATATTATGTAATTGTAATATATTATTAGATATATAATTTGGAATTTGAAATTTAATTTAGATTATTGATATAGTTTAATCGGATCTATTTGTTAATAAATCATGAACATATAATTAGGGGGTTAATTTTAATGTGATTTTATTTAACCTTATTGGACAAATGACAAAATTGATTTCCTTGTATTAATATAGTTGTATTTTCTTATTTTCTGAAAAATCTTTAATTGCAAGTTATTTATGTTTTTGGTTGTTTAAAGAAAAGATTGCCTATATTAGGATCTTGTGTAAATGGTATTTGCGGTCAAGCTTAATTTTGTTGCAATTTTGGTTGAGTTGTCATTATGTCATATGTTGTTATATCTCATTGGTCAAGTGTTGTTGTATAACCCCTTTGATGTGAGCCATTATGTGTTTTGTTCCAAATGGTCAATCCTGGGTTAGTGATTGTGTATCCTTCACCTGTGGTTTGTTAGGATTAGGTATGGCTATCTATTTCACCATAGAGTTCTCGTAGAGAGACCTTTCCTGTTAGTGTCCTATGAGAGAGAGTGGCTTTCGAATAGGGGCCGCGCCCGAAGTGGATGGCAAGATAACCCCTTGAAAGTCAATTAAAAAGTGATAACCTAATAATTGATTAGAGGGTGGGTAGTTTATAATATTAATTAAGATAATGTGCCTCGCACATGGTTGAGTACTTGTATAGGCTCAGGATGTGGTGAGAAGGCCTGGAATGACAAACTTAACACCTTGTCTTCACGAAAGGATGGGTAGGGTCTGCATGAGACTTAGATGGAGCCGAAGGTTCGGAAGAGGTTACCAGGATAACCCAGGATGGGGGTCGGGGCCTATGGAGGCCTACTAGGGTAACCATCGTAAGCCATGTGATGACACTCTCTCCTTAGAGTCACTAGTGTTTGTGAGTTGAATCACATGGATGTTTGCGGAGTCATGTAGTTCTTTCGTACTTGTCTTATTTTGCTTGCTTGAGGGTTTTCTACTATCTCCTAGCACGGTGGGGTGGTTCCATTTTGGGATCACATGGTCGGGTGGTAGTGCCACTTCCCATCGGATGTTCTAGATTGTATCTTCAGATGAGAAAATGTTTCGCTGGTGTTTCTTGGTTCGTGGTTCATGTACCAGTTTTTGTTCGTGATCATTGTTCAGTTGAGACCTTGTGGTCATTGTATCAAACTTTTATGTAACCTTGATATTGTAACTTTTGGATTCCGTGGTATTTTTGGAAGCCATGTATTTATGGATATTGTAATATTATGTCAATGGAATGTATGTTAATTCAGTTGCTTTGATCTTATGTATAAATGAAATATGGATAAAAAAATGCATTGGAATACTTTGGTTCTTTCATTATGGAATTTAGATGTATGTGTAGGTTTTATCTTAAGCATTTAATTTACCTAATTAAATGGACAATTGGATTGACCATGGTGTTAATAGAATCTGCGAATCAATCTTCGTTGGTAACCCTTAGGAAATCATGTGTTAGACTTCTGTTGTGTTATTAAAATGTGCTATTGTTATAATTAATGCACTTAATATTAAAAAAAATATATATTTCACCTTTTAGTTGCCTAGTTGTGTTGTTTTCCTTTAGGGTTCCTAGAGGGACATTACACATGGAGTCATGAAGAGAATGAAGGTGCTTCAAAACACATGGCCACAATAATGGAAAGCTCAAGCCAACTTCACTGCTTAAGCAACTTCCACAAAAGGTTGGCTCCAATCTACTCTATTTTAACACTATCCTATGCTAACAACCACAAAAAAGGAGGCAGCAAGGGTTTTAGACAAATGTCTGAAATAAAGGAATCGACGCACTAGAATAGAGAATAGGCAACTCTATAAAGAAAAACAAATGCACAAGATTACAAAACAGAAAATTTAGAAGTATAAACTAATCTTGTATTGCAAAGGTTGCAAAGGGATTCTAGGTACCCGATGTGAACATTGGACATTTAAAGATAACACTCAATCATCAGCAACACATGAAATTCACACACATGAAAAGTTTTCTTGTAGTTAAGGACAAGGAGGTGTGGGGACTCCAATACAAGAAAATTGGAACCAAAATCTATAATAGAATGCCAAGAGTGTAACTAATCTACGTCATGCAGATCCCCTTGAAAAAAGAGAGAAATCCATATATTTGCAGTCCACCCAAAAAGAGAAGGGTGGTCCATAACCTTTGATTGACATGAGGTCAAATGAGGAAGATTTAAAGAGCGCCCCATCCATAAGGGGGACCTCTTATTAGATTATTTACCCTGCTCTGCCCATTTGGAGAGGAAGAAATAATTATAACTTAAGAGCCCATTACAAATTACCTCTCAACATGCTATGTTCCATGGAAAGTTTATTTAAATTCAAGTGTAGTAAAATATTCCTGTATAGTGATCACAAATATTTTATTTCGTTGTTCAATTAATCTTAACTGCAAATTGCGTGCTTCCCTTTGTCGGCCATAACATACTCAGGACTGTGAGAAGGTCCAAATGTACTCAGTTCCCTTGGGGTTACCTACTGAACCTATCAAGAACAACAATTTATAAACCTCATTAAACACAATGATATAATACCAAATACATAAAATCACATTGTAATATGACTTATGAGTTTACTTCTAGACATATATTCTATTTTCCTAACTACTATGAATCTATAAACAAGTTATTCAAGGACATAAGGTAGATCACTAAAAACAATAGAAATTGTAATTTTCCTTGCCAAAATTCACATGCAAATTTTTAACTTTAAATATATAGTCTAATGGAAGACCTGATAGGCACAATATAAATATATTTAACCCCAACAAAAGCAGAACACAAAATAACAAAGTTTGGAGTAAAGAACTATCAACAGAGTCTCCAAGCATTGCTTGATTGCGATCCCTTCTCTCACATTCCCTAACGGGCAATCATCTTCCACTTCCTTTATCTTTCCTGTATCTCCACCTCTTCCCTAACTTTAGATTCCATAGATGTACAGGCATCCTGTGCACCAGTTCAATATCATGAGCACACCTCCATGATATGATAAAACAAGGCTTTAACAAACATCCCATCAGGTATATATGATAGTGTGAATGTGTACATCTGGTTTTATTAAGTCAATAACATGGTCTAGCACTACAAACACATAGAATACAGTTACTAGAAACTGAATGTATAAACTAATTCATTATCAATGCGAATTTAACACAATGCACAAGCTATTTTTAAATATCAAATTTTTTTCCACTAAAAATAGGACAAATATTTACAACATTTATGCATGGATAAAATGTAAAATTGACATTCATTGTTTGACAATTGGACCATTTAATGTTCAAGTAGAGAGGAACAGATCTTGTTATAGTGCACAAACTCATGTTTACAGGTCGCTTTCATTTATCATCATAAGCTTCATAAGAACATTTTCCTTGTTAGGAATGATGAAACTAGTTCTCTTCTCTCACAACAATTTCTCTTCCTTATCTATGCATCCAATCCTAAACTTTTAGCAACTATTATTTGGTGATACTTTCTGTGTTTGAATTTCCAATCAACCAAGCAAACCACTATTTACTTGGTTGGATACAAAGGCATTTTGCCAACTAATTTCACGTGGTTCTCCAAATAAGCTTTTGCAGAGAAGAATCTTCATCTAATATTAAAAAGTAGGAGAAAATTTTCCACTACGCAGAAAGACAAATATGAACATCATATGATCAATTCCTATTCCTAAATGCATTCACATTGTATACCACCTTGTACATTTGTTCTGGTGCACTAGAGAATCTTAGTTTACATGCACAGTTTAATAATGGCATCTCATTTTGACTGAATAAGATGTATATGCATATATACACTTCTGTTGAGGCATCTAATTTGGATTGAATGAAGTGGTCTTACAAATGTTCAGTTTACTAACTGCATCTCAGTTAGTATACAAGAGCTATTATTGTACATACACAGTTCACTAATTGCATATAATTAAGAGAAATTGAGTTGTTTTTGCACTCTCAGTTCAAGAACAGGATGGCTCTGCTTAACCTCATCTTTGTAAATCTTTTTATAACTCATTAATCAAGAGAGTACAACATCCACAGGTGGTATTCCTAACGTTCTCCCCTTATTTTCGTATTTATTCTGCTATATGTACTAATTTTGCAAAATATATCAGGTACCTTGCTCAACAAATATTGCGTAAATCGTAAAATCAACATAAGATTAACCCCCTCTTTAGCTCTTCCATTTAATATCTAATTCCCATAAATGTATACCACATTTTGATGTAAGGAACTTGTAAGGACCTTCATATTATTAACATTATAAATTACACAATTTACACATAATTAATCATTCATTAATACAATTGCTTAATATTCACTAAATAGATACAAGAAGTTAGAATTCGACATAATGTTTAAATAAATGTGCCAAAAGATTAGCAAAATATAAGAAAATTGTATTTGTTTACAAAAGACCATAAGTTCGATTTTACATCATATACAAATTGACCATAAGGTCAAAATACATGGAATGACAAATATATATAAAGATACTATAACAATCTGTCTTCAGACGCCGCGGACTCCTCTCCATCTGCTCCTGTGAGATGAAAATGTGGTCCGGGTGCTTTTTCCACCCAGCCACGAATCAATTGCTCCCTGGTGCTCTTAGAGTACAAAGAGATATCTTTAACTTAGTCCACTGCGAATTATTTCTAGCTGCCTAGCTGCTTCTGAAATGCTTTAAATTAAAATATCATCGGTGCTTTGGACATTACCTGAGAATTTACATTCCGCCTAAAACCAATTTCTTCGTCTATGTTTTTCCATTTCCTTATAATTACCTGACACCTAAGTTTCCAATGAAACTACAAAGAAATCAGCTTGAGCCCAACCGGTTTCATTCACATGAAAACCTCTACCAGCCTTTCCAATAAATTTGTTTATGAATGCTCCAGAATTAGTGGTTCCTGTGTCTTTCGATACCTTAACTATTAGTATGCCTGTGGTTATCATGGCTATTAATTACTATGTAATTCTTAAATGTACAGAATGGTAGTTATGATCTGGTTAAATTTTCACCGCTTTAGGTGTAGAAATAATATTAGTTATTTCTTTTCCTCTACAGCTACGTTGTGGTCACTTTGTATATTTAATCAACCTATATGGTCTCACTTTTATATCATATCTCGGTCAGAGACAATATTGACGTATTTATTCTTGAACTATTAATTTATGGAAAATACGAGGAATTTCTGATTTTTATTTTTATTTTTTATGAAAATTCGAGCCTTTACAGAACTGCTAATATGTAATATAGTGAAGTGCTTGTTCCAATTTATGTTGTTGAGTATGCATAGATGAATCCTTTAATAATTCCCTATAATGGGAAATAACCATAATTCTGCACCAATATGCCAATAGTAACCCTTTTGTTGTCATTCAGGTAAATGAGTGGAAGTGGACCTTGAAGTTTGATACATGATAGCCTCGGTAAGATAAATGATTGAATGAGAGATAAATGAAGTCTCTCATTCAATCATCTATCTCGTCGATAAACTAACTATGATAAGACTTCAGTCATCATTCCTTCGTCTGATAAATATAATTACTCTTCGATATATCACTTTCGATCTATATTATATCAATAATAGTATGCATGATATACGATCTAGTTGTGATCGTATCCCTCGATTCTTAGATATAACCTTGCTAATAATCGGGTTCTTAACTAATGCACAGAATACCGAGTGTTATTGGGTTTATTGTTAACTGCATATATACCGATTGTTATCGGGTTTATTAATAACTGCATACATACCGATTAGTATCGGTTTTACTTGTTAATTATATGCACACCGGTTAGTATCCGTTAAACTTGTTAGTTATATGCACACCGATTGGTATAGGTTAAATGCGATTATGTTTGAAGAGGTACGATCAAGTAATATCTTGATCGGTCATGTCTAATAGACATGACCGGTAAAGGTATTGCTTGATCCTCCTTATTGGCATATATATATCAATCGATGATTATGAGAAGAACATCGAAATTCATAAATGCTCTTTCTCCATCTGCAACATACCAGATAATAATCAGATTTATTATATTAAGAAATAACATATACTTGAAAGAAGGAAAAGATAACATTGAATATAACTTGCATCTTGAATTAAAAATTGAATAACATTTACATGGTATCAGAGCTATAGTTAAATCGAACCTGAGGCTATTCAATTTTGTGGAAAATTCAAGACAAGCATATATTCAACATCACATTTCTCCTAAATGGCTAGCACTATTAGATTCGAAGATAGACTCGGAGGAGGTGATGACTTCTCAACATAGAAGTTCAGAATTCAGATGATTCTAAGAGAAAATAAAATCGAATCATTTGTAAAAATTGAAACTATAGAACCTGAGACTGAACCTAACAAAGCAACTTGGATAGAGGGAAATAAAAAGGCCATCAAAATCATAATTGATGGGATGAGGAATAATATTATGCCCATCATAAGGAAACATGAAACGGCCTACAACATGTTCAAAGCACTTAAAGATGCATTTGAGATATCCAATGCTAGTAGAACCTTGGCTTTAAAGAGAGAAATAAATCATATAGCTATGATCAAAGGGGAGTCAGTCAATGCCTACTTCATGCGGATATCAGCCCTAAGGGATGAGCTAGCAACCCTTGGATATAAGATCCAAAGCAAAGAATTAACACTCATTGCTCTAGATGGGTTGCCTAGTATATAGGAAACATTCATCCAAGGCATCAGTGCAAGGGATAAATTTCCAAAGTTTGAAAGGCTAAAGGGAGATTGTCTCCAAGAAGAATCAAGGTTAAATAAGAAAGGGATCAAACAAAAGAATATAGATGAAGATCTTCAAATTCTAAATACAAACTCCAATAAGAAAAACAAGCAGAAACAAACAAGAAGGATCTTTCACAGATTCAATGTTTCAGATGTGACAAATTCGGACACTATGTTGCCAAATGTTTGGAAAGAGCCAAACAACAAGCCACATTTGCCAAAGCAGGAAAATCTAAAGGGGAAGATGACTCCGAGAAGTATGTACTCTACTCAGCACTTACAAACCAAGCATCAAACAAGGTTAACTCCTAGGTGATTGACAGTGGCTCATCCAGACACATTACAAGGTTTAGAGAAGTGCTAGACTTCATGATAGAGGAGAATGATGAGGAAGTGACTATCGGAGATGACTCCACACATCCAATCAGAGGAGTTGGAACTTGCACCATCAAACTAAAGTCAGGCATATCATTACAACTTAAAGGAGTACTATATGTCCCAGACATCAAGAGAAACCTAGTCTCCATATCAGCACTAAAGGATAATGGGTACAGAGTGACCTTCATGGACAACAGAGTGTTGGCTTGGCCAAAGAACTCATCTATCAAGAAAGCTAAAACCATTGGTCAAAGACAAGGCTACTTGTATGAGCTGTGCACAGAGCCCAACCTAGCCCTAATCCATGAAACTAGAGATGCTAATGAAGTTTGGCATAGAAGACAAGGTCACCTGAATTTTAGAGCTTTATCATCAATGGGAAACCTTGTCACGGGTCTACCTAAGTTAAAGCAATATCATTCAGGGGCATGCAAGGGATGTGCCCTAGGTAAAAATACTAAGGGTGTTTTTCAAAATAGTACTAGGAAAACAAGCAAAGTTCTAGAGTTAGTTCATTATGATGTATGTGGACCTATGTTTGTACCTTTTTTAAGGGGATTTTTGTATTATGTAATATTTGTTGATGATTACTCTAGGAAAACTTGGATCTACTTTTTGAAATGTAAAGAATCAGAAGAGATCCTTAATAGGTTTAAGGAATTTAAATCACTAACAGAAAACTATTCAGAAAATAAAATCAAAACTTTAAGAACTGACAATGGGGGGGAATACACCTCAGATTTGTTTAAAGATTTTTGTAAAAATGCTGGGATTAAGAGGGAGCTTACTATACCTTATAATCCTCAACAAAATGGGGTAGCTGAGAGGAAAAATAGGACAATTGTAGAAGCTGCCAAAGCCATGATTCTTGATAAGAATCTAAATACCAATCTTTGGGAAGAAGCAACAAGCATTGTTGTATATATACAAAATTGATATCTTCACTCCCATGTTGAAGCTAAAACCCCTGAGGAAGTCTTTACTAAAACAAAGCCAGATATCAGCCACCTTAGAATATTTGGGTCCTGTCTATATTCATTTACCTAAGGAGAAAAGATTAAAATTAGAGCCTTCTAGAAAAAAGGGAATACTTGTAGGATATAGTGAAACCTCTAAGGCCTACAAAATCTATATACCTGGTCAGAGGAATATTGAACTGAGTAGGGATGTAATCTTTGAAGAAGACTTAGCCTTCAAACGAGCCCAAAGCTCAATAAAATCTGAAGTCTATATCCCTACCCCTAGCATAGAGGAAGACCTTGCTCCTAAGCTTCAGAGGGAGAGTCTTGAGGAAACTCTAGGTGAAACTCAAAACCCACCTAGAGAAAATTTCAAGAAAAGACCACTATGGGCCACCAAAACTATAGAAGAAGCTCAGAAGTATGCTGCTCCTTCAGGAACCTTCAGAGAAAGCAAAAAGCCTAACAAAATCACCAACTACGTTGCTCTCATGAATGATCTCTCAAAAGCAGAACCTACTAATGTATCAGATGCACTTAAACATCAAGTATGGAAGAATGCCATGTCTGAGGAATACCAATCCATTATGAAAAATGATGTTTGGGAGATTGTTCCTAGGCCAGCTGGGAAATCTATTGTCACCTCCAAATGGCTCTTCAAAATCAAACATGCTGCAGATGGCAGCATTGAGAAACACAGTGCTAGATTTGTAGCTAGAGGGTTCTCACAAAAGGAAGGAATTGACTATGAAGAAACCTTTGCACCTGTAGCCAGATATACTTTAGTAAGAACAGTCTTAGCCATTGTAGCAACAAAAGGATGGAAAGTACATTAGATGGATGTAAAGACAGCATTTCTTAATGGAGAAATTACACAAGAAATATACCTAGAGCAACCTGAAGGGTTTGAGATTCATGATGTAGAATCTCATGTATGTAAACTCAAGAAAGCTCTTTATGGGCTTAAACAGGCTCCCAGGGCCTAGTATGAAAGAATTGACACTTATCTCTCAGGACTAGGCTTCTCAAAGAATGATGCAGATCCAAATCTCTACTATAAGCAAAACAAAGGTGATATGCTGATATTGATTTTATATGTTGATGATTTGTTAATTACAGGAAAAGATCACCTCATAGATCAATGTAAGAAAGACCTTGCTAAAGAATTTGATATGAAGGACTTGGGACTCCATTACTTCCTAGGTTTGGAAGTATGGCAGAATTCTGATGGCATTATACTAAACCAGGGTAAATATACCTTGGACATTTTGAAGAGATTTGGAATACTAAACTACAGACCCATGACCTCTCCAATGGAAACAAACCTTCATAAACTTAAGGAAGCAGCAGCAGAATCACAACCCTCAGATCCTACTCTATACAAGCAAATGATTGGGTCCCTGATGTATCTTGTAAATACGAGACCAAATATCTATTATGCAGTTAATGCCTTGAGTCAATTTATGTGTGAACCAAAGGAGATACACCCGGTAGCTGTAAAACATATCATGAGATATCTACAAGGCACCCTAAAACTTGGTCTCAAATATGAAAGAGTTGAACTAGATCTACACAGATTCACAGATTCAGATTGGGTTGGAAGTGTAACTGACAAGAAAAGCACCTCAGGATGCTGTTTCGGTTTAGGTTCAACCATGATATCCTGGATCAACAGAAAAAAATCATCAATAGCACAGAGTTCCACTGAGGCCGAATACATTGCAGCCTCCATGGCTGCTTGAGAGGCAGTATGGCTTAGGAAGCTGCTTGTGGGGTTATTTGGTGAACCAATGAAGCCTACAGTTATTCATTGCGACAACCAAAGTTGTATAAAACTTTCAGTGAATCCAGTGTTTCATGATAGATCCAAACATATTGAGATTCCATATCATTATGTGCGAGACATGGTAGACAGGAATGTGATCCAGTTGAAATACATTTGTACAAGAGATCAAACAACAGATATTCTTACCAAACCACTTTCCAGGGTGAAAGTTGAGCACTTCAGAAAAGGTCTTAGTATGATTGAAATTTAATTTGCTTTGTACTCCTATACTTATTAAGATTTTTTATGTGTAAACTTCTTTGTCATGTTAGGACTTTTATGGGTTTAACCCCCCGTGTTCATGTCTAAAAGGTGACGATCTTTCAGATAATGAACACTTGTATGTAGACATTATAAGGTAACGATCTTATGATGTTCAAACTAGTTATCATGTTGGATCTTTGGTATGCCATGGATGTGCCATGATTGTGTTGTGGTAAAAAAATTGAATAAAATGTTAGTGCACCTACCACAACTTAGATACGTTGAGAATTTGATTATTCTCATGTGCTTATTCTTAAAATATTGTGTGTTTAGGCAATACTGATATCACATGCTTGGGTGATAGCCTGCCATCACAAGTTGATGTGGTGAACGTTTGTATCACGCGTTTAGGTGATACTTCATGTCACGTGTTTAGGTGATGTGATTTCTTGTATCAGATGATTGATGATACTTCATGTCACATGTCTAGGTGATATGATTCCCTAGAGAGTAAGATTACGTAAGGAATATTGACCATCATGAGAAATGTGATGCTAGATATGTTGGCTTTCATTTATCTTCCCTAGCTAAGAGGGAGTGTTGATATATGATAGCCTCAGTAAGATGATTGAATGAGAGATAAATGAAGTCTCTCATTCAATCATCTATCTCATCGATAGACTATGATAATACTTCAGTCATCATTCCTTCGTCTAATAAATATAATTACTCTTCGATATATCATTTTCGATCTATATTATATGAATAATAGTATGCATGATATACGATCTAGTTGTGATCGTATCCCTCGATTCTTATATATAACCTTGCTAATAATCGGGTTCCTAACTAATGCACGGAATATCAATTGTTATCGGGTTTATTGTTAACTGCATATATACCGATTGTTATCGGGTTTATTAATAACTGCATACATGCCGATTAGTATCGGTTTTACTTGTTAATTATATGCACACCGGTTAGTATCAGTTAAACTTGTTAGTTATATGCACACCGATTGGTATAGGTTAAATGCGATTATGTTTGAAGAGGTGCGATCAAGTAATATCTTGATTGGTCATGTCAAATAGACACAACCGGTCAAGGTATTGCTTGATCCTCCTTATTGGCATATATATATCAATCGGTGATTATGAGAAGAACATCGAAATTCATAAATGCTCTTTCTCCATCTGCAACATACCAGATAATAATCAGATTTATTATATTAAGAAATAACATATACTTGAAAGAAGGAAAAGATAACATTGAATATAACTTGCATCTTGAATTGAAAATTGAATAACATTTACATATAGTGTCTCCATTGTTGAGTTGTCATTCTCTGTAGGACTGTCAGTGACCACAAGCAACTTGCATGTGCCTACAATTTTTGTTTTTATTGCTAGGACCTTGTCTGGATTCGCTTGCCTAGAGGTTTGGCATTGCATCTGATTTGTGCTACTGGTATGCTCTGATGGAACTTTGTTCAAATTTGCATACTACTGATATGATGATTGAAATAGTGATCACTTTCTCAAATTTTTGGTAATGATAATAGGCCCTTGCAAATTTGGGTATTTTCTTAGTCTAGTATGAAGATCACAACATGTAGTGGTTTGATTTAACAGTTATATGTTGATTTACTCAGATTTAAAGTACCTTTGCTAAAAAGAAACATAATATGTTAAAAATTGTAAAACTGGCAAGAAAATGAATTGTATGGTTAAGACCATTAAATGTCTATCCTAGAGATCTGATCTTTTAATGATCGAATCTGTTGTTTATTCACTGAATTTGAAGGAATATGACTGATCTTAGCCAAGCAGTTTTTGAGAAAGCATGAGCAATCTTTGTCCCAATTTCAATAAATTTGGCTTGTTTGCTGAAATGTTTATCGAAATGGATTAAAGGTGTCTTATAATTGTTGTGATTGGGGGGTTTTTGTTCAAAATTCTTCTTGAATTGTGAAATAGGGACTAGGGTTTCCTTAAACCTGTGCATTGCTGTATACTATTACAGAATTATAACTTCTCTTGTGTTTTCATTGAAGCTACTTGACCTTGGGTGGCTCTCTCTATATTCAAATCTTATATTGTATTAGAGCATTCTATACCAGCTCTTACAATTTCCTGGTGGTGGACTGATTTATTTCACAAGCAGAAAATGCTTGTCCTATTCTAATGCTCAATCCTTCCACCACATGGACACACCATTATGATTCGTTGGTCACTTAATACCACATGGGCTGTATGGGTATTCCATTCTCAGCTGATAGCAGGGACTTGGCATTACATAGAGGGTTGTTTCCATCTGTGGCAACCATTCACCTTCTAGTTAGATGACGGTAGCTGCAAGAGCAATCATTGCTAGACAAGTAATTGTAGATTTTTCCTTCAGCAGGGATGGACAAAGAAGAATGGAAGGTCCAGATGAAACCTTTGGTAGTTTACTTTTTCAAATGGTATTGTACCATGCAGGCGCAGAGTCTAGAGTTGCAAATGTTGACTACCAATTTTAGGTGCTGGTGAAGTTCATATTGGAGCTTCTCATATGCCCTTAAAGGCATTGCATCACTTATAAGTGACTGAAATTAGTGGCACAAGGAATTTTAAATCACTCTTCCTAGAGCTTTTCCCATTAAGGATTCCAGCAGCAACTTCTTGTTTCAGTTATATGTAGCTTCATTTTTTCTCCTTTTAGTTCTCTCATTGCCATTCATTATGTGCTTAATGTTTGAAATGAACTAGGAGCATTTCTATTGTTTCTATTAGAGGTGGAATAGTCTCTGTTTGAAGATTGTTTTAAGATTTCAGCAAGAAGATCTGTTGTTGATGAACTTGTGTGAGGAATATCCTTCTAATTTATGGATCCGCTGAACATGTTGACTTGAGGTAGAGGCAAAGAATGAGTACAAAAGAAAGACTTGTGCAAATCATAAGGAAGTGCTAGTACAAGTAAGAAACAAGTGTAATAAGTGGTAAAACAATTGTTGACACTTACAATGGGGATCATCGGCTAGCAAAAGGTTGAGAAGAACAAACAAACAAAAGGGAGACAAAAAAGATTGAAAAATGATCAAACAAAAGGAAGATCCAATACCAGAGTACAAGAGAATGAAATATATGGAATGGTTTGATGGAAAATAAGGACCAATCCACTATTCAAGTGGTAAGTCCAGAAGAAATTATGTAGTAAGGTTAATCGACCTTAATATATCCAAGAGGGTACACACTAAAGGGATTTTGTACAACATTTTGCTGGGGAGAAGATAACACATAATTTTGAAAGAGCTAGTTGGGTAGATGAATGAATATAAGTATAGAAAAAGAAAAAAGGTGTACAAGTAAAGGATTAAAGACTAGTCTAGTAGGAGCAAAATATAGAAATAAGGATCATTAAGTGAAGGTAAGAAAATAGATAGGATATAAAAGCACCCAGAAGTAAATTTTGGAAAACAGTTGAATAATGGCTAGAGCAAAAGAAACAGTGTTCCACAGAGTTTTGGAAGAGGGAGACGGGGGACCAAGGGCATAAGTTTGGGGACGATGGAGGGACAGCAGCAGGGGTGTGTGTGTGCTGATATACATATAGTACTTGAAAAAATAGTTTTGAAAAGATGTATAAGAACTACATTTCAAATGAAGCTTTGGCAAATTAGTAAAATAGAAAAATTGCAAATACTAAATACTAAGATTTAAGATTTTTATTTTAATTTTAAACAATTGAATACTAAATAAAATTTGACAAATGAAATTATCAAATTGGAGATTTCTAATATATCGAAAACATCAAAAAGATGATTACAATGAGTAGCATGATATCAAAGTAAGTACAAACTACAAAATGTCAAAATGTAGTGAATGGAGGCCTCTAATCATCCCCAAAATGAAACTCCTCATCACGGGAACTACTGGACTCCTCATGGTCAAGATCCACCAAACTAACACCAACCAGCCCTACATATGAAGTCGTAGCATCCTTATCAATCTATGATGGCTCCTTTGGCTCTACATCCCATCATGTTGTTGAACTCTCTTTGTACACAAGTGTCTTGCGATCAATGATACGCAAAGCACTACCTACAACCACAAGCTTCTCTACTCTCCTAGAGGTAAGTTTGTTTCTCTTAAGAGAGTGGGTGAAGCTATAGGTATATTAGTTCCTCTCATCAGCTGAAGAATTAGAAACCTGAGATAGCAAACGAATGGCTAGAGTGGTAGTCAAAGATTTTTGTCCATGACAAGTCCACCACAAAATTGGGTCCTCCTGTGCCATAGTTCCTATATCCATCTTAGTCACATTATAATAACTACTAAGAGTGGAAAATTTGGTCCACTTAGTGTGAATCATGTTGGCATTATGAGGATCATACATCTTATCAATGCACCTAAAGAACCTTGCCATCACCTCATCATCCTGAATTGGTGTAATTCTACTAGGCCTAATCTTGTAACACTTAGGATTCAATGCATAGGCAGCCATATGCAAGGGAGTGTTGAGCCTGTCCAATCTCCGTTGAATAATTGGTTAAATGCACTCATTGTAGAAATCTAAAGGGGGTCTATTGATGGGTGTTTTATGACCACATGAACACAAAATAAAATACCAAGGTGTCTTATCCTCTCTTGAGCAAAATCCCATGTATGCTAAGATTGCAAAAGATCATACAGGTGACTCCAAGGTTCTTCTATGTTAGGTCCAAATGTGTGGATAAGCTCAATGGTCGTTGTGATATGCTAGTAACAAAAAGGGACTTACGTTTGAATCGTTCTTTACTTCTTTTGCAATGCTGGCTGGAACTTCTTCATCGGATATTATAATCTTGTGATGCTTCTTTTTTGAACGGACACAACCAAAATGAACTGAAATTAAGGGGAAAGGGTTGGAGAATCTATTCTACTCCTAAGGACAATGATATCAGTGGATAGTGCTCCAATGGACAAATTCCACATTAACCAAGTACTGCATGGTGTAATCTTGGCCCTTGATTACAAATCTATCTTGGTCGTTCATTTGTGGGGGGGTCTCTATAAAAAGCCCTTTCTTCTTAATTGTAATTCATTAGATAGTTAGCTCATTAGAAGTGAATAGCTCTTGCTCCTTAGAGTAGAAGTAGAGTAGGAGAAGGAGAAGACATTGTTGTAAGACTTGGAGAAATAAAATTTGATTTCATTAAAGATATGGTGGATTCATGTTTATTTCAACTTGTTGCATGGTGTTTGTAATATCCCAGTAAATTTTCTTTTGTTTTTTAACAGTAAGAGTTACAAGTAAACACAACAACCCGTTAAGGTTAGATAAATCATCCAAACTGCTGAAAGGGAACCCTTCCACCTTTTGTTCACCGAGAGCCAGAGCTAGGAGGGTGAGAGCATACGGTGTTCCAGGGATCGTTAGCACCATAAAACAAACTGAAAATTACAATGCCTGGGCGGCAAGCCAACCCCTTTTGCTTATCCAGTAGGATAGAAACTAAACTCTTGGCGGTAAACCATCCAAGGAAAACATGACAAGAACTGAAACTCAATCACTCTACCGCGTATTTCAGCGGGAGGACATTACATTAAGCTATCACTCTACCGCATATTTCAGCGGGACGACCATTGTATTGAACTTATCACTTGACCACTTATTCAGTAGGAGGATTGAGTACAAAAAACTGAATTACAAAACTTAGAAGGCGGCAAACCAGCCTCTTCCACTTATGCAGTGGGGTTTACAATTAAGAGCAGCAAGAAGGGATGATCAGTACTACTGAAACAACCTTACAAAATAGAGATGAGATGAGAAGAGTAATTGCAGATTTCTACAGCACGAATATAATTTTTTGTTACAACTAATCTGCAGGTTGAAAGTATAATTCAGCAACCTATGTGTTGTGACCATTTCACACATTGCCCCATTAGAATGGGGACCCCTTTTTTTGCCTTAGGTTTTTCTCTCTCTTTGCTTGTTTTTCTCTCTGCTTTTAGGGTTTTGAGTGAGTGAGTGGTCTGCCTGGACTGGCTAGATTAGGGCTAAACCTTGGAAGCTCGTTTTAGGGTTTCTTTCAAGCTAAGTCTAGTCTGGTTTAGGGAGGTTGTTAGTCGTCTGCCTGAAGCCTCAAGATTGCAAGAATGAAGCATGCCTTTCAGGAGAGTCAAGTTGGTTAGATCAAGGAATAGGGAGAATAGGTCTCAGGTCAGGTCTAGATTGAAAGAGAGTTTTTCTTGTCAGGGTCCTATTTGTTTCCCTGTCTAAGTCAGTTGAGCAGAGCCAGTGAAGAAAAGGAGGTGGTTTGACTAAGTTTGATGGAAGATGAAGCGAATCAAGGTAACATATAGCTTGGAAATGTTAAAATTGCTCCTGACCCTTCCAGAGGGTCCAGGGCGAAAATCCTTGTAGACCTCCTTTTCTTCTCATTTTTGACTAAATGATGCTTTCTAGGGCATGTTTGGAGGTGAATTGGTGTGTTCTTGCCTGGAGAGGGATTTGATTGATTTTTGAAGAGCAAGATGATGCCTGAAAGAGGAATTTCACTCCTGACCCTTCCAAAGGGTCCAGAGCGAATTTCATCCTCAACACTATTTTTTGCCTTGGATAGACTTGCAATCTTGTTCCTAGCCTAGAAAATGATCTAACTTTGCTTTGTGAGGTGGTTTGAAACTTGAAGACTGAGCAATTTGGCCTGGAATGGAGATTTCGCTCCTGGCCCTTCCAGAGGGTCTAGGGCGAAAATCTTATTAGAGCTTATTTTTCACTAACTTTGGCTAAATTGTGATGTGCAGGGTCTCTTGGAATGAAGATTGGACATCATTTGATACCTTTGAAGATTTGGAAGCTTGCAAAATGAAAGATTTTGGACAAGAAGGGAAATTTTGCTCCTAACCCTTCCAGAGGGTTCAGAGCGAAATCCAGAGCGAAATTCCCAAAAGCTCTTATTATGCAGTGAAGAAGGTCAAGTTTTGGGTATAAATGAAATGAGAATAACTTGCTTTTGCCTCCTGAAGATGTTTTAACTTCGAAAGTGAAGGATTTTGCCCAAAAGGATGATTTTCGCTCCTGACCCTTCCAAAGGGTCCAGGGCGAAAATTCTTCAATCACCTATTTTTCTTGCAAAATCAAGTCACTCTTTGGTTTTTATGGCTTGGATGAGAGGAGAGTAGTGTTTTTTTTCCTTGAGAGGTGAAATCAACTTGAAATGATGATGAATTGAGCCTGGATTAAGAAATTCGCTCCTGACCCTTCCAGAGGGTCCAGGGCGAAAAACTCTATAGGAGACATTTCTTGCTCAGTTTGGTCAAATTGAAGTGTCAAAGGCATGGTGAAAGGAAGAATGAGCATGTTGAAAATCTTGGGCATGTTTAGAAATGAAGAAAATGAAGGATTCTGGCCAGGAAAGGCAATTTCGCTCCTGACCCTTCCAAAGGGTCCAGAGCGAAATTCCTTATAAACACATTTTTAGCCTTTCTTGGATATGAAACCTTAATACTAGCATAATGAAACATGAAATCCCACTTGGCAAAGAAGTTTTAAGGTGAAAAAATGAAGATTTTTGGTCAAGATTGCAATTTTCGCTCCTGACCCTTCCAGAGGGTCCAGAGCGAATTTCCTCAAAATCACCTTTTGATATCAAATTTTGCTAAGCCAAGTATGGGATGAGGGGAAACACTGAAAGAATTGCCCTTGGGAGTGAATTGAGATTGCAAGAAATCATCAAAAAGTGAAGGAATTGAGCCAAATGGTGAATTTCGCTCCTGACCCTTCCAAAGGGTCCAGAGCGAAATTCCTAAAAACACCTATTTCCTTGCAAGGTCAAAGCAACTTTTTAGTTTTTATGGCTTGAATGGGTGTGAGGAAGAGTGTTTTGCATTTTGAAGACAATTAAGATTGTCAAGAGGAAGCATTCAGGCCTAGAACATGATTTTCGCTCCTGACCCTTCCAGAGGGTCCAAAGCGAAAATCTCCAAAACTATCCTTTCTTCCAAAGTTTGGGCAAAGTTAAGCTTAGACAGGGGTGTGAGAAGACATTTGAATTGCTTTGAAGTGGAATTGGAATGCTAAGAATGCAAATTTTGAAGCCAAGAGGGAAATTCGCTCCTGACCATTCCAAAGGGTCCAGGGCGAAATTTCCAAATCCTCCTATTTTCCTTGCAGTTCAAGATTAGATTTTGGTTTTCAGGACTCAAAGAGGAGTAAGACATGATGTTCTATGCCTTGGAAATGATTTAAAGTTGAAAGGATGAAGGAATTGCCCTAAAACCTAAAAATTGCTCCTGACCCTTCCAAAGGGTCCAGGGCGAAAATCCTAAAACCAACATGTTCCTTTCAAAGTTTGTGCTAAGGCAAGACTAGACCAAGGTAGAAAAGGCCTTTGAGACCACTTGTGAGTAGATGTTTGTTTCAAAATTTGATGATTCTAGGTCAGAGAAGGAAAATCGCTCCTGACCCTTCCAGAGGGTCCAGGGCGAAAATTTCAAAATCCCCTATTTTACCTTGCAAGAGCAAACCAAGCTTGGGTGGAGTGAATGAGGAAGACCATTGCCTAGCTTTGAGTGAAGGATTCAAGACAAAGTGATGAAGGAGTAAGCCTAGAATGTAAAAATCGCTCCTGACCCTTCCAGAGGGTCCAGGGCGAAAAACCCTAAAATCACCTTTTTCTTCTTGATTTGAGTGAGACTAAGCCTGGACTACAATGAAATAACCTATTTGGAATGCCTTGAAGAGGTTTTGGACCTTCAAAAATGAGAATTTTGAGCTCAGGAGAGAATTTCGCTCCTGACCCTTCCAGAAGGTCCAGAGCGAAATTCCCAAAAATGCAATATTTCCTTCAAAGTTTTGATGAGCTAACCCAATGATGGAGAGAAATGAATCCTGGAGATTGCCTTGGAGGAGTTTAATGATCAAACTGAGGTGAATATTGGCCTAAAATGTAAAAATCGCTCCTAACCCTTCCAGAGGGTTTAGGGCAAAATTCACATTCTCACCTAATTTCCTCATGAAAAATGATAAAAATTCGAAATGCAAGACTTTGATTAGGTCAAAGCAAACATGAGCTCACCTTCCAGGAGATTTTGGAATCAAGAAATGAGATATTTAGGACCTAATTGGAAAAATCGCTTCTGACCCTTCCAGAGGGTCCAGGGTGAAATCATCAAAAAACCTATCATTCAACCTTGATTGATTAAGTTTAGAGATTGTAAAGACAAAGACATGGAAATTTGCAAATATAGGTTGAGAAAATTTCAGTTTCATCAAGGGAACAAGCATGGATAAAGGGTTCAAACAAGTCTTGAAGTGAATCTAGACCTTCATCACTTTAAATACTTCAAAGCCTAAAGAGAAAGGAAGCTTCATTAAGCCTCAATCAAACCTCCATATTCCCAAATTTTCACCAAATTTGCTAAAATTAAGACATTTGGGGAGGTTTGATAAAATTCGCATGAATTAAAGCCTTTACCATTCAATTAATTAATCTTTAAGCCTAAATATAAATATAAAATTCACCTTGGAGGCCTTAAAATCAATTTTAAAATTTAAAAAATATGGGTGAGCGCTCAAAATGCATTTATTTGCTTTTACAAGCAAGTCGGCCTTTTTTTAAAGGGAATTTTATTTGTTTTATTGCTAAAAACTAGGTCGGCCTCATGGTTAATTAGGGTGAGCGCCCTATATAAGAGAGGAGTATTGTTTCAAAATGCAAATCATTCATTCATTGTTCTAAATGAGATTTTGAGGAGCAGATTGGAGGAGCGAAATCTAGCAGATTGGAGGCGAATTTCTTACCAAGTTGGAGGCTAAATTTCCAAAATTTGCTTAGTTGGAGGTTAGTGGAAGACGAACTTCTTTTGAAGGTTAATCAAGACATAATTCATCTAAAGGGAGACCAAAATCCAATCCTTATCCAGCAAGATCTGATCTTCTTTCTTCCATTTCCCAAGTTTCATAGTTAAGCATTCAAGAGGAAGGTATGAAGAATCCATTTTGAAGCTCTTATTCAAGACTTGTTTTGATTTTCATAGCATTTTTTAAAAGTCTAAGTTTTGAAAATCCAATTTTTATTCATAATTAATTTGGGGAATCATGTCCTTTTCAAATTAATGTTTTGAATTATTCCCTTGGAAGGTCTTAAATGCTATGCTTTAAGGTATGATGCTTAAAGACTAATTTTAAATTTTTATGTAGGCATCAAATGACGACCCCCAAAGCCGGAGGATCTACTAGTCGGCAGGCTCTCATCAAGGAAGATCAGAGGAGTGACGAATTGGAGACCAGGATCGTGTCCAAGTGGAATAATGTCGGAGACACCAACTTAGGAAACTTCAATGTGAAGAAGTTTCGAGAGGTCCCCTACATTGGCAAGCCATCACCTGTTGCAAGGAGGATAATTGAGAGTGGCATCATCAAGGCTACAGGTTTCCCTCCCACAGTCAAGTGTCATGAGCTGATGATCGAGTGTGCCCGCCACTATGACTCACAGTCAAGGACGATCGTAACCAAAGACGGGAACATCTTAGCCTACCTTTCAGAGGAAGCTATAGGCGAAGCTCTTCATCTTCCGGACCATAAAGACATGATCTACAAGAGCTTGGAAGGAGCAAGGTCGATCTATGAAGATGATCCTGAGTCTTGTTTGAACTTCATCAATAAGAATTGGTTGCTCAAAAGTCGGCCTCGCCTGAACAAGATTCCCAATACACCACATAGGATTGACTTCCACGAGGAATACAGAGACTTGATAACTTTGCTCAATCGAGTTACAGGTGCTTCTCAGGCCTTCTTCTTCAACAAGTGGATGTTCTTCTTCATACAAGTGATAGTCCAAGGAAAAGGAATGCTCCATTGGGCCAGAATCATTAGCAATTGTCTAGACGTACAATTGAGAAGGCTAAGACCCACCAAATCATTCCACATGAGCTCATATGTTATATATGCCTTGATCAGGAGTTTCGAGTATGCAGGGCTACCTCACAGAGGAGTGATTGGAAGAGGATCCAAGAAATAAGAGTTTGTGATTCTTATGTTCATCTGCATCATCCGCCTAGAGGTGACTACAAGTTAGTCAATGACACCTTCACGATGAACATTACTAGGATATTGCAAGGTGGAATTCACAATCGACTGTCTCTGGATGCACAAGAACTTGTGAAGAAGTATGGTGCATGATTCATTCAGCTTCAAAAATTCACATACATCAGAGTTCATGGGTGTCCTTCACCTCCCTACATGTTGCCAAGATATCCAACAGACAGGATAATACTACTTGAGGTGACTAGACAGTTGGCAGCTTATGTGAAGGCATCCAGACACAAGCATGGAAATGGAATTCCCATGCCCATCATACTAGGGAATTCAGTTGAAGTGTGTCCTAATACTCAAGCTGCGGAAGATGCAGAAAAGGAATTATCTTTATACTCATTCACATCCTTTGCCTCGCGAGAGAATTTTGATCCTCATGGTTATATGGAGGAGACAGTCGGCAGGAAGTACAAGCATGAGTTTCAGGTGGAGGACTTTTGGATGAATCTCCCAGGTGATTTGGAGGTCAAAAGAAAGATGCATTCCAGGCTACCCTTAGATCTCATCAGGAAATGCAGAGTTTATAGAGTAGCCGATCAAGCCCAAGATAATGGTAGATACCTCCAGTCATCCTATGAGAAAGAAGACAAAAAAGTGAAGATAGATTGGAATGAGCTCGAGGTTTTAGACCTAAGAGCTTTGATGGCTCCCGTTTTATCCTGCACTCGCAGATGGGTGGATGTATAGCATCAAAAGTTGAAGGAGCAGAATGTATCAATGACATTCACTTTGGAGGCAAGACCAGAAGAAGGAGAAGCAAGTGTGAGTGAGAATACTTCTCATTCCAAAGGCTCAAAGAGGAAAAAAGGACCTGAGAAGAGAGAACCTTCCAAGAAGAAGCAGAAAATAAATCCTGATCACCCACCAAGCACATCTTCTAGGCATGAAAAGGAGGCGAGTCAAGGGGAAGATCAGAGGCAGATAGTATATGAAGTTGATGAGTCTATGGAATCCATGGTACAGAATGATAAACAAGAGAAAGGACAGACACCTCGGCATTCATCAAGTCAATCTCCCCAAGTTTGTGCTAATGAGCAACACGAAGTAAAGAATGATGATGAAGCAACATCTCCTTTTCGGGAAGATAGACCACTACCTAAAGAAATACAAGTGAGGGAAACAAGATCTGCCATTCCTGATTGGCTGAAAGAGAGATTGACAAGGGTAGTTGTGGTTGAAGAGGAAGAAGATGTGTTTGACTTGGAAAGCCTTATAGGAAATTCTCATGAGGAAATGGAGAAGAAGAAGGCCACAAAGATGTCTAAGGTAATTAGAGATGAGACAGGATCCAGGAAAGTGCAAGTAGCTACACCAGTGGTGGACAAATATGAGGATGAGATTCTTGCAGAAGAATATTACTTAGAAACATTTGAGCTTGGTCCACTTACCTCTGAGCAAGTGATGGAAGAGGCAACTGATTCATTTGAAGCACTTAAAGACAAACTTAAAGAAGAAATGGAAAAGAATAAGAAGCTTGAGAGGGAGGTCAGTGCTTGGAGGAACTATTTTAGTCATCTTAATCAGCCCTTGAGACGTCAGGATCCAGCAATATCTCCTTTACAAGCACTCCCTCTTGAATCAGTAGGTGAGGCAGAAAGGGGGAAGAGCTTGGTTCAACTTATGAGTTCTTGGATTGATAAATCCCACAAGGTAGCCGTTGAATTTGCAACAAGAATGATGAAGACAGTTCATCGAGCTATCCAGGTCCTTGAGATTATCCATAATCTAATGATAACTGTAGCTGCATTCACTCACACTAGAGATGTTATCATTCCAGTCTTACAAGTGATAAGAGAAACACCAAGACGGATTCTGGCACAAGAAAAGATAATGGATGGAGGAACCCATAACCTCCTACAGTGGTCAGCTCTACTCCAGATGAAGGAGGTCCTTTTTGAAAACGTCAACACCAGATGCAGCCGAGTTGAAGATATCATTCATCCAATTCAAGACAAGGTGTTTGAGGTGTTGTGTACCATTCTTGATAGGCGGATCGAGATCGAGACAGATGTGGACATCCAAGAGTTGGAGGATAGAATCAAGGTGATCTTTTGCAAAGAGGACAACATCATCACAGATAAGCAACGAGATCAAATGTACACTACTATGTTCCTGATTGAGAAGACCAAAGAACTTGAACCTGGATGGGAGACAACTCTTCTCACTGCTTTTGATCAAGTCCTTCACTTGGAAGAATGAATGAAAAATCTTCCTGAGATTCCCATTGCTGAGATTGAGGGAATTGTGTCCAGATTCATTAAATATGCTAAGAAAGAGCATAGGAAAGGGAACAAAATTCTAGATGAAAAGTTGTTATAGGATGATGTGGCAACTTAATTCCTATTGGTCTATGTCTTCTCGGTATTTGTGCCAATTCTTTATTGGCTATGGATTAGTGATGTTTATCTAAATGGGGACTTTTTTGTAACAAACCCTAATTAGGGTTTAGGTGTCAAAATCTCAGCCGTTGATCTTCTTTTGATCCGGGCCATTCATTGTATTTGAGGATGCTATATATACCCTCACTCATTTCATTTTTAAAGAGTTAGAGAAGGTAGAAAAAAGAGAGAGAGCTTAGAGAGAAGAAAGTTATTGTTGTAGCAAGATTGAATAGTGAAGAAGGAATTTTGAACAATTGTTGTCCATTTGGCTATGAGATCAATAAAATATTGAAGTTATGGTGTTTTATTGCAATACTTGTGGCTATCTTCATAATTGTTTATCTTCTTGAATCACTCTCAGTTGAAATAGATTTAAGTTCTAAGTTTGAAGGACAAAGTGTTGTGCTTGATCTTCGATAAGATTCATATTCCAAACCACTAGCTTCTTACTGATTGTAAGGATGCCTTGTGTGGTCAACTGGAAACATTGAGATTGATTAAGAGTTCAATCATTCTTGGAAGTATTGATATGTATCTCTATGATAGTATCTATATCCTTGATGATTTGAAAGTTATTGAATCCCCTTAGAAGATCGCATCAATTTCAGTAGAGTTGTAATTTCTTGGCGAAACTGAAATTGGTAGAATCTTATCAAGTCGTCTTCATTGAGTTGTTCTTAGGATTAGTTCAAGTATTCCTTCTTAGAAACCCTTATCTTTTGACATTTTTTGAAAATCCATTAGTGTTAGGAAAATCCTGTTCCTGCATTTGGAAAGAAAGTAACGTGGACAAGCTTTCTTTGAAAGTACGTAAGGCCCCTTGAAGAAACAGCATATACAACGACCATTGGTGCTTATCCACACGTAGAGATCCTCAAACAAAGAACATTGAAGTCATCCCGATTGATCCTTTTCGCGACATCTTCAGCATTCAGAGACTTTATTCAAGAGAGGATAAGATACCTCTGGGTATTTTATTCTGTGTTTGGTCGTGTACAAAATACACATCAACACTATGGAAACACCAAAATGCTCATAACTCCCTCATTTTTCACCCGAATCAATTCAAATCAATCCCAATCCCACAATATAACACTAACAACATCCAATCCAAACTACAACCCAAAAAACCGACTATTTATTTGGCACGCATCCCAATGCAAGTGCAAAAACCCACGCTATACCTAGGAAGTTCGATTTTATCTAGTAAATTCATTGCTCATTTAAAACTGCAAAAAACTCACACATTGTATCGCCATGGCTAGGAAGGAAGGATGAGCCGGTACCCAGAATGATGGAGTTGCCTAGTTAAGAAGTGTGAGCAAAATATACTTTCAGCAGTCCCGCAACCAACAACTAGAAACACTCAAATCCAGCATAGAACACTCCATAATCTGCAACTCATTCACCAATCAGCAATGGGAATACAAGGACACAGCTAGGTACTATCTTGCAAGTACGAAACTGAGACTTAGCTAGGAAGCCAACTTCGAAGCTCAGATTTTCAGTAGCCAAACCGGCAGCATAATGATGCAATTTTCAAAGATGATGCAAATGGGAGCCCAAGTCTCATATTTATAACTTCACTCCTCAAATCCAAATGCAATTCCTCCAAATTCAACACCTTGCATTTGCATTTCATTCTACTACATGTGGACCCCCAAAAGTGGCGCTATTTCCCATAAGTCAAATCCCACGCCTAAGGCATGGACCCACAATATACTTTGGCCAATATTTAGAGATAAGTCACAAAATAATATTTCTTTCAAATAGTTCGACATCTCCTTAATAAACATGAAGCTCGCCAAATACTTAGGAAAAATATGGACATTAATCCCAAATATAATAAATCAGCAGCAAAATTAGATTAATTAAATATTAAACTTTAGGATAAGGAAAATAATATTTAATTATGTCGCCAATGACTCCCGTACTGATTATTATCACAACTAGGATGAAACTGAGCCCGGACGACCACAGAACTGTTGTAGAATCAAAACCCTATCTACTGCCAAAAATAGAATTGTGCCACACAGCCATTTACTAAAAATAGTAAGTCAAGAACTAATGCTCAGAAAACCATGATCATCGCATCCAGAGGCAAAACATGGAGAGCTCAGTAGGGTAGTAACACCAGAATGGCCATTCCCTGACTTACTAAAAATAGTAAGTCCTCATTTCATCAATGCTAGGCCCTCATTCTTCATTCCAACTAGCCTACGGGTTTCAGGAATAGGCTAATGGACCACTGGAAGGTCATCAGTGAGAAGGGGACATTACAGTCCGCCCTCCCCAAAATTGATTGTCCTCAAGCAACTGTAAGGCTGGATGCAATAAAATCTCCTCATTTTCCCACGTAGCATCCTCTGCTGGTAGATTCTTCCATTTGACCAAGTACTCCCTAATCACTCTTCTCCTCAAAGATCGTTCCCTGAATTCAAGGATAGCTTCCGGAACCAAAACCAACTCTCCCTCCTCATCAAGTGGAGGTAACTCAACTGAAGCAACAACATTATGTCCCAGAGCCTTCTTAAGGTGAGACACATGAAATACATTATGGATCCTGCTGCTTGCTGGTAATTCCAACTCATAAGCCACTTCTCCGACCCTTCTGCTGTCTCTGAAAGGCCCATAGAATCGAGGCTTTAATTTCTCAACCCCACTCTTCTTGAGAGTAGACTGTCTATAGGGCTGGAGCCTCAAATAAACCATGTCGCCCACCTCAAAGGTGCGCTCCATTCGTTGTTGATCAGCATATAACTTCTGCTGATTCTGTGCATGCTGGAGATTGTCCCTCAAAATCCTCAGAATATAGTGCATGCTGATTCTATGCATGCTGGAATTTGCTGCATCGTATCCTTTGCCTGAGGGGTTCTGCTATCACCAAATACCAAGTCTACGAAGCTAGGAGCTTCATAACCATATAGTGCCATGAATGGTGACATCTGAATGGACATGTGATAGGAGGAATTGTAACAATATTCCCCTACGTGAAGCCATCTTACCTGTGAGGCCCCACCTCGACTCAGTTTGACATTTCAGTGGTTTTTATATTGAGACTATTACGGATGCTTTATTTTTATGCATTATGGATTTAGAACTTATATGATTTCATGATTTGGATAACATTGCTATATGTTGATGATTTATTTATATGCTTTATGATATAGAACACTACATGATTTTTGAATAGGATGAATTTGCGATGATAAATGTCGTTATTGAATTTGCAGGACTTTACTATGATAATAGAATTATGATGTATGTTTAAGTGTGGATCAACATTATGAGTATTAGGATGAATTGCTTGGATAAAAGATGTATTAAATTGTTCAGATGTAAATTGTATGCAAGTGATGATGTGTATTATTATTCCTGTGATTTATATTATATGTGGTTATTTGAAAGTTACTAATGTGTAATTTGAGATGCACAGGAAGTTATCCATGTGACCATGGAAATATTACGAAGAACCAAACCTAGACCTATGTATGTTCGTAAGCCAGGGTTTGTCTATTTGGAGAGACAACACCCCGTTTGTGTTGTATTTTATTCGTAACAGTAAATGATGCATGTGTGTTAAGTGTTATTTAATTGATTTATGTAAAATCCACAAGAGACGATTTCATGTATTAATTTGTAAAAGTGTTTTCTTTGTGTCACTTGACACGTGTGGATTTAAGTTTGAATTTTTAAATTTGTCTCTTGGTGGGAAAGTGTTTAATTATAGTTTTTTCAATTAATGTAACATGATGTCATAAATACCTTGGGTAAAGAATCTTTGGGATGGTCAACATAGGTTTGACCCGAAAATAAACTTCAGAGGGGTTTAAAAAGGGTTAAATGGACACCTAGGGGTAGTTTAATAGGGTTTCCTAAAGCCCATAAGGTATACCTAAGGGTTAGGGGTAATTTAAGGCAAGTTTCTACTCCCATGTGACCTTTTAGACACCCTAAAAATTGACTTTTCTAAGTTGTGCGAAAATTGAAATTAGAAGATTTGAACCTAGTTGTAAACCTTCCTTTTCGAATGAGAGTTCCCTTTCCCATTCTACCTTACCTTCCTCTTTAGTTTTTAGAAACTTGTGAGAACTCTCACAATGGGCTTCTTAAGCAAGAATTAGAAAATTTGTGGGTAATCACCCACTCTCCATTTTTTGAGACAAGAGAATTTTGAAAAGAATAGGCTAGATTTTGAATAGAGAATTTTGGCTAAGGGTAGAAGGAGAAGAACCGTGGAATTGGGCTGCTCATCCTCAACAAAACTAACCTACCTTTGGGCAGATTAAGGTTGGTTGCATTCTTCTTAAAATGGCTTTCTTATTGCATGTGTTTGAAAGTAATGTTGGTGTAAAAGATTTGTTTTCGTGCATGTTCTTTTGGAAATTTTATTTGGTATTTTGTGTTATATATTGTATGTGTTTTTGGGAGTCATCAAGACCTCTTACTCTTGGGAGAGAGGAGGATCTTGTGGGTGGTAGAAGTGACAGCCCTTGAGTGAGAGACTCTCGTTATGAGAGCGATCACAAGGGATTTTGTGTGACCCTTGCTACATGGCTTGTTTGTGCAATGGGGGTCATAAGGAGAGAAATAAGGCATGAATGCCTTGGGGGGCATAAGGAATAAGGGGTTGCTATTCTTGATGTATTTGGTTTGCCATGAGGTGGCTACATGTTTTTTTCCATACTTGCAGTTCTCCTTAGGGTATTTGGTCCATTACTACCCTTAAAAAGGTCATCACCAAGGTGTGGTGCAGTGTAGCCGGGTTGGGAGTGTGTTTGAAATGGTGTGTATTCTATTTTTTTTGTGCTTGCATGTTTGTTTCCCATCTAGGGCTTGGTTCTCTGAGCTCGGGGGTGGCTACCAGTTAGCCTAGGCTGGGAGGTGAGCACTCCATGGTCATAGATTTGATTCATTTGCAGGATGTTAGATGAAATATCAGATGCATGCAGTTATGGCGGAAGATGTTGATTTTAAAATAAAAAAAAGTGTTGCAAATGTATTTATTTCTTTTTTTTTTTTAAAGTCCTCTCTTGTTTGAAATGAGAGGCTATTTGTAAAAATAGGAATAAAGACTTGAGGATATGTTAATTGTTATGTAGAAAATATCATGTTATTTTGCAGAAAGCTAAATGGTTTATTCTAAGTTCTTGTTCTAGAGTTAAGGTTAAATCTTGTAGAGTATTTAATATTCTTGAAAGGAAATGAGTTAAATTTATTCTCTTATTTACTGGAAAAGAAATAGAATTGATTTTGCATGCATGCAAGGGCTGAAATATAAAAGCACTCAGGATTATACATGGAAATGTAAAAAGTATTTTAATTAAATCTGTGATCTTACTTTGTCTGTGATTTCATTTTAAATGCAAAAAACAAAATCTATAATTACCATAATCATTTCTATAGTTAAGTTAATGAATTCTTTATTTAGTATAGTTGCTATTCTAGGATTAGTTAATTCTGTTTTTATTTCATTACAGAAAATACATCTCTATCATTTAAGTAGTTGCTGTAGATTTTTGCAAGCCAGCCAATTTAATAAATGCAGGAAATAAAGATCTTAACCTATTATAGTTTCATTTAAATAAAATCTGTAATTAGTAGGTTGCTGGAAAATTTGTTAAACTTATTCCTTGATAAAGTTGAAGTTAGGTATTTTTGTTAAACACTAGCATTATTTATTTACAAAAAATAATATTTACAGTAAACAGATTTATTACTTTACTTTTGCTGTAATTGAAATCAGAATCTTTCATAAATTCTGTTTTATAAGAAAAAAAAAAAATACTATAATTATATATAAATATATATAATCATATACATGCAGATTACATGTATATACTTATATATACATACATATAAAATATTTCATAAAATTTCCTGTGAAACAAACGTATATATAAATATAAATATATATATATACCAATATATATATATATGAATATATACATATGAAATATATATATATATATAAAATTATATATATAAATATATTTATACCTATTTGCACATAAAAAAAAAAATATATATATAGATATGTAAATATATATATATATATATAAACATATATATATATATTATATTTAAAAATAAATAAAATAAAATAAAGAAAAAAAAAAAATTTAGAGCAAAGGGAAATGGGGGAAGGAAAGGGCGGGGCCTCGGCCGCGCAGGGCACACAGTCCCTGTGCCGGTTGCGTCCCTCACAGAGGCCGCAACCTCTGTGCAGGCCGCGTCCCTCACAGGGGCCTGAGGCTCCCTGTGTGGGCCATGCTACGCACCAATGGCCGCGACCACTATGTGGGTTGTGACTCACACAGCGGCCAAGGCCACTATGTGGGCCGCGACCCCCATAGTGGGTCATCCCACTGGTGACGCCTCCTCCGCCTAAAACCCATGGCCGCCGCATAGAACCTTCGTTTGGCCCTGCAAGATAAACAATGAGCATTAAATAAATATAAAACCCTAGCTCGGTTAGAGCTAGGGTAAAAAGAATAATAAAGAAATAGAAAAAAAAAGGTTTAGAGAGGTTCATTTTATAATGTAATTTAAATTTAGGGTTTGCATGGGGATTTTTTTTAAAGAAGTGGTAATTAATATAATATTTAATTATATATATATATATATTTATATATATATATATATTTATATATATGTATATATATACTTATATATATTTACCAATACATATTGAGTTTGAAAGTATAAGAGAATAAGACAATTTAGGATTAAATATTTTAATATGTGGTTATAAATTATATTTGTTTGTTTTTTTATAAACATATGGGGTTACGTTAAGTTATGAAATTGTTTTGTTTGAAATTCAATACAACTTTATATTAAGATGGGAAAGGTTAACTTGGCTATTGGGAAATATTTACGCTTTATAGGAAAATAATTATTACTAATTTAATTGAACCTTAGTCGATTTAGTTTAATCTTATTTTAATTAATGTTGAATAAATTATAGACTTTTATGATCTAAGAGTTAGGACTAAATTAATTAGTTTCCTAGGGAAAAATACAAGTATTGATTATTGGAGATTAATCTTACCTTCATCTACTATTTTAACGAGTTTGATTTAATTAATCTATTGACTAAGTTTGATGAGGAAATAAATTAAATTGTTTAGTATTCCGCAAATAAATTTTAAATTAATTTCGTTACTTGATTTAATATCAGAGTTAGCTCGAATATAGTTTGGCAAAACATGTTAGTGCATGTCGTGTTAGTGGACTTCTTTGTTATATAGTTGTTATTTAAAAAAAAAAATTATCCCGTTCTTACCCTAAATTCTGGGCATGACATTACCCATGTATTCTACTGCTCCGAGACATAGTTTCAAAGGTAACCTTCCAACCACTTATTCACTATCTCGATCTGCCCATCAGTTTGAGGGTGATAATTGGTGCTTGGAGTGAGCACAGTACCACACAATTTGAAAATCTCTTGCCAAAAAGCACTTAAGAACTTGTTGTCCCTATCACTCACAATGTTCTTCGATAACCCATGTAATCTGAACACTTCCCGAAAGAACACTTCAACAACTTGTGCTGCTGTAAAAGAGCTGGTGATGGCGAAAAATGAGCAAACTTTGTAAGTCCATCCACCACCACATAGATACTATCCTTTCCTTGAGCTCGAGGCAGCCCCGTGATGAAATCCATGGAAATACTCTCCCATTTTTTACCAGGAATAGGCAAGGGTTGTAACAAACCAGCAGGTAGAGTGTGCTCATCTTTGTTCCTCTGACATGTATGACACTCTTTAATGTACTTCAAAACATCACTTTTAAGTCCCTTCCAAGAGAATCTCTCCCGGATCTGCCTGTATGTTTTAAAATAACCTTGGTGACCAGCAAGGGGGATGTCATGGAAAGTCTTCAAAATCTTCTCTTTTAACTTAGATTCAGGTACTATGAAGATTCTTTCCTTGTACAGTATCAATCCCTCAACCAATTTGTACCTTTCATCATGAAAAGTACCTTCTATAAGGCTGGTTGCAAACTGATTTTTGGCATAATCAGCAAGCAATAACTCTCTCCAATCAGCAATAAGCTCGCAAAGTGAGCTTAAATGGGGTCTCCTGGATAAGGCATCTGCCACCACATTGTTTTTACGCTTAACATACTCAATATCGAAGTCGTAAGCCTGTAGCTTACTCACCCATTTCTGTTGTCTCTCATTCAGATCCTTTTGATGCATGAAGTGTTTAAGACTATTGTGATCAGTCTTAACAATGAATTTACTCCCCACCAGATACTGTCTGAACTTTGCAAGGGCATGCATTATGGCAAGCATTTCCTTGTCATAAATGGAATACAGTCGCTCAAGACCTCTCAACTTTCTGCTCTCAAAGACTATAGGATGCTTATCCTGCATGAGGACCGCACCAACACCTTCTCTAGATGCATCACACTGTAGCTCAAATGGCTTGGTGAAATCGGGCAATGCTAAAACAGGGCAGGAACTCATGATCCCTTTAAACTGCTCAAATGTTGTCTGTGCCTTTTCGGACCATTCAAAAGCTCCTTTCTTTGTGAGATCTGTAAGGGGGGCAACCAACTGAGAATATCCCTTCACAAACCTCCGATAGAATCCACACAATCCCAAAAATCCCCTCAAATGTGTTATGTTTTCGGGAGTAGGCCAATCAAGGATGGCTCTAATCTTTTCGGGATCCACTTTCACACCACCCGCACTGATAATGTGACCGAGGTAGAGCAACTCTTCCATCCCAAACTCACATTTGGACTCCTTGGCAAACAGGGATTTAGATTCTAATATGCCCAACACTTCATCCAACTGTTGTAAATGTTCTTTCCAAGATGTGTTGAATATTAGGATGTCATCAAAAAATATCAAAGCAAACTTCCTTAACTGCTCTTGGAAGATTTTGTTCATGCATGACTGGAATGTAGTAGGAGCATTAGTCAAGCCAAAAGGCATGACTAGGAACTCAAAATGCCCAAAGTGGTATCTGAAAGCAGTCTTCTCCACATCTAAAGCTCTCATTCTGATCTGATGGTACCCCGATCTGAGGTCAATCTTGGAAAAGAACACTGCCCCATGTAGCTCGTCAATGAGCTCATCAATTCTCAGAATAGGATACCGATTCTTGATGGTTTTCTGATTTAGGGCTCGGTAATCCACACACATGTGCATGGTCCCATCCTTCTTTCTCACCAAAACAACAGCCGAAGCAAAGGGGCTTTTGCTTGGCCGAATGTAACCCATATCAAGCAATTCCTGAATTGCTTTCTCAATCTCATCCTTCTGCTTCTTAGGATATCGGTAAGGAGTAGTCATGATTGGCTTAACTCCTTCAAGCTCAATAATGTGTTCGGCACCTCTTTCAGAAGGCCTGCTAGGAGGGGGATTTTCGAACACCTTGCTTCTCTTAGTTATCAAAGCTTGAATGTCTTTAGGATAATTTATGTGCTCTTGTTGTGGTTCTGAAGGCATTACCATGATCTTGCTTCTATCCTTGACCATTGCTGAAATATCTGAGCAATAGCTGCCCTTATCCACCAATGGATTGGAAGGCATTATCAAACACTCCGCTGCCCACTCCACCTGATTATGGCGGACCAGCCTTTCCATTCTTTTCAAGGATACAACTTTAAGTCCCCCATGCGACATTCCTCTCAAAACTACCTTCTTCCCTTCATACATGAATTTCAGCTCCATGGTTTGTAGGTTTGGTGTGATCTCACCAAGAGATCTCAGCCATTGAATCCCGAGGACTGAATCATCAGTCCCTCTAATGCTCACCACAAAGAAATCATCTCTGATGTCATGATTCCCCAACTTCCTCTGCCACTAGTCCCTTTTTTGCAACAATCCTTTCATCAATGAAGTTGTGTGTTGCACCTGTGTCAATGAGAGCTATGACACAATGCTCTCCAACCACACCCCGAACTCTGAAAGACTCATTTTTGTGAATGCTCGAGAGTTGAGCAACCACTCCTCTATCTTCTGACCCAAATTTAGGCCCTTCAGGAGCCTCTTCATACTCGTTGTCCTCAACTTCTGTTTGTTGTTCTGAAATTTCAGAATCTGACCCATCTTCTGAATAGCATTCCATCTGATGCAAATTCCCTTTTCCATGGCACCTATGTCCGGGAACCCAAGGTTTTCTGCAAGAATAACAAAGATTCTTTCTCTGGAGCTCTTGACGGAGCCCATCATCCATACGCGGAGGGAACCTCTTCGTCTGATTCGTGAATTTCTTCTTGTCCTTTCTAAAAGGGAAAGGCTTGGACTGAATTTTACTCTTTGGGGCAGCCAACTCCATACTTCTATATTTTTTTATAGCTTCTGCCAGGGTGGGCGGATCAAAAGCTTTGACCCATCCTCTCAAAGGTTCTTCAAGTCCTTCAGTGAAAAGGACAACCAACCGCTTCTCTGAGATGCTACTCACCATGACTGACAGGTTTTGGAATTCAGTCATGTAAGTGTCCAATGAACCTTGCTGCCTGAGTTGTGCAAGCTCTCTAAACTTCACCTCTGGATCCCTAGTGTTGAATCTCTCAATCAGCTTGTTGGTGAAATCAGCATAGGTGGTGATTAAGTTATGACCAAGGGTGACCAACCCATGGTACCACCATTCGTGGGCCACTCCATCCAAGTGCAAGGTAGCAAACTTGATGGCATCCTCCTTCGGCATAGGCCTCAAGGACAAGTAATTGTCCAACTTCTGTACCCATGCTCTAGCTGTACCCTTAGTGCTTCCATCAAAGTGTGCTAAGGTCACTCTTCCAAGAGCTTGCTGAAAATCTCTTGGGGCAGCAGACTTATAGTCATTCCTCCTTCCTCTCTTCATTTTTTGATTCATAAACTGATCCAGAGTTAGGATATCTCGGATCTCACCAGGAAGAGAAGCATACTCCATGTAGTTGTTCCTTATTTCATCAGTTGTGGGTATTTCTATTTTAGCTTGTTGTACTTCTCTTGGCAGAAATACAGGTTGTAAAGGCCTTGGGGCTGAACCTCCATTGTTACTCCCATTTCCATTGCCTACAGGAGCATTAGAAGTGCTGGCTTCCGGACCATTGTTGGGTTGATTAGGGGTCCCAACAACGTTCTGGTTGAGCTTGGCCAGTAGTAGAGACATCATGTCCATCATGGCATTAAATTGTCTCTCTGCCTTCTTGTTAGGTGCCTCATTTGGTTCTGTAGTCTTATCTGCCATTGAATCCACTGAATCTAAGGTATCAAGATCCTTCCCTCTATTTCTCAGTACTTTTGAAAATGTGTCCTCTTCGGGCACTATAGGTATCTGAAACTACTGTCTCTTCTGCTCTCTGTTGTAGTAGCTGACGTCTCTGTCACTCATGGAGACTTCTGAACCCACTGACTCTCATAGGCTGGTAGGAAAACCAGCTCTGATACCACTGTAATATCCCAGTAATTTTTTTTTGTTTTTTAACAGTAAGAGTTACAAGTAAACACAACCCGTTAAGGTTAGAGAAATCATCCAAACTGCTGAAAGGGAACCCTTCCACCTTTTGTTCACTAAGAGCCCAAGCTGGAAGGGTGAGAGCATACGGTGTTCCGGGGATCGTTAGCACCATAAAACAAACTGAAAATTACAATGTCTAGGCGGCAAGCTAGCCCCTTCTGCTTATCCAGCAGGATAGAAACTAAACTCTTGGCGGTAAACCATCCAAGGAAAACATGACAAGAACTGAAACTCAATCACTCTACCACGTATTTCAGCGGGAGAACATTACATTAAGCTATCACTCTACCGCATATTTCAGCGGGAGGACCATTGTATTGAACTTATCACTCGACCACTTATTCAGTGGGAGGACTGAGTACAAAAAACTGAATTGCAAAACTTAGAATGCGACAAGCCAGCCTCTTCCTCTTATGCAGTGGGGTTTACAATTAAGAGCAACAAGAAGGGATGATCAATACTACTGAAACAACCTTACAAAATAGAGATGAGATGAGAAGAGTAATTGCAGATTTCTACAGCAGGAGTATAATTTTCTGTTACAACTAATCTGCAGGCTGAAAGTACAATTCAGCAGCCTATGGAAACACCAAAATGCTCATAACTCCCTCATTTTTCACCCGAATCAATTCAAATCAATCCCAATCCCACAATATAACACTAACAACAACATCCAATCCAAACTACAACCCACTATTCATTTGGCATGCATCCCAATGCAAGTGCAAAAACCCACGCTATACCTGGGAAGTTCAATTTTATCTAGTAAATTCATTGCTCATTTAAAACTGCTAAAAACTCACACATTGTATCGCCATGGCTAGGAAGGAAGGATGAGCCGGTACCTAGAATGATGGAGTCGCCTGGTTAAGAGGTGTGAGCAAAATATACTTTCAGCAGTCCCGCGACCAGCAACCAAAAACACTCAAATCCAACATAGAACACTCCATAATCTGCAACTCATTCACCAATCAGCAATGGGAATACAAGGACACAGCTAGGTACTATCTTGCAAGTACGAAACTGAGACTTAGCTAGGAAGCCAACTTCGAAGCTCAGATTTTTAGTAGCCAAACCGGCAACATAACGATGCAATTTTCAAAGATGCTGCAAATGGGAGCCCAAGTCTCATATTTATAACTTCACTCCTCAAATCCAAATGCAATTCCTCCAAATTCAACGCCTTGCATTTGCATTTCATTCTACTACATGTGGACCCCCAAAAGTGGCGCTATTTCCCATAAGTCAAATCCCACGCCCAAGGCATGGACCCACGATATACTTTGGCCAATATTTAGAGATAAGTAACAAAATAATATTTCTTTCAAATAATTCGACATCTCCTTAATAAACATGAAGCTCGCCAAATACTTAGGAAAAATATGGACATTAATCCCAAATATAATAAATCAGTAGCAAAATCAGATTAATTAAATATTAAACCTTAGGATAAGGAAAATAATATTTAATTATGTCGCCAATGACTCCCGTACTGATTATTATCACAATCAGGATGAAACTGAGCCCGGACAACCACAGAATTGCTGCAGAATCAGAACCCTGTCTACTGCCAAAAATAGAATTGTGCTACACAGCCACTTACTAAAAATAGTAAGTCAAGAACTAATGCTCAGAAAAGCATGATCATCGCGTCCAGAGGCAAAACATGGAGAGCTCAGTAGGGCAGTAACACCAGAATGGCCATTCCCTGACTTACTAAAAATAGTAAGTCCTCGTTTCATCAATGTTGGACCCTCATTCTTCATTCCACCTAGCCTACGGGTCTCAAGAATAGGCTAATGGACCACTGGAAGGTCATCAGTGAGAAGGGGGCATTACAGTGTTCTTCCAATTTCTCAATTGTTAGATGGAGTACTATGGTTTTAATGGAGAATGTGACAATGTTTGATGAATTTCAATGGTTCATACTTTTTGCACTTAGATGATTTCTATTTGCAGTGTAAAGTTAGCTTGAGCCTTTTTATACGGATGCTTAACTTTGATCATTGAATGTACATTGTTCGTTATAATATAGGATCGCACCTTCTACATTATATTATTATTTATGATTAATACAATCTCCTTTCTGTTTATTGATTTAAATGATCCCATTCCTTAATGAATCACACTTTGTAAAGAATTATTTTTCTTTAACAAAAATGTCTCAAAACAGATCGTATTTACTTTATCTAAACCGCACCATTTTGAGATTTATTAAACTTCTCTTTTACCCTTTGTCTTATTAACATGTTCTCTATTATGTTTGATTTTATATCACTCTTGGTGTATCAATTGAAATGCTTATATTGCTTGATGAATTGACCATCATACTCAGTATAAATTGCATCATCTTTTCTTCTTGCCAGCATCCATTCCAATTCAGATTACATACATTGCAAATTATTATGAAGTCGACTTTGTAGTCGCTGCCTCTGCAAATACAACCTTTTCTTGGCATTGCTTTCTCCTTGTAATCACTGTTAGGAATATAGATCAGTATATGCTATGATCACTATCCACCATGAGAGTCTGATCATGGAGTCGATGTCAATATGAGCTGCCTAATCATGAAGTCGGTTTGCCTGATTGTGAAGTCGGTTTGCAAATTCAAATATACAATCTTAGTTCTCATAATACATGAAGTCTTTTAATCGGTACAACCCTTAAAAGAATATAATCCGTCTTTGAAACGATTAGTGGCCTTTAGCCTTTATGCTTCTTTGTTAAGCAATTGGGTTATTACAGAAATCCAATTTGTAGTCATTTAGAACACCATTAACTTGCATCGTTGATGCCATGCACACAACATGGAGTCCACCAAATATGTTTGTAGGATGCCTCAACAAGTTCCCCCGAAGCTTCTCCTCATTGTATTAAATCGCACCTTAACTAATGCATGATTGCCTTGGATCAAAGTGTGTGTTATAATATAGGATCGCACCTTCTGCAATATATTATTATTTATGACGAATACAATCTCCTTTCTATTTATCGATTTATATGATACCATTCCTTAATGAATCACACTTTTAAATAATTATTTTTCTTTAACAAAAAAAACAGATCGTATTTACTTTATCAAAACCACACCATTTTGAGGTTTATTAAATTGCTCTTTTACCCTTTATCTTATTGGAATGTACTCTATTGTGTTTGATTTAATATCACTCCTGGCATATCAATTGAAATGCTTATGTTGCTTGATGAATCGACCATCATACTCAGTATAAATTGCATCGTCTTTTCTTCTTGCCAGCATCCGTTCCACTTCAGATTACATACATTGCCAATCTTTTTACATACATTGCAAATTATTATGAAGTCGACTTTGTAGTCCCCGCCTTTGCAAATACAACCTTTTATTGACATTTCTCTCTCCTTGAAATCACTATTAGGAATATAGATCTGTATATGCTATGATTGTTGTCCACCATGAGAGTCTGATCATGAAGTCGATGTCAATATAATCTGTCAGATCATGAAGTTGGTTTGCCTGATTGTGAAGTCAGTTTGCAAATTCAAATATACAATCGTAGTTCTCATAATACATGAAGTCATTTATTCGCTACAACCCCTAAAAGAATATAATTTGTCTTTGAAACAATTAGTGGCCTTTGGCCTTTATGCTTCTTTGTTAAGCTATAGGGTTATTACACAAATCCAATTTGTGGTCATTTAGAACACCATTAACACCATATGCGCGAGACAAGTTGTCGAAACTCGCCGATCTCCAGGTTTAAATCTCAGCCTTTAATTTGCTTGATCCAATGGTCCAAATGTCTCTATAGACACCTTTTAAAAGTTAGCATTAAACCTCGACAAGACTTCCTCCCTTGGAACAAATGGCAAAAATCGTGGACACGTGGCATAATCTCACAAATTCACGAGAAGAAAATTTTGACACAGTCCCATCCTACGATGTACGAAACACTGCCACGTGGACAAGGTGGGCCCCAGAGTCTCGACTAGAGGATGTGGGCCCATTTCACAATTTTGCAACTATGAAGAGACAAAGAGCCTCACTCAACCAATAAGAAAGCACTGATTGGACTGGAAGTGGGCCCAAGAATATTTGATTGTCAGGGGAGTAGGGGGCCCGTATCGTAGTTTTGCAAGTCTCAACATAAAGGCAGTTTTTGACATGCAAAATTGCAAAACCACTAAGACATGCACCATACTCTAGCATGGACAACATCAATCTATCAACCAATAGCACATTATCACAACTTTGATGGTTAGCCCCACCACTGGACCTATGAAACAAAGATTATCAATGAGGCACAATGGGCCTTGGGTGACACTTGGCACCTTTTTGCAAATTTGCAACTTTGAAGGATGAAAACTAGGACAATCTTGCAATAGACAATCTAGATGCCATATAAGAAGAACTAGGAAGGAGGGGTCCACTATGTCGGCTGATTGGGCTGACAACAAGCTATATCATGGTTTTGCAGGAATGAGAAATGCTTTAGGGATGAACTTGCGAATCTGCAAAATCAATTAAATAACTCCACATCAGACAAGGATGGGGACCACTTTTGGGAGCCCAACAAAGATAACTTAAGTCGATTAAAAAGAATGTGATGAACTAAGAACACTAGGAACTTAGGAATAAAAGGGGCCAGTCACCGATAAAATGGCATTGAAGGGCAACCTAAGTGCGAGCTTAAGCGGCTTAATAGGTCAATGCAAAATTAGAACATAAAGCATAGACCATAGTTGGAAAACTTGAACTCCGCAAAAATTCGCCAAACCCAAAAAACAAGAATCAGCAAAAACTTATCAACTTAAAAAATTGCTTAAATTTCATTAGAAACATTTTTTTACAAAATACAAAGACAAGTTGTATCCAATGAGTCCATAAATGGGTACAAAAGTGTTTTCTATTAAATTTGAATGATTTGAATGCAAATTGAGTACAAAATCACATCCTCATGTGGAATCTCGATATAATAGTTAGCTAACAACAATTATGAATTTATGATGATTACCTTTGAAAATCATAATTATTCATCATAATTCATAAACTGCATATTACAACATTTTACATCTTCCTCTTCCCTAGTCTAGTGAAAACTTTGGGAGAGTTTTTTAATTTCTAATAATCACATTTGAATTTTTGCTACTGATAGTATGATATTTCATCATTGATCAATGATATTATGATAGCAATAAAATTAGTTATCTAAGCTCTCGATTCTGGTCTCCACTCCCAAACCCCTCATTGTAATCAGATTTCTTATATGATGAGAGATCCCAATAGCTAGTGGGGGTTTGGGAGTGGAGACCCCAATGGGCTTGAGGTGCACTGAGCAGCGATGGCAAGAAGCACAAGGTGTTATATGTGAGAAAAACCCAAAAATTGAGGGGGTGCAGTTGACGCACCTCAACCTTCTTTATTGATGCAGCCAAGTTTTTGCTACAAACTTGCCGAGCTTTTCAGAAAAACTTGCCAAAACTCAACGAGTTTTTAATCAAAACTCTGTGAGTAAAACTCGTGACTTTTTGCCTGAAAAACTTGCTAAACAAAAACATTTGCAAGTTTTTTAAAAACTCTGCAAGTCTTGCATCTATGGCACAGACCATTGACAAAGGGTTTAGGGTTTTAACCAAAATAGGCAAAAGACCTTAGGACACACAGAAAACCCTAAATTCTACAAACGCACCATGTAAACATCCTTCTGGATTTTTCAAGATTTAGACACTATATTCCCAAGTAATTTTGATAAACAATTTGCATGAAATCACATACTCAAATTTGCAAGTAGAAATGATAAAGATATTCAAAGGCACAAGTATAAATATGATAATCAAGAACTGAAATCTTAAATCTGATATGCAACAGCTTCCTTTATTACTAGTAGTTTAGAAATTTCAATACAGTAATGATTGCCATAAACAAAACATATAAATATTGTGCACCTTACTGTCAATAACCAGCTTTTATCTTTGTCTTCATAAGATTAAAGCAATCAGTTTCCTCTTAAATCAATTACCAGAGAAGCTTATGATTTCCCCAATCTTTAATGAATGATTAGAAGCAAATTAATATTCTCAACACTTCATCCAAAACAGTGTCAAACACCTATGCACAGATATGCAAGGTAATCAACTAGCAACAAAGATTGAAGTTCATGATCTCTCAATGCAAAGCTTTCATTGTATTTTCAATTCTGTAATCAATTTTGCAATACACAACAACCTTACAATATATAGAGCAATCTGAAATTATATTTCCAACACTCAAGAATATCTAAGATACGCATTAACCCTGTCTGAAGTGCATATCAGGATTAATCACTATAGAAGGTCCAAAGATAGCCCAGGTAAGGCAGTGTACACTTCAATTCAAATATGATATACTTGGCAGCCTGGACACTTAGAGATAATCTGCCCCTCATGCAAAGCGACCTCTTTCAGGCAACTTGTCCTTAAAATCCTTCATTCGACCTCAAACTTGTTCAAACACGAATGCCTAGCCCACACAATAAGTATTAATGCCCAAGTGGCTATTCCAAGCAAGATGTCAATGCTAAAAACTTAATTGCCCATCTTGTGTTACTCCTGCACCACAAGATATGGAGTTCCACTACTATAGAGAAATACTCCAAGCATGCATTAAATCGCCCAACATGAAACACTCATTAAATGGAAACCAAATCTCACTCCATGATCATCACAATGCTTTACCACCTAAGTCACCAGGTTCGAATTCGAATTCGAAGTTCGACAACTTTGAAATTCGAATGAAGTTCGATGAGGGAAAAATTCGAAATGTATAAAATTCAAATTAAGTTCGCCATATGTATAAATATGCCAGATATATTCTATAAAACAACCAATCTTTCATATGAGGGATGGTTCCATATGAATTGCTAATAAGGTTTATTGTAAGTAACATCTTTATCTCATCTTATGAGAATAACAGAATCACCAAATACTAGAATACCTCACTGATTGGGTAATCAATTATCATCTTCAGCATTTTTTTCTCATCCTAATTGAGGGTTCTAATAGACATAAATATCTTGAAGAAAGAACGGGTTAATGGGTTTTAATCAAAGAAAAGAAGATGTGTTTAAAAAATATTAACAGAAGAAGAAGGCCAAAAATTTATTAAAAAAAAAAAAAAAAAATTTTTTTTTTTTTTTTTTGGTTCGACGAATTTCAACGAATTTTTTTTTTTTTTTTGAAGTTCGGCGAATTTCGAACTTCAAGGATGAAATTCAGCCGAACCTGGTGACTTAGTTTACCACCATATGGAATGCAATAACAAATTATGAACCTTTGATCTGCAAACATATCAGCTGGAATGCCTGGAGATGATAAACTAAGATGCCCAGCAAGCTCAACAATCAAAACCAAATCGAGCCACAAGTCTCACAATCTTGACGCCTTAAGGAAATTAGCAATATTGTGATAAATCACCCAAATGAGGCACAAATAGAACCCATGTCAAGCAACAAGTGAATTGGCAAAGGGATTCAACCCAAGGAAAGCCTTAAGACAAGCCCGACTTGCATAGAGAGGTTACTCAAGCTAAAACTCAAATAGCGGCCAACTAGTAGGTTCAATCTTCCACCGTTATTAAGGAGCCCCCATGCCTTCAGGAAGAGGGAATGCACCAAAGAGACTTGCGCCAGGAGGAAGGTGTTGGCATGATGTTGTCATTGATGTCAACTAGGTCAACTTGCACGATGCGCATAACACGCAGGTTACCGCTATGCAGTTATAGGGAGTATTTGTTGCAGTGATGCATAACATGTCGTGTTGGCTACACAAATGTGACAAGATGAGTGCATAACACGATAGGTTTTCAGTGAGATGTGGAAATGGGGTTGAATTCACGTGGATATGGCTTTGCATAATGCTCTAAATATGTCCCACTGTGTATTGGATCCATTGGGCTTTATTCATGTATGCTGCAGATTGAGAAATGCAAAGAATCCCTAAGGTTGGCAATTTTCAGTGAGACCCTATTTCTGTCTTATTGATATGGTCTTCATGTCTCTATGACATTGCCTATCGACATGACTTCCTCTTGAGTTATGCAGACTCTTAAGGTTATGCGGCCCCCGCAGTTCCGCAATATGAACTTGGCCGAAGCATGTGTGTTTGTGGGCGCACAGGATAAGTGGCACCCTCGTGCATCTCGCAGTTGTAGCAAGTGAAGTAGATGTCACCTCACAAGCACGTGGGATAAGTGGCGACCCTCGCCATCCCGTGGTTGGAACAAAATAAGTCAGCCTGTGGACGCACGGGTTAAGGGATTGGTGGGCCCCCACCATCCCGCAGCTGGTGTTGGCATGGAATAAGTGTTCCAACGGGTACGTGGAAAACATTAGTTGACTGCCCTCCGCAGTAGAAACAAATGGAAATAGGGACATCCAGCGAGCACACGGTAGAGGACACTTGACTGCTCGCTATTCCGTGACAGTAACAAGTGGACAAAAGGCAACCCTGCGGGTGCACAGGGAAAGAAGTGTAGTGCATCCCACTATTCCGCGACTTGCAAAGGTGGACCAAAAGGCATTCGGTGGGTGTGCGGAAAAGGCATTTTGGCATCCAGCCATTCCGCAGCATGCAAAGAGGGAAGAAAAGAGACTCAGCGAGTGTGCGGGGTAACCATGAGGTGTGCTAACTGAAGCAGACCGATTGTCCACATGGGCATTGACCAAGTTTGACCCACCAACATGGCATGTACGGAGCGAATCAAAGGGCACTTGTTGAAAGGATGAAACATCATTTTGCCGACTGTGTTGAAGTTTTTGACCAAGTTTGCAACCACATTTGCATGTTGATAAGGAAGATAAATTACGTGGCAGTTGACCAAACTTGACCGAGTGATCTAGATGATGAAAATGAAGACGTGGATTCCAGGTGATCGAATATGAATGTTGATATGCTGAAGTGGTGTTTTTGCATTCAAATGAGGTAGTTGATCCTTTTAGGGTAGGTCAACAGAATGCATTAATGGCGAATCAGCTACAGATGTTTGAAGGGCCCGAGGTGACCGACAGAGATGAAGAGCATTTATGGCGACCCAATTGCAGAACATTTTTGGAGCTCGAGGAAGAAAATCAGATCCAAGATTACTAAATATAGTAATCTATGTTCAGAAATACAATTAGAATTCAAAAGGATACCAAGGGGATATATTTATTATTGACAGCTAGTTGTCTACATAGAATGTACAAAGGATCAAATCAAACATGTAGATGAGATTTCTCAGAGGTTGAGAAGATCAATTTTAGATTGATTCCTTGGAGGGAAAAGCTTGTGCATACCGTGAATGATGAGATTTGCCAGGGGGTAGGTGTGATTGTTGAGTAGGCAAAAAGGAAAATCATTTTTTGGGAATTTAGTTTCTGTAAAAAAAGCCCAGTTGGAACAACCTGTCACAATTTGGAGGGAAAATCCTTCAAGAGTGGAGATGACAGCCAAGAAAAATGATGAGTGTGGGTGTTACTGTAGAAGAGGAAGGAGTCGTGTGAGCTGTAAAGTGTAGAAGTAGAAGCCTTGTAGAAACAGACGATATACAACAGAGAAAAAGTGAGAGGTTGCAGAGAAGTTGGTGTAGCAGATGTGCATAACACGCAGCCAGTGAAGTCATAACCTTGTAAAAGATTAGTCAGAAGTGTAGAGGAGACAAGAAGAAGTTCAAAGGCAGAGCAGAGGGGAACATAGAAAGTAGTTGGCAGTCAGAGAAGTGGATAGCAGAGATCAAAGACCAGAGAGTGTAGAGCAAAGGCACATAACACAGTAGGTTAGTCACACTGTGTGGGGCAGAGAAAGGGGACTCACCCAAACAGAGATTAGAGAGCTAAATGTGGAGATAAGAAGAGGACACCGAGCAGAAGACAAAGTTTGATGACAGAGATTGTGAGTAGGGAAGAGTCAGTCAATCTCAAGACTAGATAACACAGTGTGTTATATACACTGTGAGAGATAGAGAAGAGAAAGTAATTAGTGCAGAAGACAGAGTGCAAAGATCAGAGGACATGAGCAGAGATAAACAAAGTGCAAGTAGCAAAGATTGAAGTCTAAGATCATAGAGCAAAAAGGAGTCAAGTCAATCTCAAGAGCAGAACAGTAAGGTGTTACAAAATCTCATTTGTAACAAGGTGCATAAATTGTATTTTTAATTTATCTTCATTGTAATCTTTGAGTGGGTGCTCAGAGCAAGGGTTGGTGCTCCTTTGGGTTGGTGCCCATAAACTTCAGGGGTCAGTGCTCCTTGGGTTGGTGCCATAAAACTTATTGTAATTAGTTTTCATTGTGAGGCTGGATTGGAACAGTAGACTCCAACAGCTATTCACACCGAGGTTTTTCCCACTTTGGGTTTTCCTCGTATATCTTTGTGTTATGTTTTCTGCCTCTTATATGTGTATGTGTGTGCATTTCATATATTTGCATTATCTTTTGTGTATGCACTTTTAGATCAAAAGTTTTAGGATATCATTGATTCACCCCCCTCTCAGTGATCACTTGTGTTCTTCAGAAGGACCCACACAACCGCATCAAAACTCAATCAAACTACATCAAATAAGAACCTTCATGCCAAGGGGCAACACTACCTCAATTAGGAGTCTTGCGCAATAAAATGTTGTTGGTGACCAAGTGCAATGTCTCTTCTAAGAATATTAGATGTTAAATAGTCTTTGCCAAACAATGATAATAATCATATACAAAATAAATCCTTTGCCCTAATACTAAATCAATAAAACTTGGCATCTAAAGCAACTTCTGATTATTTAAATTAAATAGCTCGATTTCTTCTTCAAAGGGCCATGCTCAAAACTCCACAATATTAAGTAATACCTTTAACCTCTCTAGGAAGATAATTCCAATATTATTAAAAACTTCTCCACTAATATAATATTGCAAAGAAATACCATGATATCATGAAATATCCTTACAATGCAAATTTTGTCTCAGAAAGAGACTTCTCAAAATTTCCAAATTTTGATCGTTGAACTCCCATTGCAAAATCTAAATGACTTCACCAATTATCAGTTAGGGTGGATAGTTTCACCACCAAAACTGACCTTCCCTACAGGGTTTCCATCCTCAAGAAGTTAAGCTACATCAAATCCAAACTCTAGAACCACAAGGGTTACAAACTCAGAAAAAGAATAAGCTCAACATGCCTTCAATGAGGCTATCATTGCTCTTTTATAATCCTTCTAAAAAACTCTTCATATTCTCGTTTTCAGCTTCTCCCTCTCTTCATATCTCCGTCTCTTTCTCATATTTCCCTTATTTTTAATTTTTAATTTTAGCTTGGGAAATAAAGTGGCCCTCATTGACATAAAAATTGGTCATTTAAAACTTAGGGAATTAATGACCTTATTAAATAAATAAAACATAATTTTAATTATTTAATTATTTTCTAGGCCAAATAAATTGGGGACATTACAGTCCTCCCTTCCTAGAGATTGCTTTCCCTCAAGAAATCCAAAACCTGCATGACAATACTGGGGTCCTGTTGTGACCATTTCACACATCGCCCCATTTAAATGGGGACCCCCTCTTTTTGCTCGTTGTTGCTCTCCTTTCGCTTTTCTTTTTAGGGTTTTGGTTTAGTTTGTCAGTTGTCTGGATTTAGGGTCAAGCCTTAGGGTTTCTGTTTTGTCGTTTTCAGGCCAAAGTCCAGTCAGTCTTGAGAGCTTTTTTTTTTGGGCTTCCTTTCGTAGGATGCAATTTTGAATAAAGTGAATTCGCCAGAGGCTAAGTGAGTTGGTCTATTTTCAATTGGAATTTTGAATGAAGAGTCTAATTTGTCTAAGTATGAATGATGAAATTGTGAATTTTGTCCAAATGAGTAATTTTGACCAAATTTTGAGTTTTTTGATATTTGATCCCGGGCATTGGAAATGGCTTGTTTTTACCTTGTGAAGTGATCAAAATCCTGAAATCATGATATTTTGGCCTGTAGGAGCAAAATCGCTCCTGTCCCTCAGTGAAGGACTGGAGCTCGTTTTCAAAAATCTTACTGTCCCTGCAGGATCAAGATGATTTTTCGAGTGGAAGTGGTAAAGGGAGGCGTGATCTTTCCGTTGAATATAATTTGGAGAATTTCATGAGCACGGAAATGCCCCAGGAGTGAAAATCGCTCCTGTCCCTCAGTGGAGGACCGGAGCTCAAAACCAAACATTGCCTTGTCCTTGCAGGATTTAAGCAACTTGACGATTTAAGGAGATCAAAGGAGATATGTTTTATCAATTGAATATAATTTGAAGTGCCTTCGTGAAGGGAAATGGACCAAAATGCCAAAATCGCTCCTGTCCCTCAGTCAGGGACCAGGGCGAAATTCAATGTAGCTCCCGTCCCTCTCCCAGGGACCAGAGCGAAATTCCTCATGAGGCATGTTTCGGGCAAAAAGCAAGCAAGTTTTGGGTTTGAGGCAAGAAAGGAAGGTGAAATGAACCCGTTGAATACATATTGAAGATTGCAAGACACCTAATGAACTCCAAATTGACCTAGGCGCTCCTATCCCTCAGTCAGGGACCAGAACGATTTTTGCCTTAGGTCAATTTCTCGCCAAGTTTGAATGAATTCCAAGCCATGGATGAATGAAGGGATGCACAACGATTCTATTGAAGATAATTTTGAAGTTAGCAAAGTGTGATGGAGCCTATAAGTATAAATTCGCTCCTGTCCCTCAGCCAGGGACCAGGGCGATATAGTGGTTATCTTGCCTTCCATCCAAGTTCAAACCACTCCAAGACAGGATACAAGGAGACAAGGACATTTTGAAGCGTCTTGACGAAGGACGAAGTTATGAAGATCGCCAAAGATAAAGGATTTGCACTAAAATGCCTAAATTCGCTCCTGTCCCTCAGGCAGGGACCAGAGCGAAATTTTCAAATGAGGCCAAATTTAAGTTGCCATTCACATTTTAAATGTTTGAAAGGGAGTAAAAGACATCGTTTTGCACTTTGAAGACAATTACAAGTTAATATGATGAAGATTTTGCACTAAAAGCCCAAGTTCGCTCCTGTCCTTCAGTCAAGGACCAGGGCGAAATTCAGTGTAGCTCCCGTCCCTCTCCCAGGGACCAAAGCGAAATCTTCATGAAGGCCTAAGTTTTGAAGGTTTATCAAGTTTCAAGTGGCCAAAAGAGATCAAAGGACCTCATTCTTCATAGTGAAAGTGATTGCAAGTTGGCAAAAACAAGGTTGAGCCCAGGATGCTCAAGTTCGCTCCTGTCCCTCAGTCAGGGACCAGGGCGATATTTACCATATTGGCCAATTCCTTCAAAAATCATGCCAAGTCAAGGTTATGCGCGGTTGCAAAGTATCAAAGGTATCTTAAGAAGATGATGTGCAAAGAAATCTAACGTCAAAAGGTGATCACTTGAGCTAAGGAGATTATATCGCTCCTGTCCTTCAGTCAAGGACCAGGGTGATTTTCACAAGATCATGCATTTTCCTTCAAAATCTTGACAAGGCAAGGATACATAAGATCAAGGATATCGTTTGGAAGGCAATGAACGAGGAGTTGAGGTTAAAAGATGACAAATTTGAGCTAGGATTCAAAGTTCGCTCCTGTCCCTCACCAAGGGACCAGGGCGATAAACACTCAAATATCAAATTTGCCTTGTAAAAGACAAGTAAACTATGCGTGGAATGAAAGAATAAAATTGTTACTTGCCTTGTGATATAAATTGGCAACTTAGAAGGCAAAGACCAAGGAGTAAATACAAGTTTGCTCCTGTCCCTCACCAAGGGACCAGGGCGAAAATGGTCTAAAAGGCATTCTTTCCAAAGATGAAATAAGTCACAATCAAAATACATAGCAAGAACCTCATTTTGGACGTAGGGGATGAAGTTTCAAACGTGAAAAATGAAAGATGGAGGACCTAAATGCATAATCGCTCCTGTCCCTCTCCCAGGGACCAGAGCGATGAAGTTAATGTTCATTTTTCTTCCCATGTCTAGGCGCCAACATCATTTTTTAAATTGCATTAAATGCTAAATTTCGATAAACCTTGATATTTTTAATTAAAATTGGCATTTAATGGGTGTGCACAAGGCATTTAATAATTAATTTTGCCTTTTAAAAAACCGAAACAATTAATTACAAAGGTATCTTAATTAATTAATTAAATAAGGAGGTGAGCGCTTGGGTTTTATTTTTATATTTATACAAAAGTCGGCCTCCCTTTATTTAATTTTTGTTATTATTTGCTTTATTTCCAAGTCGGCCTAGAGGCAATTAAGGAGGTAAGCGCTTATATAAAGGGGGTGTGATATGGCATTTTAAAACATCATTCAATCATCCCTTTGCATGCGATTTGGAGAAGACAATTACAAGGTGCGAATTTCATCAAGGAGAGGTGCGAAATTCCATTCAAAGGGGAGTGCGAACTTGGTTTGAGGTGGAGCGAATTTGCCATCAAGACGTTGAAGACCCCACAAGTTGGCGAATTGATAAGAAGAGCGTTCATTTGAAGAGAGATCACGTGGGAAGCTTCGAATTAAGTTTTGCCTAGGCGATTTTCTTCATTTTTGCATTTTAGAGTTAAGCTCTCAAGTGAGGTATGGCGATGTGATCCCTTGTTTTAAATTTTGAATAATTTTGATCGTCATTGCCTCAAATTTTGAATTTTGAAATTTTGAATTTCAATAGCTCCATCGTTATTCAGGAAATGATAACTCAAAGATTTATCATGAAGTTTCCTAAAATTAATCTAATCTATGTTATGCATTGCAATATCTAGTTACTTATTATGAAATGTTGTGTAGGTATGGCGACCCTGAAGGCGGCAGCATCCACCAGTCGTCCTGCTCTCATGAAGGAAGATCAAAAGACCGAAGAGGTGGAGACCAAGATCGTGTCTAAATGGAGCAACATTGGAGATACCAACTTGGGCAACTTCAGTACGAAGAAGTTTCGAGAGGTCCCTTACATTGGCAAGCCATCACCTGTCGCTCGGAGGATAATTGAAAGTGGCATCATTAAGGCGGCCGGCTTCCCTCCAGCAGTACAGTGTCATGAGTTGATGATCGAGTGTGCTCGTCATTATGATCCTCAATCCAGAACGATCGTGTCCAAGGAAGGAAACACTTTGGTGTATCTTTCAGAGGAAGCTATAAGTGAGGCTTTCCATCTTCCAGAGCACAGAGATATGATCTACAAGAGCATAGAAGGAGCCAGGTCCATGTACGAAGATGATCCAGATGCTTGCCTAAGCATCATTAACAAGAGCTGGTTACTCAAGAGTCGTCCTCGCCTGAGCAAGGTACCGAACACACCACACAGGATTGATTTCCAGGAGGAGTACAGAGATTTGATTACAATGCTCAACCGAGTCACAGGTGCACCTCAAGCTTTTTACTTTGAAAAATGGATGTTCTACTTCATCCAGGTGATAGTTCAGGGTAAAGGAACAATTCATTGGGCTAGAATGATTAGCCATTCCTTGGACGTACAGTTGAGGAGACTCAAAGCTACCAAGTCCTTCCACATGAGTTCATACGTCATTTATGCCTTGATCAGGAGCTTCGAGTACGCAGGACTACCTCACAGAGGAGTGATTGGAAGAGGACCCGGCGAGGTCAGAGTTTGTGATTCCTATATTCACTTGCATCATCCGCCAGGAAGCAACTACAAGTTAGTTAATGATACCTTCACGATGAACATCACAAGGACGTTGCAAGGCGGGATTCACAACAGATTATCTCAGGATGCGCAGGAACTAGTAAAGAGGTACGGTGCTTGGTTTATCCAATTTCCGAAGTTTACTTATATCAGAGTTCATGGATGTCCTTCACCTCCATACATGTTGCCGAGATATCCGACAGACAGAATAGTGTTACTTGAGGTAACGAGACAGTTGGCAGCTTATGCGAAGGCATTCAGACACAGACATGGAAATGGAGTTCCGGTACCTATCGTATTGGGCAATTCAGTTGAGGTATGTCCTAATGCTTTAGCCATGGATGATGCAGAGAAGGAGTTAGCTTTGTATTCTTTTTCATTCTTTGCTTTGAGGGAGAGCTTTGATCCACATGGATATATAGAGGAGACAGTCGGTAGGAAGTTTAAGCATGAGTTTCAGATTGAAGATTTTATGATGAATCTCTTAGACGATCTTGAAGTGAAAAGAAAGATGCATTCTAGATTGCCTTTGGATTTCATCAGGAAGTGCAAGATTTATAGAGTGGCCGACCAAGCTCAGGACAATGGCAGACATCTCCAGTCATCCTATGATCGAGAAAGCAAATCAATAAGGTTAGATTGGAATGAGCCCGAGGTCGTGGATCTAGATGCTGTGATGGCTCCAGTCTTGTCTTGTACTCGCAGATGGGTTGATGTGTAGCATCAGAAGTTGAGAGAGCAAGGCATAGCTATGACTTTCACTTTGGAAGAGAAACCAGCTGAGGGTGGAGCTAGTGTAAGCGAAGGTAATCCTAATCCCAGAAATGCAAATGAAGGCAACCTTCGAAGTGCAAGTGAAGGCGATCTCCATCCAAGAGGCTCGAAGAGGAAAGAAAAACCTAGAAAGAGAGAATCTTCCAAGAAGAAACAAGAGGCCAGCCGAGATCGTTCATCCGGTACATCTTCTCGACAAGAGAAAAGGACACTTGAAGTGGAAGAGTCTATGGAGTCGATGGTTCAGAATGATAAAGAAGGACAGGTACCTCAAGGGTCGCCAAGTGGATCTCTCCAAGATTATGAGTTACATGAAGACAAGAATAATGACGAAGTAACATCTCCTCACAGAGAAGAAGAAATATCGCATAAGGAAATACAGGTCAAAGAGACAAGATCAGCCATCCCAGATTGGTTGAAGGAAAGATTAACGAGGGTGATTGTGATCGAGGACGAGGACAATGTAATTGATTTAGAGAGCCATGTTGGACATTCCCAGGAAGAGACAGAGAAGAGAAAGGCTACCAAGATGTCCAAGATGATTAGAGATGAGTCTGGATCCAGAAAATTACAGATAGCTACACCGTCCGTGGACAAGTACGAAGGTGAGATCCTAGCAGAGGAATATGATATAGAGACATTTGAGCTAGGTCCATCCACAGCCGAGCAGACACTAGATGATGCCACCGATTCGTTTGAAGCATTGAAGGACAAGCTTAGGGAAGAAATGGAGAAGAATAGGAAGCTTGAGAGAGAGAGAGGTGCATGGAGAACATATTTCAACCATCTCAATCAGCCTTTAGGACGTCAGGATCCAGCAAGATCACCCATACAGGCACTTCCCCTTCAATCAATTGGTGAGGCAGAGAGATTCAGGAATATGGTCCAGCGTATGAGTACTTGGATGGACAAATCTCACTCAGTTGCCGTGGAATTTGCAACAAGGATGATGTAGACCATTCACCGAGCTATTCAGGTTCTTGAGATCATCCACAATTTGATGATAACGGTAGCTGCTTTTGCTCATACCAAGGATGTTATCATTCCTGTCTTGAAAGTAATTAGACAAACATCGAGGAAGGTCTTAGCGCAGGAAAAGATTATGGATGGAGGACCTCACAGTTTACTTCAATGGTCAACCTTACTCCAGATGAAGGAAGTTCTCTTCGAGGACATCAGTACTAGATGTAGCCATGTTGAGGAGGTGATCAACCCGATCCAGGACAAAGTATTTGAGGTACTTCGTACCATTCTTGGCAGGAGGATCGAAGTTGAGACAGATGTGGATTTGCAGGAATTAGAAGATAGGATCAAGGTCATCTTTTGCAAGGACGCTAATATCACAGATGAGCAACAGGACCAGATGTTTGCCACCATGCTCCTGATTGAAAAGACTAAGGAACTTGAACTTACATGGGACGCAGCTCTTCTAGATGCATTTGATCAAGTCATCCACTTGGAAGAAAGAATGAAGAATCTTCCCGAGATTCCAATTGCTGAGATCGAGGGAATCGTATCAAGATTCATTGCATATGCTAAAAAGGAGCATTGGAAAGGGAATAAGATTCTAGATGAGAGGTTGTTATAGATGACATGGCACCTTAATTGTCATTGGTCTGTCTCCTAGATTTTCGTGCCAAATTTATAATTGGCTATGCATTTAATGTTGTGCAATAAGAGGGGGCTATTTGTAATAAACCCTAATTAGGGTTTAGGTGTCATGATCTTGACCATTGATCTACTTTTGATCTGGACCATTCATTGTAATTGAGGATGCTATTTATACCCTCATTTCATTTCATTTTCATAAGTTGAATTAGAGATAGCTAGAAAATCAGTATTAGAGAGAGATTAGAGTTTAGAAGCAATTTACTTTTTTTTAGCAAGATTGAGCTTTGAAGAAAGAATTCAAACAATTGTTGTACATGATGGCTTTGAGATCAATGAAATATTGAAGTTATGGTGTTTTGTTGCAATTCTCTTAGTTATCTTCATGGTTGTTCAATTTTCTTGAATCATTTCTCGATCAAAGTAGTGTGTTAATTCGAAGGACAAAGTGTTGGACTTGATCTTTGGTAGGATTCGCTTTCCAAACCACTAGCTTCTTGCTGATTGTAGGAACGCCTTGCGTGGTCGACTGGAGAATACTCGAATCACTTAACCTTCAATCGTTATTGTATCTTGGATATGTACCTTTGTGGTAGTGTCTTTGATCTTTGATGTATTGAAAAATCATTTGTTACCTTAGAAGATCGCATCAATTTCAATTGAGTTGTTATTTTATGGCAAAATTGAAGTTGGTTGAATCTTGCCAAGTCTTGTCCACATGAAGTCATTCTTAGGGTTAGACTAAATTAGACCTCTTGCAAAACCCTATCCTTTTGTTATTTTTTTGAAGTTTGTTTAGTTCAGCAAAATCTTCGGCAACGTAAGGCCCCTTGAGGACACAGCAAATCACAACGACCACTGGTGCTTATCCACACGTAGAGACCCTACCAAAAAGAACATTGGAGTCATCCTAACTGATCCTTCTTGCGAAATCTTCAGCAGTTAGCGACTTTATTCAAGAGAGGATAAGATGCCTTTGGGTATTTTATTCTGCGTATGATTGTGTACAAAATACACGTCAACAGGTCCCAAATTAACCTACAACACCATCTGCTCACAAAATAGTCCTGCTGAACTCCAGTAAAAGAGATCTCCTGAAAACCACCTATAGAAAGAACAATCAAATACTTCACAAACTTAACCAATTCCTCTAAAACGTTGCCCTTCAAAGTACTCAAACCTTAACACCATAGGAGTAAGCTCATGAAAGTCATCATAAGCCAGCTCATTCCCAGCAGTTGCTGAATCACATGTGATCCCAGGGTTCCAATTCAGTCTTAGAAAAGAGCCACCACATTGGTGTTGCACCACTCTTTATAACAGTCTGGCTTGCGTGCCCAATCTACATCCTCATCTCCTAGAACCCCAATAAGTACTCATCATTATAATCTAAACTGGAATACTTGAAGAGGCTGAAATAAATATCGTGAAAAAAATCCTGCCAAGGCATCTTAGTGAAGTTCATATCGTTGTCAAACTCATTCTTGAGCAATGGCAAAAGAAATGAGCTCAACCATAAAACAAAAATCTCAACAGACCTCAAGGTGTCAAAAGGGAAATTCTGAGTACTCCAACATCATGCCCCCGATTTGATTTCCTACTATTGCCCCTAATCTCATTTCCTACTATCAGTGATGAAATTGTCTTACAAGGTAAGACTTCACCATTTCATGAACTGACCCATCTTTAAATCGCCTATCTCATGAATCAACATTGGTCTAAGGAATCGACCCTCTTCACCATGGTGCAGCGATCACATCCATTGTAACTGGATAGTTAATAAAGATTAACAAGGAGTGGTTAAAATAAGATTATCATTAAATGATAAGGAGCAACTATCATTAGTTAGTTAGTGGAGAGCAATTAAAATAAGAATGGATTATAAAGAGGCAGTGGTCAATCTTGGATAGAAATCTCCCTCCAAATCACTCCACCAATAGGAAATACCATGACTTTCCAGCATCAAGCAAAAGATATAAAGAATCATTCCAACATCCAAGGAAAGGGATCGAAGGCATTGAGATCTGGTTTTTCTTAAGATATTAATATCCAGGCAGACCATTTGGGTTGGTATGAACTTTCTGTGCAAACACATTAACTACCATACAATATTTATATGACTATTTTTCCATACCAGTATTTATATATTTCTGCATCTTTATAATTAACAGTATACTGCTGATATTCTGCATATTTATGGTTAACAATATATTATGCTCATATATGTTATAATAAATCTGATTAACGATATGCTACAATTGGTTTATTCTGAGTGTTTCCATCCATGATAGAGGGAGAGAGGATTACAAGTAAGGGAACAATGTTGGTATTATCTTCTAGGTACACCACCTCATGGTATATGACTGGGGACAAAGGGCCTTTGGGCCTAGAAAGGATAGACTTCCAGGGCACCCTATTGTGAATGCCCTCATGCTCTTTATCATGGTGAATGAATGCATTGAGAATGCTCAAACATGAGAAGTAGGATAGGGGTGGAGAGATTGAAGGGAATGGTTGTAGGACACCTCACTAGGTATTCCACCTCATATGGATGGCACGGGCCACATGAGGCCAAGGGGCATAAGGTTCATCCTTTGGGCTAGGGTAGAGGATCTCTACGGCACCCTATTGAGTCACCCTATCTTAGCCCTTCTATGGTTGAGCCGTCTCAAATATGGTTTAAGCAATCTTGAGATTAGATCTATGCCTTAATATATATTTGCCGCTTCCTAATTAATAGATCTATTTTCTGAATTATGATTATGAATGTTTCCTAACTTATTTGCAGGTTTCAATCAAAGTGAAAGGTATCTCTAAACCCTACCTTGTTTCAATTAAGAATTAGGGCAAATTTTGGGTATTTATAATTTGGGGACATTACATCCAACTCACCCAGCACACGTCAATCATCATAGTGTTATATGGGCCATGTATATCAATACCATGGAGAAATCATTACTCACTTTGTGGAGGCAAATATTTGAACTATACCTAGAAAATCTCCAACAATTAGCTGCCATAAAGCCAGCAATGGCTCAAAATCCATCTGAACACAAATTGATGCCATCAAAATCAATGTAGAAAAACAAGGGCAACAATGATTAGTGTGTAATCCCTAGAAACATAGGAGTTAGGGGTATGGACATAGTTGAAGAATCATCTCCTCCCAAACTCAACCATACAATACATGACTGTTGGTCTGAAGAGGAAATCCCACTCATCTGCATGCCATGAACAACAGTTCTATGGAGATCGATTGGGAAGTAGACAGCAGTAGCATCATTGAAATTCGACCCACAACTCCAATCTTGTCTCAACACCATACTACTGGAAGTTGCACTTGGTTTCCAAACCCTATGATCAGCTCCAATCTCATCACTCGAATAAGAAGGAACTCCATCTTCCAATTCACAAAGTGGATTTTCATAAGTTACATCAGCATCTACCTCAAACAAAGGATTATTACTCAACTGAAGATTATCCTTAATTCTAAATCAGACCGATCCTCGTACTGATTGAAGCTTCTACTTCTAATCTTTTGGAACAATGGTCCAGATCATAGTCTCCTGTATGCTGTCAAGTTCCTTAATCACCTCCTTGATCTCCTCGGCCCTTCCTTTGTTATCCCATACCATGAAATGATTAGTAACAACAATCTGATTTTTTGTTTCTTGTAAGACCTTTTGAACATCTATTAATTTAGCATTTGTTTTCTTGTATAAATCTAAGGCCTCAACTGCAACCTTAGTAGCCATATCTCTACCATGGATTACATGCAAAAAGGATGTCTTGATTATTTTTGTACTATTTTTCTTTGTTTTCAGACCAGCAAGGGAAATGTTACACTCATTGTGACCTCTTGGAACATTTTGAATCAAACTTTCCACATACATATGTGCGTCATCCATTGTAGATAAGACTTGTACTTCGTTTTTAAAGGTTAGCGAGAATCAACTTCTCCAAACATGATCAAACAAAGATGATAAACTATTGTTATGTTGTATGTACAAATTAGAATTAGTTTCATACCTTTCAAATGTGTTCTCATGGCTATCACAATTTTCTTGTGCCTCTTTCCTTTCCTCTTCAACAGTAAGCTCAAAATTTGAATCATCAAAGTCGCTAGGTCTTTGCTTTAGATCAGATTTGTGTTCAATGCATGGCTCCTGAGATGAAGTAAGAACAATATTAGATTCAAGAGGAATTTCATAAACTTCTTTCTCCATAGGCTTGGTTTAAAAGTCAAACCAAAAGCCACCTATATCATTGAAATGAAGGAAAGAATCACCATCATCCTAATTATGCCCATCATTAGAAAGTACATTAATGCTCTTCACTATCCCTGCGTTTGTATCAGTTTAATTGGATAGCTCTACATGTGTATTCAACGTTGTCATTTTGCCAATTTCATTGTACTCATCCTCGGCATGCATAGATGCATGTACATCCATGGGAACATCCTGCAAATCTGTCACACATTCATCATGAGGCAAGGTATTCTCCTCATTTACAACTTATGGATTGAATCTCCTTTCTTTTATCTGCTCTTCATTATTCAAGAGAGGCTTCAACTTCCCCTCACATTGTTTGAACACATTGTAGACCAATGCATATACAGATGAAGAAATAGCCCACTTGTTGTGACCTAACCACACATCACCCCATTCCAAATGGGGACCCCCTACATTTTTGGTCTGATTGGTCTTTTGGTTGTGATTGTTTGGGTCGTTTAGCAGCAATCCGTTCGATCTCCTTGGGTCTGCAAGTGTTTTAGCAAATTCTGGTCAAGTCTGCAAGTGTTTTGAGTAAATTTGGCTAAGTTTGGAGCTTGTTTTGTCTATTTTAGGGTTTTTACCCTTTAGACTTACATTTGAGGTCAGTAGCTCAGGGTTTTGAAAAAACTGGACATAGCAATGAATTCAGAACCCTTCAAGGAAGCTACCAGTGAAATTTGAATGAATTATGAGCAATTATTATTTTTAGTTAGTTTCACTACATCTCGGATTGGCCTAATTTTGTGTTTAAACAAACTTACTATTTTTAGCAATGTCTATTTTTAGTAATTCTATTTTTAGTAAGTGTCACCTTGTCCCGGTTTGCCCTAATTTGATATTTGGAAGAACTTACTTTATTTAGTAAGTCTATTTTTGGCAGGTCTATCTTAGGCAGTTGGCAGGACATTGATGGCAGAGCATTCTCAAAAATCCAAGTTCCAAATCTAGAAAGTTGAAAAGGTAGGCAAATGATCAGAAAAATGGCTGTCTAGAATTCTTTCCTAAAATGGCAAAGGTGTGAACATGGAAAATTTTCCCTCTCCTGAGAATTCCTTCTCTATCCCAAAGTGGTACTCAAAAATGATGGTGGGTGCAAATTTCAAGACATGGAGGAAAAGCTCAAATCTCAAAATTTCCTCCTCTATGGGTGAAATGCGCTCCAAGGCTAGGTGTGGGCGCTAAAACAAGGTCAAGGAGGAATTCTCTAATTCCTCCAAATTCCTCCTCCCCACAAGAAATGCACCCAAGGTCGGGATAGAGCTCCAAAATAAGGTTAAGGAGGAATATTCCTCCACGCCAAAGAATCCTTCTCCATCTACAAAATGCGCTCTAGGACAATATTGGGCGCTGAAATGAGGTTAGGGAGGAATTTGTGTCTCCAACCAAAATCCTCCACCCTAGTGAAAATGCGCTCCAAGCTAGACTTGGGCGTCAAAATGAAGGCAAGGAGGAATATTTCAAAAATTCAAAAATTCCTCCACATCAATGAAAATGCGCCTAAGGAAGATGAAGAGCGTGGAAAGTATGTCAAGGAGGAATTTTTTCATCCTCACAAAAATTCCTTCCTCAAGGTGGAATTGCGCCCATATTGAAGAAATCTAGAAGATTGAAAGAATTAGCTAGGTATGAGGATTTTCTCTCTCCTAGAATTCCAGACGTATAGGATTCCTTCAAAAGTGGACAAAAATGTTAAAATTCTTCCAAGGAAGGAAAATCTTTCAAAGTATCTTTATGCGCTCAAAATGGAAAGGTTTCATAATAAATGAGTTGGTGACATGCAAAGGGAATATTTTGTATTTATGACACAAGTCAAAAATTTATTGAAGTTTCCATTTTTTTGAACTCAAGATGATGGCGGGGTTCGCTTGCATGGCGAGTTGTTGAAGGCAACATGACGCATGATTGAAGAAGTTCAATGCAGCTACCAATTTTAATCCCTCGCCAACTTAGCAGCTTAGTAGGAGATTTCTATTCAAAAGACAATTTGGAATTCATTTCTCACAATAGTTTTTGGAGAAATTGGAAGCTAGAGAGAAGTGAAGAAATTCAGAGTGAAAATTTTATTATTTTCTAGAAGTTTTTGTCTTTGGAGGTTTTATTTTATTCCATGTCTGGAATTAACAACACGAAATTCCTTCCTCGATGGATTTATAATCCCTTTGTCACGAATTTAATGTTACTTATTTTATTTTGCAAGAATGGTGGAATCTAGCAAGGCGACAAATACCTCCCGACAGGCACAAATCAAGAACGAGAAAAGAGGATTTCTTCCAAAATCAAAGATTATTTCAAAGAGAAGAGAAGTCAGCGACACAAACCTGCGAACCTTCAAGTTGGGAGAGTTCAAAAAAAGGGTATATGGAACAGTTGGACGTGCTCCGTTAGCCATTGCCACAAAGATTGCCAAGAGTGGGATCGTTGCAGCTATTGGCTTCCCTCCAGCCATCTAGTGCTCGTAGCTGATTATGGAGTGTGCGAAGCATTACAATGCAGAAAGAAGGGCAATTTTGGAACCAGATGGCAAAATGTTGGCCAATCTTACAACTGATGCAATTGGAGAAACTTTTGAAATTCCAGCATACCAATCCATGACATATAAGAGCAAGGAAAGAGCAACGATGATATATGATGCTAGCTTCAAGAAATGTGCTGGAATAGTCAACAAAGTATGGATGCAAAGGACAAAGCCACATATTTCCAAGTTACTTAAGAAAATCACCAGCATGGATTTTAAACAGGAGTATGTCGACCTTGTGCTGATGATGAGCAAAATCATGGGATGTTCGCAGACCTTCGTGTTTAAACCTTGGATGTTTTACTTCGTTGGTGAAGTAATCGAAGGTGAAAGAGTGATAGATTGGGCAAAGATAATCAGCCACAACTTGGACCAGCAGCTGAAGAATTTAAGGCAATCTCAATCTTTCTATATGTATTCATATGTCATATACTCATTGGCTAGAATGGGCAAGTTCAATGGATTGCCAAGAAAAGGACCCATGGGATGCAGACCGGGACAATTGAAAGTTCATGAGTTCTATCCGCTATTGAATTTATATAATACTACTTCTTTCAAGGAAGCAAGTGACACATTCACAATGCATAGCACCAGATCATTGCAAGGAGGAATTCATACAAGGTTGTTGCAAGAGGCTAGAAAGTTAGTAAGAAGTACGAAGCCTAGTATATCCAATTTCAGAAATTCACTTACAGCCGAGTCCAAGGATTCTCTAACCAGCCATATAAGCTGCCAAGATATCCAACAAACAAAATGGTGCTGCTAGAGGTTACTAGATAGTTGACCGCCTATGACAAAATCCAGAAGAAGAAGTTGTCACTTGAATTCCCAATCGTCATAGGAGATTACGAGGAAATGTGTCCAACACTAATGGCAGCAAAAAAGTCAGTAGAAGAATTGTTATTCTATCACTTAACATTTCATACTGCAAGGACATTCTTTGATCCATACAATAAAATCAGGATGGTTGTTGGAGTAAAACACAAACACAAGATTCAACTAGAAGATTACTGGGCCAATGCCAAAGATGACTTTGAAGTTAGGAAGAGAATGTTTTCTACGTTGCCTCTCAATCTGATAAGACTTTGTGAAGTTATACAGGTGCCAGATTAGGTTGAAGAGGATGAAAATATGGTTCAACCAAAATATGAAAAGGACAAGGATAGGCCTATTCAAGTACCGGATTGGTCAGAGCCAGAAGTTGATGATTTAAATGTCCTAAGTAGGCCAGTCCTTAAATTCACTAGGCATTGGGTTGAGCGGCACATTGCAAAGTTAAAGGGGAAGAATGCTTGCCTGACTTACCAGTTGATGGGAGACCTAGACTCCCATAGCGAGGCAATGGAAGGGTCATCAAGAGCCCAGGCCAAGGAAGAGGAAATTTCGCAGGAAAGATCAGAGCATAGGAAAGAGGAAAGCATTCCTGGGAATTCACAAGCAAAGAAGAGAAAGGAAGTTCAGTCAGAAGAGCCGCATCAAAAGAGGCCAAGGATAGAAGAAGCACAGTCACCTGCTAGCTCTTCCAAAGTACATGAAGTTTAAATGTTCCTGAAAGGAGTTACAAGAACCAGCCATAGGAAGATGATCTTGACACTACACAGGCACAGGATATTCTAAGCATCAGTGCTTCCCATAGACTTGTTCAATAGAGAAGCAAAGGCCAGAACTTCCTCCTAATCCAGAATAGCAGGATCAAGATTGTTTCATGGAAACAAATCTTGGAGACATAGAAACTTTTGAGGAAGTTTCACAAGAACAAGCACAACTGGAAGTTCAAGATCAGCCAACAACTACTCCAGATTGGCTGAAGGAAAGAATGAGGAAGGAGACAAAAGAAGAGATAGATCCTGTGCAGGAACTTGAAGAACTTCTATGCAAGATAGATAAGCTAGCAGAGAAGAAGGCAACAAAGAAGTTCTCCAAGATCACAAGAGATGGGTCAAGATCTAGGGCATTACACCTAGTTGTGCCCAGATTTGACAAAGACAGGAATGAGATTTCACCTGATGAATATGATATCACAAAGGTCAACTTAGGAAGTGCCTCCAAAGAACAAGTGGTGGAAGAATTTGATGAATCTTCCCTAGCACTAAAGGAGCAGAGGAAAACAATGGAAGAGAAGAATAGGAATTTGAAGAGAGAGAACAAGGCCTTGTGTGAATATGTGAGGCACTTAAGGCGTCCATTCAGAGAAGAAGATCCGTCTTGTTGTGAGGTATTCACACATCCCCCATCGCAAATGGGGACCCCCACTTTTTGTTTTCTAGGTTGGTCAGCTTAGCTTACTTGTTAGTGTCTTTTCTATTAATCTTTGTATTGAAGGGATATAGTTTCTAAAGTAGCCAGAGGGTTCATTAGGTCAGGTTGGTCTCCTTAGGGTGGAGTGAAGACAGTCGGTTGTGAGCATGAAAGTAGATGGAGAACCCCTTGAATCATGCCTAGGTTTCTTGTGTTATCTAATCATATTTCTAAGCAAACCTTGGTTGAATGCATAGTGTCCTCTTACGTCCTATCCCTTGCTCCTAATTTGGAGCAAAATTTCTCATAAGGCCCCCTTTTAAAGGTCAACTTGGCATGTTTCCCATTGGAGTGGATGAAAGACATGAAGGTTGAGCTAATGAAACAAAGGCAAGTGAAAAAGGGTGAATAAAGAGTCTACCTAAGGTCATGTACCTTGCTCCCCAATTGGAGCGAAATTTGCCTTAGACCCTGTACCTTGCTCCAAGTTTGGAGCGAATTTGCTAAGACCATGTACCTTGCTCAAGAATCCAAGCGAATTTCCACCCTAGGCACTCTCAATGGTCAAATTGATGGTACTTTCATGTGGAAAGGTTTGAAAACTTAAGGCTAAAATCAATAAGGTAGAAGAAAGAGGAAGATATTGAACTAAGGGTCAACACAAGGACATGAATCTTGCAAGTAAATTAGAGCGAATTTCATCAAGGACATGTACCTCACTCCAAGTTTAGAGCGAATTTTCCCAAGGATAGGTACCTTGCCTCATATTTGGAGCGAAATTCCTTGAAGTTATATACCTTGGCCACAAAATGGAGTGAAGTTTTTCCAAATCGTGTACTTTCATGTACCTTTCTCAAAGTTTGGAGCGAAATTCATTAAGGCATGTACCTTACCTCAAGTTTGGAGCGAACTTTGTTAATGTCATGTACCTTGTCCAAGACCAAAAGCGAATTTGGTTAGATCGTGTACCTTGCCTCAAGATTAGAGCGAGTTTGTCTTGAATCTATCCCTTGCATCATTTTTGGAGTAAATTCTTCCACCAAGACAATATACCCTGCTCCTTAATTTGAGTAAAATTGGTAAAAGCTCGTCCCTCACCATACATTTTGGAGCAAATTTTAGTCATGTACCTCACTTGCATGTTGGAGTGAAATTTTTCCTTGAGGGCATGTACCTCACTTGCATGTTGAAGCGAAATACCTTAAGGCAGCATACCTTGCTAAGGATTGAAAGCGAAATACTCATTTGCATGTACCTTGCTCCAACTTTGAAGCGAAATTCATTAAGGCATATACCTTGTCCAAGCCTTAGAGCGAATTTTACCAAGGCATGTACCTTGTCCAAGCTTGAGAGAGAATTTTTTGAAATCATGTACCTTGCTCTCTATCTTGAGCTAATTCCTCAAGATCAAAACATTTTGACGCCAAAAATCAATGTAAAATTCGAATTCCAAAAGGAGATGTTGAAATGTTCAAGTCAGCTGCCCTAAAGGAATAAATTCAATTACATTTGCTTAAAGATCAAGTCGGCTTCACCCTAAAAGGACACATCTCCTCATTAAGACACCTATATAAGAGGACTCAAAGCATTCATTCAATCACCAATTCACAGCAAGTTCTTCCTTCAACAGTGAATTTCATCAGCAAGGCAAGGAACCCAATCAACATCATTAGCAAATCTGATCAGCATATGAGCGAATTTTGTCAATGCAGGAGTGAAATCAGTCAGCATTAAAGCGAATTTAGACATTGAAGGTGTAGATCCAGTCATCAAGGGGAGCGAATTTCACCACTAAGTAGCCAGAAGAATTCATCTCCTATACAGAAAACTCCATTCTACTACAGCAAGTTCACTGACTAATATCACCCCTCTTTTGATCAGATTTAGAGAAAAATCACATAAAATCAGAGTGAGATCAATTTAAAACAGGATGTGTGTGAAGATCATATGTTATGTATTTGATACTATGCTTGCTTTGTTTTGCAGATATGCAAAGAAGATGATGCAAAGCAACACCTTGAAGAAATGAGAGGGGGAAGATTGCAAGACCTACACCACTATGCAGATTCAAAGGAAAGGCTTTATCAACAAACACAAGGAAATCGAGCAAGAGAAGATCTCAAGATCTTCGAAGGCTCTCACCACATCATGGAAGCATGAGGATATCATAAACTGTAAAGAAAGATCATTCAACTACCTTGAGGTCGTGGTACATAAAGGAAAGGTAACCTACATGATGGAGGAATGTTTTACAATCTTGAATTCCCTTCGGGAATCCAAGAATCAAAGTTAGAATATTAAAAAGCTACACTCAACCAGGTGCACCATCCACTCAAAGTATATCATGAGCAAGAGAAGGTCAATCAAGGTCATCACCAAGCATATATCAAACATGATCAAAGAAGTAGATAGTTTCAAAAGAGTTAATCAAAGTCCACTTCTCATCAATCATCACATTGAGCAACTAAATAATGTTGAGTATCAAGAGATATTGCTCAACGTTCCTTGACCAAGCACAAGTGCAAGATTGAGGTGGCATCCCAGTCACTACTCCACCAATCAGAAAGGTTCCACATCAATGCATCTTGATTCAATGAACCAAGCTCACCCATGGATGAACGAACTCCAAGGCACCTACCCTTGTTATCTATTGGTCATCCTAAAGTGTTGTAATTATTTCATTGGCCAAATTGAGTTTGTTGTAACAAACCCTAATTAGGGTTTTCATTGTAAAATCTTGGCCATTGATGGAGATTCAATCCTCGCCGTTCATTGTAAATGAGCTCTCTATATAAAGCTCAAGCTCTTCATTTGTAAAGGTTAATAGTTAGCTAATAGTGAATAGTTAGTAGTCGAGAAATAGGAAAAGAATAGAATGGCAATTAGAGTAGAGTAGGAGGAGAAGGCAGAAATTGTTGCCTAAATTGTAAATGAACTCCATTTTCATTGAAGTTATGGTGAAGTGTGTTGTTTCTTTACAACGTGCATGGTTTCTTGTTGGATCTTCATGTTAGATGATAAATAAATTCGATTGAATGGAGGAATTTGTTGAATGTATTTATGTGGAATCTGTTAGTCCATACCACTAGCCTCTTGCTGATTGTAAGCTAACTTGCGTGCTCAACTAGGGTGATACAAGCTTAAATTCAAATTGTTATGCTTCCATTGTTTATGCATTAACTTGAATCGTGAGTAATGTTTGAGGGTAATGATTTGAACATCTTTGAAATATCCTTAGAAGATTACATTGAGCTTGTGTCAAATTGTTCTATTTGATGGTGAGACCTAGCTCGGTAGGATTCCATATAGTCATTCATCCATCTTCTTACATTCTAGGTCCTAGCATAGACTTCTCAAACGCTATTTCTTTTGCTATTTTTTATCCTCCAAGTGAGTAGATAGGACCTAAGTTCTAGCAAATCAAGCATTCAGGCATTCAAACGTAAGTCCCCTTGTGATTCCAACATAATCACATCAACCAATAGAGCTTATCCACACATAGTGACCCTGCATTCATGAACCTTAGAGTCTTCTCAAGTGATCCTTAAGCTAATCTTCAGCATTTGAGAGATTTTGTTCAAAACAGGATAAGATACTTTTGGGTATTTTATTTTGTGTTCGCATGTGCCTAAAAAACATATCAAAACGTCCTTTGTTCCTCCCTCTTCTCTTCCAAAGGAATCCATTGATGGCATTGAAGAAATAAGGAGAAGAGCTCAGTTCTCTAAGGAGTATGTTGAGGGCGTCTTCACTTCAGTTGGTAAATTTATTGAGGACTTGGCTCATTTCCATTGGAGAATCCTTGTTATCCTGAACAGGCTTGAGATTGTGGACAATTCATGGGTAGATGCGCATATCTATCAGGACTTGACAATTCCACGCCTGAAAGCACTAATGGGAATTCCCAAGCAGACTTTGATTTCCAGGAAAATGAAATATATGACTTCCCTTGGTGGTTTTATGCAGTCTGCACTAGAAGGAATTCTTTGAAAGGTTTAGAAAGGAGTCAGCATCATTGAAAGAATCAATCAGAAAGGTTCAGGAAGAAATCCTCAATGCAGTTGAAGCATTGTTTGCAAGAAGGTTGACTAATGAAGAGCTGATAGTTGACCATCTGAAGGATAGGTTGCACGAGTTCTTTGTGGAATCCTTCTCGAAGGAACATTTGGAAAATGTTTCCTTGTTCTCTAGCACAATGTGCAAGACTCAAGAAGCAGCATCAAGATGGGAGAAGTTTTTCTCTAAGTGTGAAGAGGACATTTCATTGCTGGAATTCAAATTGGATACTGTGCCAAGTGTCTCCATAGGAGAGTTGGAAGTTGTTGTGGCCTGGTTTGTCGCATTCGCCATCAATGAATGAAATAATGGTCGTCCAATTTTGGATGAGAATCTATTGATTGCATAAGGGCATGATGGTGCATTAATTGTTGGACGCTTTGAGCAAGTGGTGGCTTATTCAATGCATGGCAACTGCCATATTTAAGGAGATAGCGGCTCATTTAATGCATCATGAATGCCATTTTTAGAGCAAAAGGGCAATTAATACATAGTGGGCAAGATTCTTCATTAATTGCTCCCCCCCACTACTTGGCGTCATATTTAGGAATCTTTGGTCAAACCCTAATTAGGGTTTTGCATTTTAAATCTTAGCCATTGATTTGATTGTAATCTAGGTCGTCCATTTTCCTCTTGGAGGCCTATAAAAGGGGGTCAACTCTTCATTTGTAACAGAGGGAGAATTTATGAGATCGTTGCTATAAGTTTCTGAGATAATAATAGTGAAACATTGGCTTTTGGTGTTCACTTGAGTTATTTTAAAACTTGCATGGTTTCATCTTCCTCACTTCGTTTAGATTTGCTTCAAGTATTTAGATGAGATAGATTACATTGCTTTGTGGTGAGATCATATGCTCATACCTTTTGTCGATAGATGATTTCAATTTGTAGTGTAAGGTTAGACTACATGTGCATTCTTAACTTAAATTATTGGATGAACATTGTTCTTTGATGGTGTTCGTTGATGGTTTAAAATCTTACAAGCACAACCTTTGAAGATTGCACCTCCTTTGTGTAGTTGTCTAAAAGTGGCGAAGCAAAGTGTGGTTGATCTCACTAGAGTCTTTGATATCTGTTGAGTTCCTAGATTTAGATCAGACTTTCTAAAACCTTTTCCCATTTTACTTTCCGCATTATTCATCGAAAAGACCCAAAAAAGTGTTATCCATTGCCAAATCATTTGCAAAGTCCCCTTGAATTTTTAGAATTTGTTTACGTCTTCTTCAAGTGTGCGTAAGTCCCCTTGGATTACCAGCAACATCAACCAAACAAGTCTATATCCATTATAAAGTCGCCAATATGCAGTTGGAACCTTGGAATCAATGTATGGTCTTCTTGCAATCTTAGCATAAATGAGATTTTGATCAAGAGAGGATAGAGTGACCATTGGGAACTTTATTCTGTGTTGGTGTGGTCACAAAACACCCGTCAACACCACTCTTGTTTCCAAACAGCCCATAGCATAGATAAGACGGGTTGGGACAAAGCATCACTCTCCTTGATAGACAAAACCATAATATTCTTTATGGCTGCAATAACATCTTTATCATGTTCTCTCCTAATCGTGACCAAGAAATTATGAAACATATTGTAGATCAGATCTTGCAATCCCAAGTCTAATAGAAGGTTATTCTTCTTGAATAATGAGTACTTTTGATGTCATCAAGATCTTGAAAACTATCTACAATCAGCTGCAATACGTCCTTCATAGTGTCATCATCATAGGGAACTTGCAATGCCAAAATTCTCATAATCTCACTTAAGCACGGAGTAACCATCAACTTGATCTCATTATCTAAATACCTCAACAACCTATGTCGACTTAAAGAAGTCGCTACAGGAACAAGAGCAAGATGCAAAACATTTGAAGATGACTACTTCATTATGCTCAAGCATTCATCTAATCCGTTTAGGGTGTTGAAAACAACATCCCTTGGTTGATATAGAATACCAAGCTTGCTACTTGCTTCTTGTACAATCTTGGCCAACCATTGTCTATCCTTTGATGCCATGCTTCAATCTAAAATCAAATTCTGACTTTTTGCCCAACAAGTTGGCAGGAATTGTGGTTTTGATACCATTGCAGAGACCTATTGGTGTGGTTTTTATGCATGCTCAAACTCAGAATAAAATACCTAGAGATATCCTATCCTCTTGATCAAAATCTTCTATGTGATAAATAGCTAAATTGTGTGATCACAAAGACGACTCCAAGGTTCCCAAATTCGTGCAGATAGTCTCAATTGGTTCATTGTAAGTTGTTGGTAATATCAAGGGGGACTTACATAATTATTTGAGGAGTTAATCAATCTAAAGACTCTGTTGATTCCTAACTTTCTTTTTTTTTGGAATAATTTGCAATAAGTTTTTTTCAATCCTACTTCTACTAAGACTTGGAAAAAAGGAAAAAATGGTGAGGGTTTACGAAGATAATTCTAATCTTAAGCTAATCCTATGAACTCGGGAGACAGAAATTGCAAAAGTGGAATTTAAACCAATTCTTGTTTCACCAAATTCAACAACTACACAAGAACGGTGCTATCTTCTAGGGAATTCAAAAGATTTTCATATCACTAGTAATCACCAACATATTGACCAATGAATATAGCAATAGAAGTTAAGTTTTCATTTACTGGTTCAGGCTAACTTTGCAAAATAATTGAAAATCATCCAATTATAAAAAGTATGAAAGCATCAACTCCACATTAAGCAATTTTATCAAATCCTTCATTCAATCTATCAACTTGGAAGTTAAATCTATTCTATTGAGAGTCGAGAAACCATGCTAACTTAGAAAAGTGGACAAAAATTCACCAACATTTTGAACATTGAATTATGTCTATTACTTAAGAAGTACCACTACAACAATTTCTCTGAAATACAAATGAGAAGGGGAGGATTTATATAGGCACCCCATTACAAAGCAACAACTCAGATTGATCCAAGATCAACGACCAAGATTAAAACCCTAAACCTTAATTACGGCAAGCTACAACAGTTATCCAAAATGGACCAATGAGAAATAGACAACTATTAAATTCAGCTTTCTTCTAGAAGTGGGTGTCCCTTATCATTTTCTTCAGCAGCAAATTCTATGAACCTGGTCACTATGGGGTCGAGCTCTTCCATTGGGATGCTTGGCAAAATGTCAATCTTGTATTCCATCAAGTCCATCTCATTAGTTTTCGAAAACCATCCTAAATGGACAAAAATGAGGATGCCTTGCTAAATTGTTGCTTCTAGATTGGATTTGTACAAGTGAATAAGTTGCTCTGAACTTTGGCCTTTAAGTTCTCTACATCCATGTCCTTGCCTCGAACTATTTCCCGCTCAAGCACATTGGAGACTATGACGAAGACCTTGTCTTGGATTGCTTTGATTTTTTCTTCTATTTTGGCACCATCAATCTTCATCTTTTCCAAGGAATATTTCTTTGCCTTCTTCTTTTCTTGAAGTCTTCGAGGTCCACATGGCCAAGGTCGGTATCTCCAACCTTCTTCCATTTTGTCACAATCTTGGACTCCAATTGTTGTCCTTTGTTATTGAACTTCATCTGCACCTTTTTGGAAATTTGTTCTTGAGATAACATCTACCACCTGAAAAAACATGAAAATTTACTAAGCTAGGAGGAGAATAAAGGGGATTTGATGCCCGCTTAAAGGAATTTCACTTTGACCACCTCTTTATGTCAAATTTTATCAAGATTTGAATTTTTCAACACAGCCAAATTTTCTTCATCCTCCTTGGGCGGACTTGCTACTTGGTTAAGGGATTTTTCTTAATTCCCAAAGCGGACATCATGTGCAACAAGGAATTTCTTCCTTTCCCTGGGCAGGCTTCATGTCACCTTGAGGATTCTTGTGCTTGGAGGGTAGACTTCATGTGAGGTCAAGGAATTTTCTCATCATTCCCCTTGGCGAACTTCACACTTGATTTTAACTTTTTGCTTTAATCCACCAACAGTAAGCCAAAATTTTTGAATTTTTTTTTTCAATCCATCAACACTTAGGCGAATTTCATCTTGGGCGGACTTTCTTTATGGTTGGGAATTTTTCATCATGATGCCAAAGCGGAATTGCTTCAATTTGTGGATTCCTTACCCCAAGGGGTGGACTTCACCTTGCTTGTGGAATTTTCTCATGTCTTCATAACAGCCAAAATTTTGCCTTCAACTCCTCAACACTTACATGAATTTCATCTTTGCTTTTGACTTTTGTTTTAATCCACCTACACTCAGCTAAAATTCTCCTTTATCCACCTTGGGTAGACTTTGCACTTGAACAAAGAATTTTCTCGATTCCTACGTGGACTTGACTCTTGTTTGAGGATTCTTCACCAAAGGGGGGGGGTGGCAGACTTTGCATGAGTAAGGAATTTCTCCTTCCCAAGGGCAGACTTAGCATTGGACAAAGAATTCCTTCCATGTCTAGAGGGTAGAATTGGTATGCACTTGAGGAACTTTCCACATGCTAGAGTGAGCTTGATACTAAGTCAAGGAATTTCTTCCTTAGGCTTGGGCAGACTTTAGTCCATCAGGAAATTTTCACCAAGCATGGGCGGACTTCAGTGCCATCAGGAATTTTTCACCAAGCATGGGTGGACTTGATACTAAGTCAAGGAATTTCTTCCTTAGGCTTGGGCGGACTTCAGTGCCATTAGGAAATTTACACCAAGCATGGGCAGACTTCAATGCCATTAGGAATTTTCACCAAGCATGGGCAAACTTCAGTGCCATCAAGAATTTTACCTTGCTAGGGACGGACTTCAATGCCACCAAGAAATTTTCACCAAGCATGGGGCGGACTTCAGTGCCATTAGGAAATTTAACTTGCTAGGGGTGGACTTCAATGCCATCAAGAAATTTTCAACAAGCATGGGGCGGACTTCAATGCCATCAAGAATTTTTCACCAAGGATAGACAATCTTGATGATTGAACAAGGGATTTCTTGATCCAAGCTCCAGACTTAGCCATTTTCTCGTGATCTTCAATTAGCCCTTTGGAAATTATCCTCTAGATTAGAAGATGGTTCTGTCTTGGCTTGACATTGTTTTGACTCGATAACCACCTGACCCTGGAAAAAGCAAAAAGAAACTTTCTATTTTTAGAAAAAAGAAAAATGAAAAAGCAAGCTCTCAGATTGGCCCCAAAATGCCAAAAACAAAACTTTCTATTTTGAGAAAAAGCAAAAAAAAGCAAATTTCCTAAAAATAGGAAGTTGTCAAAATTGATCCCGAAAAATTGTGTTTTTACTTCTTCAACTTGTCTAAGCACATTCGTCGCATTTGAACATTCTTTTGATCATTCTTTATCCTTATTGATTTGATGACTCCTCCAAATTTCGAAAAACTTGACTCATTTGCAAAGGCAAGAGACTGGAGACAAAACACTACCCTAAAAAGCAAAAAAAAACAAGGGGGTCCCCATTTGCAATGGGGCGATGTGTGATTACGTCACAACAAGACCCTTACTAGATTTTTCCAGATTTAGACACTATGTTCCCAAGTAATTTTGATAAACATTTTACATGAAATCACATACACAAATTTGCAAACAAAAACTGATAAAGATATTCAATGGCACAAGTATAAAAACAATAACCAAGAACTAAAACTTAAAAATCTGATATGCAACAGCTTACTCTATGATTGGTAGTTCAAAAATTTCAATACAGTAATGCTCGTTGTAAACAAAACATATAAATATTGTGCACCTTACTGTCAATAACCAGCTTCTATCTTTGTCTTAATGGGATTAAAGAAATCTGTTTCCTATCAGATCAATTACCAGTGAAGCTCATGATTTTCCCCAATCTTTAATGAATGATTAGCAACGAATTGAAATTCCCAACACTTCTTCCAAAACAGTGCCAAACACCTATGCACAGGTCTGCAAGGTAATCAACCAGCAATAGCAATTGAAATTCATGATCTCCCAATGCAAAGCTTTCATTGTATGTTCAGGTTTGTAATCAATTTTGCAATATACAACAACCTTACAATACATAGAGAAATCCGAAATTATATTTCCAGCACTCAAGAATATCTGAGATATGCATTAGCCATGTGTGAAGTGCATATCAGGAATAATCACTACAGCCGCTCCAAAGATATACACCCAAGTAAGGAAGTGTACACTTCAATCTATATATGATATTCTTGGCGGCCTAGACACTTAGAGAAAATCTGCCCCTCATGCAAAGCAACCTCTTTAAGGCAACTTGTCCTTCAAATGCATCATTCGACCTCAAACTTGTTCAAACACAGAGGCCTAGCCCACACAATAAGTATTCACACCCAAATGCCTATTCCGACCAAGATGTCAATTCCAAGAACTTAATCGCCCAAACTATATTACTCTTGCACCACAAGGTATGGAGTTCCACTGCTATAGAGAAATACTCTAGACCTGCTTTAAATCATGTAACATGAAATACTCATTAAATGGCAACCAAATCTCACTCCATGATCATCACAATGCTTTCCCACCATATTGAAAGACTCTACAATAACAAATTATGAACCTTCGATCTGCAACCATATCAACTAGAATGCCTGGAGATGCTAAACTAGATGCCTAGCGGGCTTTGCAATCAAAACCAAATCGAGCCACAAGTCTCACAATCTTGGCACCTTAAGGAAACTAGAAATATTGTGATAAATCACCCAAATGAAGCATAAATAGAACCCATGCCAGGAAAAAAGTTAATTGGCAAACAGATTCGACCATCAAGGAAAGCCTTAAGACAAGACTGACCTGCACAGAGATGTTACTCAATTCAAAACTCAAATAGTGGCTGGATAGCAGGTTCAATCTTCCACCATTATTAAGGAGCTCGCATGCCTTCAAGAAGAGGGATTGTGCCAAAGTCTTGGAATTTCCTTTATAGAGAAGAGACCTGTGCCAAGAGGAAGGACCCACACAACCGCGCTAAAACTCAATCTAACTGCATCAAATAAGAACCTTCACACCAAGGCACAACACTACCTCAATCAAGAGTCTCACGCAATAAAATGCTATTGGCGCTCAAGTGCAATATGTCTTTTCTAAGAATATTAATCGTTGCATAGTCTTTGCCAAACAATGATAATAATCATATACAAAATAAATCCTTTGCACAAATATTAAATCACTAATACTTGGCGTCTAAAACAACTTATGATTATTTAATTTAAATAGCCCGGTTTCTTCTTCAAAGGGCCATGCTCAAAACTCCACAATATTAAATAATACCTTTAACCTCTCTAGGATATGAATTCCAATATTATTAATAATTTCTCCACAAGTATGTTTAATATAATATTGCAAAGAATACCATGATAACATAAATTATCCTTATAATGCAAATTTTGTCTCAGAATGAAACTTCTCAAAATTTCCAAATCCTGATCATTTAACTCCCATTGCAAAATCTGAATGACTCCGCCAATTATCAGCTAGGGTGGATAGTTTCACCACCGAAACTAACCTTCCCAAGAGGGTTTCCATCCTCAAGAGGTCGAGTTGGATCAAATCCAAACTCCAAAACTGCAAGAGTTACAAACTCAAAAAAAGAATAAACTCAACATGCCTTCAATGAGCTTATCATTGTTCTTTTATAATCGTTCTAAAAAACAATTCATATTCTCCTATTCAGCTTCTCTCTCTTTTCATATTTCCCTCTCTTTTTCGTATTTCCCTTTCTTTTTAATATTAAACATTATCTTGGGAAATAAAGTGGCTTTCATTGACACAAAAAGTGGTCACTTAAAACTTAGGAATTAGTGACCTTATTAAATAATTAAAACATAATTTTAAATATTTAATTATTTTCTAGGCCAGATAAATTGTGGACATTACACACCATTGACACCCTTATATTCAAAAGCCTCCAAGTAAACAAATGACGAGGGATCTCAAGGAATTGTTGTGCCTCAAGTGAGCTCTCGGGCCCTTCCTAGGCATGAATGATATAATAGTGCAGTGTCTCTATTGTTGGGTGGTGTTGGTGTGTTTTTTATGCACGCGCAACTCAAAATAAAATACCTTGAGATATCCTATTCTCTCTTGATCAAAATCTTCTATGTGCTAAATAGACAGGTTGTGTGATCACAAAGACTACTCCAAGGTTCCAGATTCATGCGGATAGTCTCAGTTGGTTCGTTGTGAAATGCTGGTAATCTCAAGGGGGACTTATGTAATTGTTCGAGGAGTGAATCAATCAAAGGATTCTACTAATTGCTGACGCTTGTAACTTTTTTTTTTTTGTAATGATTTTGCAATAAGTTATGTTCAATCCTACTTCAACTAAGACTTGGAAAAAAAGGCAAAAGGACGGGTGTAGGAAGATAATTCTAATCCTAAGCTAATCCTATGAACTCTAGAGACAGAATCGCAAAAGTTGAATTCAAAACCAATTCTTGCTTCGCCAAAATCAACAACTACACAACAACAGTGCAATCTTCTAAGGAAATCAAAATATTTTCATATCACTTTCATTCACCAACATTTTGAAAAATGAATGAAAAAATAGAAGTTAAGTTTTTGTTTTTGGCTCAAGCTAACTTTGCATGATAACTAAAAATCATCCAATTATCAAAAGTATGAACACATTATTCCACATTGAGCAATTCCATCAAATCCTTCATTCAATCTAACAACTTTGAAAATGAAATCTATTCTATTGAGAGCCAAGAAACCATGCTAACTTGCAAAAGTAGACAAGATTCACCAACAATTGAACAATGAATTATGTCTTAGCACATAAGAAGTATTATTACAACAATTTCTAATAAATCTCTCACTTTACAAATGAGGAGGAGGGTTTATATAGGCACCCCATTAAAAAGCAATGGCCTAGATTGATCCAAGATCAATGGCCAAGATTAATAGATGCAACCCTAATCAGGGTTATTTGCAAAAAAACTCTTTTTGGCAAATGAGAAAATTACAATGTTTTGGATAGCCAATGAGAAAATATCTTCCACTTGTTGAGTCTCGTTCATTGCACCTAGACATGTCTGACTTGGAACCCTTAGATTGGTTGGTTGATGACTAGGATGCCATCTCAACTTGCCTTGCAGATTTGATTCCTCATCATGAAGAAGTGTTGATGCCTTCGGGAATATCCTTGGATGACTTGATATTCTTGAATGTCTTGATAAAGTGTAAGTCCTTCTTCTTGGTTCATTTCATCCTTGGATTCCACCTTGAAGCGTGAATGTTGTTCTTCATCATCTTTTCAACTGGTTCCTTGTTTCATCGGCACCTTCCTGGAAGTCTCTTCCTTGAGTTGACATCAAGTACCTGAAAGTATGAAAAATTTCTAAGTTAAACAAAATAAGCTTGATGTTATCTTGACAAATTTTGAAAGAATAACTCTGATTTTCTGATTAAACTTTGAAAATCAGACTCAGATTCAGACAAAGTATGGTCTGAGAAACAAAAAATCAGAGTTAGAATAACTAGGAATTTATGAAATTTATGCTTCATAATGAACTTAGAATTGAAAAACAGACCTAGAAATATTCTGGAAATCAAAATCAGACTTGGAAAACTGCTTAAATCATGAAATTAAATCTGATCAGAGTTGGAAAAAGATTCTTGGAGCTAAAATCATACTTAGAAAATTCTGCAAATTACGGAACAAAGTCTGATTTTGAGAATTTCTACCTGTAAGATTAAGAAAACATAAAAAAGCAACCCTGTTCTTCTGATAAAATTCGAAAATTTGATGTGGAAAACCTAAGAAGAGGTCTGATTATCAAAATTTCAGAATAAGGGAAGGAATTTTGAGGCCCAAAATCTGAGAATTTTGTCATGAAAGTGCTTCAGACCTGCAAGAAATGAAGAAGAATCTCAAAGAATGTTGTTGATCAATCTTTGAATGCCTTGAATTCTCCTTAGAACTTCCTGAAACCTGCAATTACACACCGAAATCACCTAAAAAATTTAGAAAGATGCCTTGGAAAGTTCGAACTGCACAAGGATGAGAGAAAAGTGGGAATGGTGAAGTTGCCAAGGCCTATATTTATAGAGAATTCGAATTTTTTCTTGCACTATTTTTTTTTGTTTTAATGAATGGTAACGCATTTAGTCACAATTAGGCCTCCAAATTGAACTTTCCTTGTGCTTTATTGTTTTTGTGTTTTAAAACTTATTGCAATTTACTTTCTTTGCTTCCTTCTAGAAACCTTTTTTCTTCATTTCCTTTTCAATTTAGCCAAGTTCAAACTTTTTCCTTTCAAGAGTTGGACGAATTTCTCCTTGTACTCAACTTTTTTTTTTTTTTTTGAAATTTTTGCCTAGGCGGACTTTGATGCTAGCCAAGGAGCTTTTGACCATGGCATGGGCAGACTTTGCAACTGTGCAAGGAAGATTCACCATGAGGTAAGGCGGATTTGAGGTTGGATTATGAATTTTTTATACTTAACCAAAATTTTCAACCTTTCCTCTTCCAAGCACCTATACTTAATCACCTTTAATACCCCTTCTTGGGCAAACATCATGATAGGATTGTGAAGTTTCCCACTTGTCTTGGGCAGACTTTGCTTGTGCTCAAGGAAGTTTTCCATGGAAACTTGGAATTCTTCTGTGAAAACAAGGAATATTTTTCAAGGAAACAAGGAATTTTTCTCAAACCAAGTTCTAGACTTAGTCAATTTCTTGTGATCTTCAATCAGCTTTTTAGAAATTATCCTCTGGATTCAAAAGTTATTTCATACTTGGTTTCTTCTGGATGAATTCTCCTGACATGACACATCTTCTAAACCTAAAACTATCCAAAACCTCGAAAAAAGCAAAAAGCAATTTTAAAAAAGGTTTCCGGATTGGCCCCAAAATGCAAAAAAAAAACTTTCTAATTTTAGAAAAAAGCAAAAAAGCAAATTTCCTAAAAAAAGCAAGTTGTCAGAATTGACACCAACAAATTGCAATTTTACTCCTTCGACCTATCTCAGACCATCCGTAGCATTAAAAAATTCTTTTGACCGTTCCTTCACTTTTTGACTCTGATGATTCCTCCAAATTTCACAAAACTTAACTCCTTTGCAAAGGCTAGAGACCCGAGACAAACCCCAAGACACTAAGACACAACCCTAAAAAGCAAAAACTAGGGGGTCCCCATTTGCAATGGGGTGATGTGTGAAAACGTCACAACAAGTGGTAAATGATTTTGTCCAATTGTTTGCTTGTTGAGTTTAGTTGTAAAGTATTTGGCTAAGTGGGAGTGTTATATGCAAAAAAGCAATGTTGCTTGCACACAAATAGTCAAATATTTAGGATTTATATTTTCAAAAAGAAAGCACATATAAAATATGTGTTTGGTTGTAGATGAGTTGAAATTGGACAATGTTGATGTGTTTTTTATGCACATGCAAACACAGAATAAAATACCCAAAAGTATCTTATCCTCTCTTGAACAAAGTCTTCCCAAATGCTAAACTTCGTGATCAATTGGAAGATTCCAAGGTTCCTAATGTCGAGTCATGACTTGTGGATAAGCTCAAGGGTTGATGTGATTGCTAGTTCTTCAAGGGATCTTACATTATACATGAATGCTTGAATTGTTGGAACTTAGATTCTATCTACTTGATTGGAGAATAAAAAAGGACAAAAGAGATGGGTTAAGGAAGACTACACTACTCCTAAGAATGCAAGAGACAATGAATGATTGGATGAAATTCAACTAAGTTCTGCTTCGCCATCAATAAACAACTCCACAAAACTAGTGTGATCTCCTAAGGAAGGTAAAATTGATGTTCAAATCACTATCAACAACAAGGATACCATCAAGGTGATGCATATCAAAGTGTGAATAGCAATTGAAGTTAAGCTTATTTGAGGATTCCAGTTGACCACACAAGGTAAACTTACAATTAGCAAATTGCTAATGGTATGGATAAATGAACTTCACCATTAATCATTCACAACTCGTATCATTCATCTAATCAACATGAAAGCAAATGAATTGAGAAGTAGAGACCATGCAACTTGTTGAAATGACACATTAATTCACCATAGCTTCAATGAAATCAAATGCTCTTTACAACAAGATTTTGGCAACAATATTTGCCTTCTCCTAATCTAACTTCTATTCTAATTGCTAACTAGCTATTATCTATTGATCAATTACTAACTATTCTACTATTCACTATTAATCTTTACAAATGAGAAGATAGAGCCTTATATAGAGAGCTCATTACAATTCAAAGGCTCAGATCAGTTTGAGATCAATGGCCGAGATTTTACAATGAAACCTGTTATCACAAAAGCTCGCACCCTTGCTGAGCTATCAACTCAGCAACCTTGTGAAACATGGAAACAACACCGAAGTGTGGGACCTTGCGCAAGGGGGTTGAATCTCTGGAGAAGGTCGGCTTCCTTCTCAATCCAAGGTGCAGGTGTTGAACCAACTCAACACTTTAAAACTAACTCCTAAGCCTACCCTAACAACTTGCAGAGGTAAAGGAAAGAGAGAATGCTTGAAATGAAAGGAGGTGATGCACCAAGAAGAGATTGTTTCTCTCCCTACCGAAATGGCCCAAGAAACCAACTAAAAAACCCAAGAGATGCACAACTTCAATTGCATAAGTGACCCAAACGCATGTATGGAGGTTAGAATTTGCTAAGTATCAAGAGGGGAGCAGGATTCCCACAAGTCACACTCAAAAAACAAGTTAACACAGCATAGATGGAGAGAAAAGCCACAAGACATACTCTTATAATGAAGGTAAGAAAGCATACACAGCATACATAGGTTAGAAGGAGGCAAGAATAGTGATTTTCAATTAATCATAAGGCCAAAAGCCAATCTTACAGTTGCAGAAATGCAAAAATAATTACAAGTCTTTAAGAGAAGAGAAGAGCATAAGAAAGCTCAAGCCAGCAGGGAGAGAACCCTTTACAATGAGGCTTAACAACCTTTATATAGAAAAAATGGTCACAAGGGTGATCATGACCCCTGCATGTCAGTTTGGAGGTGCAGGGAAGTGCATGCACTTGACTTGTACATGCAAGCAACCTAGCCATAACCACAAAGGGCAATCTTGAGAAGGCAGATTGAATATCCTTCCAAAGTCAAGCATGACATAAGTTAGCAAGCATGGCCCCGTACCTCCCTTGATGGAAATCCTGCCAAAAACATTAAATGCACCCATGTGGCTCCACAAAAAAAGTGCATAAGTCGCCAAAATTGTCGGAGCATTTAAAGCCTTGAGTGTCGATCACGCCATCTGAAAGTGTTGCAAGCCAAAAGCAGGTTTGGAAGAATTCGGAGACCTGGGTCACCGTAGTTGGGGATCTTTGGGGACCAGAGTCACCGTAGTTGGGGAACTTTGGAGACCGGAGTCACCATAGTTGGGGAACAAGGAACTTGGGAACATGGGGGTTCCAAGGTTGAGGAACTAGGAACTTCGGAACCTGGGGGTTCCGGAGTTCCGGGGTTGAAGAACAAGGAACTTGGGAACCTAGGGGTTTCGGAGTTCCGGGGTTGAGGAACAAGGAACTTGGGAACCTGGGGGTTTCGGACTTCCGAGGTTGAGGAACTAGGAACTTCGGGGGAGGTGAACAGAAGAAAAGCTAAGGGAAGGAAGGGAACTTCGGACTCTTGGAGTTCCGGAGCAGGAAAGAAAGAGGCTAAGGGAAAGAAACCCGGAACCTTGGGGTTCCGGAGTTCCGGAGAAGAAAAAGAGAGGGCCAAGGAACTTCCGACAAGGCAACACTTCAAACCATGATTTCACTGCTTTTCTCCTTGATCAACTAGGCAGCGCTGGTCCATGGAACATATCTCTGATCGGTTCTCACTATTGGACCAAGGGTGTCATAAAAAAACAACAAAACCCTAATTAGGGTTTGTTACAACAAACTTTCTTCTGGCCAATAAGATCATTACAATGAATTGGACACATGTCCATCTTGATTTCTAACCAATGAGAGAATAGGTTAGGTATATAAAATAGTATTTGATGAGGCACCACGTGTCACTTGCTCCATCATGAGATAAATCAGGTTCATTGAACTTGGACTTGCTAATGTGGAAGTAACTTGATTGGCTTGAATGTGAATAGGATGCCACATCGGCCTCTTTTGAAACTATTTCCATTCCTTGATTGCTTTCACTCTTCTTTACTCTAACCTGGAAATTTTACTTCTTGTGATGCATTCCCAACTTCAACCTTTGAATCTTGAAGTACTTCCTTCCTTAACCTTCTTTGATCTTGAAGTTGTTTGCCTTGGACTTGGAACTTGAACTCCTTGATCTTGAAATGTATAGCTTGATGTAGTTATCGATTTTGTTATCATCCTCATGTCACAAATTTACCTTATCCTTGATGTGCTTGAATAGTGGAACAAGTTGCAAAGGTGTAACCTGATATCTCTTCCATTGATTTCCTTGATCTTCTTTATTGCGATTGACTCCTCATGTTCTTGATGGATTCCATCTTGAAGTACTTAGACTTGTCAATTCTTTGTATTGCAATGTTGAAAATGTGGGGTGTAGGTGTCGCTTTCCTCCTAATCTTGAAGTCTTTATGTCGCCTTGGAATGAACCCTTGATGTCACAACTGCTTCTCTCCTTTGGAATTCCTTCTTTGTGACTTCCTTCATGTTGTTGATTCTTTCAATGCATCAAACCTGAAAGACAAATGATTTGCATCAAAACATTAGACAATTAATGAGAATGATACTAATACTTCAGCAAATTACTCTTCCTAAAACCCTTCTCAATCTGGAAATCACATAGAAAATGCAAATCTGGAAATACTCCTTGATGTGTCATCTCAAAATCCGATTGAACTTTGGATAATATTCGTTGGAAATTTGCTTTCAACTTTGGCTTTTGATGCCGGTAAATTTGACTGAATTCCAATTTCTACCCCCTGCTGGCTGCGAATTTGTGATCTGCACTTGCATTTAAGTCATTGATGGGTATTCCTTTTTCTACTTATACAACTTGGGGCTACGAATTTGTGATCTGCACTTGCATTTACGTCACTGAAGGGTATTCTTTTTTCTAGTTATACAACTTGGGGTTAAAAGTCGCACCCCTTCATGTTCTTTGAAAGACGACTTGGCATCTTAATGGCTTAATTAATGAATTCGCCTTTATTCTCCTCCCTTTTAGAGGGCCGACTTGACAAATAGGTAGAAGAAAGCGCTTAAGTTGGAATTGATTATCACCATGCGATTCTAACCTCCAGCCGTCTAGGTTGAGATTGGTTTCAATTTGGGCTTCAACTCTCATGCGTGAAAGTTCGTATTTTGTTTTATTTGTTCTAACTCTCACCGTTGCAACTTAGATGTCTTATGCTTGGGAGATGTCAATTTTTTATTCCTTGATTTTAGTGAATTCATCCTTCATTCCTTTCAGCGAACTTGCATCCTTAGGAGTTTAATTTTAACTTGATAATTTTCAACTCCCATCCTTGCGACTTTAAAGTCTCATATCAATATCTTCTTTTAGCGAGTTTGGAGGTTCGAATTTCGTGCTTGATATTTCGACCTTGATCTTTGGAGGTTTGATTTTCATCTTTAATTATTTCAACTTCCATCCTTGGAGGTTAGATTTTAATTTTTGATAGTTTCAACTTCCATCCTTATGACTTGGAAGTCTAATGTTTGTGAGATATCGATTTTATCTTCCCTCTTACTTAGCAAATTCATCCTTCATCTTCTTTCAAGCGGACTTCATCTCTTACATCTTTGTGAAAAGGCCGATCCTACTTACTTCCCAGCTGTTTATGTTCAGATCTCTTTCAAATTCACCTTACCATTTATCCAACGCATTCCCTTAGAGGTTCAACTTTGACTTGATAATTCCCAACTTTGATCCTTGCAACTTGTTTAACGATCTTGCCTTCCTTTCTTTTCCAGCGAACTTCATCTTCTCCTCCTCCAACTCGCATCTTTCCAACTTCTTGGGTTTCGCTTCTCAATTTCGCTTTACTTAACCTTTCAAATGTAGTTATAGTTTTTCCTCTTACATTGTTTGAATGCTCCTTCTCATGATCTCAGGTTGATGCGCAGTTTTCTTAGTAATTTGCCAACCTTCATTTTCTAAGGAAGACCAATTTGGTGCTTAAGTATGTCCAACCTTCATCTTTGATCACTTAGTTGCTCCTCATGAAATCGGTCCTTAAGGCTTGGTTTGTATAATCTATTTTGAAGCAGCTTTGTAAGCTTCATTCGTACAATCTTGGACTTACTAAGCAAGCACTCATCAAGGTCACTTTCTTTTTTGAAAGTTGATCCCATTGTATAGATGCAGCCTATATGATATGAATTCACACATGATCTGAACTGAGCTGAATCTGTGATTGAATTGTATGGATATCCACCACTCTTCCTTGGTAAAATTTGCAATTCTGAGTTCTTCACTCTCCCTGTATTGAATGTGAAACTTGAATTCTTGATTGATCTCCTTTGCTCCATGCTCCATGCATCCTTGCTCCCCTTAAACCTGGAAAACAAACTTATTTTGATCAAGATACTAGAAAGAGAACAATGTTTTCTCAAATCTGGAAATAAATTTCAAATCTGATTTCCCTAATTTGACCTCTGATCCTCATCACACTTGCCCTGAATTTACATCTTTGTATTGTCATTTACTTCTGCTCTGATTAGGCAGAATTTTGCCTTTACTTAGGCCTGCAACACTGGCTTCAATGTTTAATAGGACCCCTTTTATGTCTGATTTTACCTTATTTAAATTTAAATCTCTGTTTTATTCATGTCACACATCTTTTACTTCCAAGGCTAGCTTTCTATCTCTTTAGAGCCACACCTTGCCTTATGTTTGATCGTGGCATGTGCTGGGGATATTAGGGGTCAAAATAAATGGTGAGGTGGATTCTTCTTTTAAAATAAATAAATAAACAAATAATATGCCTTAAAAAACTTTTACCTTCTTTCCAAAATTAAGTTTTGGTGGGCCCAAGCAAAGGCATGTAAAGACTTCTAAAATTTCATCTCAGATTTTGTGGGGCCCAGCAGGAAAGTCCTTAAAACACTTATTTAATTCTCCATTTTGAGTTTAAAGTGGGGCCCAAGCATGTTAGGTGGTAGGAGGGATGGAGAGCTAAAGGTAAAGAGTTTGAAAGGGGAGGAAGGCGTAGAAAGGGAGTGGGATGTGAGGTGATGCCGTGGGGGTAGGCTAGGTTGCGTGGGGAGTTATAAGGGCTGCGGTGGCAGGTATAAGGGGTAGGGATGGTGTGGGTAATGTAGAACAGATGGTGAGCTTAAGGGAATAGGGGGGATAAAGGGTAAGGGGTAAGGTAGGAAGTAGCAGGTGTGGTAAAATGGAAATTGGAAGTGTAAGCTAGGGTGGGATGGAAGGTAGTGAAGGGAGCTTGGGATGTAGGATGAAAGGGTAGGCTTAGGTTAAATAGAGAGTGGTTTAGGATAGGATGTAGGTTAGGAAAAAGGTAATTAGGGATAAATGTGGGAAATGGGAATAGTTAGGTGAGTAGGGAAGTTAGGATGGGGTAGGCTAAGGGGTGTAGAGGTAGGAGGATAGAGTATGTAGGTGTAGGCAAAGGTAGGTGTAAATGTAGGTGAAGGGTAGGTAGGTGAAGATGAGGGTGAGGTAGAAGGGGATGGAAGGTAAGGGAGATGGAAGTGGTAGTGGAGGTAAAGGTAACGGTAGTGGTAGGGGTAGGTTAAGGATGTGGAATGGAAATAAATGGAAGGAGATGGGAGTGAAAGAGGGAAATGGAAGGAAATGGAAAGGTGAAATGGTGATGGCAATGGTGAGGGATGGAAATGGGTGTGATCAGGTTTGGGCACCCACTGACAATGGTGGGAGAAGCAGGTCAAAGGCTTAAGAGGGCAAAGGAAGTGTTGAACTTCACTTCATCCATAAGAAAGAGACTTGATCAGCTCCTGAGCAACTACAAACAAAAGGTTAATAGTAAAGGCTCAACAACAACCAACAGCTAAGCTAAGACAACCAACCTAGAAAGCGAAAAAGTGGGGGCTCCCATTTGCAATCAGACGATGTGTGAATACATCATAACAGACAGGTGTAAGTAGATTGTTGGGTTTTTTGGTAGGACTCTATCACTTGTTTTGTCCTTAAAAAGCAATGACTATTTTATGACATAAAAGGTGAATAAGATTATTCCAAAAGAAATTTTAATGTGTTTGACTTCCTATGCAATATTCTATTTTTTTTTTATCTGCATGGTTTTTGCTAGCTTTGTGTTAAATCTTTGTAAGCTTTTAAAAGGGAAAAAAATTGTTTCAGAAGTTCATAGTGCCACACAATTCAATCATTGCAGCCATCTTAGCTACTACTTTTACTTTTATGTGGATAGTTGACTTTAAACTTTCGAGTCAAAAATTCTTTAACCTTGTTTTCATTAAGTTGTCATAGCCAATTTCACGAGGCTTAATCAACATTAGTATCCATGGAACCACATTTGTTTGTGATTCTTTCAAAAAAATTGCATATACTCCAACAGCCTCTTTTGTATCCATTTTGGACATTTCCACAAACAATTGAACAGTCCCTCTCTATGCTAGCAAGGTCTTCTATTGCATTGTTCCTCATAAGTTCTTGTTATTCTTACCTTCCTAAGTTCCTCTTGTTTCAAACCTAGACTGACCGCAAATACTTTTATATTTGTTATTCACGCGATTCTAAATAAAAATCATGTGCTCACCTTTGTTGTACATAGCACAACTAGGCTAACAAGTGAGAGCCATAGCCTCTTAGCTCTACCTACCAACCTTAGCTCTATTATTAATTTATAGACATCATCATGCACTATTTTCTAATACCATATATGCGCAATTCTAGTGTCACAAAAATTGTGGTTTTACTTCAAATTTGTATATAAATTTCATTTCAAATTTGCATATAAATTTTATTTCAAATATGTATATAAATTTTATTCTCCTCTAATATCAATTTATAAACCTCATTTTGCAAATGTTTTGAATACCATATACATGTGCCATTTAAAACATAGCAAAAATTATAATTTTACTTCTACTGAAATAAATTCTCACACTTTATTTCGAGACAAAAAGAAAACAGATAGAAATAAAATTAAATTCAAAAAATAAAGATTGTGATTTCATAAACATGTTAGCTCTCCCAATGGTAAATTTATATGAAGGAACATTAAAATCTCCAACCTTGAATGAAGAAAAAAGCTACATGCACATATATCAATTTGCATGGATAACTAGGCATATGGAATTTAATTCCCACACGGAAGATCTGGCATTAACAAAAGATAATACAATCAATACAACTAAAGGACCACAGAAAGGTGAGGAAAAAACCTATCAAGAGACGCTCTCCTCATTGTCCCCAAGCAAGGAACTAATTGTAAGCCAGCTCTCACATTTCCTGCTGGCCAAGCACCTTCCCATTTTCTTCAAGCAACTTCCTTCATCTGCTTTTCCTTCCAGGGATGTATAGGCTTCCTGAAAGACAGTTCAATGTGATGACACTTCCATAGGGTAAAATTGGGCTTTAGGAAAAACCCCATCAGTATCTATGATTCTATATACATCTGATTTTATCAAGTCAACAGCAAGTTTCAATCTCCAAAAACTTCAAAGATGTTGTTATTAAAAACTGAAGATATAACCTGATTAATTCTTATCCTTGTATATCTGACACAATCCACCTTGTTATGGTGAAAGCCTATATGCACAACTTGCTTCACTTAGCATCACCAATAATCTCCACAAGAACATTGTCCTTGGTTAAAATGATGGAACCGGTTTGCATCTCTCACAACAATTTCTCTTGCCATAATCTTGGAGATAAACTTGGTTGCAGTGTGGCAGTCAGCACATACTCGAAGGTTCTTGACAACTGTAATAGTTGTTTCAGGGGAAGTGTTTAACAACCCAAACGCAATTGCTAACTTCTCACTATGGTGGCAAAGGAATGCTTCTTTTTCCTCCTCCTCCACATCATTCAGTACCTGACTTGAATCTGGAAAATACCCTGTTGCCTTCATCTCCCATGACATGTTTTCTAGTTTTGCGTAGATCTCCTGTGTTTGTGGGTGAGATCTGTCTCCAACACAAAAAACATGTACCATTTTATGGACTTCAATCCAGCTACACCCTGGTATCTTTTTAGTTCCTCTATCTTTCATCAATGTCCTTACTTTCTGAGCATCACCCCACCTGCCCACTTCAGCATAGATGTTTGACAAAAGAACGTAAGGCACAGCATTTTGAGGATCCAGCTCAAAAAGGAAAGTTGATATAAATGCTCCTAGCCCTATATTCTTATGCAATCTACAAGCACCAAGCAAACATATCCACACAACCATAGCAGGTTTAGTTGGCATTTTGATGATAAAGTTTAGAGCTTCCTCAAGATAGCCAGCACGGCCAAGAAGGTCAACCATGCATACATAATGATCCATAGCAGGCATCATGCCATAAAGGTCACTCATACCACTGAAGTATTTACAGCCCTCATCAACTAACCCTCCATGGCTACATGCAAATAAAACGCAAACTAAGCTGACGTGATCAGGGTATGTTCCAGAGTGCTTCATTAGGTCAAAGAGTTCAAGAGCATCCTTACAAAATCCATGCATTGCATATCCTGTTATCATTGCATTCCATGAGATTGCATCTCGTTGAGACATTTTGTCAAATAATTCTCGTGCCTTTTGTATGCTTCCACATTTTGCATACATGACTACCAGGGCACTTGCAATTACAACATCTGACAAAAATCCACTTTTGATTATGCTTTGATGGATATCCATACCCTGTTCCAAAGCTCCCATTTTTGCACAAGCTGGGAGGATGCTGATGAAAGTTGTGGAGTTTGACTTTATACCTGCGAATTGCATTTGCTGAAAAGTCTCCAAGGCCTTTTCAACAAGCCCATTTTGTGCATATCCTGCAATCATTACAGTCCATGAGATTACATCTGGTAAAGGCATTTCTTTGAAAAGTCTTAGAGCCTCATCAAGAACACCATTTTGTGCATATCCTGCAATCATTGCATTCCATGAGACTGCATCACGTTTAGACATTTTGTTGAACAGTTGACGTGCCTTCTGTATGCTTCCACATTTTGCATACATGTCTACCAAGGAACTTGCAACTACAACATCTGACGAAAATCCACTTTCCATTATGTTTTTATGAATGTCCATACCTTGTTCCAAAGCTCCCAATTTGGCACAGGCTGAGAGGATGTTCGCAAATGTTGTAGAGTTTGGTTTCCCACCTGCCAATTGCATTTGTCGGAAAGTCTCCAAAGCCATTTCCATAAGCCCATTTTGTGTGTATCCTGCAATCATCACATTCCATGAGACAACATCTCGTCGAGGCATATCTTTGAAAAGCCTCAAAGCCTCATCAAGAAGGTCATTTTGTACATACCCCGCAATCATAGCATTCCATGAGACAGCATCTCGTTGAGACATTTTGTCAAATAATTTACGCGCCTTCTCTATGCTTCCATGTTTCGCATACATATCTATTAGTGCACTCGCAACTACAAAATCTGACAAAAGTCCACTTTCTACTATCCATTGATGGAGGACTATACCCTGTTTTAACGCTCCCACTTTGGCACAGGCTGGCAGGATGCTGACAAAGGTTGTGGAGTTTGGCTTTACACCTGCCAATTGCATTTGCTTAAAAGTCTCCAAGGCCTTTTCAACAAGCCCATTTTGTGCATAGCCCGTAATCATTACAGTCCATGCAGCCACATCTCGTCTAGGCATTTCTTTGAAAAGCCTTAGAGCCTCACCAAGGATACCATTTTGTGCATATCCTGCAATGATTGCTGTCCACGAGACCACATTTCTCTGAGGCATTGTTTCAAACAGCTTCCATGCCTTGTGTATGTTTCCACACTTTGCATACATGTCTATCAAGGCACTTGCAACAACAATGTCTGACAAAAATCCGCTTTCAATTATGCTCTGATGGATGTAAATACCTTGTTCCAAAGATCCCATCTTGGCACAGGCTGGGAGGATGGTGGCAAAGGTTGTGGGGTTTGGTTCTATGCCTGCCGATTGCATTTGCTTCATAGTGTCTACAGCCTTTTCAACATGACCATTTTGTACATACCCTGCAATCATCACATTCCATGAAACTACATTTGGTTGAAGCATTTGTTTAAAAAGATGTAAAGCCTCGTCAAGAATGCCATTTTGTGCGTATCCGCCAACCATCGCATTCCACGAGACTGCATCTCGTTGAGATATTTTGTCAAACAGTTCACGTGCCTTGTGTATGCTTCCACATTTTGAATACATGTCAACCAGTGCACTTGCAACTACAACATCTGATAAAAACCCACATTCCACTATACTTTGATGGATATAAATACCCTGTTCCAAAGCTCCAATTTTGGCACAGGCTGGAAGGATGCTGGCAAAGGTGAACTGATTGGGTTTGACATCTGTTTGTTGCATTTGCCGAAACAGTGTCAATGCTTCGTGAGGATACGCATGTCTTCGGTAAGCTGCAATCATCACATTCCATGAGAAGCAATCTCGTTCTGTCATCTCTTCAAACACTTCACGAGCATCAACCAGACTACCGCACTTGAGATACATGTTTATAAGTTTATTTTGAAAAATTGTATGTCTAGCAAATGGAAATCCCCTGTGAGTAATGAAAGAATGGATTTTTTTTCCCTGTGAAAGCGCATTCTCTGCAATACAGGTGCTCAGTAGTTGAAGATACGTGTTAGAGTCTACAGGAGGGTTGTGTGTGTTAAGCAAAATGTCTACTGCCTCCTTTAACCGACCATCTCTACACAATACTCCCAGATTAAGATTAAGACTAGAAATGGATGGCATTGTATGATTATACTTTAAGTCTGTGTTATTTATTTTAATCCCTCTTCTACCGCAGTAATAACCAAACGCTATCACTGTCTTCATACTCATATGGGTACAAGAGCCCTGTACTTATTTCTGTAAACCAAGTCTAATACTTGTACCATACTTGCCTGCTCTGGTAAACTTCCATGCTGCCTTGGCGGAGGATTTCATTTATGTTAAATTTCATTCAGGTGTTATCTACCATATTATATAGTTGATGATTCATTTTGTCAATTCGTTTCTTCCCCGATGCAGCACATTAAATTTTCGAGTTTTCTTCTGAAAAACTGAAGCATTTGATTTTAATGGAGGATTTCGTAAAACATTATTTGGAGTTTTTTAAGAAATGGCAGCTTACCTGTATTCCCTTCTTATGTTTTGTTCTAAGAGGTTGTATTGCAGTTGGAACGATCTGCTATTGCGTCCAATTTATAGAATAACAAACATCTGCTGGTCCAATAAACCGGTGTGCATCAGGAAACTCCATTGGACAGTAACACCAGAAAAAACTATAAAATAAACATATATTAAAATTCCGAAAATCTGCTGCTGTTGGTAATCCCTCTTGATTATCTATTCATTTAGCTTTTAACTAATAAAAAATATTTAGCATATTTATCTTATCTTAGATAAATAGTTAGTGTGATTACATTAAGTTATTTGACAACAACATTTATAATATTTATAAAAAAAAAATATTTTAGATTTTTAGAGTATGAGTTTACTAGTAGTTATATATAATGGTGTAAAAATATATTTTTTAATTTATTTTTATATAGTTTTATATTTGATCGAGACAATGTTTTAAAAATATTTGTATAACTAGTATACTTATATTTTAAAAAAAATATACATAATTGTCTTGCATGTTTATTAGTTGTCAAGAAGGACATGGAGCTAAGAAAAATATATGTAGAGTAATGTCAAGAGCTATCACATAATTGTCTTGCATGTTCATTAAAGATGTAACAATTTCATATACTTAAGAGACAAATGGCAATGATTCTATTTTATTCACAATAATAAAATAATACTTATAGAGAAATTGAAACATGCATGCATTGACTTGTCATCTACACGTCAAATTTATTCAAAATCAATTTTTTGTTTAGGGATATTTGTATGTCATTGTAGATGCCTCTTGGCATAATTATAAATGACATGTTTTTGTGTATAGTTGGGCTGATATATCTAGCTTTGTTTGTACCAAGTCTTGTGCTTATCACTTAGCTTATGTGTACACAATCTCAATCCATTTGGCTTATCTATTTAATTATGATTATTAATCTAGTCCTATTGAACATTGATCCAACCTAGTTATCTAACTTGTCATGTTTGTGGTTGTAAGGCCATCTTCACAAGTGTGATTTTTGATCCTTTGTATTTACTATATCAAAACCAAACATTTTAGTCGATTGGCCTTATCTTACACTTTGGTCTTAGATCATCTTTGCCAAAACCTTCACATTGGTGTTATGTTTATATATAAAAAGACATTCATTATAATAAAAATAGGGGAATAGCCAAGAATATTATCTAGAATCCATATGACGCGCATATCTCAATACAATAACATTCAAGAACAACATTCACATTTGCTCATCCTAGCTTATGTGATGTGAATGACTTAGTAATCATTCTAGAATTCATGTGCATGTATGATGCTTGTTGTCTGTCAAAGTATTTATAAATATTGTCAACTTGACAAAAGAAATTGAGAGTTTGAAAGAGGATATTGTTGTCTAGTATTCTATTTCCTAAGAATCTATAGGGTGAGATTCAAAAATCAATAACAATCAAGCTTGTAGGTACAAAGTGAGTTCACAACTATGAGTTAGATTTGAAACAATGTTCAAACTTAATCTGACATAGAATAGAACATTCTAATTTTGGTCCATACACAACTATAGCATTTCTAGTTTTCAACCTGTGCATGAATTTCACTTTCTTCATTAAGTGGCATACAATGAATTTCACTTTCTTCATTAAATGGCATACATTCTTCAATAACAAAGCTAAGCAATATCTCTTTATCTATTACTATTTATAGCATGACTTGACTTTCTATCTAGTATTTTCTAATCTAATCTAATCCACTCCACTCCAATACCTTGTTTAATGCAGTTGATGTGTGCTTTATTTATTTAATTAATTAATTAAACTAGAATAATCCCTTAATAGAAGGTTTTTCTATTCATTTTGGTGAACTTGACAAACTTCACAAAACCTTATAATGATAATTAGTTTTTTAAATCTATAATTCAATTCTATATATTTTTAATTTGTTAGGGTTGATTCACCCTTGACCTTTAAATTTTATAGATTTATGTCCCCTTTCTAATGTTGGTGATTAAATTTATTGCCTAACCTTGTGCCTACCCTAACCACCCTTAATTTGACCTAGAGTTTGCACTTTTAGCACATTTTCCAAACTAATTTAGGATTGATATTGTTAGCCATAACAAATTATACCCTCCTTTGATGACATTTGAATCATCCTTTATATTTGTATATATTTAGAGAGCCCTAGATCCTTGGATAGAACCTTGTTTTAACACTATACACTGTCACTGTCATATATCCTTGGCCTGCATCCACGATTCCATCATTGATTATGATATATTTCTATATTCCATATGTGATCCCATTGTGCTTGACTCATTTTTTTGTTAGTTAGATAAGAGGGGGGGGTGAATCAGATAAACTCACAATTCAGTATTCTAATCAAATTCAACCTCGATAGCACTATTCTTGATATGCAACTATGACTGTAAATCATTCAAACTCATAAACATATAAACTTGAAACATTAAAACACATTTGACACCAGATTTAACGTGGAAACCCAAATAGGGAAAACCCACTGTGGGATTTCGGACCCACAAGAAAATATACTCTTCTAGAGTATGCTCGGTTAAAAGCAAATCATGTTAAAGATTACAAACACATTGCTAGATGTGACCCGGTTAAGGGATTTCCCTCAGATCTATCAGAATCTTCACTTTGTTAGAAGTGACCTTGTCAAAAGATTTCAAGCACTCCTTCAGAATGTTACCTTCCTAGAGGATTTACAAATAAGACTGTTAGGTCCACTCGGTTAAGAGATTTTCTGTCACTTACAAAAATAAATAACAGTAATAAAATATATATCTGCAACTTCACATTTGAAATGCTAAAGCAGATTCCATGTGCTCAAGATAATCTTGTCATAAGACTTATCTTTCTCCTTGCTGGGCTTCTCACTCTGTTCTTCAAATAGATTTTCAATCTTTTGTACTCGGTAATTACTTCAGCAGCATCACTGTGCTTCTAATTTGCCCGCATAACTGTTCTTCATCTTTACTTTATTTATAAGCAAATCCTAACCGCTTAATCTCCTTAATCACATTTCCCATGATTAATCTTAGCCATCAGTTCTTCAAACTTAACTAGGTTCATTGTATCCTTCGAACTGAAAAATGTTTTATCTTGCCTTGAAACTTGTATTCCTTCCTAGGTACTTGTGCTCGGTTAGGACCGTTCAATCTATGTTTGTTACACCTAATTTCAAACTTGTCAAATTTTATTTTTTTGTGTTAATGAGGGTCAGAACGAGAGCTCCCAAATCAATCGTGCACCACCTTGATCAAGTTAGTGTTGACCCTTTCGGCGTTGTTGTCAAAATTGTCTAAATAACAAATTAGATGCCTTGGTCAAGTTTTTAAAAATTGCTTTCATGGTGAAACCATTATAGTTTTTAGTGTCAATTGCAATTGTTGTCAACAGTCAAAATTACCATCAACAAGTTTGTGTTAGCAATAAAGTAGCCAAAACACAAGTTAGTTATTATAACTGACTTAGGAACATTAAAAATATGAAATAAAATGGATTTGAAGGTCTCAAATGAAAGAAGGTCGGTGTTGTGTCTAAGAAACATAAGTCATCAAAAGGGGAACATTTTGTTGTATTTTATATCTTTATCTGCAATTCTAACATCATCGGCTAGTTGTTTCAGTTTCCAAAAGAAGCCGAGGAAGTAGTTAGTTATTATAACTACCTTTTGATAACTAACAATCAACGTGATATGCAACTGCTCGACATAGTGTTTCAAAGAGATGCCATCTTAGGGTGTGAGGCGAAATGATCGCAGGGAATAAGAGTTTGTATCTTGGAAGATTTGACACAGAGTAAGAGGCAGCTGAAGCTTATGACATTGTTGCTACCATATCATCTAATGTTGATCATGAACGAGTTTTTCCAGGTTACCCAGTGACAGCGCACCAGAATTGTTTGATAGCTGCCTCAAAAGAGATGTCATCTCATGCATCAAATGAAATATATTTGTTGAAAAAGGTTCTAGAAAATTTCAAGTAAACCGTGCAAATATTCTCGCTGTCTATACAGAATGGGTGCTCTCGAACAGATGTAAAGCTAAAAACTATGATCTTGACCACCATCCTTCTTGCCTGCGTAAAACGTAAACTTCGAGAACAGAGTATGGAGATACATTAAGGCATGTAAATATTTGACCAGGTATCTCACAAAGATATCATCTCACCGAAGGTAATAATTGTAGGGATCGTTAAAAATGGAGATGTTGAGAAAGCTTTCGAAATTTCCAAACACATGCAATTCATAGTTGCAACTGCTTTCATAGACATGTATTCAAAATGTGGAATCATATATATGCAGTAAAAGTGATTGGTCGAGTTCCTCAAAGGGATGTACTGGACTGGAATTCATTAGCCAAAGATGTCTGAAGATGTACTGATAATGCCAAATGTACAGAAGGATGATTGTTGATGCGATTTGTGAAATAATTCCCCCTTACATCGCTGCAAATCTCAAATATTTGAAGGGTGGCCAAAGAATTTGTCAGGAGATGATCGGCAAAATCAATCAGCTACCCACAAAAAAAAAATCAAGATTAGCTTCAGATACAAGCATCTTGGTGGTTTACGAAAGATCTAGAATGGGCTGTAACGAACCATGATGAGGCACAAGATCTCTTGGGGAAGAGATTAGAAAAACAAAAAGTTTTTTTTTGAAATTGATAATGTCTACACCAATGAATCATCCACACATAGTACTCAAATGTTCCTACATCTTGGACTTCGCAACGATAGCTTAGTTTTGGTCACTGCTTGCAGACATGAAGATATTTCAGAAGTGATTGGCTACGACATATTTGAGGAGTGCCATCATACACTTCTCCAAAATTCCCAACAAGAAAATGGATGCATGGGATATGGGATAGATTGGAATTTTAGTCAGAGGCAGCATGATTTTCACCCCTTGCAAGCACAATTTCAACATTTTTAGAAGGATTTAATCTCCTATTTGAAAGAATGATATACTATCTGAAGGGCACGATTTGCTAAAAAGTCATCTTTCGGTGTACTCTAACTCATCGATGGGCTTTGAAACGTGGTAGGGATGTCCATTAAAGCATGATTAAAATCGACATTTTTGTCAGATATTATAGTTGAAAAATACATACATATGTAGAAGCATGGAGACAACATGAAAAATGTTTGATAGCCGCTTCATAAGAGAGGTCGTCCCATGAAACATAGTGATTCTTGAAATTTGCAATGAGCGGATTTGTTGAGGCCTTCATATAGGATGTAGTGGTTGTAGGATATGCACAAATTCAATTTGTTGAAACAGCTTTACAAATTATCTAGCAAACGCAATGGCCAGGGCATCATAAACAATGTGCCCAAGTTTTGAAGAATGTGTTCTTATGGTATAACTCATTACTTGGTTGTTCATCGAAGGAAAGCTTCAAAGTTGTTCTTTTCTTTAGAATAAGAGAAATCATTTCTTTGTGTCCTTAGATGGCTGGATGGTGAGATGGTTGCAAGTGCCAAGATGGAGCAGACGAAGATGGAAAGTACCTCAATATTACTCGCAACTTTGTTTTTCATCAAAGTTATAAAGTTTCAAATTGTCTTTTGAAAAAGTGACTTATGTCACTTATTGTAATTAAAGTTAGCCTTTTGAACTCAACTTTGTAAAAGTTAGGTAAATCCTAACTTATCTTCACTTAGGTAGTTATTTTAAGTGGTAACTAGGGTAGTTATCTTAAGTTGTTACCTAAGGTAGTTTCAAAACGGTTATAAGTAGTTATGAGGTAGTTATTTAGAAAGCCTATAAATACAAGGCCAATTCATTTGTAAAGGGGAGGGAGATAGAGAGAGACTCTTACAGAGGGGAGATGCTAGAGATCTTTTAATTTTCACATTTTATGCACAAATCTTTTGGACTTGTATATTTTCAAAAGAATAACAAAGAATGCATTTGATTCATATGTATTGGATGTGTTATGTATTATGATTATCTCTTTCTCGTATGTTAAATTGATAATCCTTTTGTGTATTGGTGGAAGCCATTGATTCTCTATTCCAAATTCATGTAATTGATGAATCACATCATTTCTTAGTATCTGGAATTGTATGTGTTAGTACAACTTATTTCTTCATATGTTGAGGTTTGTTGTTCTTTCTTTCATCAACATTGCATAGTCAAAACATATCTTGTGCTTAAATCCCCTTGGTATCTGTCAACATTTGTGAATCTCAAATAGTATTCGTATGTCTACTGTTGGGGTTTCTATTATTTATTTTCTTTAGTTTAGTGTTTGCCTTCCTTTTTGTACTTTCAGGTCAAAAGTACACAAAAATCCTAAATACCCCCATCATACGAGGGAGCTGCCCCTCTCAAACGTAGAGGAAGATTGTGGCTACACCACGATCTCTCCAACTGTTGGAACGTTTGTCGCTGCCTTTCGGGCGAACAGGGTCAATTTTGAAGGAGAATTCACAGTGACAAATCTGTTTACCAACAATGTTGTAGATCTAACTCTTGAATTTCCATTGTCGTTGATCCTTAACAAACTTCTTGCATGACATTCCAATCTTCTATAAATCTCCAGCTCAGTGGCATCCTTCATTTAATAATGTATTCATTCATTTAATGCATTTTGTTACTGCTCGGTTGATACTTGGTTAATACTAAACTTTACTTGATAGATATTCTCTTCTCGGTGACTTTTTCCTTCTTTAACCGACATCGATAACCTTGGAGTTTACCGACTAGCTTTGTGCTCGGTAAAATAGAATAGTATCAAACCTTTACTCATTCTATTGCATGAAATATTTTCACCTTCTTGTTCAGTTCTTTGAATACACATATATAGGATATCAAAACAATCAAAACATCATAATCTCATCACTATCTAACTCGGTAATAGTTGTCCATTGAATAACTTCTTACTCCCCTTCATTTTCACATTCTTTCTATGTCACTTACCGACATCTGTATACTCATCAAAACATACTCTTTAAGATATGGCAACATCATACTGAATCAGAAAATCAATTGCTTGACATCAATGACAAAATAATAATATTAAGACAATAATAATCCTTTATTAATTAATCTCCAACAACCTTCTCAATATCATCAACCAACAAACTTACTGTAATGCCAACAATCTTCCCTACTTATTGTAATGCCAACATTTTTATATTTTATCATATTGATGAGACCACATTGTCTATGGAAGCATTATATGATTTTATGTGTTCTAAAGTTTCCTTATTTTAATAATTTTCTTAGCATGTTTCTATTTTTGTTAGACAACATTCTTTTACTTCTTCATCTTGGAATAAGCTAGGAATTTGAAATCATGAAAATAAAATTTCCACAAGTGAAACGATAAACACAATAGGATATTTATCATATAATATGAAGTGCATATGAAATGTACATATAAGCCTTGCATATATAGGCAAGGTAGATGACGTGAGAAGGTAGAAGTGAAATTATAACTACCCCTCCAAAGGTGCAACACTTGTGAGCTCACTTGAAAAGTGTGTGAGCAAGTGGCAATTATGCATGTAATGGATATCTCAAGTGATGAAGATACATGTCTCAATCATATGAAGTGAAATAAAATTATGAAATGTGCTAAGTAAACTTAAGCTAAGTGTGAATAGGCCAGTCCTAGAAAAGTGATTAGCTAACTAGGTGTATAATGACTTTATTTACAATAACACCCCCTTAAGTGAAACTTAGGTAGTAATGTATGCAAGATGACGAGTCTCAATTGCTAGGCCATGTTAGGTATTCATGTACAAATTTCTCATAAAATGGAGATAAAGGAGAAAACCAATTGGGAACAAAACTCCTCTCCAAAATAAAAATGATGTATGAAATAAAATGTACTAGTGTGAAAGAATATAAGTGATAGAAGGAGGACTTATGATGACCTCCCAAGGACTACTTCCAACACAAGTACAATAATGATCCCCCTGTAGGAGGGAAAGAGAGCTCATGTGATCCCACCTCTTGTCTCCCATAATGAACTCCATGTGAGGAAATGCTTCCTCCCAAAATAGATAAGAGAAAATAAACCATGTGCAACCTCCCTTCAATATGATGCATGTAGTGTTGGTAGATTCTTGACACTGGATGTTGAAGATGATACATGATCATTGAACAACATTTCTCCCCTTAGGGAGAAACAACACTACAAATATGTGTAAGATGACCTCCCATTCATAATAGGAAGATGTAAGACGTGCTATGAATGTCTTTAAATTATGTACATGATCCAAAGACTAAAATGATTCCCATGATGGATGCTCAATAATCTTCAAGCCAATGATATGAGGTGACAAATGGTGATATGATGAATCAAGTACCATAGAATATTTAGAAATAGATCTACCATGGATGTATGTTAATAATTGGACCAATGTGAGTCAGATATTGCTATAGATGATGATGATGATGATTGAGTTAAATTAAGTTCATGATAATCTATAGAATATGTTAGTGTAGAAGTTAATGTAGATGAGGCAAGAACAATTCTAAAGATGGAAGTGAAGTGACAATAGTGGTGATGTGATTCCATCAAATAGAATACTATGGATCCTCAATTGTGTCATCCAAATCTATAAGGTGAGATTATACCAATAGAGTTGATATATCTGGAAGATATGCATCCCAATATGGTAGATCTAGAAAGACAATAATAATGGTCTAATGCAAAGAATTGATGGAACTCATGGATGAGTTGACACTAGATTTAGATGTAGAAATAGGTGATGTGGGAGATGAGATCTCAATGTAATTTGTGTGAATAGATTGTTCATTCCCAAATGACGGTGTCTCACAAGATGTCTTATTGAGGTTGGATGGTATTTTTGTAGGTGCTAAAAGAAGATAACTTGGTAACTTGAGGCCTTGTTTATTACATTATTTTTGCATTTCACAAAGTTAGCAAGCACCAAAAGTTTGCAATTTCTTTCCATAGTTATCACATCTTATTTTTAATGTAATTATAAAATCAAACTAAATGATATTTGATCCAATAAGTAAAAATAAAAATCAAACATTTCATTAACTAGGACCAACTTACACCTTGGTCCCAAGTTATCTTTGCATAAATCTTTGAACTTTATTGTTATGTTTATGTATAAAAAGACATCCATTGCATTTAATTCCAAGATTTGAAATTATGCATTCAACCACTTATATTGCATAATAATGAAAGAAAAATTATAGCATTCAAGAGAAATGTTGTTTGAATTTGATCATGCTTATCCTAATTTATATATGAATCACATTGCAGTTACTCTATAATTCATCTGTTGTATGTCAAAATAATGTCAATTACTGCCAACTTGAGAGAAAATCCCAAAGAGCGTAACAAATAATACTATTATCTAGTGTTGTCCTATTAGAATTCATGAAATATGAATCCCACAAGCCCAGTTATCTTCTACAAGAATACGTGTCACACATAAAGAGAATTGAACAACAAAGAATAATTGAAGACAATTAACAATAATTGAATGTATTGCTTTGAAATTGCTTAATTACAAAGAAGGATATGACATCCTTATAAATAAATCTAACTCTAAAGATAGAAACCCTAAATGGTGGAGTCTGCAAGATAGACTGAGAGTTAAATAGAATGCATGAATCAATCATGTATGCACAAAAAATCATAATAGACTAATTAATGCATGAAATTGTCGGAATTCTAAACATAATTTTCTTTTCTTAGTTTGCATTATGCATGTAGATAAATATGAATTAATTATTCACAATTAATTAATTAATTAACTAATTAATAAATTATTTAGTGAATTAATGCAATTAAGTGAATAATTATTATATAAATTATTTATTCCAACACCTCCCTTGAATGTACAACTAGGAGAGAGGCAAAGATATAGGAAAGAGCATGCAAAGATGTATGCAAGATGAGTCTCGACCTAAAGTCTTATGAGGCACCCATGAACAAACATGCAAGTTTCTCGGAAACAGAGCAAAGGAGAAAGCCCAGAATGGGAACAAAACTCCTCTCCTAAAGAGAAAAAAAAGACAAGCATGAAGAAACATTGAAGCATTAAGAAGCTGCAAACATTATTGTAGAATGACTACTATGATGCTGAAAATCTAACCTCCAGAAATAGGAATGGAAGAGTGTCGATATGGTAAGTATTTCATCTCACTGACAATGCAAGGGTAAATGGCTGCTGCATCTCATAGTACATAGGAAAATATGTAAGTGCTCCATCTCACGGACAATGCATGGGTAAGTGGCTCTGCATCTCTTAGTACATAGGAACAAGTACCAAATACATATAGCACTCTAATGCAAAACCAAGGAAGCATTAGCACCAATAGTATAAACCCCCCCATAATGCTGACAAGGGAGAGGTATGACATGTATTGAAAATTTGAATGCTATTCTCCATGATGCTAAAAAAAAATAGAGATATGTGCCAAAAGGATGGAGCTCGGATCACAGGAGGGCGGAATAGGGACAAGAAGTCATTGATTACTTAAAAAATAAAAGACAATGGTCTGGAAATCTATCTACAAAAATGGACCCGAGATCTAGATAGAGCTCTGAATCACCTTTCTGATAATATTTCTTTTGCAAAAAACAGTGTCTGGATGCACAAGATATGCCCCCGGGAGTGCAAACTATAACTTATGACTTCAACAGGAAAAAATATTGCAAAAAAAAAAAATTAGAAAAATATACCTCTATATCTGGATCGGGCTCAGAAAGAGCTTTCCAACGATATATGATTTGCCAAAAAATGCCTCTATATGCTCAAGTTATGAGCAAAATACCAACTGTTGCTTTTTTTGAACTTTGAAGGGCTTAAAATAAAGAAAATCAACTAAATTTAGACCAAATTTAGTGGGTCTATACCGCTAACATCATGTCGACATCAACGGCTGGAAAAGTTGCTGAAGGTACTTTGACTTCCTTTATTTTAATTGATTAAAAAATTAACCTTTTTGAAATAACATGCACCCACTTGATTTTTAAAAATAAATAAATTAAAAAACCAGCAATCAATTTTTTTTACGAGCTAGTTGATTTTTTTTTGGAAAAATTTCTGACGTAGATGTAGGTACAACTATACGGATTTTTGTGCCTCGAAAAGTGTGCCACTAAAAATCATGCCCCAGATGCCCCTTTCATCGAAAATAGGAAAATTATATATCAAAATTCATGGAATTGGCCTTTTGAATCCAACCGTGAGGTCCTTTTGGGCCCAAAATGCACTGAATTTTTAGTTACTCTCTAGAACAAAGAAAACCCTCGAACATCGAACCCTTGCAAAATGGACTCTATATATAGAATTTCAGCGAAACGAAAGGCGATCCAAACTTTCTTGAGGCTTCTGGAACTGATGGTGAGCTCCAAATTAACCCAAGGTGAACAATTTGTTGTGTAAATGCAAATAATATCCAAAAAAGCAAATGAGAATCTTCAGATCTGGAGCTCTGATACCATGTTAGAATTCGTGAAATGTGAATCCCACGAGTCCAGTTATCTTTTGCAAGAATACCTGTCACACAAAAAGATAAAATTGAACAACAAAGAATAATTGAAGACAATTAACAATAATTGAATGTATTTCTTTGAAATTGCTTAATTACAAAGAAAGATATGACATCCTTATAAAGAAGTCTAACTCTAAAGATAGAAACCCTAAATGGTGGAGTCTACAAGATAGACGGAGAGTAAAAATAGAATGCATGAATCAGTCATGTATGCACAAAAAAGCATAATAGACTAATTAATGCATGAAACTCTCGAAATTCTAAACATAGTTTTCTTTTCCTAGTTTGCATTATGCATGGAGGTAAATATGAATTAATGCAATTAAGTGAATAATTATTATATAAATTATTTATTCCAACATGTTCTTCATAGAGAATTTATAGAAAAAATTTGGAGATCAATAATGGTCGAGCTCATAGATACAAAACAAGTTCAAAGCCACAAATTGAATCCCAAACTTGTTGGAGATTGTTGTCATTGATGCAGATCAGATGTTGTTAAGGTTTTATCATTGATGTCAACACTTAGGGGTGTGCTGTCATTAAAGTAGAATGCAAATGAGTGCTAAGGAGAAGGTGGTTGATGGTTATCCATCATATGTGTGTTCTCATTGATGTTCATAGTTGGATGTCCACCCTCATGTTGTTGATGTTTATACTTATTGTGTTATGGTGTCCTATATGATGATGTGATGGTAATGAAGTTTATGATTGGATGTCATGCCTTGTTTCTTCTTCATGATTAGAAGTATTAAGGTGAGAATTAGAAGCATGGTGATGAAGTGGATATGTTATTGTTGGTCTTGTGCATACTACAAGTTGTTATTATATCTCCTTTGATGCTCCTAAGTGAGAAAATGGCGCTACAAGGATGTTTTGGTCATTGTAGTGATGAAGTGTGAAAATGCAGGAAGGTGTGTTGAAGATTATCTAGAAGAATGCTTTGCATTCCTCTGTGTTTGAAGATATGATCTTGTGGTTTGGGATTTAATGTGTATGTGTTGTAGATGTTGCACTCCTATCTTTTCAAGTTACTAGTGTTGCCACATATGTTCTCTAGTAAATGTAATATATTGGCAAGTTATTTGTTTGTCCGGACAGGTCCAAAAATGCTTCACATTTCTTTGCATTGTTGTCTCTACTCCTGTGTCTTGGTGGATATGTTTATATCGTTTGTGCAATGGGTGTGTCCTTTATCTTTTATTATCCCAATTTATTATAAATCTTGCCCCGTTTCAAATCTCAAGACACGTTTCCCCCATTTAAACATTATATATTTCCATACAAATATATTTTCAGCATTAGGATCCTATTATCTTGCATCCCTAAAAAGTTAGGCTAAAGTTGTTAGGACAGGGTTGCCCCAAGCCTCCTTATCTGATGCTTTTTTCCTTGATTTTTTGGAGGACAATATGTAGGTCCTATCCTAGTCAAATTTAGCTTCGTGCAAAAATATAATGATTCTAAGTCGGCCTAAAGGTGATTTTATTATGAGACCCCTATATAAGGAATCCCTCTCAATTCATTTCATCAACATATTATTATCTTATTATTGCATCTCATCATTATGCTTTCACTCCAATTCAAGAGCAATTGTTCTTCTTCAAGAGAAAATTTGAATCAAGAAGCAACAAGTTATATCAAGACATCTTCATATTATGTTTCAACTATGATTTCATGGTGAATTTTATGTGATTTATCATGTTATTGCATCAACACATAGAGGACTTATGCTAAGAGCATTGTCTCATCAATTAAAGGAAAGCCACTATCAACAACATTGTTTCCCCTCTTTATATGAGTAGGCGATAGATCTAGAAGCTACAATCAAAGATTCTAATAGAAGATACAAAGACAACTAGACCTAACTCTTGCAAGAGAAAAAAGTGGAAGATAGGGTCACCCAAGGTGCCCTTGTTTGACAAATTTCTAATGAATTTCTAGGAGAATATTTTGAGCGACATTCTGATTTTGAAAGTTCCTTGTTCGTCTGCATCTGATAGTTGGAGGACAGGGTCGCCCCAAGCTACCTTGTCCTATACTTTTAGGCCAAATTTTCAGATACATGTTCCTCTTTGTTCCCTTACTTCAGATCTAGTTGTGTTTGCATATCACATTTGAAATTTATTGTTCATATTATTTTATGTCAATTTCGCATATTTGGCCCTAGATCTAGCATTCAATTTCAATCCCCTTAATACACATTCAACTCAATTCCACAAATGAAGTGAATTTTATTTGCAATCAATTCATTTCATACTTAAAGTGAGATTGCATCAATTAAATTATCTCTCCCTTTAATGTTTGGAAAGTAGGTTTAATTCCTTGTTTGCATGTATAAAATTGTAAACCCTATTTTCCACCATTACAAGAAGTATTTGGGAATGTAGTTGGATGTTCATGCAATGTCTCTATGTGTTCCACATGATAATGGTTTATCTTTTTGGTGTCGCATTTTGTCTGGAGTTGGGTTTCAAGGTGTTATGTGGTTGTCTGGCAAACTAAGCTTATTCTCTTACTTGTGTTATGCATTTTAGGGTATGAACCAATATTGGAGGTTGTGTTGAGTTGCGTTTGGGTCCTATTATGTGTTGGTTTGAACCACATTGTGTAAATTCATTTGGATATTATGTGTAGACACTTAAATGAAATTAATATTTTACTTATTTAATTATTTTTATCCTAATGTATTCTATTAATTAATTCTTTAGCCTTTTCCTCTATTAATTAAATGAATATTTTATTTAATTAATTAATTCATTGTTGTCTTCTCTCTAAATTAAATAAATATTTATTAATTATTTAATCCCATCTCTCTTTCCCAAATGAAATAAATATTTTGATTATTTAATTTATGTGACCCTTCTTCTATTAATTAAATAAATAATTTTATTTATTTATTTAATTCATTTAGCTTTTTCCATCTTATCTACATGACAACATGTTTTTCTAAATACCTACTCCTTAATTCTAGCCCTCCATTTTAATTTAACCTCTTAATCCTATTCAAACCTATCTTTTGCCTTTCCACCTCTTAATATCCTCCTTTAATCTTTACCTACCCTGCAATCCTATAGAGTCTCTTTCACCTATGACATCCTGGCCATTCTTGTCACCTCTTAATCTCAACCCTTCATTTTTAGGATGTTTTCTATAAAAGAGGCTTCCTCCTCTCATTTTTCATGTAGCATACTTGGAGCATACTTAAATTCTATCGAAATCATTCTAGCATGCATCATCACATCATCTTTGCATCATAGCTTTACATAATCACAACCATGTCCATTCTTCCTTGAGCTCTTGTGCAAGTGCAACACTAATTTGAGAGCAACTATATTAAATAAAATATCATGGAGGATAGGATAACAATGGAGACAAGCCTGCTTTGTGTGTGAATGGTATAATATTTGTCATTTAATGGTTATTTTCATGCATTATGGATCTTTATTGATGTTTTGTTGAATTTAATTGTAAATCTAGGGTTGTGCGATTGGAACTAGGTAATAAGGATTTAAATTCAACATAACATTTTGGCACACCCGATGGAACTTGGATCTCTATTGGATCTATATTTTTGCATATTTTCCCAGCCTTATATTGTTATTTTGTGCAAAAAAATGGAGACTAATATTTTGCAACTAGGGTTGGAGATAGAAGCTCATGGCTTGGATATATTTGATCATATCTCTCAAACGGTTGTGAATTTTTGCACCTTTTTTTTGTAGGTTGGGGATGGTATCAAAAGCTTGTAGTAAAAAGATCATATTTTTTGGACTAGTTTTGAGTGATTTATAATTTTTTATGAAAAAATAATTTTGGGAGAAAACCAGTAAATTTTTTTTAGCTTTTCTTATATTTTTGGAAAGATATCAAAATTATAGAGGGGTTCTATTCTCTACTCTTTTAATTTTGTTGAAAAATAACTAGCAAAAAAATAGATCTTTGAAAATTAGGATTTTATAATGATTTGATCATATCTCTTCAATGGCTGCAAATTGTTGCACAGTTTTTTTTATACAGGTTGGGGATGGTATCAAAAGATTTCAGAAAAAAAATCATATTTTTAGATCAGTTTTGAGTGATTTATAATTTTTTATAATTTTTCATAAAAAAATAAATTATCAAAACAAATTAGTGAACTTTTTGGATATTATTATATTTTTGGAAAGATCTTAGAATTTTAAGGGGGGTATGTTCTTTAAATTTTTAATTTTTGATGAAAAATCATTAGTGAAAAATCACATCTTTGAAAATTAGAGTTTTTCAAAAAATCTGCCCTCTAAGGCTAAAATCAAGGATTTTTTCTACACTTTTTACATTTTTAGAAAGCTCTTAGAATTTTAGGAGGGGTATCTTCTTGGAATTTTAATTTTGGAGTCAAAATCATTGCAAAAAAAAAGATCTTGTTGACTGGGTCAAAAAGCAAAAAAATAAAATTATAATTTTGTTTTCTTTTTTGCATTTCTAGATTTTTGGCTAACCCTTGGTACTAACAATAGTTGTGCAAATTTATTTAATTTGTACAAGAAACCTAAAATTATTAATGCTTTTATTGCGGGAAAGGGGTTACTTTTGCAACTATGAACTTGTGGCTTTGCAGGGTAGCTAGGTGTGTGTTTGTGATTTCATAGAATTGCTCACATTTCAATTTTGTGCATTAAAAAGAATTGTTGTTTGAAGTGTCTTATGCACTTGCATGCTTTATGTTGTATAACCCTAAGGTGTTTGTGAAAGTATTTTCTCCCCTCGCCTTTGTGGACCTTGGGTGCAAGAGAAATCACTAAGCATCTTCTTTTTATTTTTAAAGGGTCTGCCTTTGGAGAATTGATCACTCCAAGGGGGATGACCTAAAGCAATTTTTTATTGGAGCCACTATATAAAAGGTAAAAGTGAAAATTGGAGCCTAAGTTGGGGGTGTATGTTGTTAGTGTCAATTTGGCAACGAACTTTGAGCCACACATGGTTGACTAAAGAGTTGAGTGGCTTACTAGCAAGTGCAGGCACACAAGTCCCTTAAACAATGATTAGAAACCTTAGTTTAGAGCCCACCCTATTGATTGATTTTTGTTGGTGTCATTCTTAGTGCAAATGTGCAACATTGCACCTTGAAGTTTCTCACCATATGGCTCCCTTTAGATGAGATATAAATACTCATCTTTGCATAAGCTATACATCGCTTTTTGGGTAGAGGGTGATTGGGTCATCCTTCTAGTCCTGGAGGCCCCTTGCAATGCCTTGCTAAGGAACCCAAAGGAAATACAACTAAACACTAGAATAACATAGAAAATAACTTTTTAAAGGACACAATACACTAAACAATCTTTCAACTCAACACATTACATATTACTATCAACACAAAACAATGATAAACTATTATATTGTCTAGCAGAAGACTACACTATCCATACATATTCCTTTATGAGTTCCCTAAGGTCACTACTAAACAACACATCTAAAAATGAACTAAATAACAAAGGGATAATCCATTGAAGGTACTATTAATTCATTACGTTACATAACAAACAATAATCATCTAGCTTTAGGTACATTCATATTACCAAAATAAATGAACATCTTTTTCTTTACCTCCCATGGCCTAACATTAAACATTCATCACTATATTCATTTTAAGCACCAAATTAATTATTTCTAAGGTAATCTTTCTGATAATATGATGAAACTATAAGGATCCGATCAACTACTGAGAGGGGGGTGAATCAGTAGATAGAAAATAAAATAAACTTTCACCAAACAAAATTTCAACACATAATCCAATCAATAAACTAACTGGTTTAGTCACTCTATCAAAAATCGCAACTGCACTGTCAAACTTTACTGGTTGACCTAATACTCAATGACATAATGCAATAGATCTTAAAACTTAAATATCATTTGACAAATTCTTAAGCCACTTCACTAATACCAGTAAAAACATGTTTCAGATCATTTCCAGTCATTCAAATCAACCATATCAAAAACACATCCACAAAATCATTCACCACTTGACACAATGATTTTTCATGTGGAAACCCAAATGGGAAAAAACACGATGGGGGATGAATACCCACAAGTATTTTGAACTCTTCTGAAGTTCTCCATGTTAGGAGCCAAGCCTTCTTAGAAGCTTATACAATAATGTCATGTTAAGAACATATCCGGTTAAGGACCACTTGGTTAAGGGATTGACTACAATACCCTGTTAAAGGTAATACCCTATTAGATGTAACCTTGATGGAGGATTTTAAATCCAGGCTAATGGATCACTTGTTTAGAGGATTTCAACAAGAAGCTTTTTAAAGCTTACCCGGTTAAGGGATTTAACTATTGTAATGGTTAGAGAACAACAAGTTCTTTGTTGATCTGGTAATAGCACTTCCTTGCTTAATCGGATTCTTTTCTGCTCCTATCTGCCTTCACAACATTCTGTAGACACACCTCCTAGTTTGGAAACAATCACACTTAACCAAATTTTCCAACATAATTACAAACAACTCATCGACCTTAAAAACAAATACAATAGGTCAGTAACACAACACAAACCCTAAAAATCTCATAGAGATTACAAACATACCAATTCAATCTTGATCGTTAGATTACATAGCAATCAACTACACATTGTTCTAGACAACTTCAACTGCTCCTGGATCACCACATATTGGATCCTGTAGCTCATCATGCATTTGTTACTTCATTCTATGCAATTGATCATTCCCAAGATAAACGGTTATCTCTACACACCAAATACACTTCAAAACTCATCACATGCAACATGCATATGTGGCATCTTCATCTCTGATCATCGTTCGGTCATAGATCATCACAACCAATTCTCCAAGATCCATCGGTTAGGGTTTGCTTATCAACTGGTTAGGGTTACCAGTTGATCTCTTTGCTTCAATAATAATATTGTTTGCCTTCATTGCTTTACTACTGGCTTCTTTACTACATCATTACCGGTTGCAATACATCTTCATTACCGGTGACTATTGACATCAATGACAACACTATACTTCATCAATGCAATCTTCATGTAATACCAACATTCTCCCCCTTTGGCATTGATGGAAATACAAATACCAATACCCATTGATTTCATGATGATTGAGAGTAAAGCATATACACAGGTATAGGAATCCTAGTTTTTATTTTTCCCATATACTCTCCTTTAACTGTATCTTCATGTGTACAACTGGTAATTGGCTATCAATCATATACACTTCTTCTCCCCCTTTGACAACAATGCCAAAGTGAAGGTAAACCATACAATTTCATGCTTCATCGATCTGCAACTAGCTGCTCCCCCTATGGAGTAGCTCCACTCTACACCAATCCTTCTTCAAGATTTTCAATAGGCTCTAGGACTGATGTCTTCCACATCTACTTAATTGACTTCATGTAGGGGTACAACCCCTAACTTACCTATAAAATACTCAAATGTAGCCTTAGGTAGAGGTTTAGCAAAGATATTTGCTAGCTATTCTTTAGTAGATACATGCTCTAGTGACACATCTTTACTTTGCACTTTCTCTCTCAGGAAATGATACTTCAGCTCTATATGATTTGTCCTAGCATGCAACACCGAGTTCTTAGAAATGTTTATAGCACTTGTGTTATCATAGAAAATTCTTGTTGGTTCCAATATCTTCAACCTGAAACCTTCCAAAATGTGTTTCATCCAAATTGCTTGGGTACAATTCATATATACTGCAACATATTTAGCTTATGTTGTTGATTGAGAGATACAACTCTGTTTCTTGTTACTAGAAGACACTAGTCTACCTCCAAGAAAAAATGCTCCTCCGATTGTACTCTTCCTACCATCAACATTGCCTTCCCAATTTGCATCTGTATAGATTTTAAATCAAAGTCTCCTACATATGGATACCATAATCCATAATCAATTGTGCCTTTTAGGTATCTGAAAAATCTTTTGGTTGCAACCATGTGTGTCCCCTTCGGACTTTTCTAAAATCTAGCAACCAATCCTACTACATAAGCAATGTTCGGTCTACTGTGGACAACATAATGTAGTTTACCTATCATGGACATGTACTCCTTTTCATCAACTGTTGCAGAATCATCTTCCTTAGACAATTTACAGCCTATAACCATTGGTGTTCCAACTGGTTTACAACCTCCCATTCCAAAATTTCTTAACACTTCCTTCACATAATTGGACTCTATGATAAAAATACCTTCCTTCATCTATTGGATTTGTAGACCTATGAAATTTTTTATCTCACCTACTAGTGACATCTCCAATTCACTCTTCATTTCATTAGCAAATTCATGACACATATCATCATTTCCTCCAAAAATGATATCATCCACAAAACCTCACTTACCATTATCTTATCTCCTTCTGTTTTGAGATATATGTTGTTGTCTTCACTGGTTCTTTGAAAACCTATCTTCACTAAGTGAGACTACAATCTTTCATACCATGCTCTTGGTGCTTGCTTCAATCCATATAATGCCTTATGTAATTTGCACAACATATCCTTTTCTATAGTTAAAGCATAGCCATTTGGTTGTTCAATGTGGACTTCCTCTTCCAATATTCCATTTAGGAATGTTGACTTAACATCCATCTGATATACTTTGAATCCTTTGTATGCTACAAATGCAAGTAGAGTCCTTACTCCTTCCAATCTTGCAACTGGTGCAAATGTCTCACCATAGTCTTCACCTTCTTCTTGTGCACATCCTTTGCATACTAGTCTGGTTTTATTCCTGATCACTACTCCATCTTCATTCAGTTTATTTCTGAATACCCATTTTGTACCTATTACATTCTTGTTCTTTGGTCTGGGTACTAGTGACAATGCATTGTTCTCCTTTATCTGGTAAAGTTCTTCTTCCATTTCCTTGATCCAATATCCATCTTCAAAGGCTTCCTTTGTAGTTCTAGGCTCAATGGTGGAGATCATACACAAGTTCTCTCTTATCCCTCTTCTAGTTAACACACCTGCATTCATGTCTCCAATAATCTGATCGGGGCTATGATTGAGTCTAACATAACTTGGAATAACATGATCTTGGTTTTCAAGTTCTTCTTCTTCTCCTTCTTCACTTTCTTCATCTTCTGTTGGACCTTCTTGTTTCGGTTGAACTGGGGCTTTTGTGTTTTGTTATCCAACTTCAGGCTTCACCGATTCTGGTTTCAAAAATAGTGTGTAAGGTTCTTCTTCTTCCTTCTCCTTGCTGGTTTCACCTGAGCTTTTAGGAAATTCATCAACTCAGACAATGACACTTTCAATGATCTTCTTAGTCTAGTTGTTGTAACACTTGTAAGCTTTCCTCTTGGTGGAGTAACCAAGAAATATGCCTTCATCACTCTTGGCATCAAACTTACCAATATAATCACCTCTTTTGATAAAACATTTGCTACCAAATTTTTTGAAGTGACATTTGGTGATCTAACATACCAGTACTTATAGGGTGTTTTGTCCTTACCTCTTTTAACTAGTATCTAGTTCATTGTATAAACAATTGTGTTGACAACTTCTCTCCAGAATGTCTTAGCTACACCTCCTTGAAGTAGCCCTAATAAAAAAACAAGAAGGATAGGGATAAAAGAACTAAACAACCTTGCAGCCAATATACATAAGAAGCATCTTCATAAGACAAGAAGATAAAGATAATAACCAAATGTTTCAAAATAAGGCTAACAATCAAACCTTGAAAGAGCATATACAATCAAGGCTTACCAAAGTAAGAATATCAACAAAAATCTTCTAGAAACATCAAAAGACTTCTAAAGTAAAACAAAGAGCTTCCAAGGTAAAATAACAACCAAAAATACATACCAAGGAACTTCAATAAATATTCAAAAGACTCCAAGAACAATTGAAAGACTCATAAAAGACCCCCATAAGCTTCAGCTTCCACATAAAAACCAACACAATAGGATACTAGGATACATAAGGAGAGAGTGTCATCCAATAGCCTCAACACGGGTTATCTTGGTAGTATGACCCTCTCCTAACTCCAGACCTTGAACCCCAAGGAGAACTCATGTGGTACCGTGCAATCCTTCCATGAAGACAAGGTATCAAGAACAACATGCCAAATCCAATTGCTCTCCAGATAAACACCTCTCAAGACATATTGGCCTTCCCAATCTCATCCTCTGTCTATACAAGCATACGAGGCCATGAGTGGGGCATAAAATATTATCTTATTAGTGTGTGAAAATCCAACCCAAATTTTTTGTTATCATTTATTTCTCTACTCACCTATGAGTTATCCTGGCCACCACTTAAGGCCCCAACCCTCATAAAGAGTCACTCCCTCTTAATGCACCTATATATCGTATCCTTTATGGCTCAAAATATGCATCATGAAACATATGATAACCAAATAGGAACATCAAGAGTCTATAGGCATGCATAGATAACGCAATCTACAAATAAGACTTCCAACAAAGACCAATCACAAGGTCAAGTCTTGAAACTAAATCATAAACTCAAAGTCATTGTTCCTTTCACAAGAAAAATTAGGAAAGGGAATATAAACACTAATCCATCCAAATTAAAACCAATCAGATCCAAAAATACATGAATAACAAGACACAAGTCCAAAACAAACCTCTCAAAGAAAACAAGAGTCAAAATGGAATCAAACTATAAATTCAAGACCCACAATAGTGATTTTGTGCAAATGAGCATTCTTGATGAACTATCTTCTTGCGCATACATAACATAGGCTGTTCGCTAGAACATGGAGACTTGACACTCAAAAATGGGTAACGAAGAGACTCCAAAGTAAAAATCTGATCAAAACCCATTTGAGAAGGGTCTAATAACCTTCTATAAACACTGATAAATCAATTACAAGGATTCATACAAGATTTAAACAAAACTGAGCAAATAAAATGCTAATTTCCTATACCTGATTTTGGCAATACTCAATGTTTGAAAAACATACATTAAATAACTAATTTAACATAGTAAATACATTCAATAACACATCCCCAAATCCAAAACACTAGATGGGTGAAGGTGGGAGAAGCGGTTGTGGAGGTGTTAGGGTTTCCTCAGGGGAGGAGGAGGCTAAATCTGAAGACTATGGAGATGACAAGGCTTGTTTTGTTGCATGGATGGTTGTTCTAAAAGGTTCCTTGTTGGAGATGGTTCGGTTTTTCTCTAGAGAAAAGTGTGCGGTGTCTGGCATGGTCAAATTGCCTCTTCCTTCCATGGGTCTGTGAACTTTTCTTCCTTACTTTGCGATTTCTGTTGCTGCTTTCTCCTTCATTTTTGGAGTGATGGTGGATTGAATCGATGACCCTGCTTGTTTATTCATTTGGACTTCCATGGTTGGTGATATGTTTCGCGTGGTGAAGGGTTTGGGTTTGGGATGCTTTGTTCTTGGGTGGGTGTTCATTCCGGCTTCCCTGGTCGAAGTTGTTGGCTTTGCTATTGATGGGGTTTTGGATTTTGTGATCCATTTTCTATGTTCTCTCTATTATCTATGTAGTGGGCAGTCTTTGAGGTGTGGTGGGATGAGCTCATTCTGTTTTGGGGAGAAGCTTATCTTTGATGGAGGGGATTTCCTTGTTCTTCCCGTTGTTACTACGTCTTTGGGTGTGTTTTGGTGGTGCATCTTGGGTGGTAAGATTCTTTCTTACTGGAGTCTTTTTGCTAGGACCCCCTCGGGCTTCCCCTTTGTGGCATTTGGGGGCTTTTCTTTTGATGTTTTCTAGTTATATATGTTTTTGAGATGTCTTTGGTGGAGGAGATCTATCTTTTTCTGGGTGTATCTCTCGATTCCCTCCTGCCCTTGTGTTGTGGGTTTTGTTGTCCTCTATTTTGTTGCTTCTATGGTTGTGCTTTCAGGCTTCATTTTATGCATCTTTGGGTTTCTCTGGTCTTTCCTATGGAGATGGTCCTGTCTCCTATTGAGGGGGAGATGGATGTGGCGAGAGTTGTCCCTTCTCCTTTTGAGGTGGAGTTAGATGCTATCAGTTTTTCCCAGGAAAGCTTTTGGTGGTCCAATAGAATCTTGTCTCTTGTTGTTAAGGGAGTTGATGCCAGATTTTGGGCTATTCTTTTCACTGTATCTCCTATTGAGGTGGAGATCACCTGTGGTAAGTTGAAGCTTAGTTTCATGGATATTTTTAAGGGACCTTTTCCTATTCCCCACGCACTAATTAAGGTCATTTTTCCTTTTGAGGTGGAGATTCTGGTTGAGGTTATTGCTGACGTCTTCTCTTCTATTAAGATGAAGTTGGGCATTGCTATTGATGTTGGGATGTATCAACGGAGGGTTGTTTATGCCTTGATTTTTTACTTCTGGAGAATGGAGGATGGTCTTATTTTTGTGTATCCTACTCTTTCCCTATGGAGGTGGGGATATTGGAGTATATTATGTGTGATGCTCTATTCAGTCTCAAGAACAAGGTCAGGGGAGCCTTTCGAAACACCATTGTTTCAGGTTGTGGGAACATTGCTGGTTGTGGGTGTAGACACCTAAAATTAATATTTGATTAATTTAAGTCTATCAACATAATTAATTAATTTAATTATGCTATCCTCATTCCTCTCAGAATCAATTAAATCTAATTTAATTAATCCTGTCACTATTATCCAATAATTAATTTATTAAATAAATTAATTATTCCCTTATTCTTCTAAAGTCCCCTCCAATAATTATTTCCTCTAAACCCACTCAGTTGATTAATTCTAATTAATTAACCTAGTCATGTGATTCCTACAAATCACTTTTCCTAATCTCATTAGCCTAATTAATCCTTCTAGAATCTCTGATAATCCCACTTATCATTATCCATCAATTTTTAATTCCCACTCATGTCACATCAACATCGAGTCTCTCAAAGAAATTCAAATTTCTTTGAATCCCTCAATGCATCCTTATTTTGGAATTTTTAATTCCTCATTTTGAATTCAAATTTCCTTTCCCCCCTCTTCTCAAGGAATTTTATATTCCTATTTATTTTCCCAAGGCACCCTTGATCCATGCCTTCTATCTAAAATCAATCTCAACCCTTCATAATCAAATCAATCATGGCCCTCCTTTGGCCTCATCCAATCTATAAATTGGAGCCCCTAGTCTCCTCACAAATTATCAACTTCTCATGCATTGTCATGCTACCTATCTCTTCTCTCATCCTCCTCATTATCCTCTATCAAATCCATGCATCCTTAATCTTTCAATCCAAATCCAATCCATCAATCTATCTTGTTGAGTACAAAGGAGAGCATTCCACATCGAAATCAAGCAAGCAACACATCAAGTGGAGCATCAAGGACGCATCCTCATCATTCACTTCATCAAGCTCAATCCGAAGGAGAAGGTAAAATAGCAAAGGTATAAATGATCTTTTGATGTTTTATGGTTTTCTTTCTCATTTCATTGTCATTTTGATCATTTTCCCTTCTAATCCATTTTCCCCTCTTCAGTGGGATCCTTTTAGAACCCACTTTCTTGGTTGAGGGATCCTGGAAAAACCCTTGGTGTTTTGTTGTTATCATGGACAAGCTGGATGTTGGTAGTTTTCAAGGGCCCAACTTGGTCAGCCTATGTTTTTGGTTAGGACTAGGTTTTGTTGATGGTGATATGGAAATTCTATTATAGGTTAAGGGAGCCTGGGAAAACCTTGATGTTTGGTTGGGGGTGCCAGATAAACCCTTATTTTTCTATTTCTCAGATCTAGTGGTTTAGATCTACTGTTGTTGCCAGCCTAGTTTGTATTGTCTTTCTTTTATGTTTGGTTGGCGGTAGTTTTGTTTTGGCTACTCTATTTTGTAGCCTTTAGTGCCATAAGAGTTGTTATGTTTATTCCTTCTGGTTTGATTGTGGCTTTGTTGTTGTTTAGCTTGGTTGTATCCATTTGCAACGTTCCTTTGTTGGTTTCGGATCTGTGAAAAATTTGAGGGTTTCAGGTCCCTTCAAAACTTGTTGTACGGGGGTTTTTGGTCCCCTCAAAACTTGTTTATCCTAATAAAAAACACATCCCCAAATCCCCCTAATATTCCATTTAACCATATTTCAAATTAAACTAAAATTAAAACTAGAAAATAGGGACCTACTTGGAAAACTAGTGAGGAAAGATAAAGAAGAGATAACAAATTTGCAAACGAATTCTAAACATGAATATTTCTTCAATCAGAAATAAAATATCAACAAGAAAGATCAAAGAAACCAATCCACGTTCTAAAGCAAACTAAGAAAACAGTCTTCAATCCACCCTAAAAAGTTGCAAACCCTCCTCCAAATCCATGACAAAAAAGTTTTTCGCAAAATTCCAACAATAATTCTTCTCAAAAACTTCGTAAAAGACACCTCAAAATAATTCTCATAAAGAATAAATAAAAATTAATTATCACTTAAATAAAACTCACAAAATTACACACACAAAAACCCTAATTTGAAAATTATAAAAATAGCATTAAAATAATAATATTAAATTAATTTCCAAAATAAAAATCCCCATAAAATAATTAAACAACAATAATTAAATATTAAATCACCAATTAAAAATCCCCTAAAAATAGTTAACTCCCACTTGACAAGCAAGCAAAGATTATATAATTAATCCCCTAAAAAACAATAATTCTCGCTCAAAAAGAATAAATAATAAATAACTAATTCCCACTCAAAAAGAATAAATAATAAATAATTAACTTGCACTTAAAAAGAATAAACAATTAACAAATTCTAATTAAAATATAATTATCTACCAAAAATAGAAGTAATGGTTTACTCCCACTTACATAAATAATAAAATAATAATAAGATAGTAAGTCATAAAATAATAAATCATTTAAAATAATAAAATAAAAAATCATAAATAATTCTAGTATAAAATAATTAATTTTAATTAAAATACAATTATCCATAAAAATAGGACAACCAATTCCACCAAGAAAGAACAATTAGTTCCACCAATAATAAAATAAAATATAATTTCCACACTAAAAATATCACATGCACAATAATTAATTAATTAATTAATATTATCTAATATTAAGAATATAATAAACAACAATTAATTATTAATTAATTTATAACACTCAAATATAATTAATATCAATAATTAAAATAACATAAAATCCCACACACTCAAATAAATCATAAAATAATACCAATATCAAAACAGGACTTACTACTGACAATAAGGTGATCAGATATTGTTTAGATGATGTAAATCTGATGGAATAAAATAAAGGCTGGATAATTGTCCCTAGATTAGGATAATGGTTAGGGTTAGATACATTTTGGGCCTTGTACTATCATTGGTACCACCATTGGGAATTAAAGACACGCTCAGACTTGTAGGACTAGGTGGAGTCGATGTTTGGTACTTGCAACCTGTAGAAAACTTGTTGCACACACACACACACACCCATCTAGTGAAAGGAAATCCTAACGTCATATGGAGCTCACACATGAGTAATACAAAATCATTCCTTTCATGCTAAACCCTAAACAAGCAATACAATAAAGATCTATTCTAAAAATAGCATTTATAGTCAATGTTCACATGCTGCTAAAATTAGAAACTACTAAAAATAGAAAGTTTGTCCAAATGCAAAATTAGGCCAATTGGAGACAATGAAATTTGGTAAAAACGGATTTACTAAAAAAAGACATTGCTAAAAATAGACATTGCTAAAAATAGTAAGTTAATGAAAAACACCCAAATTTCATTGGTAGGCACTTTGAAAGATTTCCTTTTCTACACCTGATCATAGATTAACATCTCATAAAACATCATAATAAATCACCAATATATAATCCAAATCATAAGTTTACCGTAACTAACATAAATATGTCCATCTCAAATAAAGTATAATAGTAATCATGTCTTGAACATATAAGCATCATAAAATAATTCAATACTATAAAACACATGAATGTATCCACACACAAACAAGTGAAATAAACCTCACATAAAAGAGTCAAACAAGTCAAAGTAATAAGTATCTAAGGAAAATGATTGAGGGGTACTACATTCCCCCCCCTAGAATTAGGCTTACTCCTAGAAGTCTACAAACAAGAACAAGGCATGTTCAGTGCAAAATCTAGAAAACAACTATTATACTCACTAAGAGATCATTAAAATTTTGAAGGACTCTCACTTATTCCACCATAATCCTACAAAGTCTAGGATTGCTTACATCATTTTCTTCTCAATAAAAACTAAGACTGATACAAAGGTACTCAAAGGCACAAAAAACTCTAACTAAGGGCACCTCACATCCCTACACAATGTCAACCATACCTGTAGTCAAGGAATCCACATTCAAAGTGATGCATAGAGTACCCATAAGCAACCAAATAACAAGATCAGTGGTACCATATACGCCAACACAATCATGCCAAGAGCATCAAGAACAAGGAAATGCACGATCTCCAACCACACAAGGATAAATAGGCATACTAGGTGATTTAAACCACACCAAATCATCCACTATCAACAGGGTCTAACAAGAAGAATTCACATGATTTTCCTGCTACCAACACAAGCTCATGCAAAAATACAGTATGCACAATGCAATAATCCTACTACATTTAGTTCATAATCCAATCACATGGTAAGAATTGCTATAAGCATAATACAACATCAAATACACACTTAATTAGAATCTAACATGGGCATTCATGCTTAAGCATTATCACCTAAAACATGTGTTAAAATTCACTAAAGATAGTATTTACAATTCATCATGATCTTCCCTAATGCAATATTATAAGATTTACATTTGTCCTGTCACACATTTCTAACCATTTCATATACCCAAAGAATTTCAATCACATTCAATTATAAAAAACATCTTTTTAATTCTTTTGTTGAATTACAATTCTATGTACTCAACAATCACATGAGGTACATTCTCTGCGATGTCCTCCCTTGTACATACTATTAGAGGTTCATAATGAACATGATAGAAAACAACACTTAACACACAAACATGACCAATAACGTCAAACATTTAGAATAGTCACCATGAGATTTAAAAAAAAGAAAACCCAAATGGGGGAATTTCACCAATTCAACATTAAATCAAAGAAGTGTGTGCAGTTTCAATAATAAATCAAGTGCAATGAGTGTCATAAAATAGATAGATAGAATAGTTCGGTGACTAATTATAGGCATAAGAAAGTTCAAAAATTTAATGCTAGCCCATGCAACATAGGAGAAAACTCACCCAAAACCATGAAAAAGTCATCAATCACAAACATTTTTTTACATAACTAAGTGATCAATATTGACCACATATGAGGGAGTAACTGCTACACAACACCCAAGGATACAATATCCAGGATGAGTTAGAGAATGCGCACTAGACACAACGATTTAGTCATGCTATACTTAATTTTTTAAACATTTATGCAACATTATATGCAATCGTGATTTTTACTTGCAATCATTTACAATTTTAATGCAATGTAGTTCCTTTCTTATGCAAGAAGAATTTGCAATCATTTCTTTATACAAGAAAATATATGTAGAGGTTAATAACACTATTATCATAGGATAATACATTAATGCATGTCACAACTTCACTTACATAGTCACGCTCACGAGGAAGTCACAATCATAGGGATCCGTTACACTAAATCTGCCTTACGTACATTCACAGGGCCACACCAAAGTATGTTATAGTTACAATACAAGGGTATTTTACTCACATACACTAGAAGGGTCACAATAAACATGTGATCACCATATTAAGGTCTGATGAGGATACACATGATCGTATAAAACTAGAGTACTTTGTACCTCACATATACAAGGGTGACTAATGATTATTCACATGAGGATTTTCCTCATAAGGGTATACATATACTTACAACACAAATCACTATCACACAAGGATGCACTAAGATTCACATACTCAAAATATAACTCAACAGGAGCACGTTGCCCAATTAACACTAAGCTCATAACAAATAAATTTACAATGACAAAATGAGTTTCTCACACAAGCAATTAAGATCCTAAAAGGACAAAACTAACACGCCAATTGTGCTTCTAAACACCCTATGGTGCACTCAAACAAATAGAAATCAACACAATACAATACCGGGGTCATAATGCAAGTTGTGCATAATGCAGATGAATCCTAATGCTCAAATAATAATGCAAATTGGAGACATAGGTCCTTAACCAAATTGGTCTATCATGATTGTCTATAGATTTTCTACGTATGATCATTTGTTTCATTTATGCAATGATACATTATTACCGATGTTGGTACACCACACACACTAATGCAATCACACGATATAAACACATCACTTTTATTAATCAAAACAATTATTTTCACATGTACCAAAGTGTGTCATTATGAATTATGAGGGACAATATATACAAAATAAACACAATAATTCCTAACACATAAGAGTATGAATCACTTCTATCTCTATCATATCCAAATGAAAGAATATACAATGAGGAGCACAATGCTTAGTCAGGAGTCAACATAAACATTTTTGTCAGAATTAATCAAGAAACAATCATGCCATCATACTAGGAATATAGCAAAAAAAGGTCATTCAAGAGTCCCTAACATCCATGAAAGAAAAATAAAAAATAAAAAGAAATCAATCATCAAGGAGACAGTCACATTAGGGAACTCCTCAATACAAAAGAGGGTCATATCAACCCCCAAAGCAACAAACACTCGCCAAATATCATGATAAGCCAAATGAGGCAACTCATCCACTATTGCCAACAATATCCAAACATACAGACCACCCAAGGGCTGAACAAGAGCTTACTCACATGGAGCAACTCACCAAACAACCAATCCCAAGTCCACTCAAGAGGCTCTCTCATAGGGTAGCCATCCATCCTTCATAGGTGCAAAAAGAGTTAGGAGGTACTCTCCCTACTCCATGTATGCTACTTGGTTTGGTTCATCCTAAACTCTCAAACTTGCCACTCAAGGCAACCAAGAAACAAGCTAACAATTAATTCACAAAGTAGACACCTATGGAACTACACACCAATAACATAATCTTCTAGGGTAACAATGCAACGAAAGATCCCAATACTAGAACATGGGCTCTGATACCAAATGTAATGTCCTGCCAAGGAACCCAGAGGAAATACAACTAAACACTAGAGTAACATAGCAAATACATATATTTTTTAAAACATAATACACTAAACAGTCTTTCATCTCAACACATTACATATTTCTATCAATACAAAACAATGATAAACTATTATATTGTTAAGCGGAAGATTTATATACCCTATCTATACATAATCCTCTATGGGTTCCCTAACATCACTACTAAGCAACACATTAAAACACAAACTAAATAACAAAGGGATAATCCATTGAAGGTACTATTAATTCCTTACATTACATAACCAACAATAATCATCTATCTTTAGGTACATTCATATTACCCAAATAAATGAACATCTTTTCCTAACCTCCCATGGCCTAACATTAAACATTCATCAATATATTCATTTCAAGCACCAAATTAAATATTTCTAAGGAAATCTTTCAACATGAAGTAAGATCATTTTACCATCCCAATAAACCATTCACCTAAATATTATTTCATGATTACATGTTATTCAAATACAATAGTCCTAGTAGAACAACCTCTTTGAAGAGTGTTTCAAATATAATATCAAGTGTAATTAAAATTATATTTACAATTACATTTTCAAATACATTTGCTCCTAGAAGATACATAACTTTTAACAACATAATGGTAGATCATCTCACAAAAAAAATATGAAGGCACTGAAAAGCACATGGTAAAAATCCTTCCAATCGCACATGAGCAAGTCCACCCAAATATTCCCAATAGGTGAAAAAGAAACGCCACCCAACCATGTGGAACCCGTAGGCCCACCCCCCGTGATAGGAGATAGATACAAGGCCCTAATCAAAAGACAAGAAGGCTAGGGATAAAAGAACTAAATAACCTCACAACTAATATACATAAGACACCTCTTCACAAGACAAGAAGATAAAGATAACAACCAAAGGTTTGCAAAGAAAGGATAACAATCAAACCTTCAAAGAACTTCCATAATCAAGGACTACCAAAGTAAGAATATCAACCAAAATTTTCCAAAAATATCAAAATAATTATAAAGATGACCAAGGAGCTTCTAAGGTAAAATAACAACAAAAAATACCTCCCAAGGAACTTCCAAAAATCATCAAAAGACTCCAAGAACAATCAAAAGACTAATAAAGGACCCCTAGAGGCTTCCACATAAAAAATGATACAATAGGATACTAGGATACATAAGGAAAAAGTGTCATCGCATAGCCTCTGGGCAGTCTGACCCTCTCCTAACTGCAAACCCCAACTCCTAAGTAGAACTCGTGCGATATTATACAATCCTTTCACGAAGACAAGGTATTGCACAACATGCCATATCCAATCACCTCTCTAGACGAACACCTCTTCAGATGTACTGGCCTTCCCAATCTCACCCTCTATCTATACAAGCACACGAGGCCATGAGTAGGGCATAAAATTTTATTGTAATGGGTGAAAAATTAGGGTTTCAACTATAGGAGAATGAAAACCGCTAATTTTTGCTTAGTGACCTATTACATTCAAAAGAGGGTTGAATCCAATAGATTTAGTCAAAAACCAACAATGACTAGAAATATTGATTGGATTCAAGTGGTGGATTTGTTTACCCTCTTTGTGAGTTGAATTATTGGAATTAGGGCAAAGTACTGAAAAATGAAGATAAAAGCACAAAAAACAATGAGCTACAGATGTGGGACTAAGACACACACCTGGATCCGAGGATTATAAGCAGATTTAGATTGGATCCTCGAAAAAGTTCCAAAAATGTTGAGACTGGAATGCTTGTCGCTCTGGTCCTTTGAACTTTTCACACACCAAAAGGGGTTAATTCATCTCTGCTAATAATTTTTATTCTGAAGATAACAACTCCTTACCTATTTCTTGCACACAAAAGGAAAGGGGAATAAGTTAGGAATAGGGGCTTGCCTAAGTCAAACCCTAGTTTATGAATTAAACTTGATTGAAATATTGCAAATACTGAAATAAATAATGGAAGGATATACCTCAGATCTGCAATGACTGATAATGATGCTTTGCTTCTTGAATGTAATCACATATGTTGTATGAAATGGCATGAACATAACAAAACCCTAATCACACACACACATGCTTTCATATGAAAGATGTAATGTTGCTCCACAATTGATGAATGAAGAATGCAACCTTTAAGACCTCTATAGATGATTTATGATGAACACTTCAATTCTTGGATGATAAAAAGCTTGATGATTATAATTTCGTCCTTGTATCCTTCTATCATGATCTCCAAATGAGAGGAGAAAGCTTCCTTATATACTTTCCTATCGAAAAACATGTTAATTTTTTGACATAGGCCAACATGGGGCTAGGTTTCCCGCCCAAATTTGAAAATTCTGAAAGAGTTCAAAGGGGGGCCCAAAGAGGGAGGACCAAGGAACCATTACCTAGTCCTACCCCATTTTAGGGTCAGGACAAAGGGGCCATGTGGTTTATGAAGGAAAATAAAGACCATATTTGCATGATGTAAGCATAATTAGGTCTTAATTAAGTATTGGGGGACAAACACTAAGGCGAGGGTTGAAAATGTGGACTAAATTGTAAGGGAGTACAATTTAGGATGCTACAATTATATTATTAGTGTGTGAAAACCCAACCCAAATTTCTATTATTAATGTTACCACTTATTACTCTACTCACCTATGGATTATCCTAGCTACCACTTAAGGCCCCGACCCTAATAGAGAGCTACTCCCCCTCAATACACCAATATATCCTATCCTCTATGGCTCAAAATAAGTGTCATGAAATATATAATAACCAAATAAGAAACTCAAGAATTCATAGGCATGCATAGATAACACAATTTGCAAATAGGACTTCCAACAAAGACCAATCACAAGGTCAAGTCTTGAAACTAAATCATAAACTCAAAATCATTGTTCCTTTCACAAGCCAATTCGGGAAAGTGCATATAAACACCAATCCAACCAAAATCAAGACCAATCATACCCAAAAATACATGAATAACAATACACAAGTCCAAAACAAGCCTCTAGAAGAAAAAGAGAGTCGAAATAGAATCAAACTATAAATTCAAGACTTGAAACAATGATTCTACACATATGATCATTTTTTTTACACATATGAGTCATATTTCTATGCATGAGTCATGTTTCAATGCATATGAACTCTGTTCCCTCCACATACATAACAAAGATTGTTCGTTGAAACAAGGAGACTTGACACTAAAAAATGTGTAAGGAAAATATTCCAAAGTATAAATCTGATCAAAACCCATTTGAGAAAGGTCTAATAAACTTCTAAAAACATTGATAAATAAAGCACATGGATTTAAACAATAATTTGAAACAAGAATTAAGCAAAATCGAGCAAATAAAATGTTAAGTTCCTATACTCAACTTTGGCAAAACTCAATATGTGAAAAACATAAATTAAATAACTGATTTAAAGTAGTAAATATATTCAATTACACATCCCTAAATCCCCTTAATAATCCATTTAACCAATATTGTAAATTAAATTAAAATTGGGAATTAGGGACCCGTTTGGAAAACTTGCGAAGATAAAGAAGAGAGAATAGATTTGCATATGAATTCTGAACCATGAACATTTCTTTAATTAATAATAAAATATCTGTAGCATCCTAAAATTGTGACACTTGCAATTTCGACTGCATTTGGGTCTTCACGATGGCGATGCAACACAGAACCTGAATGGAGACCCCAAAACTTGTTCATGACATCAAAAACTGTATTTCTCAGCACCCTGGCCTGATCCTCCTTACACCCTGCTGTCCCTGGAGGTGGGACCATGGTGCCTAGCACCCTGATCCCCCAGGACCATGGCGCCCAGCGCCCTGGTCCCTGGCCCTATTTTGGGCCCGGTCTCCTATGGGGCTTCGGGTCTTTATGTTTGCAATTTGGAAAATAGTACTTCCTGGTCAGCCTAAGGTCGGGAAAATCAGTCTTTTAACCCTAATTGACAAGTATATAAACTACATTTCCTCTCTCAAAAATGGAGGGAGGACATATGTGTACAAGACGCGGAAGCGATATTCAAACATTCAAGCATTCAAGCATTCAAGCATTCCTTCAAGCAATTGATCATTCTAAGTCTCCATTCAAGGCTAAGTGTTGCATTCAAGACAAGGATTCAACCATTGAAGAGGAGATCACATACAACATACAACATACTACATACATTACACCTTCGCATGCAAGAATACAAACATTCTTACAATAAGGTATCAGTACTCGTTTACATTACAAACATTTACATTTACAACATTCTCATTTCTTGGTTAATTCCAAAACTGGGGTTTGACCTAAAGGCAAACCCCTCATCCCTAACCCCCCAATCATCCTCTCTTTTTTGTGTGTAGGTTGCAGGTACGCGACTATAATTGAAGATCTGGAATCCTTGTGCAGAGACGAACAGATCCACCTTCGTTTCACGGATTTTTCGGAGGACCGTGTGCACGTTGGGTGCCATCATCCCGACAACTTTTGTTCAAATTTGCAGAACATCACCGTCTTGACATTTTACTGCTATCCAGGTCCGCAGCTTCATATCATATCCCTATCTCTGTTTATAAGCAAATATTTCCCACTTTACATGCATTCCTAGTTCAGTCATTCCATCTACATTTCTTTACAAAAGAGGGTATCCTTGATGTCTTAACCCTTGAAACTCATTTAGAATCCAATCTTGCATTGCGTGGGATTGGATCTTGTGGGTTTCAACCCCTCTTTTGAATGTAAAGTCTCTCCCAAGTGAAAACCATCAACCCTAGTGACTCTCCCTTCTCTCTCCTTGGAGTTGGGGAGGGGAGAACGACTAGGGTTCGATTTTTCTGCTTTACATTTTGGTGAACCCGATGTGAACATCCTCATTCTGATTATTCATGGTTAGATCTGAAAATTTTGTTTCCTTAATTACATTTCCATGTTTGATCTTTTGCAAATTTTAGTGGCTAATTGCATAAAAACCCTAAAATTTTCTTTTTAGTAATTAAACTTGTGAAATGTTTAATTGTTAATGCTTGTTTCAGATCTACCCTTCTATTGCAAATTGTCAATTCATATTTGTGCTTTAATTCTAAAAATTAAGTGGTTAAGTGTCAAAACCCTAATTTTTAGAACCCTCTTGATTCAACCTTTGACTGATAATTTCACTAATCAAAACACTTCCAAATCGGCTGTAATTTTGAATTCCGCAATAAAATCACAATATCTTTCATCCCTGAAAATTTGGAAAAAAGTTGCGAGGACCGTGTGCACCCCGAGCGCCATCATCCCCGACATTTTTTCTGAAATTTTGGGAGCTAGATCTTACTGTATTTTTCTGCTAAAATCCAGAATTTTGGCTGATTTTATCAATTCTAACACTTTCAAAATTAAAGTCAAAGTTGGTCTAGCGATTGCTTGGATTAAGGCTTATAATCATTCAAAAATTGTTGAAATTGAAATTTTTATCAAAATTGTGTTTCTTACAGTCCTAAATCTGAAAAGTGTGTTGGTGTTCATTCGAAATTTCAGTGCTTTATTCAAGTTTTTGTAGTTTGTGACTTTTGAAATTAAGTGTCTAATTGCGATAACCTTGATTTCCACTTTCAAATTCGAATTTTGCATGAAATTGAGTCAATTTTTAAATTTCAAAGCCTGCATTGCTTTCAGCATTCCCTCTAAAATCATAAAATTCAAAATTTCAGTTTCCCCCTCTTTTTTTCAAAATTCAAATTTTACATTTTTCAACAATCTTGGTAGGGTTCAATTTTGAGATTGCAACTTTAATTTGGCCTATCTACAGACCGTAAAATCACTCAATTTTTTCAGATTAGCTTTAAAGTCATCATAACTTTCATCCCTAAAAATTTCGAAAAAAGTTGCGAGGACCGTGTGCACCCCGAGCGCCACGGTCCCGGACATTTTTTTCGAAATTTCGGGAGATTGTCCTGATTGCATTTAACAGCTTAAATCTAGGAGATTGGCTGATTTTATTGAAATTTGCTACCTCTAAAATTCAAAATCTTCTCTCTCTCTTTAGTGCATGAGTTTGACAACAATAAGCCCTACTTACACTATTCCCGTTAGACGAAGCCTTAGAATTAAGTCTTTCCAAGGTGTAATTACCGAGGAGATGGAACCTAATTTGAATGGTCTTTTTAACGAGGACATGGGTAATTCCTCTAATCCTCTTAATGATGAAGAAGCTCTCCATGAGGTTTCTGTAGAACAACTTTCAAAATTGGATAACCAATTTGACGATTTTTGACAGTGGATGTCTCAAGAATACCCTGATAGTGAAGCTCTTTCATTAATTGAGGGTCTAAAACGTATGGTTCAAAGTGATAAGAATGGAATTGATATTTTGCGTGGTATTGCACACATTGTGGATTCGAATGTGATGCCTATGAAGAGTTGTGCCGAAACCTTATGTTATACACAACCTCCTACTCAAGTCAATTATTCTATTCCTTTGACGACTCCTATTGCTAGTATACCTACTTTTACATCAAACATAATGACTACTTCAACACAAGACATCCCACCTATGATCACCAGTCATGGGGGCAATTCATCTTCTTCAATCAACCCTCTTCCTTCATTCAATCCAACTTCTTCATTCATTCCTTCAATGAGTGTTCCTATTATATCACCACAAATGAACATGACGCAAGGGGGCAATTCGTTTAACCATTCCATTCCTCCTTGTAGTGTTCCTCCTTTCCAATCATCTCCTATGACTAACTATCATAGTGTCCCACCACCTTACTCTCTACCTTCTTTCAATAACATAACACCTCCATCACAATCTAACACATCTAATATGAACTCTTCGACTGAAGCGACCATTAACAATCTTGCACAAACTGTCTCTTCTTTACAGCAACAAATTGCCTCTATGAATCAATCTAAGTTTAGTGTGCCCACATTTGATGTTGCGAGCCCACTTTCTCTTGACATTGTTCGAGCTATCCCCCCCAAACATGTTGAAATCCTGCATTTGGAGCTTTATAATGGTAAGGGTGATCCTCTAACACATGTTAAGACCTTTCAAACAATATGTACTGATTTTGCTTATGACCAAAGGTTGCTTGCAAAACTGTTCACTAGAACATTAAGAGACAAAGCCCTACAATGGTATTGCTCGTTGCCTTCCTATTATATTTCTTCTTTTGAACAACTTGCAAATGCTTTCATTCAACAATTTCAAAACAATATAAGTCCTAAAGTTACTTTGATTGATTTAATGCATTGCAAACAAGGTGTTAAAGAAAAAGTGACTGATTTCATTGGTAGATATAAGCATTTGTATGCTCAAATTTCTTTTCCAGTGCCTGACAATGATATTCAAAGAATCTTTATTTCTAATTTACAAAAAGATATTAGAGAAAAACTCCTATTTTCTGAGTTTACTTCTTTCCAATAGTTGTGCGCAACTCTTCACCATTATCAACTGACTGTGAGTCAAATGGAACAATCACATCCTATGGCTCCGAGTGATAATGGTGATAGTAGTCAACAACCATTTGGGAAGTTTAAACCGAACAGAGAGTCCATTAAATTCAATGAAAACATCATCAACAACAATGTGAATGCAGCATCAGGTGTGCCTCCTATTTCTAAGTTTTTCAAGAAAGAAAGAAAGTTTACTCCTTTGAATGAATCATTGCATAGTATTATGAATAAGTTATTGTAACAAAATGTGCTTACTCTTCCTCCTATAAGGCAAATAGATCCTGCAAAGATTAACTCACCCTATTTTGATAACAAATCTTTTTGTCAATTTCATCGTCATCCTGGGCATGATACTGAAAAATGTTTTGCTTTAAAAGGTAAAATTCAAGATTTGATTGATAATAATACTATCTCTGTTTCTGGTGTGAATGATAAAGGCAACACATTTGTAGCTCCTCCCAACCAAAATCTTAAGATTTTCACTGATCCATTGCCTTCTCATACCTCTAATGCGATTGATACTACTGATTCCTCTGTCTCACCTGATGATCTTGTGTCTATGACTCCTAATGTGATTAACTTTGTGGAGCAGCAGAAAATCCCTAAAGAACCTTCCATCACCTTTGATTCTAGTGAAACTATCAGGGCACCTGATGGTCCTTTATATATAGTTGCAAAAGTCAAGAATACACCTTGCCGTGGAGTGCTTATTGATCCTTCTTGCATGGTTAATATCATTACTAAAGAATTTCTTTTTACTTTGAATTGAATCAAGTGATCTATGACGAAACACATGTGGTTGTGAAACTATTTGATGCATTTTCTTCTCCTGCAATTGGTTCTATTACATTACCTATTGAGGTCCATAACAAATCCTTTGATGTGGACTTTGCTATTATTCCATCATCCGAACAATTTCGTGTAAAGCTAGGCTATCCTTGGCTATCTTCCATGAAAGCTATTGCTTCTCCTATCCACAAGTTTTTGAAATTTCCCCATAATGGTGAAGTTGTTACTGTCAATCATAGTCTCTTTAAACCTGCTGAAAGAACTTCTAGCGTTCCTATTGATTACTTTTGGCCTAAACAATTCCAGTCTCTTCCTCCGCAAAGTGATCATCTTTTCAAATCTTACCAAAAGTGGAAAAAAGATATGATCCTATCTCTAAGTGAACCTAGAACACCCAAACTTGACATTCCTATCGTTCTTGAGAAGGAAGTTCTTCCTTTGAAAGATAAAACTAATGTCTTTCCTCAAGAAGATTCCCAACCCATCCCTATGGATGTGACTACGCCTATATCTAATAAACTTCCTGAAAGTAGACCTATACCTCCTCGTCATGATGGACTTGGTCTCCTTCCTAAACTGAATATTCCTCCCTTATATGGAGCAGTTCCTCCTCCTTCCTCTTATGGAGAGAAGAGACCTTCCTCTTCTCCTATTGTTCAACCTAAGAGACCACAACCTAAACACCCAAGTGATAAGGATGAGAACATTCCTCCTCCTCAATCTTCTCAACTTCCTACTAAGACTAGACGAAATCGTTCTGCACGTGAACGCCGACGAAAGCGTCATCTTAGAGCTCAGGCAGCTGCTTCTCAAACTTTGCAATCCCCAAAAACACCTTGAGCCAGTATTATTCCATTTTCTCCTTAGCCAACGATTGAGCCGAAATCTCCTAAACATCAGATGCATGATGGTCTTGATCTTGTGCGAGTTAAAGATCCTATTTTTATAAATCTTGATGATGATATAGATGAAAATGTTATTCATGATGAAAATGTTACTCCTGTGCATTTTGATAGTGAATATGAATATGTTGATGTTGATAACCATTTATCTAACGCATTTTCTAAAGCACTTATCCTAGCTCCTAGACAAGAACACCACGGCTTGGGATATGAACATAGCCCTTGTTTGGATCTTGTGATAGCTCCATCTGCTATGTTGGATGTTCCTCCTCTAGCATGTTTCCTACCTTCCCGAAATATTGATCAACAAGATCGGGGGGTAGATGACGTGCTAGACTAGTTTCATTAGCATAGCAGATTCTCTCCTCCTCTCTTTCGTTACTTCTTCTATATGTTACTCCCATTCTTCTATTTGTTGTCCTTAATGTTGTCTACTTGAGGACGATGCAAAGCATTGAGATCTTTTTTGGTCTCTCTCATGTTGACTCAAAAGACACATGTGTTCCCTTCTTCTAGGTGACCTTCCTTGATTGGGGAATGAAGAACAATTATGCATACATACATATGATATACATGAATTATCATACAGCATACTGACCCCGAGGAAAGCGAAGTCACCTCGTGCTTTGTGTTTTGTGTCTATTATCCTTGGGCTTATCTCACACTTGGGGGCTAAATCCTTGTGATAACGTGCTCCTTTCCTTTCTCATTTCTTATATGTATCACTACCTTAAAGCAATCACCCCCGGTGAGGTGTGTGCGATCGCTTTAACGTAGGGGGGCATACATCCCATTCATATCTTTTCAAGATACTTGAAATTCATATCTTTTCAAGATACTTGAAAATTTCTTGACAAATTTAGCTTTGCCTTGAAAATTTTTGATATCTTTCTTGCATGACTCATAGTGAGGGAACCTTACTACTGACAGTCATGGTTCTCCCTCGTGATCTTCCCTTTTACTTTTTCAATCGAAGTTGTAAGATCCTTAGTCCACTGGGGGCTTGGTGTATCTTGCCTCCTTGACATGGTGAAAGTTTTTCAATGTTGTTTCCTTGTACTTTACCGGAAGTATGAGCGTACGCTTATACTCCCGCTAGAGTGGGGGATAAATGTAGCGTCCTAAAATTGCGACACTTGCAATTTTGACTGCATTTGGGTCTTCACGATGGCGATGCAACACAGAACCTGAATGGAGACCCCGAAACTTGTTCATGACATCAAAAACTGCATTTCTCAGCACCCTGGCCTGATCCTCCTTGCACCCTGCTGTCCCTGGAGGTGGGACCATGGCGCCCAGCGCCCTGGTCCCCCAAGACCATGGCGCCTAGTGCCCTGGTCCCCCAGGACCATGGCGCCCAGCGCCCTGGTCCCTGGCCCTATTTTGGGCCCGGTCTCCTATGGGGCTTCGGGTCTTTATGTTTGCAATTTGGAAAATAGTACTTCCTGGTCAGCCTAAGGTCGGGAAAATTAGTCTTTTAACCCTAATTGACAAGTATATAAACTACATTTCCTCTCTCAAAAAGGGAGGGAGGACATATGTGTACAAGACGCGGAAGCGATATTCAAACATTCAAGCATTCCTTCAAGCAATTGATCATTCTAAGTCTCCATTCAAGGCTAAGTGTTGCATTCAAGACAAGGATTCAACCATTGAAGAGGAGATCACATACAACATACAACATACTACATACATTACACCTTCGCATGCAAGAATACAAACATTCTTACAACAAGGTATCAGTACTCGTTTACATTACAAACATTTACATTTACAACATTCTCATTTCTTGGTTAATTCCAAAACCGGGGTTTGACCTAAAGGCAAACCCCTCATCCCTAACCCCCCAATCGTCCTCTCTTTTTTGTGTGTAGGTTGCAGGTACGTGGCTGTAATTGAAGATCTGGAATCCTTGTGCAGAGACGAACAGATCCACCTTCGTTTCGCGGATTTTTCGGAGGACCGTGTGCACGCCGGGCGCCATCGTCCCGACAACTTTCGCTCAAATTTGCAGAACAGCACCGTCTCGACATTTTACTGCTAATTCCTGGTCCGCAGCTTCATATCATATCCCTATCTCTGTTTATAAGCGAATATTTCCCACTTTACATGCATTCCTAGTTCAATCATTCCATCTACATTTCTTTACAAAAGAGGGTATCCTTGATGTCTTAACCCTTGAAACTCATTTAGAATCCAATCTTGCATTGCGTGGGATTGGATCTTGTGGGTTTCAACCCCTCTTTTGAATGTAAAGTCTCTCCCAAGTGAAAACCATCAACCCTAGTGACTCTCCCTTCTCTCTCCTTGGAGTTGGGGAGGGGAGAACGACTAGGGTTCGATTTTTCTGCTTTACAATATCAAAAAGGAATCTCAAAGAAACCAATCCACATTCCAAAGAAAATTCAGAAAACAATCTTTAATCCACCCTAAAAAGCTGCAAAGCCTCCTGCAAATCCACGACACAAAAATCCCTTCAAAAATTCTTCACAAAATTCTAGCAATAATTCTTCTCAAAAACTTCGTAAAAAGATATCTCAAAACAATTCTCATAAAGAATAAATAAAAATCAATTATCACCCTCATAGGAAATCAGATGAATAGGAAAAAAAGAGAGATGGTGCACAACAGGTTTCGAGGGTTTCATCGCCAGTTTCAAAATTGTGGAAATTTAAACAAGGATGGCAGGAGAGAGCCTTCAAATCCGGGCAAAGTGGGTAAAAAAAAAAGCATCACCAGAGGAAGAAGCGATAGAGGTGGAAATCAACATTTATAGTGAAGTTGAAGAAGAGTTGGACCTATGGACAAAACTGTTAGGTCCCGGGGACAACTGAGAGGGGGGGGGGGGTGAATCAGTTGTGTAAAACTTTAAATCAAAAACAACTTAATCAATTACTGCTTTAATACCAGTGAGACAGTCTGCTATATCGGTGGACAGATTTAACAGATAAATGTAATACCGGTAAAGATTAATGCATGAAATGAAAATATAAAATCATCCACAACACATGACACCAATATTTGTACGTGGAAACCCTGTAAGGGGAAAAACCATGGTGGGAAACCTTACCCACAATCAGATGATACTACTACAGATAGTAAGTGTACATAAATGGGGTCTGCACATGCAGAAAGGCCAAGCACCTAGAGCTCACTGCTCAAACACAAATGGGAGTCACAATGAATACAATTTGGATGGTTAAATCCAATAAGAATGTACTGCTTGAAATAACATCTTCATATACTGGATTCAGTACCGGTGTGATGCTGATATGCCTTCACAAAACCCTAACTTCACCTTCAAATGATGTCTTTATGTATAGCTCTGCTTAATCTCACATATCCCTTCACAATATACCTTCTTCGCATTCCACAAATGATCTTACAATTAAGATCTTGCATTTATACCATAACCTAAGACCAATTTTAGTAGGTCGGCTCTACAAGATATTACAATAAAACATTTAAAAAATAATATAATATCCGATGCAATAACCGATTGAACATGTCGGCTTAATGCATTTACAACATTAATTAATCATCTCCATGGCGTGCCATGCTGATCTGGAAAAGATAAACCTGCCGGTGTAACCCTGGATAACCCTAGACCTATTTGCCGGTAAAAGCAAATATGCAAATGTGAATATACCAATGATTACTTCTCCAAGATAAGATGTCCACATGATGTCTTCGACATTTGCAAATGTCTTCCATGCCATATCAGGTGCTGGTGATCATTATATCCTACCGGTGTACCATATACCAGTAACTATGCAATAGTTACTTGCTTGCCGGTGAATGTTTGCTGGATCTCCAAAGTGCTTTTAGTAGGTGTTGAAATCAATGACAAAACCATACCAAAATACCAACAATCTTCCCCTTTGGCATTGGTGGCTGTATATGGTGAAAATGGATAGCAAATAACAACAATATTGAAAGACTAAAATGGATTCAACCACTAAACCCTAGCCTAACAATGAACAAATATCCACCATAACATATGAAGATAACCTAAGACAATGCAAATAACTCAAAATCACAAAGATTATACCATCACATGTCCACTAGGGTTTAGATCTCCATTCTTCCTATCTCCATTGATCTTGTTTGATATGCTTGCTCTCAGATTTTTGTATGCACAAGAGCTCAACAAAGAACGGAATGTGGTTGCAAGTAGAATTGTAGTGTAGTCAATTGATCAAGTAGTTAGGGTTTGACAATGAAGAAAGCATCTCCTTAAATAGAAGACACAATAAGAAATGGAGGGTTAAGATTGAGAGGTGTAAAAAGAGAGGTCGGCTAGGATTAAAGGGTAGGTATAAGAAATACCAAAATAATGAAAGAGGTAGGTAGTGTAGGAATTAAGAGATGAATGACATGTGTCATGTGTAGAAAAAGATAATGAATTAATTAAATAAATAAAGATTTATTTAATTAATAGAAGGAGTAGGACAATTAAATAAATAAAATATTTATTTAATTTAGGAAAAAGGGGATAATTTAAATAAATAAATGTATTTATTTAAATGAGAAATAAGGCTAGAAGAGGATAAATGAATTAATTAAATAAATAAAGATTTATTTAATTAATAGAAGAATTAGGCTTAGATAATTAAATAAATAAAATATTTATTTAATTAGACATGACAAATTTAGGTGTCTACATTTTGCCCCTCTTTGAGACAATGCGGCTTGTCGCGTTGTTTCAAAGAAGATAAGATGAACTGATACAGAGTTGCCCCAGAATAAGGAATTATATGCCCCCTCGAGAGATTGGATGAAAATGTCTGAAAAGATTGCAGACAATCTCTCGATAAGAAAGATGGGATAGAATGGGTTGAGCGAATAATGTGACAAAGTCACAGGATGAAGAATACTGACTCAGGAAATGAAGGCCAGGGCTAGGGTAGGCTATAAGATAGGCCACGGGCAAAAGACATCCTCATTGTCATCCACACCCCGAGAAGATCATAGTGCAGAGCGAGAAAAGAGCAGCAGCAGTCAGCAGCGATGGCATTCATTCATAGATTCGACTGTGTCCGCCGATTCCAGCGACCAGCCGATGCAGGAGAGCCGGTAAGTACCTGAAAACCTCCTCGTACTTTCACGCATTTCGAGTTTTGTCATAAATGCATGTTTAGGAGCAATAAATGCACTAGGAATAGGATAGTTTAAAAGTGCAAAAACGCGCAACCGCGTCTGTGTCAGCGCCAGGCGCGTCTGTGTCCAACAGGCGCGTCTGTGTCGGGTCTAGGCGCGTCTGTGCCTGGAACCGCGTTTGTGTTGAATGCGGACGCGTTTGTGAAATGTAGCAGCGTCTGTGATTTTTAATAGCGTTTATGTCATGTAGGGACGTCTGTGTTCCCTGGTCGTGTTTGTGTCTGGCATAGGCACGTTTGTGTTCAGAAAGCGCATCTGTGTTGCAGAGGCGCGTGTATGCAGTCTATAAGCGCGTTTATGAGTTAAAAGCGCGTGTGTGTTGAAAAGGTGCGTTTGTGTGTTTAAATGCACGGTTTTAGTCTTTTAGGTCAAATCGGCAGTTCTGTGATGAACATACGCTGTCGATTGGATAAGCTGCTGAGAGGATACACTCAAGCAGGTCCTCTAGGAAGATTAGGATAGATCAAGGCACTTTGTGATGAACAGGGAGCACCAGGATAGGCAGCACTTTGTGATGAACAGGGAGTGCGAATGTGAGTGACACTTTGTGATGAACAGGGAATGTCACACACGTAGTACTTTGTGATGAACAGTGAGCACTACTAGGGTAGATAGCAACACTTTGTGATGAACAGTGAGTGTCACTAGGGTAGATAGCCATGCATTTAGGTAGCGAGTAGCATTTTGTGATAAACAGTGAATGCCACAATAACTGACATGATTGAGTTGCTTGACTGCAGGAGTATTTGCCGATGTTGGAGTCACGGGAGAGATTCCCATCGACTCAGAGACTGCGACCAGAGTTGTCGATTTAGGACATGATTTCCATTGAGGAGATGGGTCTCACACATATGCTCTATGTGCCCGAGTTTCGGGCAAACATGGGGTTGCTGACTGCGTTGGCCGAGAGATGGCACTCAGAGACATGCACGTTTCACCTACCGCTGGGTGAGATGACAGTGACATTAGAGGATGTATATAGGATTCTGCATGTTCCTATTGATGGAGAGTTGATCCCCTACGACCGTGACGGTGACAGGGAGGCATTGAGACGGGTTTTTCAGGATCTTGAGTTGGAGATGCGAGCAGGTCATGTAGCCTGGGACACCATGACTGCCACAGGATTAGCATTGCCGGCAGTTGTTGGGGGAGTCATCAGTGGATATTTGTGTCCAGACAGGGCCACACGAGAATTGGCGGTGGGTTGGGGAGGGGCATTAGAGACGCTGATGGCAGAGCACACTAGGTATGCATGGGGGCCATGTGTCCTAGCACATTTGTATTATGAGCTGCATCAGTTTGTATACCATGGATCAGTGGGTTTGGGCTGCGGTGTGACTCTCTTGCAGGTGTGGGCCTATGAGCACCTTCCCATCACACGACCGATTCACTTCAGAGGCAGAGGACAGGGATAGAGTTTCGTGCACCTGTATGCCATGATTACATCCCAGCCTCGGATTGGGAGATTGGAGCACTGGAGGAGAGTTATTGATGATATTGACATGGTGATCTGGAGGCCGTATCTAGGATGCGAGGAGTGGGAGGATGACGCAGTGGAGCTGCCCTACACCTTCCGGAGTAGGTACCTAATTGGGCGGACGCCCTATATACTAGAGAGACAGCTGGTGGACAGGGTATGCAGGCAGTTTGGGCAGATCCAGCGGATGCCACGAGGCTCGGGCATGTATGCCCGTACGGTCAGAGATCAGGTGCAGTTTGGCCCACTGCTATCATATGATCAGGCAGTGATGCAGCTAGCGGAGATGATGCCGATTCCATGGGACATGTGGCCAGAGGTAGAGGAGGCAGGGATGGATGCAGAGTACTCTACGTACTGGGCAGAGCATCCATTTCCTAGATTGACAGATCCGGCAGAGCCACTAGATGGAGAGGGTGGAGGAGAGGATGATGATGGAGGAGGGGATGGAGGTAGGGGTCGGCGGAGGCGGAGGGGAGTGGTGGGAGAGAGGCGGGTGGCACCTCGGAGGGAGGGAGGACAGGAGAGAGCAGCTCCAGTGGTGAGAGGACGGGGTGGACTGCCCCTACAGGTGCCAGCAGCACAGGGTCCCAGAAAGGGACAGAGACAGGTGCAGCCAGAGGGACAGAGACAGGTACAGCCACAGGTACCTATACAGGCAGAGGGACAGGTGCAGGCAGAGGCACAGAGACAGGCACCTGTAGAGGAGGAGCCACAGGCAGAGGCGGAGAGCGGAGACTCTGAGGAGGATGAGGTGGTGAGGCTGCGGGAGATCTGCCAGGGCCAGGTAGATGAGATTGAGGATTTGGTTTGAGAGAGGAACCACCTCAGGATCAGGGTCCGAGACACAGAGCGGGAGAGGGATCAGGCCATCCAGAGATACATAGAGGCTGAGACAGCTCTGAGGGCAGGTAGGCGGGCAGCAGAGGATGCAGGGGCAGGCTACACATATGTTTTGCAAGCTGGAGAGGAGATCGCCTACTGGAGGGATCTATACTATGCAGCCATGCCAGCAGATCAGCGGGCTAGGAGCTTCCAGAGATCGTCGTGCACAGCGACGGCTACGGGAGGGAGTCGCAGGAGACAGGCATCCAGCGGTGGGGTTATGGGGCCTCCACCACCACCAGAGAGACAGGGGGATCCTGGGGCGGGTCCATCTACAGCTCAGACTCCATTGAGGCGAGGCGGCTCCGAGGGAGGGAGTTCCTCATAGCTATAGTGGGCTCCCATTGTATCAGTATATGTACCATTATTGTATTGTAGACACCTGCGGGTGATTCTTTTGTAGCCATATGATTCTTTTGACATCATTGTATTATGACACATTTGATTATATATGAGATGATTCATTTCTGCGGCAGCTATATGCATGTGTACCTTATGTGATGAAATGTTCTTATGTGATACCTGTTTTATGATATAGATGCTTATATGATGCAATGCAATATATTTTTGTTCTTTTATGTTGTATATGTGATGCATGATACAAATGTAAATGTATGTAATGCAAATGAATATGATAATGCAAATGATTATTTACTTAATGAAAATGTGAGATGTGCTAACATGTGTTGTATGCAGGATGTGATGCAATTGTGATATCTATATATATGTATGAAATGCTTATATGTGGTGATGCAGGTGCAACTACATGAAATGCAAATGTTTTTGGTGTGTCATTATACTCAGTCATGTGATAGCGGGCTACACGGACTCGAGAAGGACAATGGAAGTCAATCAAGAAAGGGGGATGGAAGACAGAAGATATGAACGTGAAAGAGCTTCTTGTGCATTATCATCATTGAGCTTATTATGGCAGAATAGGTTATGACAATCGAGGCATTTGTTCGACCCAGAAAGTCATTGTACCTGTTTGCATGGAGATAAGACAGTCACAAACAAGGAATGCCCCAGTTCATACTAGACTCACAGCGTCCTCATATCCTTGGACAAGTCATAGCATCACTAAAAGATAATCCACAGACAGCAAATGCAAATAGGTGACGATACCCCATCCTCGCCTTTCTAGTCAAAGACATCCTGGAGATAGAATCTCTAGTCAAAGACATCCTAGAAAAGCTAAAAGACATGTCACCAAAAGATAAAATCAAAAGAAAACCAAGACTCGACACCAACATCCACTGTAGTCCCCAAGTTTAGTGTCTCTTGTCACTTGTTTAAGTCTTATTCGATTGTGATCACAATGTTCACTTTCACAAAAAGGATCGATAGCACTGAACCATATGTTGTCTGAGTCTGTTGAAAGATTTGATTTTGTTGAAGCCCATTGTTGCTGCTGTGTCTCATCTGAAACTGACTGAATCCATGAAACTGATACTTTATTGCAGAGAAGATGGAACTTTATTGCGGATCTGCGATGCAAATGCTGCTTTATTGCGGATTGTGCGTGGATAGACTTGAAGAAAGCTGAAAGAAACTGTACTCCTCGAAACATGTGATGTTCTCAGTTCCACACCCATTACTAGACGTAGGAATTGGCCGTAGTCATAGATAGGATCTGATTTATTATGGATGGAAAAGGGAGTGAAAGGGGAGGGTTATGGATGGCTAACCAATCTTAGGTAGATCAATAACAAGCCATGATGGGAATAGGCAAGTTTATTGTGAGCGAATAAGTTGTGAGTGTGTGCAAAGTGAAAGGATGAAAGTGAATCCTGAAGGAGGGAGGAGAAAAGTCCCTACGCATGGCGCTGGGAACCCAGTTTTCACCATGATACTTGCCCAGGGCGCCACCGAAGTGGTTTTCACCGTTGGACGAAATTATTTCTCTTTACTTTTTTCAGTTTTTCAATTTTTTTGCTGTCACAAGGCGCCTGTTTGCCAGGTTTTCACCAAGTAACGATTTTTTGTTTTTATAATTTTTTTGTATTTTTGAAATTTTTGATTTTTTTTGTATTTTTGAATTAGGATGTTCCGAAGAGCTTATGTGTAGAACCTGTGAAGGTGCATGCTGTTGATAGGATCCTCCAAGGGTTCACCTTCTGTAGTTGAGAGCTGATATGCCCCAGATCCATATACCGCTGTGATGATGTAAGGACCAAGCCAGTTGGGTTCAAATTTGCCCTTCTTTTCTCTATCTTGCTGATTCTTGGGGTTCTCTCTGAGGACTAAGTCACCTACCTCAAATGTGCGAGGCTTGACCTTGTGATTGTAACTGCGACTCATTCGTTGTTGGTAAGCCTTGAGATGATTAAAAGCAGTGTGTCGTCGTTCCTCCAGCAGTTCTAGTTCTTGTGAGCGAGAGACCCTGTAGTCTTCATCGTTGATTATGTTTCTCAAGGAGACCCGTAAAGAAGGTAACTCGACCTCAATAGGCAAGATGGCTTCAGCACCGTAGACAAGTGAGTAGGGTGTAGCTCCTGTAGGTGTGCAAACACTGGTACGATAGGCCCAAAGTGCTGGATTGAGTTGGACATGCCAGTTACGGCCAGCGTCGTCGACTGTCTTTTTAAGGATTTTGAGAATTGTTTTGTTAGACGCCTCAGCTTGGCCATTACCTTGGGGGTAGTATGGTGTGGAGAAACGGTGAGAGATATGGAAGCGCTCACAGAGTTCACGAACATCCTGGTTCTTGAAAGGACGCCTGTTATCGGTGATAATGGAAGTAGGAATCCCATATCGGCAAATGATGTAGTTCAAGATGAAAGTAGCGATTTGTTTCCCAGTAACTTATGTGAGAGGCACAGCTTCAATCCACTTTGTGAAATACTCTGTGGCTGTGATAATGAATTTATGTCCGTTGGAAGAAGGAGGATGAATCTTGCCTATGAGATCGAGTCCCCACTGACAAAAGGGCCAAGGAGATGCAAGTGGCTGTAGTTCCTGTGCTGGTGCATGTATAAGGTCTCCATGAATTTGACACTGCTTACACTTCTTGACAAACTGATATGCATCTTTTTCCATAGTAGGCCAGTAGTATCCAGTCCTGATGAGTTTCTTGGCCAAGGTAGGACCACTAGTATGCGGACCACATATCCCTTCGTGTACTTCTCGTAACGCAATTTGAGCTTCGTCACTCTCTAAACATCTAAGGAGGGTGCCATCTAGACCTCGTCGGTATAGAATATCAGCTAGGATAACGTATCGGGAGGATTGGCGAATGAAAGTGCGGCGTTGGTTGTTCGATAGATCGGGAGGTAAGATATTGTCACGAAGGTATGTGAATATGGAACCATATAACTGGGATTCAGGACCAACAACACATATCATTTCCGTAGGAGTGATCTCATATGATGGAATCAGCAGGTTGTCAACCAGGAACTCATAGCAGGTCTCATTTTGTGGCAGATCAATGAGCAAAGCAATTGTAGCCATGGCATCAGCAGCACGATTCTGTTCTCTTGGTATCTGCTCAAACTCTATCTTTGCAAAGTGCTATTTCAGATCATCTACTAGTTGTTTGTAAGGCATTAGCTTTTCATCCTTTGTTTGATAATCATCAGTTGCTTGACGGATGACAAGTTGAGAATCGCCAAAAACACGAAGTTCCTGGATCTTCCACTGAACTGCAATTCTTAACCCAGTTGTTAATGCCTCGTATTCCGCTATATTGTTGGTACAAGGAAATGATAAGCGGTATGACTTTGGTATAGAATCGCCTTGGGGAGTTATAAAGAGTACACCCGCTCCTGCCCCATGCTGTATGTATGAGCCATCAAAGTATAGTTGCCATGGCTTTGCAGGTGATATTGTTAGAATGGACTCATCTGGAAATTCTGACTGTAGAGGAACATCATCTATCATGGGAGCATCTGCCAGTTGATCTGCGATGGCTTGTCCTTTTATGGCTTTTCTGTCCACGTATTCAATGTCGAATTCACTCAAGATCATTACCCACTTGGCCAGTCGCCCAGTTAGTGTAGCTTTGTTGAGAAGATATTTTAGTGGATCAATTCTGGCAATCAACTTGGTCTTGTGAGTAAGCATGTAATGTCATAATTTTTGTGAAGCGAAGACCACAGCGAGACATGCACGCTCAATTGGTGTGTAGTTCAGCTCATATCCCACCAATGTGCGACTGATATAGTAGACTGCTTTTTCCTTGCCGTCAGGTATTTACTGTGCTAGGAGTGCCCCCAGCGCTGTTGGAGTAGCTGATATGTAAAGTAGCAATGGTTGATCCGGAATTGGTGGCATCAAAACTGGCGGGTTCAAAAGATAGTCTTTGAGTGCCTGAAAAGCCTGTTGACAGTTCTCATCCCATTTGAACTTAATGTTTTTGTGTAGCAGGTGCTGGAAAGGATTGCACTTATCTGCAAGTTGTGCTATGAATCTTCGTATGGACTGGAGTCTCCCTTGTAAAGACCGAAGTTGACTGATATTCTTGGGTGGCGGCATGTCCAAGATAGCCTTGACTTTTGCTGGATCCGCTTCTATTCCTCTTTTAGACACAATGAATCCTAGGAGCTTCCCGGAGGTTACTCCAAAGACACATTTCTTTGGGTTTAATCTTACCTTGTATTTTTCCAGCCTATCAAAAGCAACTGAAAGTATATCCAAGTGTGTATTTCTGTCTATTGATTTAACCAAAAGGTCATCAACATAATCTTCCACCGTTACATGCATGAGATCATGGAAGATAGTAGTCATGGCTCGTTGATACGTGGCACTTGCATTTTTCAGCCCAAAGGGCATGACATTCCAGCAGAAGGTTCCCCATGGACAAGTGAATGATGTTTTATGTTGATCTTCAGGTGCAATCTTGATCTGATTATATCCAGAAAATCCGTCCATTAAAGATAACATCTCATGGCCTGCTGTGAGATCAACAATTAAATCAATGTTTGGTAATGGGAAATCGTCCTTCGGACAAGCCTTGTTGATATCCCTAAAGTCTGTACATATTCGGATGCTGCGATCTGGTTTGCTGACAGGTACTAAATTGGAAATCCATTCAGGATAATCAATTGGGCGTATGAATCCGACATCCAATAATTTCTCCAGCTCTGCCTTGACTAGCAGTGCCACCTGTGGATGCATTTTCCTCAATTTCTGTTTTACTGGTTTTGCCCCCGGTTTGACTGTTAAATGATGCATTACTAAGTCGGGGTCTAGTCCAGGCATATCAGCATAAGACCATGCGAAGTTGACTTGTCGTTCCTTAAAGAAGCTTATGAACCTTGCTTTCTCGGCCTCTGTCAATGATTGAGCCAAAAATATGTTGTGTGGAACCTCTGCTGTACCAATGTTTGTCCTTATAGTCTCCTCTACCAACATGGATGATTTTTCCTCGTATGATGCTGGGAGAATGTCAAGCCTTCCATCTTCGGGCGCCTCAGAGAGGTTTTCACCCTCAGATACGTCCTTTCTTTTTACTTTTTTAGAGTCAGAGAGCGCCACAGTGTGGTTTTCGCCATAAGGCCCTTGTTTTGTTTTTATTTTCACATTTTTGCGACTAGAAGGCCCGACACCCTCACCAAAGTATGCCATGTTATTAAGCTCTATGGCATATCCTGCTTTATGGTCTCCAAGAGGAAGATCATCGTGAATGCCAAGATAATCAACAATAGCTTCGTCATTTTGAAATGTATCAAACTGTGGTGGTCCATCTTGATCCCAGTCAATGAGTTGGGGGTGAACGAGGGGAAGGTCTTTAGTGTTTTTAGAGTCCGCAAGGCTAATAGTGAAGATGTGGTTATATTCAGGTATGTCGAGGTAGTCATCGAGGTCGTCAATGGCACTCTCCTCATCAGTGTCGATCGTGAGTGAGTCCAAATTATCATCACTAGTAGCACCCTCAGGGACAGGTGTCCTCATCCTATGTGATCCTGACCTAGGGCCTTGAAACGAAGCTTGTGCGGGATCCTTATGGGTCGGTTCTTGACCGACTCTGAATTTCTTGTAAAACTCCTCCTCCTCTGTAGGTTCATCTGGCTCTCTAAATGTCTCATTGAGTTCATAGTCGCTGGAGGATTTGTCTGAACCCCATTCCCACTCATTGGAGTCTGTGGAATAATTATCCTCTTGTTGAACTTCAGCCACTTTGACTCGCCATATCTGTTTTGTTCTCTTATTTTGAATCTTGGGATTTAGAAAACCAAGCCCCTTAGAGCGTTCCCTTCTTGTAGTTAGCTCAGGTTGTAGAGGCTCCATGACACCTTCTTTGCGTAGTCCGAGAGGACTCTTTCCATCATACCCAAATCTTTGTAGAATTTTGAAACCTTTGCCATAGTTCTCACAGGGTATTATAATTTGATCACGTGTATCATCTTCAGCGTCCTTATATAGCATTTTATATAAAGTTTCTTCCTCTAGTTCGCCCCATTTTTGAAAGACGGTAGGATCCCATTTGAGTAGCATGATGGAGATTTGCTTATTAGGATGTGGCCTCCCATATTCCTTGGGGGAGTTCATGACTTGTCATAAGAACATTGTTTGATTCAGAGTGTATTCTCCCATGCCTTTGTCTTGAAACTTGGCTCTAAGTTCACCTTGTTTGGATGTCGAGGGCTTTAATGACTCAGGATCAATATATGCTGAAGAAGGAGTAGCCTCACGATTGCTAGGAATGATAGTCTCAGTATGTGATCTCAAGTTATTGCAATATATGAATGGATTTGGATCACCATTGACCGTTACCTCGACTCCATTATGAGGAAACTTTATGCACTGATGGTACGTTGATGGGACTACCCTCATTTCATGAATCCATGGACGTCCTAACAATATGTTATACGTGAGGTCTAGATCCAGGACTTGACAAACCACGTCCTTCGTGACTGGTCCTATTCTTAGTGGTAAGATGACCGTGCCCTTGGACAAACGCTCTTCATCATCATAAGCCTTAATAGTGATTTGGTTCATAGAATTCACAGCTTTGTCAGAATATCCCAATTGTCTGATGGTGCTCAATGTACAAATATTAAGACCTGCTCCTCCATCTATCAGGACTCGTTTTATTCGGTGTTTATGTATGAAGGCTTCAATATGTAGAGGTGCATTATGAGGCTGACTTATGGAGGCGTCATCAGCTTCTGTGAATGTGAGGGAGTGTGGAACGGATAGGTATCCCACCATGGCTTGAAACTGGTCCACGTTTAGATCAGTAGGGACAGCAGTATCTCTCAAGGTTTTGTCAAGGACAGCTTTATGTGCAGGAGATATACGTAAGAGCTCAAGAATAGAGATGAGTGCGGGTGTTTTCCCTAATTGCTCTACAAGATCGTACTCAGGCTTAGTTGACGGAAGATTGGTATTCTTAGTAGAGGTACCTGGCAATGTGATCTTACCTCGACGGGTTGTAACATGACATTCGGAGGTAGATGTGGACGAAGATCCCACACCTTTTAGGACAATTTTGGGTCTTTGAGGAGGATTCTCAGGATTTTTATTTTTGATAGTAATGGTAGAAATATGATTGTCCATTAAGATGTGATTAATAGTGGAATCATAATTGTAAGATGCTCTGGTGTAATTGGCTTGATCATCTGTGACTTTGCCTTTTCCCTTGTCATGTTTTGGGAATGGTTCCTTAAACACCTCATGCTCTTGATTAGATGAATGTCCCTCAATCTCAATATCTCCTCTGTCAATGAGATCTTGTACAATGTTTTTCAATCGATGGCAATTACTTGTCTTATGACCCTTACTCTTATGAAATTCGCAATATTCATCATCATTCCACCAATTCGGTTTGACCTTTGGTTCATATGGAGGAAAGTCTGGGACTGTGATCACTTTGTTTGCTACAAGCTTTTTGAATATTGATTCAAGTGGTTCTCCCAATGGAGTGTATTTCCTTCGTGGTTTAGCAACCGTTTGATTGTTCACTTGATTGTTGGTAGAACTTGATCCAGAAAAGACGAACTTTGGTCTCACTGTGTTGGCATCAACAACACCATCATTAACTGTGTTCTTGTTCTTGTTCCAAAATTTTGGTTTGTCCTTTCCCTTAAAGTCCTCTTTGTTTTCTTTGAATAGTTTGATAACTCCTTGTTCAATCAAGACCTTTTCTGTTGCTAGGCCCTTTTCAATGACATCCTTGAATGTAGACAAACAAGCTTTTCTGAGATCATAGCCAATAGCCTTGTTAACATTTTGTGTGAACATCTCCACCATTTGTTTCTGTGGGATTTCACAAGAGCATCTGCTAGCTAAGTTTCTCCATCTTTGTAAAAATGACGCGAAAGATTCTCCTTCCTTTTGTTTAGTATTGCACAAGGTAGTAACTGAGACATCTGTTTCAATGTTGTAAGAAAAATGCTGAATGAATGCTTCTGCCAAGTCGCCCCATGACTTGATACCAGGAGGTAATTGAGAAAACCATTCCATAGCTTGGTCACCTAAGCTCTATGGGAACAACCTCATCAAGTATGTTTCTTCTGCCGCTACCTCAATGCAAGCTGTGAAGAATTGTCTTATGTGTGCCTTGGGGTCTCCTCTCCCTCTATATTTGTCGAATTTTGGCGTTGCAAAGTGCAGAGGAAACGGAGGCATTGGAATGCTCTTATCAAATGGATAAGGGCATATATCTCTCATAGTATATGTGGGTTTTGATGTGCCCATGTCTTCCACTTTCTTTTGTAGATCTCTAATTTGTTGCTCCAAATTATTTTTGGGAGGAGATGGATTTCTTGTAGCATGTCCCATGTTTGAAACACCCATTTGAGGAGGAACTTGTTGCATATATGGATGATACTGATCGTAGACATGTCCATATGGAGGTCTATATTGTTGCGACATATATGGAGCACTTGGCATAATTTCTTGTTGAGGGACCCCATATCTGTTTTGTGTGTATAAACCATATTCAATAGGCCTTTCATTTTCCATTGTGTTGCCCCCAATTTTGACATAAGGTCTCCTTGTGTCAAAATTTTGAGGATGTCCTTGAGTATCCATTTGTCTTAATTGACCCATATCTTGAGCATGTGTTTGAACATAAGGCCTCCATGATGGTCTTTGAGTGTAAGTATCATGCATTTGAGCTTGTGTATGTGGGATCGCTGGTTTCTGAAGCAAAACTGATGGTGACTCCGGCATCATATTATTTGGTCCTCCACTATTAAGTTGAGTTTGTTGTAAAGGTCTATTTTCCATAAGTTGAGATAAGTCAAAATCATGCGGTATTTTGGCTCCACTTTGTGCCATCATGTTTAGAAAGTATTGACGATCTCTCCTCATTATCTCTTCAACCAATCTATTGAATTGAGGATCCATTATAGATTCTTGTATGTCTGCTGATAGTATTGAAGAATTGTCCACATTATCATTGAGTGTAGCATTGTTGTTTATAGTGTTTGCGCTTTCCACATTTGGATTGTGTCTATAAACATTCATGTCTGGTAATGTAGTGTGCTCAGGATTGTAGAAGACATCATTGTCATACTCATAAGAACTCATGTTTACGGACCCTTGAGCTTCTTTGACTATTCTCCTAGATTTTTGAAGACGGGTTTCAACCATGAACTAGGTGTTTAGCAATATGTGAGAAACTAGATGAAGAATGACAAGAGTATGTAAGACCAAGAGTTGTATGGAATGTAAATGAATCTGAAGTTTACTTGCAATGTCCAAAGTGTAAGACCAAGTATGTATGTAGTAGAGTAGGTGTGACTTCCAAAGAGAGGATAGTTTCTCTTGATGAGGTAAGCTGACCTTGACTCTAAGTAAGACCAAATGAGACCCAAAGGTAAGAAACCTTGATGAGGGACCACTTAGCAAAGTGTTGTAGTGTGTTGACAAAGTATAGTGAGGACAAGCAAGTGACCTTTTGACTCAAGTTTAGACAAGTATGAATGTAAAATGAGATGTGAAGCAATGATGGATTGTGTAAGACCTTAGAACAGGCTGAATGCTAGATGAAATCTGAAGAGACAATCTAGGAAGCTCAAGTATGCCGAAACTGATTTTCTTTGTTTGCTTGACTGTTAAACTTTTCAAATCCTGACACAAATGCCTCTGTATACTTCACAGACGCGGTTTTAAGACACAGACGCTACTCTGTTTGACGCAGACGTGATTCTGAGATTTTCCTATTGATGTTTGCTGGGACTGTAACAGTTTTTTTTTGCAATTGTGGACACAGACGCGCCTGTATACTTCACAGACGCGATTTCCAGACACAGACGTGTCTCTGTTTGACACAGACGCTGATAAAAACAAAGACGCTATTCTGTACTTCACAGACGCGTTTATCCGACACAGACGCGGTTTTAACAGACACAGACGCGTTTCTGTAACCTTAGTGCAATCTTTCCTATCTGTGAATTTGTTTTGCTGTGACCAAATCTGATTTTTTGACTGTTTTTCGTGACAAGAGGACACAGTGTTGATGACCCAATGTTTGCAGACTGTTTAGACTCCAAAAAGTGTGTTGTTTGATGTAAAAAGTTTTTTTGCATACACTTGAAGACATAAAAGACACAATGTTTTGCTGTTTTGTCTTGATTGTTTGAATGTTTATCATAAGTCAAGCACAATTCTTATGGCTGGCCAGGACAATAATTGTTGATCCCACATGGGGTTTTACCCCCGAGGCTACGCTATTCAGAGCGGATACTTAGATGCTTGACCTCACTGGCTCCACCCTCGGCACTCACTTCTCAGGTCAGCCAAGCATCAGTCCCCATGAAAACTCCCCATGGCGAACTTTGTATCTCTACTAAGAACCGTATGTGTGTGGGCCGCTACCAGAGGTCCGACCTCCTGCCTCAACAACTAGAAGGATTTGGGCATCTAAAACAATGAGGTGCTAGTAAGGGCATCTGCTCGTGTGGCCATACATGCGGCACTTTCAGCTCTGTAAATACAGAAGGCTCCCAGCCGGTAGGGGTTACGCCCTACAAATGATCAAATAAATTTGATCAAACGGGTTTATGGGGAGACATAGTGTCGGTATGAACTAATCAGCACACGTTATTCATAGTTTTCACCATGAATACATTTGATTATAGTGCCTTGGAAGAAGATGGCTTTTCTTTTGCTACCACTTGGGTCGTTCTCTTCTCACTAGTAGTCCTAATGACCACACGGGAAGACAGGCCCTCTAAAGAATAAACAAAAAGAGCCTATTGCTCCAGACACAAAAGACAATGGTTCAATTTTAGTGCACCAATTGAAGTGTTTGCTAAGCTATGAAAACAAGGTACACAATAAAATTACAAAAACCCTAGCCAAGGCCCTGCAACAAAATTGTTAGTAGTTTGGGTTGTTTCAAATGATAACCCCTTCCTGCAAGCACACAAGTTAGGTAAATTTTAGAAAACCCAAAAAGACTTTGTGAAAAGGGGCCTTCAACAAAAACGTATTTGCCTCCAAAGCAAGCTGCACAAATCAGGTTAGCTAGATCTGCAAAAGGTTAGCCAAAAATAAACCAGATCTGGAACCCTAAGTACAAAATCCGAAAACCCGAATCGAAAAACTTGAAAAATTTGCAAAACAGAATGCACAGACACTGTTATACCAGACACAGACGCATCTGTCCGACACAGACGCGGTTCTGTGATTCGCAGACGCGATCTAAGAACACAGACGCCTCTTTCTTCTACAGACGCGATAATATGATGCACAGACGCGATTCAGAATCACAGACGCGACTTTTGGAAACCTGCAAAAATAGAAAATGACAGAAACACAGACGCTATCCAAGATATCACAGACGCCTCTGAAATACAAAAACGCGATCCGAACACTCGCAGACGCGGAAAAAACCTAAAATGTCGTCGAAATCGTCCGATCTGCAACTTCAAAAATGCAAAATCTGCAACAAAAATGTTAAATGCAAAGGGACAAGAGTCCCACCGGGCGTGCCAAAATGTATATGGTGAAAATGGATAGCAAATAACAACAATATTGAAAGACTAAAATGGATTCAACCACTAAACCCTAGCCTAACAATGAACAAAGATCCACCATAACATATGAAGATAACCTAAGACAATGCAAATAACTCAAAATCACAAAGATTATACGATCACATGTCCACTAGGGTTTAGATCTCCATTCTTCCTATCTCCATTGATCTTGTTTGATATGCTTGCTCTCAGATTTTTGTATGCACAAGAGCTCAACAAAGAACGGAATGTGGTTGCAAGTAGAATTGTAGTGTAGTCAATTGATCAAGTAGTTAGGGTTTGACAATGAAGAAAGCATCTCCTTAAATAGAAGACACAATAAGAAATGGAGGGTTAAGATTGAGAGGTGTAAAAAGAGAGGTCGGCTAGGATTAAAGGGTAGGTATAAGAAATACCAAAATAATGAAAGAGGTAGGTAGTGTAGGAATTAAGAGATGAATGACATGTGTCATGTGTAGAAAAAGATAATGAATTAATTAAATAAATAAAGATTTATTTAATTAATAGAAGAAGTAGGACAATTAAATAAATAAAATATTTATTAATTTAGGAAAAAGGGGATAATTTAAATAAATAAATGTATTTATTTAAATGAGAAATAAGGCTAGAAGAGGATAAATGAATGAATTAAATAAATAAAGATTTATTTAATTAATAGAAGAATTAGGCTTAGATAATTAAATAAATAAAATATTTATTTAATTAGACATGACAAATTTAGGTGTCTACAGTGGCAACACAAGATGGAAAAACCATTAGAGTGCCAAAACAAAAATGTCAAGTACCAAAAAAAATAATCTCCAAGAAGATCATAACTAGAAATCAAAATCTCTCCTAAGTAGCAATTTCTCCCCCTGGGAGCAACATGTGACTTCCAAAGTTTTGCCATACCAATTTTTCCTCAAAAGATAATGTGTTTGTTTTTCCATAGACATCTCTCCCCCTTTGACATCAAATGCCAAAGTTGTAACATACCAATTGTTTTATACAAAATACCAACCAATTTCACTATACCAACTACTCCCCCTGAGAAGTAGCTTCCTCATCAAAGCCAGAGTAAGAATATATCTTTGTTAATTCTACCGGTTGATGACAGACATTAACTTTCTAAGTATCTACTCATGGGGATATGACCCCAAGCTGTTCTCTAAGACATTCAAAGGTCTCCTTAGGCAAAGGTTTAGTGAAAATATCTGCAAGCTGTTCTTTAGTATTCACATAAACCAGTTGTATTTCTTTTGCTTCAACTTTTTCCCTTAGAAAAATCAGTTTGATAGAGACATGTTTTGTTTTAGAATGTAATACCAGATTCTTAGATATATCAATTGCTGCTGTGCTATCACAATAGATAGTTATAGGTTCTTTGCATTCTACCTTTAGGTCTTTCAACATTTGTTTAAGCCAAATTACCTGTGTACAGTTAGTTGCTGCTACAACATATTTTGATTCTGCTGTTGATAATGATGTACAACTCTGTTTCTTACTTAACCAGGAAACTAATCTATTTCCTAGAAAAAATGCTCCTCCAGTGGTGCTTTTTCTGTCATCAATGTCTCTTGCCCAATTTGCATCTATGTATGCACATAATTCAAAGTTTTCATCTTTAGGATACCATAACCCAAGATTTGGGGTGCCTTGTAAGTACCAGAAAATCCTTTTTACTGCTAATTCATGATTTTCTCTGGGATTACTTTGAAATCTTGAAACAATACATACTGCATTCATGATATCAGGTCTTGTTTGTGTCAAATACAATAAGCCTCCTATCATAGATTTATACCTTGTTGGATTAACTGGTATAGATTCATCTCGTAAAGATAGTTTGTCATTTGTAGTCATAGGTGTGCTTACCGGTTTAGAGTTTTCCATCCCAAATTTCTTGAGTAACTCCTTTAAGTATTTTGATTGACTCAAGAATATACTTTTTTTAGTCTGTGAAATCTGCGATCCTAAAAAGAATCTTAGTTCACCAATCATAGACATTTCAAATTCTTGCTGTATTTTGATAGAAAATTCTTTACACAATCCATCTTCTCCTCCAAAAACTATATCATCAACAAAAACTTCAATGGCCAAGATGTCATCATTAGTCACTTTATAGTATAAGTTACTGTTAGCATTACCTTTAGAAAAACCAATTTTCAAAAGATACTTATCCAATCTTGCATATAAAGCTTTCCTTAACCTGCAAACCATATCTTTGTTATCTGTCAAAGAAAATCCATCAGGTTGTTCAATATAGACTTCCTCTTCAAGATTTCCATTCAGAAATGCACATTTAATATCCATCTGATATACTTTGTAGTTCTTATGTGCTGCAAAAGCCAAAAATAATCTAACTGCCTCAATTCTAGCTACTGGTGCAAAGGTTTCATTGTAGTCAATTCCTTCTTTCTGAGAATATCCCTTACACACTAGTCTTGCTTTATTTCTGATAACTTTACCATCTTCATTAAGTTTGTTTCTGAATACCCATTTGGTTCCAATTATATTTTTATCTTTAGGTCGGGGAACTAATGTCCAAGTATTGTTTTTTTCAGTTTGTTCTAATTCTTCTTCCATAGCTTTAGTCCAATACTTATCTTCACATGCCTCATTAACTAATGATGGTTCAATTTGAGAAATAAGACATACCTCTTCATTTGCCAATCTTCCTCTTGTCATAACTCCTTTGTATTTGTTTCCAACTATTTGATCTTCAGAATGATTCAACCTTATATACCGGGGTGTCTTTGTTTGCTGTTGTTCTTCAGTCATAGTGGAATTTTCATATGATACCGGTGTACCTGGATCTTCACTCTGTACTGGTGGATTCAGTGTAGGTTCATTTATTAGAATTTCTGTTGCCGGTTTAGAATCTATGTACCTTGAAGTTCCTCTGAATTGTTCATCAATCTTTACATTTGCACTTTCAACAATCTTCTGTAACCTCTTGTTAAAACATCTATATGCTTTACTCTTAGATGAATAACCAAGAAATATACCTTCATCACTTCTAGGATCAAATTTCCCAATATACTCATCTCTTCTAATGTAACATTTGCTTCCAAATATTCTGAAATATTTAAGAGTAGGAGTAATACTAAACCATAGTTCGTGAGGGGTCTTATCGGTTTCACCTTTGATGTGAACTTTGTTGAATGTATAGATCGCTGTACTGACTGCTTCTCTCCAATACACATGTGGTAAATTTGCTTCTGATATCATACTTCTTGCTGCATCCAAGATAGTTTTGTTTTTCCTTTCAACAACTCCATTTTGCTAAGGTGTTTGGGGTGTTGATAGCTGTCTTCTAATTCCATTCACTTCACAAAATGTATTAAACTCTTTAGATGTGAATTCTCCTCCTTGATCTGATCTTAAGCACTTAATTTTCTTACTGGTTTCATTTTCAACCATTGCTTTGAATAGTTTAAATTTTCCAAGTGCTTCAGATTTTTCTCTGAGAAAAGTAACCCAACACATTCTAGAATAGTCATCAATGATTAGCATGAAATATCTATCACCTTGTAAGCTTTTGGTTCTAGCTGGACCACATAAATTAGTGTGAATTAAATCAAGAGCATTATTTGATTTTTCAGGAATGCTTTTGAAGCTAGCTCTAACCTGTTTTCCAAATTGACATTCCTTACATATTGTATTATGAGGTTTGACAATCTTAGGTAAGTCTCTAACTGCCTTAGTAGTACTGATCTTTACCATGCAATCAAAGTTTACATGACAGAGTGTCTTATGCCATAACCAACTTTCATCTATATGTGCAACCAAGCATGTCTTTTCACTGTTATTCAAATGAAAGATATTACCTCTAGTCTGATTACTGGTTGCAATTTCTAAGCCAATTCTGTTCATGATTTTGCATTTTCCATTCTTAAATTGTAACTGAAATCCTTTCTCAACTAATTGACCAACACTCAAAAGATTATGCTTTAAACCTTCAACATAGTAGACATTGTCAGTGTTATGTTTACCATCAAGAGATATTGAACCCTTACCTCTGATTTGACAAGCTTTGTCATCTCCAAATCTTACTAAGCCGCCATTGTATTCTTGAAAGTTTAAGAATTTATCTTTATCACCTGTCATATGATGTGAGCATCCAGAGTCAATTATCCATTCATCTTTTACCTCAATTTTAGCTGCCAAGGCTTGTTCTATTGGTTGCACTGCAGGTGTCGGTTGATCTTCTACTATAGCAATAAAAACCCATCTATTGTTCGCCAGATCTTCTTCAGAATCATTAGTTACTCCTTCATCAGCTACATAACAAGATTTGTCCTTATTTTTCTTGAATCTGTATCTTTGATATTCAGGGTTAGGTTTGTATGTCCTTCTGGCTTCTTCTCTTAGTCTAGCATGTCTATCAGGGCATCTTGCTTAGAGTTCCTCCACAACATTTTATACCCAAAACAATTTCATTTACTCTTTCCATAAAAGCAGAGATTCTTTCAAGTTTTGTAATTTTGACCGTGGAATCTCCTTCATTCAGTGTTTCCAAATGATCCCAAATAGCTTTAGCAGTAGACCTATCTAATAGTCCCATGATCTGCTGATCTGATAATGCGCTCAAAAGTGTTTCTCTTGCTTTGCAATCATTTTCTTCATCTTTAGTCAAGTTAGTTGGAGCAGGCTGACCTGGAGTAGCTATAGTATAACCATTATTTGTAACATCCTAGATGTCCTTTCCAATGCAATTCAGATGTGTCTCCATTCTGATCTTCCATATCCCATAGTTGGTTCCATCAAGTTCAAGACTATCCTTCCTAAAATAATTAGTAGACATTGGATCTCCTCAAGTTGTTAAACTTCTACAAAAGAGGACTTAGCTCTGATACCAATTGTTAGGTCCCAGGGACAACTGGGGGGGGGGGGGGGGGTGAATCAGTTGTCTAAAAATTTAAATAAAAAACAACTTAATCAATTACTGCTTTAATATCGGTGAGACAGTCTGTTATACCGGTGGACAAATTTAATAGATAAATGCAATACTGGTAAAGATTAATGCATGAAATCAAAACATAAAATCATCCACAACACATGACACCAATATTTGTATGTGGAAACCCTGTAAGGGGAAAAACCATGGTGGGAAACCTTACCCACAATCAGATGATACTACTGCAAATAGTAAGTGTACATAAATGGGGTCTGCACATGCAGAAAGGCCAAGCGCCTAGAGCTCATTGCTCAAACACAAATGAGAGTCACACTGACTACAATTTGGATGGTTAAATCCAATAAGAATGTACTGCTTGAAATAGCATCTTCATATGTTGGATTCAGTACCGGTGTAATGCTGATATGCCTTCACAAAACCCTAACTTCACCTTCAAATGATGTCTTCATGTATAGCTCTACTTAATCTCGCACATCCCTTCACAATATACCTTCTTCGCATTCCAGAAATGATCTTACATTTATACCATAACCTAAGACCAATTTTAGTAGGTCAGCTTTACAAGATATTACAATAAAACATTTTACAAACAATATAATATCCGATGCAACAACCGAATGAACATGTCGGCTTATTGCATTTACAACATTAATTAATCATCTCCATGGCATGCCATGCTGATTTGGAAAAGATAAACCTGCCGGTATAACCCTAGATAACCCTAGACCTATTTACCGGTAAAAGCAAATATGCAAATGTGAATATACCAATGATTACTTCTCCAACATAAGATGTCCACACAATGTCTTCAACATTTCCAAATGTCTTCCATGCCATATCAGGTGTCGGTGATCATTATATCCTACCAGTGTACCATATACCAGTAACTGTGCAATAGTTACTTGCTTGCCGGTGAATGTTTGCTGGATCTCCAAAGTGCAGTTAGTAGGTGTTGACTTCAATGACAACCAAAATACCAACAAAAACATGTTGTTATTGGCAAACTCATTGGTCTTAGATTCAACAGGATTAAAATTAAAGAATGGGTGCATAACAATTGGGATTCCAATGTTGTTATCAAGTTCATGCCCAAAGGTTTTCTCATAGTAATCTTTATAGATGAAGAAGTGAGAAACAAAATCTTGATTCAACAGAATTGGTTTATGGAGGAGTGTTTGTTATACTTGCAGCCTTGGAAACCCAATTTTAATCCCTTACCCTTGGGGGTATACAATCATCCTGTATGGATTCGTCTGTATAATCTTCCCTTAGAGTATTGGAATGACTCTTGCCTTGAAAAAATTGGAAGATCATTGGCACGCTGATTGATATTGATAATGAAATTATGGAAAGTGATTCATACTTGTATGCAAGGCTTAAGATAGCGGATGTGAAAAATATTCCTTCTGATCTCTCACTTTTGTTAGGGAGTAAGGTTTGGATGCAACAAGTGGAAGTTGAAGCATTTCTTCTAATTTGTGGGGGATGCAGTTTCAAGAACCATTAAAGTGCAGATTGCAGAGTCTTTGGCAAACCCATAAAGAATGCCAAGAAGTGGGTTTCAAAGTTGAGTAGGCAGTTAATGGTTACAAATGCAAACAAAGGTGATGAAGTTGATAAAACTCCAATTCTGGCATCTAAACAACCTTCTCCAAAGTGCATTGGAGAAAGTTCAGGAATGGTAAAAGAGACTGATGTTAGATTGTCTCCCTCTAGACTGGATCCTATCAATCAGAAAGGTTTCTCTAATAAGTAAATCAACTATGACTTGGAATCAGAAGATGAGTTTCATCTGGATGACGAATTGGACAACATCGACCCTAGGAGCATTAGTCAATCAATAAATATTTTGCTGGGTAAGGATAAAAGTGGCAGAGGTAGGAAAAGTAATCGCCAGAAGCGAGAAGACAAGGCTAATGAGAAAGGGATTATTAGTGTACTGGATTTCATGAAAAAAGCCAAGGGAGATGGATTCTCCCTTGGTGCAAAATGAAAATAACCACTTGGAATGTTAGGGGACTTTCAACCCCTGACAAAAGTCGCTTGGTCAAATGCGCGTTGGCTAGAATACCGAGTGAAGTCATTCTATTACAGGAGACCAAGCTGAACATGGATAAAGCTTCAAGATTTCTTTTGTCATGCAAAAATTGGGATGATTTATTTTAGGAAGCCAATGGTTCTGTGGGTGGATTGGCAAATTTGTGGGACCCTGATAAAGTTTTAATCAAATTGACTCAGAAATCTGAAAATTGGATCTTTTGTTGGGTCAAATTTCTAACAGAAGATCTTGAGTTTCCTTTGTCTAACATGTATAGGCCGACAAAAACAAAGGACAAACTCAAAGTATGGACTGAAAATATAGAGAGAATTAAATCTATAGATTGGGAGAAAGTAATGGTGGTGGGGGATTTCAATGCATTGCTTGATATCGATGAAAAGAAGGGTGGATTAAGAATGTCTAATCGAATCATGCAAGACTTCAGGGATTTTGTTTCCAATAATCATATTTTTGATGTAGACTCAAAAAATGGATGTTTCACTTGACCAACAGAAGAGAAAAGATAGCAAACATTTCAGAGAGGCTTGATAGAATTTTTGTAGGACCTTTTTGGGTCGAATTCTCTATTACATTAGAATCAAGCATCTTGCCTTATTCTCTCTCTGATCATTTTCTGGTCCAGATCTGTTCCAATGTCTCTCAAGCCAAGGTCAAAGGAAATTTCAAGTTTTTAAGTATGTGGTGGAGGGATCCTAATTTTCAAATTAATTTGGAGAAGTGGTGGATGGAGAGCAATATCTTTGTCGGAACACCCAGTTTTTGTTTCTCCCAATGGATGAAGTTTATTAAAAATAGAATAAAACTTTGGAATGTGGCCTCTTTTAAAAACATATTTTCTGAAAAAGATCAGAATAGAGGAGGAGCTTGATAGTTTGAATAGTTTGATTATTATTAATGGCATGTCGTAAGAAGAATTCCTAACAGAAAAATAGTTAAAAAATAATCTGGCAGAAATTTTGCTTCGGGAAGAAATCTATTGGCGAGAAAAATCAAGGGAACTTTGGATTAGTGCAGGAGATGCGAATACCAAGTTTTTTCATGCATCAGTAAAGGCCAAACGTGGAAAAAATAGAATTGATTTCATTAAGGATTCGAATGGGATGCAAACCTCAAAAACAAAGGAGATTGAGGAAGTAGCAGTGGAATATTTTAAATAGATTTTGGGAATGGCGAACGATCAGACACATGATGGATTCTCAAACCTCTTGGAGGTAATCAATAGAGAGGTAACTATAGAGGACAACAAATATTTAATGAACCTTTTCTCGATTAAAGAAATCAAGGAAGCAACTTTTGTGCTTCATCCCCACAAGACACACTAGGACTGGATGGGGTGACAATGGAATTTTTTCATAAGTACTGGTGCTTTATGGGAGAATATATCTGGAAGGTTGTGGAATAATTTCACAAGAAAGGTAAGTTTGTCCAAGAAATCAACAACACCATGATAGCCTTAATCCCCAAAAAGCAGACTTGTGAGTCTATGGCTGATTATAGACCAATCTCGTTGTGCAATTCCTTGTACAAAATCATATCCAAGTCTATGATCAATAGATTGAAGATTATTCTATGTAAATTGATTTCTCCTGAACAACATGGCTTCACCCTGGGGAGGGAGATCGCAGATAGCATTATAAATGCTACAAAGACCATCCATTCTATGAGTAGAGTCACTAAACATAGTATGATCGTGTAATTTGGCCATTCTTGTTTTCTATTTTAGAGAAATTCGGTTTTGTGAGAGGTTAGATAAATTTTATTCAACACTGTGTTTCTTCCTTATGTTATTCAATCATTCTTAATGGCTCGGTATGCAAATTTTCCGTTCTTCTAACGGGTTAAGACAAGGAGAGCTCTTGTCACCCTTCCTATTTGTTCTGATGGCAAAAGCTCTTAGAAGAAATATAAAAAATCTAGTAGCCTTGGGAAAATGGAGAGGCATCTCAATTCATAAAAATCTTAATCCTATATCTCATTCCCAATTCGCTGATGACACTATTCTATTTGGAGAAGCAACTGAGAGGGAAGCAAAGACAATTAAAGCCATCTTGAAGGAATATGAGATTGGTTCAGGGTAAAGCATGAATATAACAAAATCTATGGTCTATTTTATCAACATTGGCAAGAGAACCCAATTGAAAATCACAAATATTCTGGGTTTTCAGATTGGTGAGTTCCCCATCAAATATCTTGGTGTGCAATTAACTACAGGGAGATCCCATAACAAGATTTGGGAGGAGGTTTTCAATAAATGTCAATCCAAAGCAGCAATGTGGAAAAATAAATGGCTTACACAAGTTGGAAGGATCCAAATGATCAAATCGGTTTTGTCAACCCTACCTATTTATTATATGTCATGTTTCAGATTATCCTCAAAAGAAGCTAATGATCTAGATGGATTACTTAAAAAAATTTTGTGGGAAGGGTATAAAGAAAAGAAGAAAATGCCTTTGATTAACTGGGATACAACATGCCTAATTAAAGATGAGAGAGGGGTTGGTCTGAGGACGATGAATTTGCATAATTTGGCACTTATTGCCAAGTTGGCAAGGAAAATGTATTCGCACCCTTAGAAAATTTGGTGCAAAATTCTATCCAAAAAGTATCTTGACTTCACAGAGCCGGAAAGAATTTTCACTTTGGCAAATTCAGATGGAGGATCCGCTGTTTGGCGTTTTATTTGGGAAAGTAGGAGAATTATTACAGAGCATTTGACTTGGAAAATTGGCAATGGCAGAAAGGAAAGGTTTTGGAGAGACTCGTAGAATGGCTCAGATCCCCCTTGGCCGAGGCTTTTGAGGACCAAGATTGGGTCAATCAAGTGGAAGCCTCAGTCGGCCATTTTGTTGTAGATTATAAGCAAAATGTGCCTAGTTCTACCGCGCTGACAATTTGGAAAGAGGTGGGTGAATGGAATCAAGAAAACTGGGAGAAATTGGAGGAATTGCTTAGCAGTAGGAAAAAGATTCACTACAATTGTTAAGAGGATAGTTTGTTGTGGTGTGCAGCCAAATGAGGCAAGTATAAAGTGCAACTGGGATACAAATTATAAAGACACAGAGAGAAAGATATTGAGTGGCTTGGGGCATTGTGTTGGAATAAAAGTGTGCTACCCAAGGTGGGTACTTTTTTGTGGATCGTGTTGCATGAACGTATCCTTATAGGGGAAAGACTAAAGTTGATTGGTATTTTGGGACCCAATGTATGTGCGTTATGTAAGGAGGATGGTGAGACGGTCGAGCATCTACTTTTTTGGTGCCCTTATGCAAAGCGGTGTTGGGACTGACTCCTTGATTGCTTGCAGTGTCATATGGTTAGGAATTAGTGATTAAAAGGCTTCCTTTTCTCTTGGCCAAATTCGGCAAAGTCATCCAAATGGGGCATTCTCTAGGTTGTGAGTCCATCTATGTTGATTTGGCATCTTTGGAAGGAGAGAAACCATCAAAATTTTAATGAAGAGGCTTTGGAAGTTGGTGTTCTCATTTCAAAAATCAAACATGCCATTGAAGAAGTGGTTAATGTCAAATCCCTTGGTCAAACTTTTAAATCATATACAAAATGGGATATGGTGATGGAAAATATTTGGTCATTGCCGATGTGCAGTGACTATAAATTCTCTGATTCAAAATCTTGTAGAAAAAATATTAAGTGGAGTCCTCCTCCTCCTGAGTTTTTGAAGATGAACTTTGATGGGGCTTGCAGAGGGAATCTGGGTGTGTCTGGATATGGTGCAATTATTTGAGATGAGTCTGGAAATATGCTAGGGCAAAATTTGGCCCAATGGGAGTATCGACTAACAACATCACCAAAGTAACTGCTCTTGAGGTAAGCCTTGAATGGTGTGTAGAGAAGGGGGTTCACAAGGTCTTGATTGAAGGTGACTCGCAGGTTATACTCAATGATATATCTAATCAACAATTCATGGACTGGAAACTAAACTGTTGGATCCCGAGGATCCAACATCTTATAGGTCACATCTCTGGATGTTCTTTATTCACTCATATCAAGAAGGTAATTCAACTGCAGATTCGCTGGCCAACATGGGAATAAGCAGTACATGTCCCAGATAGTTGTCTGTGGTAGATGAGATTCTGAATTCTTTGTTGCAGATTTTGATCTGGGAGAAATCATCAATCCCTAGGGCAGGGATTGGGTAGACTTAAGTCCTTGGCCTTGCGTGTTTGGGAGAATAGATGAGTTCGAGGGTCTCTTCACGTGGTGTGGAATAACAAGTACATATTATGATGATCACCTTTCTTTTCTTAGACTGCAGAGGCTAATTTGCTTGGATTTGTTTGGGCAAAAACCTCAAATTTGTTTCCTGATTAGCTATTTTAGGAAGTATGGAGGATAGCAGAGCTATATCCGATTTAGTATTTTGCAAAGACTAGTTTGGTTTTTAACAAAGTCTCTTCTTATTTGAATCATGGTGCATCACTTTAGGCTGAGCTATATGTGTCGAGAGGAAACTTTGGCAGAGCATTGTGATCGCCTAGGGCAGGCAACAATCATTGCGATTTTCATGGAGGCGCTTAGTGGAGATAGGCATTGGTGCAACAAATTCATCTACGAGACCATCCTTTTCCTGTTAGTGGATACTCTTCCTTCCAAGGAGGCATGTATCGAGAAAATGGATGGTTTTGTTAGAGAAGTAGATGCCAATGTGGTAGGTAACGCAATCATGGAACTAGAAGAGGAGTGGGCGAGCATTTTGGGGCCTTTTTTCAACCCTGCATGTTTCCTCTCTGATGTGGAAGTTTCAGACACAAATGATGAGGCACAGGTAGCTGCGAGAGATTTGAGGACGAAGAAGGAATATTTCATGGGCAATGCTGGGATGTATTTTGAGTAGGGGTCTCCTCGGGTGAATTGGGTCCATTTTGAAGGATGATGCATGAGGATATGGGCTGGTTGTCTGATAGCAATATTGAAAAGGTGGCTACTTTGGGTGAACAAATTGCAACAATTTTGAGGCTTGTGTAGTGGTATAGACTGCGTCGGGAGGTTGACTGTTTTTTGTTTCTATAGTTTGGGCCATATCCTGCTGGGGGCTGATGCATATGTAATTATGTTTTTATCAATGTAGGATGCTATCCCCTTTATAGATAGCACTTACCTAAAAAAAATAAAAAAAATCAATTATCACCTAAATAAGACTCACAAAATTATGCACACAAAAACCCTAATTTGAAAATTATAAAAATAACATTAAAATGCTAATATTAAATTAATTTTCAAAATAAAAATCCCCATAAAATAATTAAACAACAATAATTAAATATTAAATCACCAATTAAAAATACCCTAAAAATAGTTAACTCCCACTTGACAAGCAAGCACAAAATAATTAATTAATTCCCTAAAAGCAATTAACTCCCACCCAAGTAGAATAAATAATAAATAACTCCCACTCAAAACAAATAAATAATAAATAATTAACTCCCACTTAAAAAGAATAAATAATTAAAAATTAAATTAAAATATAATTATCCACCAAAAATAGAATTAATGGTTAACTCCCACTCAAATAAATATTAAAATAATAATAAGATAGTAAGTCATAAAATAATAAATCATTTAAAATAGTAAAAAATAAATCATAAATAGTACAACCTGAGTTGGCCTTGTAGTGGAGAACTTGTGCTCTTGAAAGAGAGGTCACAAGCTCAAATCCCAAAAGGGGGTAGGGTATGTACACATTATCGGCTTCGGCCCATTACCTATAAAATAAAATAAAATAAAAAATAAATCATAAATAATAAATAATTCACAGTATAAAATAATTAATTTCAATTAAAACACAATTATCCATAAAAATAGGACAACCGGTTCCACCAATAATAAAATAAAATATAATTTCCACACTAAAATATCACATGCACAATAATTAACTAATTAATAAATGTTATCCAATAATAGGAATATATTTATTATTTCAAAAATATAATTAAATCAACAATAAACAATCATTAATTAGTATTAATTAATTTATAACACTCAAATTATAGTTGATATCAATAATTAAAATAACATAAAATCCCAAACACTCAAATAAATCATAAAATAATACCAATATCAATAATTAAAATAAGATAAAATCCCATACACTCAAATAAATCATAAAATAATACCAATATCAAAACAAGACTTTCCATTGACAACAAGGTGATTAGATATTGTCTAGATGATAAATCTAACAGGATAAAATACAGACTAGATAATTTTCCCTAGATTAGGATAATGGTTAGGATTAGATACATTTTGGGCCTCGTACTATCTCCAGTACCACCATTGGGAATTAAAGACACACTCAAAATTGAGGACCAAGTGGAGTCGATGTATGGTGCTTGCAACTTGCACAGAACATGTTGTATACAAACACAAACACACACACATACATACCCACACATATATACATATATACATATGTAGATACACACACACATATGTATTTATGTATATATACACACACATATGTGTATATATATACACACACACACATATGTATTTATGTATATATACACACACATATGTGTATATATATATACACACACACATACATATACATATACATATACATATACATATACATATACATATACATATACATATACATATATATGTATATATGTGTGTGTATATGTATATGTATATGTATATGTATATGTATATGTATGTGTGTGTGTATATATATATACACATATGAGTGTATATATATGTGCATACATATGTATATGTGTATATATATGTATATATGTGTATATATGTGTATATGTGTATATATGTATATGTATATGTATATGTATATGTATATGTATATGTATATGTATATGTATGTATATGTGTATGTATGTATGTATATATGTATATGTATATATACTCCCATCTAGTGAAAGGAAATCATGACATCGTATGGAGTTCACAAATGAGTAATAAGAAATCATTCCTTTCATCCCAAACCCCAAGCAAGCAATACAATAAAGATCTATACTAAAAATATCATTTATAATCAACGTTTACATGTTGGTAAAAATAGAAACTGCTAAAAATAGAAAGTTTGTCCATACGCAAAATTAGGCCAATTGGAGAGACAGTGAAATTTACTAAAAATAGATTTACTAAAAAAAGACTACTAAAAATAGTAAGTTCATGAAAAACAACCAAATTTCACTGGTAGGTTGTTTGAAAGATTTCCTTTTCTACACCTGATCATAGATTAACATCTCATAAACACATCATAAGTATACTATCACTAACATAAATATGTCCATCTCAAATAAAGTATAACAGTAATCATGTCTTGAACATAGAAGCATCATAAAATAGTTCGATAACATAAATCACATGAATGTATCCACACACACAAACCAGTGAAATAAACCTCACATAAAAAAGTCAAACACGTCAAAGTAATAAGTATATAAGGAAAAGCATTGAGGGGTGCTACACCCCTACCTATCCTCTCTCACAAAGAAAAAAATTCAAAGCACTCCTTAAGGTGTTGCACTTTTGAGTTGAAGGAGATTCCAAGTGTGGGCCTAAGTTTGCTGCCATTGGACATTGACCTTAGGAATAGGAAGTGTTTGGTGTGTCTTTCTTTTTCTATCAGACTAGTGGAAATTTGGGCTTTGAGGAGCATACGTCATACCTTTATTAACAATAATCACATAGTAACTATTGTGTCTTCTTGTTTCTAGTGTTTTCTTGCCATAATAATCATCAAACAATTAGATTTGGTCACATTTGATACTCGAAAATAAAATGCAGATTTGGACAAACATGAGGCAAAATATTTTCACTAGAAACGTGTATTTGGACATTATTGTTGCATATTTGGATATTATTACCGCATGTTTGGATCTTAAAATGCATGTGTGGTATATATCACTGTGTCCCTAACATATTTCTACTTATCCAATTAAAGAGATTGAAAGATCTTTTTAGCTGATTCATTAGGATTCCAGTTAGTTAGCCATTAGTTTACCATTATTGCCTTTCCACTTTCAGTCCATTCAGACTTCCATCCAAATATTCAACCTTCATAAAGTCAAAAGTTTCTTTGTTGCCTTACTATCTTGAATCAAACTTTGATATCACTAGATGGTCTCTTTCTTAGACCTATCATCTTCAAGTAGGACACCATTATAGTCTTTTGAGTTAGGATAACTTACCTTGGAAATTTTCATCTCCTTAAATTCATGTCTTGATTAAGCTATTGATTCTTGGATATCTATCATAGTTCTAATCCTACCATCATTTGGAACCTCATTTCAAGACCTTTTCAAGGCAAACTCTTGACTTTTGGTCATTTTCATATCTTTGCCCCATCATTAACCTTTGCCATTATTACATTCACCCAAGTCAAATTTTCTCCTTTATATGGTTGAAACTAGAGCCCAAAGAATTAGAAGAGAAGCACAAGAGGCTATAAGATCTAAAGACATAGATACTTACACTTTTGATGAAGAGGAGTTTTACAATACCAAAACTTTCAAAAATTGCAGTACTATGCAAGATTTAAATGACGACTCCTTAACCTTAGCAGAACTTCAAGATTATTTATCTAGCTCAAGATTCAACAAGTTGCTTGAGACAATTTTATGCAAGAACCCACAATGTTATTTCTTAATTCTTTCTCAAGATGGTGTCAAGTAACTTCCAAATTTCAGTGTGTCTCAACTTGTGGAGGTCAACCAAAATGGTGCTAGTGCTAATAGAAATAGACATAAAGATATGCCCATGTCTGAGTCACCTTCATCCATTTTGAAAAAGCGAGATACTCCTATCCAAATATGTACTTGATAGATTCATTCTCGCCAAGCCCATGAGAAATATCATACCAATGACCTTCATGGATGAAGAACTACCAATACACATACTAATGACCAACACCAAGATCATACCCAAGGCCAATGTCAATATACCAATCAAGGTCATAGTCATGGTTATAATTCCATTAGATAGCCTCGTGTTACATTTGATGAACATAATCAAGGCCATTCTTTCGATGCCAACCATACTCATGGTCACAATGCTCACACTCATTCAAGGCCTTATACTCAATACCAAAATTATGACCCATATAGTTACATTCCTGCACCTAGGACTCGATATCCTAGTTATATTCCTCCTCCTAGTGGTGATTACAACACCTTCATTCTCCCTCCTCCTACACCCCGTGGCTTAGGCATAGGGATAAATCAAATAAATATATCACCTCCTAATGATGATTGCAACAAAAAGTGAAGGAATTGCAACAACAAATGGCTAGTATGTGTACACCTATCAAAAATTACACGCTTCTATACAATTGTCCTTAAACTTTTGATAGGACTATACCAATGCCACCCTTTCCTCCTAATTTTGATGTGCTTAAATTTGACAAGTACAAGGGAAAGGGTGATCCTAAGGAACATATTAGATAATTCTTCAATGCTTGTGTAAAGCGGAAAATCGCGGTCGAATCCTAGTTGGTCTCCTCTCTTCTAACTCCAAGGAGAGAGAAGGGAGGTTCGCCAAGATTCGATGGGTTTTCACTTAGGGGGAAGACTTTACATTCAAAAGAGGGGTTGAAACTCATAAGATCCAATCCCACACGATGTAAGATTGGATGCTAAATGAATTTCAAGGGTTAGGAAAGCAAGGCTACCCTCTTTTGTAAAGAATGTTGATTAAGGAAATTAAGCTAAGGATGCATAGAAAGTCATCAAGATTCGCTTATAAACTGAGTTCGGGTTATAGGATGAAGCTACGGACCTAGAATTAGCAGTAAAATGTCGATACGGCGCTGTCCTGCAAATTTGAGCAAAATTTGTCGGGTCGATGGCGCTCGGCGCCACGGTCCTCCGAAAAATCCGCGAAACGAAGGGGGATCTGTTCGTCTCTGCACAAGGATTCCAGATCTTCAATTTCAGCCACGTACCTGCAACCTACACACAGAAAAGCGAAGACGATTGGGGGGTTAGGGATTAGGGGTTTGCCTTTAGGTCAAACCCCGGTTTTGGAATTAACCAAGAAATGAGCAAGTGTTGTAAATGTAAATGACTGTAATGATAAACAAGTACTAATACCTTGTTCTAAGGATGTTTGTATCCTTATGTGCGAAGGTTTAGATGTTGTATGTTGTATGTTGTAGCATGTAGTATGTGATCTCCTCTTCAATGGTTGAATCCTTTCCTTGAATGCAACACTTAGCCTTGAATGGAGACTTGGAATGATCAATTGCTTGAATGCTTGAATGCTTGAATGCTTGAGTATAGTTTCCACGCCTTTTTCCATCATGTCGAATGAAAGAGGAAAATGTAGTTTATATACTTGTCATTTAGGGATGATAGATTGATTTTCCCGACCTTAGGCCGACCAGGGAAGTATATTTCCAAATTGCAATAAAAAAGACCCGATATCACTTAGGAAACCGGGCCCAAAATAGGACCCAGGGACCAGGGCGCTGGGCGCCCTGGTCCTGAGGGACCAGGGTGCTGGGCGCTCTGGTCCCACCTCCCGGGACATCAGGGTGCAAGGAGGTTCAGGCCAGGGTGCTTGAAAAATGCAGTTTTCAGTGTCGTGAGCGAGTTTTGGGGTCTCCATTCACGTTGCGTGTTGCGTCGCCATCGTGAAGACCGAAATGCAGTCGAAATTGCAAGTGTCGCAATTTTAGGATGCTACATTTAGCCCCCACTTTAGCGGGAGTATGTATGCTCATACTTCCGGTAAAGTACAAGGAAACAACATTGAAAGACTTTCACCACGTCAAGGAGGCAAGATACACCAAGCCCCCAGTGGACTAAGGATCTTACGACTTCGATTGACAAAGTAAAAGGGAAGATCACGAGGAAGAACCATGACTGTCAGTAGTAAGATTCCCTCGCTATGAGTCATGCAAAAGAAATACCAAAAATCTTCAAGACAAAGCTAAGTTTGCCAAGAAATTTTCAAGTATCTTTGAAAGGATAGACAGGGTGTATGCCCCCCTACATTAAAGCGATCGCACACACCTCAACGGGGGTGATTGTTTTAACGTAGTGATACACATAAGAAATGAGAAAGGAAAAAGGAGCACGTTATCGCAAGGATTTAGCCCCCAAGTGTGAGATAAGCCCAAGGATAATAGACACAAAACACAAAGCACGAGGTGACTTCGCTTTCCTTGGGGTCAGTATGCTGTATGATAAGTCATGTATATATCATATGTATGTATGCATAATTGTTCTTCATTCCCCAATCAAGGAAGGTCACCTAGAAGAAGGGAACATATGTGTCTTTTGAGTCAACATGAGAGAGATCGAGAGATCTCAATGCTTTGCATAGTCCTCAAGTAGACAACACTAAGGACGACAAATAGAAGAATGAGAATAACATATAGAAGAAGTAACAAAAGAGAGGAGGAGAGAGTCTGCTATGCTAATGTAACTAGTCTAGCATGTCATCTACCCCCCGATCTTGCTGATCAATGTTTCGGGAAGGCAGGGAACACGCTAGAGGAGGAACATCCAACACAGCAGATGGAGCTATCACAAGATCCAAACAAGGGCTATGTTCATGTTCCAAGCCACATTGTTCTTGTCTAGGAGCTAGGATAAGTGCTTTAGAAAATTCATTAGATAAATGGTTATCAACATCAACAAGTTCATATTCACTATCAGAAGCAAGAGGAGTAATATTTTCATCTATATCATCATCAAGATTTATAAAAATAGGATCTTTAACTCGCACAGGATCAAGACCATCATGCATCTTATGTTTAGGAGATTTAGGCTCAATATCCGGCTGAGGGGAAAATGGAATAATGCTTGTTGAAGGTGTTTGTGGAGATTGCAAAGTTTGAGAAGCAGCTGCTTGAGCCCTAAGACGACGCTTTCGTCGACGTTCCCGTGCAGAACGATTACGTCTAGTCTTAGTAGGAAGTGTAGAAGATAGAGGAGGAGGAATGTTCTCATCCCTATCACTTGGGTGTTTAGGTTGTGGTCTCTTAGGCTGGATAATAGGAGAAGAAGAAGGTCTCTTCTCTCTATAGAAGGCAGGAGGAGGAACTGCTCCATATAAAGGAGGAGTTTTTGGTTTAGGAAGAAGACCAAGTCCATCATGACGAGGAGGTATAGGTCTATTTTTAGAAGATTTATTAGGCATAGACATAGTTGCATCCATAGGGACGGGTTGGGAATCTTCTTGGGGAAAGACATTAGTTTTGTCTTTCAAAGGAAGAATTTCCTTCTCAAGAATGATAGGAATGTCAAGTTTAGGTGCTCTAGGTTCACTTAGAGATAGGATCATATCTGTTTTCCACTTTTGATAAGATTTGAAAAGATGATCACTTCGCGGAGGAAGAGACTGGAATTGTTTGGGCCAAAAGTAATCAATAGGAACACTAGAGGTTCTTTCAGCTGGTTTAAAGAGACTATGATTGACAGTAACAACTTCACCATTATGGGGAAATTTCAAACACTTATGAATAGGAGAAGCAATAGCTTTCATGGAAGATAGCCAAGGATAGCCAAGCTTCACACGAAATTGTTCGGAAGATGGAATAATAGCAAAGTTCACATCAAGAGATTTGTTATGGACCTCAATAGGCAATGTAATAGAACCAATTGCAGGAGAAGAAAATGCATCAAATAATTTCACAATCACATCTGTTTTGTCATAGATCACTTGATTCAATTGCAAAGTAAAAAGAAATTCTTCAGTAATAACATTAACCATGCACGAAGGATCAATAAGCACTCCACGGCAAGGCATATTCTTGACTTTTGCAACTATGTATAAAGGACCATCAGGTGCCCTAATGGTTTCACTGGAATCAAATGTGATGGAAGGTTCTTTAGGGTTTTCTTGCTGCTCTATGAAGTTAATCACATTCGGAGCCATAGACACAAGACCAGCAGATGAGAGAGAGGAATCATTAGCCTCAATTGCATTAGAAGTATGAGAAGTATGAGAAGGTAATGGATCAGTAAAAATCTGAAGATTTTGGTTAGGAGGAGCTACAGATGTGTTGCCTTTATCATTCACTCCAGAAACAGAAATAGTATTATTATCAATCAAATCTTGAATTTTACCCTTTAAAGAAAAACATTTTTCAGTATCATGCCCAGGCTGACGATGAAAGTGACAAAAAGCTTTGTGATCAAAATAAGGTGAAGTAATCTTTGCAGGATCAATTTGTCTTATAGGAGGAAGGGTAAGCACATTTTGTCCCAATAACTTATTCATAATATCATGCAATGATTCATTCAAAGGAGTATACTTTCTTTCTTTCTTGAAAAATTTAGAAATAGGAGGCACACCTGATGCTGCATTCACATTGTTGTTGATGATGTTTTCATTGAATTTGATGGAATCTCTGTTCGGTTTAAACTTCCCAAATGGTTGTTGACTGCTATCACCCTTATCACTTGGAGCCATAGGATGTGATTGTTCCATTTGACTCACAGTCAGTTGATAATTGTGAAGAGTGGCGCACAATTGTTGGAAAGAAGTAAACTCAGAAAATAGAAGTTTGTCTCGAATATCTTTTTGCAAATTAGAAATAAAGATTCTTTGAATATCATTATCAGGCACTGGAAAAGAAATTTGAGCATACAAATGCTTATATCTACCAATGAAATCAGTCACTTTTTCTTTAACACCTTGTTTACAATGCATTAAATCAATCAAAGTAACTTTAGGACTTATATTGTTTTGAAATTGTTGAATGAAAGCATTTGCAAGTTGTTCGAAAGAAGTAATAGAATAAGAAGGCAACGAGCAATACCATTGTAGGGCTTTGTCTCTTAATGTTCTGGTAAATAGTTTTGCAAGCAACCTTTGGTCATAAGCAAAATCAGTACATATTGTTTGAAAAGTCTTAACATGTGTTAGAGGATCTCCTTTACCATTATAAAGTTCCAAATGCGGGATTTCAGCATGCTTAGGAGGAATAGCTCGAACAATGTCAAGAGAAAGTGGGCTCGCAACATCAAATGTGGGCACACTAGACTTAGATTGATTCATAGAGGCGATTTGTTGCTGTAAAGAAGAAACAGTTTGTGCAAGATTATTAATGGTAGCTTCAGTCGAAGAGTTCATATTAGGTGTGTTAGATTGAGATGGAGGTGTGATGTTATTGAAAGATGGTAAAGAGTAAGGTGGTGGGACCCTATGATAGTCAACCATAGGGGATGATTGGATAGGAGGAACACTACAAGGAGGAATGGAATGGTTAAATGAATTGCCCCCTTGTGTCATGTTCATTTGTGAAGATGTAATAGGAACACTTATTGAAGGAATGAATGAAGAAGTCGGATAAAATGAAGGAATAGGGTTAATTGAAGAAGGAGGATTTGCCCCATGACTGGTAATCACAGGAGGAATGTCTTGTATAGAGGTAGCCATGATGTTTGATGTAAAGGTAGGTAAACTAGCAATAGAAGTGGTCAAAGGAATAGAATGATTGACTTGTGTAGGAGGTTGTGTATAACCTAAAGATTCAACACAACTCTTCATAGGCATCACATTCGAATCCACAATGTGTGCGATACCACGTAAAACATCAATTCCATTCTTATCACTTTGAAGCATACGTTTTAGACCCTCAATTAAAGGAAGAGCTTGACTATCGGGATACTCATGAGACATCCATTGGTGAAAATCGTCAAATTGGTTATCCAATTTGGAAAGTTGTTCAACAGAAACTTCATGGGGAGCTTCTTCATCATTAGGAGGATTAGAGGAATTACCCATGTCCTCGTTAAAAAGACTACTCAAATTAGGTTCCATCTCCTCAGTAGTTAAACCTCGGAAAGACTTAATTCTACGGCTTCGTCTAACGGGAATAGTGTAAGTAGGGCTTATTGTTGTAAAACTCATGCACTAGAGAGAGAGAGAAGATTTTGATTTTAGAGGTAGCAATTTTCAGTAAAACCAGCCAATCTTCCAGATTTAAGCTGTTAAATGCAATCACAACAGTCTCCCGAAATTTCAGAAAAAATGTTCGGGACCGTGGCGCTCGGAGTGCAACACGGTCCTTGCAACTTTTTTCGAAATTTGCAGGGATGAAAGGTATGATGATTTTAGAGCTAATCTGAAAAAATTGAGGGATTTTACGATCTGTAGATAGGCCAAATTAAAGTTGCAAATTCAAAATTGAACCCTATCAAGATTGTCGAAAAATGCAAAATTTGAATTTTGAAAAAGAGAGGGAGACTGAAATTTTGAATTTTATGATTTTAGAGGGAATGTCAAGAGCAATGCAAATTTTGAAATTTGAAAATTGACTCAATTTCACGCAAAATTCAATTTTGAAAGCGGAAATCAAAGTTGTTGTAATTAGGCACTTAATTTCAAAAGTCACAAAATGCAAATATTTGAATAAAGCACTGAAATTTCGAATGAATGCAAATACAATTTTCAGATCTAAGACAGTAAGAACACAATTTTGACACAAAATTTCAGTTTCGATAATTTTTGAATGATTAGGAGCCTTAGACCAAGCAATCACAAGACCAACTTTGACTGTAATTTTGAAAGTGTTATAATTGACAAAATCAGCCAAAATTCTGGATTTTAGCAGGAAAATACAGCAAGATCTCGCTCCCGAAATTTTGGAAAAAATGTCGGGGACGATGGCGCTCGGAGTGCAACACGGTCCTCGCAACTTTTTTCCAAATTTTCAGGGATGAAAGATATTGTGATTTTATTGCGGAATCCAAAGTTACAGCTGATTTGGAGATGTTTTGATTGGTCAAATTGTCGGACAAAGGTTGAATCAAGAGGGTTTCAAAAATTAGGGTTTTGACTTTTAACCACTTAATCTTCAGAATTAAAGCACAAATATGAATTGATAATTTGTAATAGAAGGACAGATCTGAAACAAGCATTAACATTTAGACATTTCGCAAGTTTAATTACTAAAAAGAAATTTTAGGGTTTTAATGCAATCACCTCTAAAACTTTGCAAAAGATCAAACATGGAAATGTAATCAATTTTTTCAGATCTAAGCATGAAAAATCAGAAAGGATGTTCACGTCGGGTTCACCAAAATGTAAAGCGGAAAATCGCGGTCGAACCCTAGTTGGTCTCCTCTCTTCTAACTCCAAGGAGAGAGAAGGGAGGTTCGCTAGGATTCGATGGGTTTTCACTTAGGGGGAAGACTTTACATTCAAAAGAGGGGTTGAAACTCATAAGATCCAATCCCACACGATGTAAGATTGGATGCTAAATGAATTTCAAGGGTTAGGAAAGCAAGGCTACCCTCTTTTGTAAAGAATGTTGATTAAGGAAATTAAGCTAAGGATGCATAGAAAGTCATCAAGATTCGCTTATAAACTGAGTTCGGGTTATAGGATGAAGCTGCGGACCTGGAATTAGTAGTAAAATGTCGATACGGTGCTGTCCTGCAAATTTGAGCAAAAGTTGTCGGGACGATGGCGCCCGACGCCACGGTCCTCCGAAAAATCCGTGAAACGAAGGGGGATCTGTTCGTCTCTGCACAAGGATTCCAGATCTTCAATTTCAGCCGCGTACCTGCAACCTACACACAGAAAAGCAAAGACGATTGGGGGGTTAGGGATTAGGGGTTTGCCTTTAGGTCAAACCCCGGTTTTGGAATTAACCAAGAAATGAGCAAGTGCTGTAAATGTAAATGACTGTAATGATAAACAAGTACTAATACCTTGTTCTAAGGATGTTTGTATCCTTATGTGCGAAGGTTTAGATGTTGTATGTTGTATGTTGTAGCATGTAGTATGTGATCTCCTCTTCAATGGTTGAATCCTTGTCTTGAATGCAACACTTAGCCTTGAATGGAGACTTGGAATGATCAATTGCTTGAATGCTTGAATGCTTGAATGCTTGAGTATAGTTTCCACACCTTTTTCCATCATGTCGAATGAAAGAGGAAAATGTAGTTTATATACTTGTCATTTAGGGCTGATAGACTGATTTTCCCGACCTTAGGCCGACCAGGGAAGTATATTTCCAAATTGCAATAAAAAAGACCCGATATCACTTAGGAAACCGGGCCCAAAATAGGACCCAGGGACCAGGGCGCTGGGCGCCATGGTCCTGGAGGACCAGGGCGCTGGGCGCTCTGGTCCCACCTCCCGGGACATCAGGGTGCAAGGAGGTTCAGGCCAGGGTGCTTGAAAAATGCAGTTTTCAGTGTCGTGAGCGAGTTTTGGGGTCTCCATTCAGGTTGCGTGTTGCGTCGCCATCGTGAAGACCGAAATGCAGTCAAAATTGCAAGTGTCGCAATTTTAGGATGCTACAGCTTGTATAGAGGTTTCTCACGAGGATTCTTACTTAATGTGCATCTTCCCTCATAGTCTAGGGGTACAAACTATGGAGTGGTTTTCATGATTACCTCATGGGATTAGTTCTTGGGATGACTTGGTTGAGAAATTCATTCATCACTTCTCCTATAATATTGAGCATGAGGTTTCAGTGACAACTTTATGTACCACCAAACAATGTAATAGGGATCCTTTTGCATCATTTTTATAAAAATGGAGAACTTTGGCTAAAAGTTTTCCATGTTGTGTTCCACAAAAATAATTGGTTGATATGTTTACACGAAACCTAAATCGGGAGATTGTGTCATGCCCAAACATTTGGGCAAAAACAAAACAACATTTCTTTTTTTATACAAGCATTTAAAACTAACCACATTTTTTTGTTTAAATCTATTAAAATATTTAGATCTCTCCTCTATATTTAAATCCATATTTTCTAATCACATAAAAGCAGATTTTCTAAAACTAACAGATTTAAATAACTATATTTCTTTTCATTTTTAATGTCATATAGTTAACTATAGGAAAAGATTAATTTATCTACCTTTTTTTACTGCATTTTTTGAATAAATGACAGAAATAAATAAATTACAGCAGCATTAATATAGTCTAAAAATCACTAAAAAAAACATTACCATCATGTAAAATGCATTTTTATTATTTATACTAAAAGTTGTTTACCTCTATTTTGCATTTGGGAATAAATAAATAGAACCACATGTTTATTTCTCTCTACTATCATTCATGCTTTACTACTTCATTTATTTCCATTATTTTTGCAATATGCTTAAAAAGATAGAAGAGACTTTTATTTACTAAAACATAAATACAATAAATTTTAATTCAAGAAATATAGAGAGCTTGTTCCATAAATATATTCCATTTCTTTCTTGCAATAACAAACTTAAAAAAGAATGCATTTCATAAAAATAATACTTTTAATACAATATGTCAACTTTACAAATGGGTTAAATACCCAACTTAGCCTCTCATTTATACTAAATGAGGGCTTTCAAATTAAATACATTATTCTTTTGCAACTTAGACAAATAATATTGTAGCAACTCCTAGCTTTCCTTTTCCTTTCTTTCCAAGCAAACCGACATTTACAAAGTCTTAAGGTTGTGACCATGGAGGCTCACCTCCCAACCTAGGCTTACTAGAAGCCACCCCCAAGCTTGGAGAACCAAGACCTAGATGGGTTACACTCAAGCAAACACAAATAAGCATGACAAACTTACAACAACATATTCCCATCCCAAGGCTTAACATCATCACCAAATGTGATTTTTACATGGGTGGAGGTGGACTAAGCACCTTGAGGAGAAACAACAAAATAGTAGAACACAAGCCATCTCATGGTAACCAAGAACACATCACAAGTGCAACTTGTCCCAACATCCTTATGACCCCCAAGACATACAAGCCATAATATCTCCCCTTATGACTCCCAAATGCATAAACAATAACTATGCAATAAGGGTCATAAAAATCCCTTGAGAACACTCTCTTCTAAAGTGAACCTCTCACTCTAAGGCTGTCAAGCAACCCTCCACCCCAAGGCCACTCTACCTTCCCAAGGGTGAGTTGGCCTTTGATACTCCCAAAACACAAATAAAATGCATAACCAAAACAAGTGAAAGCTCACATATATTTCTTCACAATTTAAACACAAAGGAAGAAAAAAAACTACATTCAAGCAATCTTTCAAAGAAAAATTGTAACATACAAGGAAAAAACTTGAACCAACCTTGAATCTGCCAAGGGTTTACAAGGAATAGTTTGGAGAAGAGCAGCCCAAATCCAACTTCTTTCCTTTAGCACTTAGCCAAAAAATCTATCCTCAACTTGCTTCCAAATTATCAAGAACTACTCTCCAAAGATGGAGAGTGGGTGATTACCATTATAAGTCTCTAACCCTTGCCTAAGAAGGCTTCTCTCACTCTTCCCAACCTCTTGGATAGAGTGAGAGATCACATTGGCTGGTCTTCCCAACCTCTTACAGGTTACTAAAACTGGAAACTAAAAAGGTAAGAGAAAGTGGAGAAGAGAAACTATCACAAGAAAGGAAGGTTATCTAACCTAGGAGGAACCTTCCAAGTTGGATTTTCGCTCATCTTGGGAAAACTAATTTTGAGGTGACTAAACAGTCACATGGGAGTGGTCACATGCTAAAAAATACTCCTAACACATAGGTATACCCTATGGACCTTTGGAAAAGCCCCTAAACTAACTCTAAGAGTCCATTTGACCCCTTAGAAACCCATCTGAAGTTAACCTACGGGTTAAACCTGAGTTGACCACTTGAAGATTCTCTACCCAAGGCAAATTTGGGACCACACTCAAATATTTGAAAAAGGCTTTGGTTGAAACAATCTCCCCCCAAGAGACATGTCAAAATCAAAACACTATTCAACACGTGTCAAGTGACACAATAAAATACATTACTTAATTTACACATGGAAATTATCTCTTGTTGGATTTAAACAAAATAATAAATATAATTTAACACACATGCAACATTTATGTTTATGAATAAAATATGATACATACGGGGTGTTGTCTCTCCAAATAGACAACCCCTGGTTTTACGAACGTACATAGGTCTAGGCTTGATTCTCCATAATTTTTCCATGGTCACATGGATAATTTTCCTGCACATCTCAATTACACATTGGTAATTCCCAAATAGCCTCATATAATATTAAACAAATAATTAAGAATACAAATCAATCACTCTGCATATAATTGACATTATACAAATCAATTCACCAGATATCCAAAGCAATCCACATAAGCAATTATCATAATCCTCATAAATTTCATCCATTCATGAGATATGCATCATATTTCTAACATCATAATAAAGTCCTGCAAATCAAATAAATGATATACACCATCTCAATGTTATCCTATCCTAGAACCATATAAAATTCTATATCCATAGGCATAGAAATGAAGCATCAATATATCAATGTTATCCAATCTTGGGATCATATAAAGTTCTATATCCATAATGCATAGAAATAAAGCATCCATAATAGTTCCAACATGGAAATCACTAAAATGCTAGGATGGGTCGGGGTAGGGCCTCACAGATTGGATATGAACTTCACAAATTATGCTTGACCACATTTCAAGAATTTGTTGAGAAAGGTTTGTCCATTGAAAAGATCCTTCTTGAGAAAGGTTTTATCAAAAAAAATTAAAGAAAACAAAGATGGTTCTAATTCAAAGGAAACGTCCCTATTTTCCAACAAGAAAAAGAATATCGTTAATGATAGAGTTGTGGATGCAAACATGAAAAAAAAATGGTAAGATTTCCTAGAACTAGTTCATTAACAAATCAAGAAAATACCCAAAGGGTAACAAGCCCTATGACACAAAGCAAGTACACACATTTGGGAGAACTAATTGAGTTAGCATTAGAAAAGCTAGTTGCTAATAAGCTCATTACTTTACCTAAAAATTGACCGTTTGAACCAAGGATAAAGCCTTGATGGTGGAATGACAATGATTTTTGTGAATACCATAGAAACAAAGGGCACAAGACTAGCAATTTTCATAAGCTTAAGAATCTCATTCAAGACCTCATTGAAAGTGGTGCAATCGAAGTTGAAGGTTATTCATCCAATGAATAACATGTGATGCTTAAGGATCCTTTCCCTAAACATGATAAAGGAAAGGCTCCCAAGATCACTTCTAATGTCAATGACAATTATGCCAAAGTCTCTTATGAGTATACAATTAATCACATTTATGAGATGGACCATCATGTCTCTACCATAAGTATCAAAGACAAAGCCCTCAAATGTAATGTAATAACCCATCGAGGTAAAGTCACCCTACAAGGTACCGCATTCAAACCTACTTCTTCCTCCAATCAATATGACCTTTTGATCAACTTAGAAAACACTAGCCCACATATCAATTCTTGAGCTTTTACGCATATCCCCTTCACACAAGGCTATCCTAGATAAAATATTGTAAGAAACCTTCATACCTACTGACCTAAATATGGATTAGTTCCAAGCCATTATGGGACATTTATCTTTTTCCTCATCATCTTACCTTCATTGAGAAATATGATACATCTTCCCAACAACCTCACAACACACCTCTCCATATTAAAGCTTTTGTCCATAAACATCGAATAAAGAAAGTCTTAATAGATGGAGGAGCAAGTCTTAACATTTTCACTTTGAAAGTTGTTCAAGTGTTGGGATTATCTAAAGGGGCTATGGATTCAAAGAAAAAGGTCACAATTAAAGCCTATGATGATGAAGATCACTCATCTAAAGGAACAACCACCTTACTAATCAGAGTTGGGCCAATAGTACAAGACATGGTATATGAAGTTTTGGACCTTGATCTCACCTATAACATTCTCTTGAGTCATTCTTGAATCCATTCCATGCGAGTAGTTCCTTCCATATACCATAAATGCATCAAATTCCCATAAAATGGAATAGATATTTCCAATCCAAATCCGTATTTTTATTACAATAACATTCATCCTAAGACAAAAGCTACAATACCTATCAATCATAAAGCTAGTTCATCTTCATCTTGTGTTAATCCCGAGTCATGAAAAGCTTCTACTTCCAAACAACCTAAGATCAAGGCTAAGGTCATAGACAAAGAAATGGGAGAATATAGCTTACAACAATCAATGTATCTCAGACAACTTATGGATTTTCCTAAATCTTATCCTAGACCATAGTCTTCACAACCTGTGACAGTAGTTATCATGCCAAGAACAAACAATAGTCATGCCGAGACAAAATTAGAATTAAGAAACACACCAAGATAAACATGCTAGTGGTGAAGCAAGGATAAAAACCTTATGGAATTGTGAACCCTCTATGTCTTAAGGCTCAAGGTCTAAACCACAAAAAGTGATAACTCTCATTCCGAGTGTCCTAGTAGTGTTAGTCAAACTTCTTCCACTATAAAAAATGACGAGGAGAGTACCAATGATGACACTAATAGAATCATTCACATATATGAAGATTCCTACATTTTTACCCTTACTACTTCCGATCTTGACTAAACTGATGACCTTCCACTTGTATACCCTCAGCTTATAGATTGGGACCAACAAATGCCTCCACAACTTGATATATTCTAAAATAATGAGGTTTTTATAAATCACCTCAAATTACAAGATGATCTTCCTGTTGGGAACCATAGAGTAGGATTTTCCATTGAACTTGACAACATGGCTTACTTTGGAGAGGGTGCCAAGCCTTTCAGTCACAAAAATTTAAAAATAAATAATAAAAGGTATTATAGTGAGAACTACACTATGACACTTTTAGACCATGAAAAAGTAAAAAGAAAGTATGTATCTGAAGGTGAAAACCTCTCCAAGGTGCTAGAGGATGGAAAAATTGACACTCTCCCCTTGACATCATATCATGAGAGATCACTTATGTTGGTATAAGAGACAATACAAACTAATCTTTGGATTGAAGTGAATCTGCATAATATCTATCTTGCAGTATCTTTGATAGAACAAGAATGTCAGATCAAATTTACATGGTCATATGCCAATATGCCTGGGTTAGATCATGATCTTGTATGTGCTTATTTAGCAGTATCACCAAGCAGAAAACCAATTAAACAAAAGCTGAGAAAAATGAATCCATAAGAGGCACTCACTATAGGTCTATGGATTGCAATTCAATGGAGGATCCAAGAAATTCATGTTTTTGGTGATTCCCAGTTAGTCATTTGACAAACAAACAAATGACTATCAAACAAAAGATGAAAATTTGATGCCTTATAAATAGATGGTTGACAAATTCAATAAATACTTCACAAAAATAACCTTTGAGGAGATTCCTAGTGACAACAAAAGAGCTACTGATGCTATGGATACTATTGCTTCTTTGATTAACATATTGTAAAATACAACTTGCTATGAGTTATTGATGGATAATCTCTTAGTCTCCATGCATAAAAACCATTTGTTCAAGCTTATATGTGTTATTGGTCTCAATTCTCCTTGGTATGATGAAATATTCACTTACCTTTGCAACAACATGCTTTTGCCCAACCTTTGCAACAATCTTGATGCCATACTTTTATTTGCCAAAACTCTTGCTATTTAATCATTGCCAACACCCTTTACTGTAGAGGTCTTGATGGTACTCTCCTTAACTATCTAGAGTGTGAGAAAATCCAAACCGCATTATTTGAGGTACATGAAGGTATATGTGGGCCTCACTCTAGTGGTCCAACCTTAGCTAAGAAACTAATGAGGATTGGTTACTACTAACCACTATGGAGAAAGATGCCTGTCAGTTTGTCAGAAAATACAAGCAATGTTAGATTCACAGAGACTTGATACACGCACTAGCACAAAGATTACAATCGACTGCAACACCTTGAACCTTTTGTCAACGAGGACTTAATCTCATGGGTACTATCCACCCTCCATCCTCCAATAACCATAAGTTCATAATAACCACCACTAAGTACTTCATGAAGTAGATTGAAGCCATTCCCCTCATACAAGTTACCAACAAACAAATAACCACATTTATCCTCAACTACATTATATGCTAGTATGATGTTCCTCTTTCCATCATCATATTATGAACGCCCTTTCAAAAATTAGGATGTTTATGAATTTTGTGACAAATTCTATATCTAACACTATTTCTCCACCCCAATCCATCCCCAAGGCATTGTTCAAGCCAAGGTGTCTAATAAAACTATCTTGAAAATCCTCAAGAAGATAGTCAATGATCTTGGTCATGATTGGCACATACAACTTAATCCTGCCTTGTAGGCTTACCATACAAGTATTCATACTCCCATTGATGCCACACCGTCTTCACTTGTCAATGACACTAAAGCTAGCTTACCCATTGAGTTTGATTTACCATCCTTATAGGTCTCCTTGTGCGATCTTATTAGTGATGAGGATTACAGAGTCTCCCAAATTCAAGATCTTGAATTATTGGATGAGGGTAGACAAAATTATTTAAATAATCTCAGATCATACCAATAGTTCATTAGTAAAAGAGAATCATAAGGTCAAGCCTCAAACATTTGAGGTAGGTGACTTGGTTCTCAAATAAAATCCCAAGAATTAGTAGGATCGAGAAAAAAGGGGTAATTTTGAACCTAACTAGTTAGGCCCCTACACTATCAAAACAGTATATGGTTCTAAGGTATATCAACTATCTACTCTTGAAGATGAACCACTTGAATATCCTATTAACAATATACACCTTATCAAGTCCTACACTTAGTCCTTTAGAGAATTCCTTAAAAATATAAAAAGATACAAAAAAATATTAAATACAAAAAATGAAGAAAAATGAAAAAAAATTGTCACCTTGATGAAAAATTGGCAAACATGCATCTTGTGTGACACACACAAAAAAGAAAAAAGAAATATAATTAAATTCATCCAATGGTAAAAACAATTTTAGTGGTGCCCTAGGCAAGTACCATGATGAAAACTAGGTAACCGATGCCATGTGTAGGGACTTTACTCCTCCCTCTTTCAGGATTCCACATCATCCTTTCACAATGCACATATTCATAGCCTATTATTTTATAATAAACTTTCCATCCCCATCATGGCTTGCTATTGTTCTATCAAGGTCATTCACCTTCCACAATAAAACCTTTTGGCACCCTTGCTTCCTCCATAATAATAAGGTCTTGTCTCTAACTGGGGGCATATCCTCGACCTAGTGATGGAGTTGGATCATTGACATCACATGTTATGAGGAACATTTCTTTTATACCTTCCTTCTTATGCTCACAAATTGCAATACAGTTTCACTTGTCACCAATATGCAATAAAGTTTTTCATCTATCTTCACAATAAAACATTTGTTTCATGGAGTGAGAGACTTTTAGATGAGACATGACAAACATTTGTGCTTAAAAAAAAATCAATCTTTTGAGTAGACAAAGACCCTAGCATGACTGATGATCCTTTTGTCTTAGCACTATCTATCCTTTATGAGGATACTATAAAAATTGTGACCTGAAAAAACTCTAAAAATCTATTACAAGAAACATCTATGGCATGAGGATTTCATTGACTATTGGTTTAGGTATTTATTTTTCTTTTATTTGATCTTTTGGTGGCATGCTTACTATATTCCTCAAGGATGTCTACAAACTAGAGTGGTCAGGATGGGGCATGACCTGATTGTTGCTTGTGGATTATTATCTAGTAACACTTTGGCTCATCTGAGGATATGGTGACCTATGACCATTGAGGACCTAATGAGTCTGGTGTGAATAAGGGAATTGATTCTCTGTGAGTGTTTTTCCTCCATGCAAATGGTATGTGGATTGTTTGGGTCAAAGTCATATTCGGATAGTCGCATCCGCTTTCCATAATAAGCTCAATGATGAATAATCACTTTAAATTCACACAAGAGCTCACAAATAATCTATCCATCATTTATCTCTCATCATTCCATCATCTCTCCTTTCTTCTATGGCCAATCACTCTTTGTCCCTCTTTATCCTTGTAGTCTTGTATTGATCGACTAAGTATACTAACACATAAAAAATTCTAGGGGCATGCATTGCATTAGAATCCATCTTGCATCACCACATACAAAGTATTGCATCATAAGCATATCATATAGTATCACATCCTACATCCACATAGGTTACCTCATAATCACGTAATCATATATATATTCATCATCATTCATACATATTGCAAATAGAATCATCATAGGTCAATATAAATATCCACATAAGATCATTATGCATCCATTATGATAGTGCATGCATATAAACATCATAAACATCATAAAAGCATAAAAAAGCATCATGTATAATCATGACATAAGTGCATCTCATCACAACATTAGGACATAAGTGGTAACTGCATGACATAGTACATCTTGCATAATCCATCACATGATCACATAAATATTATAGGAAGCATATATAATCATTGCATCATACAAATTATCATGTACAACATTACATAAAGAACACGTGCATATAATCACCACCAGGAATCCTTTCATCTCATATGTATAATAAAAAATAATTTGTCAAATACAATGATGTCAATATAAAAAATGGCTACTAGGAACCCCACAATCATGTTCCATAGCTGTCTACATATCATTGTACAAAACTAGTACACAAGAGTGAATGGAGCTATGATGAACTACCATCCTTGAAAGTGACTAGTCTCAAAGGTCTCCAAGCCCTTGATGGCCTTGCCCTTCCACCTTTGTCTCCTCCATCCTCATCATCCCTCTCCATGTGATAACCCATACACCATCTTGTTTGGATCTCAGACCAATTTTCCTATCACTCCTCCCATGATTGCTAGTTATGTCTCTTGATCTGATCATCTCGTCCCAACTGATGTATCCTCCTCAAATATCAAAGTCACATCCACATTAGCAACTTTATCCTTATCAGACACATCTATTTATCACATTTGCAACTTTATCCTTATCAGATGCATCTGTTTATCATATTTGCAGCTTTATCCCTATTACTCGCATCTATTTATCACATTTGTAGCTTTAGCCTTTGCTTTTTTTTTTATTGGTAAAAGTTATATATATTATATTGATTAAGTTTTAAAAAAAAATCACATCTCCTTGAAATATCCCTTACATATTTGAGCACCCACTTCCCTAAACCTACTCTCCTTATCCATTTCAAAATTTGCAAATGCTTCCTATTCCTTCACTATATCCCTATCCCTTTAAACATAGATAAAGAATACCTTTCTCCATAGGCAAATACATATATTCAGACATAATACAAACACAAAAAACTAACTATTTGGAAGATATTATTTGCTAAAACCTCTGTTAAGCCAGTAGTCCTCCTTGTTGAAGTATGAATTCACCTTGTTCTTCTTCTTTCCATCCTCTTCTTCTTGATCTTATAGAGCCACCTCTCTATCTCTGAGGTATTCTTTAATATGCCTTCATCCATCCTAAGCCTCATCTCATCTTGCTTCATGATCATTGTCAACTTCCCAAATTTGAAAAGGTCTCAAGGGTGGCTCAAACTCAACCACATGCATACATTATCCACTTTGTAGTGACAAATCTTTCACCTAGTCTTGCCATTGCTAAAAAATTATTGAGACCATCTTTCCATTCATCTCTGATGTTTTCTCTCATAACCCATTTTATATCCTCTTTCGTGCCAAACTCCAAACACTAGGCCAAGAAAAAAGAGGCCACATCGATATTGGTTCAAAATCTGAAAGAAGATTTCATATATTTCTCCCCCAACATCATGTCTACCATATGAAAGAAATGGGGGTCATCTATCTTCAAAATGTGCCTCATTTGCTCCTTTTTTACAACCCTTTGAATGCTCCCTACTATTTGGCAGCCACTATAGAAAAGTTAGCCTTTATCTCTATTCTGTTCACTTCCTCTAATACTATTCTTCCCTCTACAACTCTATTTTTCTTTCCTACACCTTCCTTACTCCTTCGATTGTGAGTTTGTTAAGGATTCAAACCACATAAATCCTATCCCCTTTCCTTGATTTATGTGTTCCCTAGGTTGAGGCACTTGAGATTGATGATGTTGTGAATCGTCTGTTAATCTGTCAACATCTCACTAATACATTTGGACTAGATTTCTGACAGAGGTTTCCAAAAGAGAAGGTATATTGTGGCTAAATTTGATTTTTTTTTGAAAAAATGCCCGCATTCATTGTAATTCCGATGACAATTTCCCATTTGGTTTCGACGAAGAAGGCATTAGCAATGAGAATTTTCTTTTTTTCAAAAAAGTTCTTGAGTTCGTCATAATTCCAATGACAATGACCATTACCTAAAAAAGAAGAAGAGGGGAATTCATTTGTGCATTGCAATCCCGCGTAGGCGTCCGTGGTGACTTCAACCCCCAATAACATCAAACCCGCATCGAAGGAATTTGTGGCATTGCTTGCAATCCCACGTAGGAGGTAGATTCAAATTTCCCTAGTTTTTAATTTCATGTTGCAAAAAATATACATGTGGTGGTTAATTTCCCTAGTTTAATCTCGTAAAACCATAGAACTGTGATTGAGGAGTGAGCGTTAAATTTTGTAGCAGCAATCCCTTCCTCCCATATACACACATGTTGATTGTTCAAATGAGACCACATCTCTTTGCGGCATCATATCAAACAATTCACAAGCCTTGTCCATGTTTCCACATTTTGCATTCATGTCAAGCAGGGCATTTGCAAGTACAACACCTAACAAAATTCCTCTATCTGTTATGCTTTGATGGATGTCCATACCCTGTTCCAAAGCTCCCATTTTTGCACAGACAGGGAGGATGCTGGTAAAGGTTGTGGAATTTGGATTTATGCCTTCCAATTTCATTTGCTTGAAAGTGTCTAAAGCCTTTTTGACAAATCTATTTTGTGCATATCCAACAATCATTGCAGTCCACGAGACAACATTTCTTTCAAGCATTCTATCAAATAGTTCACGTACCTTGTCTATGCTTCCACATTTTGCATACATGTCTACTAGGGCAGTTGTAACTACAACATTTGACAAAATTCCTCTATCCTTTATGCTTCGATGAATGTCCATACCCTGTTCCAAATCTCCCATTTTGGCACAGGCAGGGAGGATAGTAGCAATGGTTGTGGAATTTGGCTTTACACTTGCCGATTGCATTTTCTTGAAAGTTTCTAAAGCCTTCTCAACAAATCCATTTTGTGCATATCCGACAATCATTGCAATCCAGGAAACCACATTTCTTTGAGGCAATCTATCAAACAGTTCCTATGCCTTGTCTATGCTTCCACATTTTGCATACATGCTAACAGAGTAGTTGCAACTACATCTGACAAAATTCCTCTATCTTTTATGCTTTGATGGATGTCCATACCCTGTTCCAAAGATCCCATTTTGGCACAGGCTGGGAGTACGCTGGAAAACGTAACTAAAGAAATGCAATATTCAACTCCAAAGACATCAAACCACTACTAACAAAACCAAGAGTCTAAAATATGATAGGGAATAGTGTGAGCTGTCCTAAAATAAAATATTTTATTTTCAATTTCAACTAAAACATAATTACTTAGCCATTTAATGTTATTAATAAGTGTTTAATTTATGAAAGAGATAAATGGTTGGCCATGAGTACATGAGTTACTAAATGCACACAAATAAGTGAATTTGATATTTAGAACTATCTACAATGAATTCAATTCTTGTCCATTAGTCATTTATGTTTGCAATAAGCATCATTCTTTGTTTTTCTTAATCTTTATTCATAGTTATGTGCATATTTCACATTCTATAATTAGGATATCAATTGCCATGACTAAACACTAGCATGATGTTTGTGTTGTGGTATAGATACATGGAAACATAATTATGGGATTGTTATATTATAGAGATCATAAATCTAGATATCGCATATTAGTTCTAGCTCTTCTTGGATTGAGTCTAAAGTTGACATATAGTCATAAAGCCATTATTAGCAGATCTATCCATTTCTAGTAAAGACAACTGAGAAAGTCATTTTGATATTGAGAGTTTCTTATCTGTTTAGCTATTGATCATTATTAAGCTATAATATTTAGGTCTATTTATCTCTCTTGCAAAATTGATGTAAGTGTCCTAGATTGTCCCTACTACTCACTCTTCAATGAAATAGTGGAGTTATAAAGATTTGTTGCACAAGATGGTGTTGAACATATCAACAAGGCTAGAATGAAAGGCATGTTCAAGCTTCCACTTGTACAACTTACAACAAATAATTTGTTGATAGCAGAAACTCTTGAAATAGGGATACAATCAAAAGACAAGTAAGTACATACAAACCTCCTCAGTTTAAAGTAAAATTTGTGTATAAAAAGAGTACACTAAATCCCAATCCATAAACACAATAGAGATACCGATGGAGACTTAATTGGATGTATCATGTCACACCAAAGTTGTTAGAGTATGCTAAGCTAGTACATAATGTTTTCTAAAGCCACATTAGTATTTTACCTAGATCATTATCTACCAAAACTAACTATAGTAATCCTTTTGAGGATTCATTTCATGGTGCTAGATCTTCATTTAGTTCCACTTCTTTTTGGAGAAAAGAACAATTATTTCTTGAGGTAGATGAATATCCCATCAACAAAGGACAAGACCCTTTCTAGAATATAAAAAATTCTTCTCCAATAAAAGATAATGGGGGTTTCACTAGAGATATTGAATAAGAGATAGACTTCTATTGTTGCATTAAAAGCATTGGCATGTTCTTCATTTATTGATGTAAACTCTCTATGATGCCACCACAACCAACAAAGGTGTAAAAAGTTGTTTGCAATGCATGGATTTTTAGGATTGTCCTTTGAGAAAACATAATTAAAGTATGGAAGCAGGATCTGCTAGCTCCTAAGGGAATCTTGATGAAAAATAATTGTAAAATATTTGGGCAAGCTTATATGCAAAAAATCATGCTTCTTGATGGGTTTATGTACAAAAATAAGTACGAATTAAGTGGTAAAGGGGATTCTGGAAACAAGAGGGACAGAGAGGCAATGGAAGTGAAAAATTCTGCTGTTGTGTCTGCTCCATCGCAGAATGGGAATGGCGAAGGTGCTGTAAGAGGAGCTAAGAAGGGTGTTGGAAGAAGTGGGGGTGTTTACATTCCCCCATTTAAGCTGGCTCAAATGATGAAAGATGTGGAAGACAAGAGCAGTGTATAATACCAGCGCATGACATGGGATGCCCTTTGGAAGAGTATCAATGGGTTAGTAAACAAGGTAAATGCATCTAACATCAAGAACATCATTCCAGAGCTGTTTGCAGAGAATCTCATCTGTGGGAGGGGTCTATTTTGTAGGTCTTGTATGAAATCCAAAATGGCATCCCCTATATTTACAAATGTTTTTGCTACATTGGTTGCTGTTGTAAATACAAAATTTCTCGAAGTTGGCAATCTGCTTTTGTGAAGAATTATTTTGCATCTTAAGAGGGCATACAAACGCAATGACAAGCACAAACGCAATGACAAGCACATGTTGATAGCAGCACCCAAATTCATAGCTCATTTAGTGAATCAACAAGTTTCACATGAGATCATTGCCTTGGAACTTCTCACCCTTTTACTAGAGAACCCCACAGATGATAGTGTAGAGGTTGCTATTGGGTTCGTGAAAGAATGTGGTTCTTTGTTGCAAGACCTTTCACCCAAAGGTATCTATGGGATTTTTGAAAGATTTAGGGATATTCTCCATGAGGGGGAAATTGACAAATGAGTACAGTTTTTAATTGAAAGCCTTTTTGCAATTTGCAAAGATAAGTTCGAGGGTCATCCAGCTATGTGTCCAGATCAGTTAACACATAAAGTTTTCTTAGAAGATGAACTTGATCAAGAAGCTAGTTTGGATGTTTTCAAGCTAGATCCTGATTTCTTAGAGCATGAGGCAACCTATGAAAAACTGAAGAAAGATATCCTTGGAGATGCTTCTTCAAATGAAGCAGAAGGGGAGAATGATTCAAGTGATGATTCAGATGATGATGATGATGATGATGAAGAGGAAGGTGAGGAAGCACTGAGAATACATGATGAGACAAAGACAAACTTGGTCAATTTAAGACGTACAATTTATTTGACAATCATGTCAAGTGTTGATTTTGAGGAAGCTGGTCATAAACTACTAAAGATCAAGCTTTAACCTGGTCAAGAGAGAACATACCTTTGTTATTATGGTCTTCTTTGGCAAATATTTTGTATGATCAATAAAATTTATGAGGAATTTTTTGATAAGTGTTTTGTACAATAGTATTCTATGATACACAGATTGGAAATAAATAAACTGCGTAATGTTGCAAAGTTTTTTGCCCACTTACTTGGCACAAATGCTCTTCCATGGCATTGTCTCTCTTATATACGTCTGATAGAGGAAGATACTACTTCCTCTTCTCGTATTTTTATAAAGATTCTCTTGCAGGAGCTAGTAGAGCAGCTTGGTATATTGTTGCTTAATGAAAGGTTAAACGATCCAACAATGCATGAGTCTTTTGATTCAATTTCTCCAAAGGACAATTCCAAAAATTCACAGTTTGCTACCAATTTCTTTACTTCTATTGGTCTTGGTGGTATCACTGAGAGTTTAAGTGAGTATTTGAAGAATATGCCAAGGCTTGTAATGCAGCAACAAAAGTCTATTCCTGAGTTAGATGAATCTACCTCTAATGACGATTCTTCTTGTTCATTAGGTTCATCAGATTCTGATACATCAGACTCAGATTCTGAGAGTGAAACTGACAGTGAGAGCAGTAAGGAGTCACCAAGAAAGAAAAATAATTTAAAGCATGACAATAAGTATGAAAAAACAAGAAGAAAGAAAAGGGCAAGGGCATCTGACTCAGAGGATGGAAGCGATAGTCAAAAAATCAGAAGGAAAAAGAAAAGGAATCAAAAAATCTTTCTAGTCAGTTATTCAAGGCTCAAGTAGACATCGTTTTCTTGGACTATGACAAACAAAAGAATCACTCCCAAGTTCTTTGGTTTTATAATAGATGATTATAAGATGCTACAATGTTGTCTTCTGTATTTTAATAGCCATGGGTTTTAGAGTTTTGTACCTGACAGGTAATGGATAAACAATGTTAGGAGGAGAAAATATTGAAGGCCAAGTGCAGATTGTGATAATACTAGATCAATGAATCCTATTATTTATTGAGTATTTCTTGTTTTCCATGTTGTGTGATGTACCATAAGAAAACTAGAAATCTAAATTCAATAAGATGCTTTGTTCAATGATGATAATTTCTATTTTCTTGCCTGTGAAGAAAGACCATGTGAGACAATATCAACGAACAACAAAATAAGGAGACAATTGCTAGATTGTGGTCTAACTTGAAAAGAAAAGGTGATGGGAAATGTTATTGTCTGTGCAAAATTTGTAAGGGGTTAAACACTAGAAGACTTCTAATCAAAACAACGAAGAAACACTATAGGCTGCATGGTCACATTGAAGGTGGACATGATTATCATCCATTGGTAAGTTTTTCATTATATCATTTTGACAATTTATATACATAATAAATCACGTGATGATGAGATCATGATCACAATTTATTTATGTTTATCAATTTTATATAGGTCGAGCACCCTGGAACACATGGTATGGATCAACACAACCCTGAGAATATGGTTTTGAAGTGGACGAACATGGAGGTGTGAATATCGAAGCTGAAGATAATGATCCCATGGAAGATGACGATCATGAGCTAGAAAACACAATTGAAGATGATGGTACAAATACATTGATCCATGACTCATTTAGTACTTGCGCAACTGATCATGATGATGAAGATGACCTTGATGTTGTTCATGATATCCCTCTACTTGAGAAGGCATCTGAGGCCCATTATGAAGGCTCACAGGCAACTCTTCTCTTTGTTGTATTGTTGTTGGTGTAATTGAAGGTTATGAATGGTTTATCCAACATAACAATGTCACGTATGTTAAGGTATGTCATATATGCCATAATAAACTCTGAATCATGCTGTACCATTAATATTCTTTAATATAACAAATTATATTTTTTTACTGTAGATTGATAGGTGAGTTTTTGTTACCACCATCAAATATTCTACCTCACTCATACCGAGAATTATTTGCCGTTATGAAAGATATTGGAATGGAGTATCAAGCAATAGATGCTTTTCCCAATGATCATATTATATATCACAAACAACATAAATTTCAAATTGAATGCCCTGAATTTCATATCAGTAGATATCGAATAGATCAAATAACAAAAAGGGTTCCTCGCAAGGTTCTTCGCTATATTCCCATTATTCCATGTATGCAACGATTATTCAAGTGCACTGGCTTGGCACAATTTATGGATTACCATGCACGCAATAGAAGTTGAGATGACATTATTTGAATGCTTGCAGATGGTTCAACATTTATGGACAAAGAGGAAAAGTGACCACACTTTAAAGAAGAACCTCGTAATCTCAGGCTTTCATTGGCAGCGGACGGTGTCAATCCATTTGGAGAGATGAGATCTGTTTACTCAGTGTGGCCTGTTTTTGTTATCAACAATAACATTCCTCCATGGATGTCAATAAAGAGGGAGCACATAATGTTGGCAATGATTGTTCCAAGTATTTTATCATTTAAATATAGTCGTCTAAATTTAATTATAAATATTACAGTAAAATGGTCATAATAATTATGTAATGTTTTTGTTCATTCGATTAGGTAAGTACCAAGTTAAAGATATGAATGTATATATCGAGCCTCTTATCGATGAGTTGCTGGAGTTATGGAATTGTGTCACTATGTATGACGTCTCTAGACTAGTAGGACAAAGACAATTTCAATTCCATGCGATGCTTCTATGGACAATACATGATGGCCCGGGGCTAACACATTTTTGTGGTATGTTATAGTGTTTAAGTTGTGCATGAACATTATAATTCAAAAAATTATCATATTTAATCCAATTATACATTATCTTGTAGGTCTTCAAACAAAGGGAAAATTTGTATGTCCTGTTTGTTGTCCAAAGATGAAATCTCATCATTCAAAAAGTTTAGGAAAGCAGGTGTTTGATGAGTATAAGCACTTTCTCCACAAAAATCATAAGTATTGAAATATTGAAAAACATCTTTTCAATGGGAAAGAAGAGAATACATCAAAGACATGAAGAATGACACCTCACCTGTGGAAGTTGGAATATAATAGAATTAATCATCAAGGTAATGCCATTCCATCTATTGGTTTGTCATTAAACATCTTTTCTATTTTGTTTTGTTTACTGATGATGTGATTGATGATCATGAAGGTCATGAAGGCATAAATAACCACCTTCCTAAGGGACTAAAAAGTTATCCCTGACAATTTAGTAGGTTGCCCTACTACGAGCAGTTACAAATTGTTCATTTGTTTGATAGTATGCATATTGGAAAGAATATAACAAAGACAGTATGGAAAATATTGGATGGAAGGCGCGACAAAGAAAAAATTGTCAAAATATGTAGTGACATTCAAGATTCCAATCATGCAATGATAAATGTCATTCAATCAAATAGCCATGGAGACCAAATTAATATAAGTGAGTTTCCTTGGTTATTAATACACCAACAAAGCAATGCTATAAAAGAAGTCATACGAAAAATTTGATTTCCCATAGGATTCGCTGCGAACATAAACAATCTCATATCAAAGAAAAGTGAATTTGGGCCAGGGATGAAAACGCATGATTGGTATACCTTCATTAAGGTAATTCATGTTATTGTGTTTTTAGTATGTATTTAAGTATTGCACGTATGTGTACTTTTCATTATGTTACAAAAAAATGAAAAGATAATTTTATAATTGTTGCAGTACGTTCTACCTCTATCTCTCCCAGACGACTTCAAAAATAATGTCAAGCAAGTCATATATGATCTTGGAAAATACATGAGGTAAGTAGTGATATTTTTTTAGTTTATTGTATAGATATTATATTTGCGATTTGTTTTACTTGTTATGTAATATATTTTTTTGTGTCTTGAATAACTTGTAGGTGGTTGTCATGTACAGAAATCCATAAAGATGATATAAAATATTGGAAGAGAAAAATTCCTTATTTAATGTGTGAAATGCAAAAGTGTCTACCTCCAACTTTTTTCAATGCACAAGAACACTACCTCATACACCAAGTTGTGGAGATTGAATTGTGTGGACTTGTACACACTAGGTCAATGTGGATGGTTGAGAGGCACTTGAAATTTTTGAAGGCTTTAGTTCGACAAAGAGCACATCCTAAGGGTTCTATGGTGGAGGGATATATGGTATGCCAAACTATGGTGTACATTTTTGAATATCTTCCTAAGTTTGCAGCAAAGATCCACGTGGATCGCATTTGGGATCCCAACACCATTAACAAATTTGAAGGGGATTACTTGACGGGGAAAGGTAGATTGAGGAAAGTGAGAGATCACTATACGATGTTATTGTAGTTAATTAATTCTTAATCTTCAAAATAAATTGATTGTAAGATGTCTATTTATTTTTTGTATAGTTGGTCAAGAGTGGGATGCACTACATTTGTATATTTCAAACAATCTTGATTGGATGACGGTATGGATTGAACGTTGTCAACATTCTGGATGCACGTTAACATGGGAAGGTGTGGCTTCATTGGTTAAAGAAGCACATCATAATGGAGATTCCAATGTTATGCAAAGGGAAATTGATTTAGCATATGGTTTAAGAGATAAACAGGTACATATAAATTTATTAATCACCCATATGTTTATCAACTCACAATGCAATAAATTTTACATGTTTGACATATTGCAGGTCAAACACCACAATGCTATGTGCTGCAATGGTCATAAATTTCACATAAAAAAGTTGGATGACACGAAGAAAACTTGTGATTTTGGCATCACTGCAGTCTTTGAGGTGACGAATATTTCATTGATAAATGACATTCATCCTCAACAGTCTCAAAATTGATACTATGGCATTTTGGATGATATACTTGAGTGTGACTTTAATTCCTTCAAATTAGTTTTGTTCGTCGTCAAATGGTACATGCTACGATTGAATAAAAATGATCCTGATAGAACTGTTATTGAACATGATAATGGTTTTATAATACTAAATACAAGGTCATTTGAACTAGTTGGGGATGAGCCCTATGTTCTTCCAAGCCAATGCGAGCAAGTATTTTACTCAGAGGTTCCACATAAATTGGGTTGGTCATTTGTTGTTAGACATGATCCAAGAGGAAGGCCGATAAAGTATAATGTGATGGAAGAAGAAGATACCAAAGAAGAAGATACCAAAGAAGTAGAAGATGAAGTGGATGATGATCACGATCGACAGTTTCTCAATGACGATGAAGAACAACAACAACAAGAAGAAGATGATAATGATGATGATGGTGATGGTGATGGTGATGGTGATGGTGGTGACGGTGATGGTGATGATGGTGATGATGATGGCGAAGACGTTGATGATGATGATGATGACGATGATGATGACGATGACGATGATGATGATGATGTTGATGTTAGCGATGATGACCTTGATGTTCATGATGATGAAGAATGAAATGTATGAGGTATGCGATTAGTATATTATCTATTTAATATTGACTTCTTGATAGAATTTTTTTTACATTATTAATTCATTATGTTTTTAATTCTAATGCCATTACATAATTAATTCATGATGCACCTTTTAATATGGAGATGGAGATAGGGAGAGTGACTATTTATGTGATAATTTTTAAACTGTGTTTATTTATGGAAATTGGATTGTTTATTAGCTATGTGATGGATGTTGATTTAAAATACATATGTGATGGATCACATGTTTATGATGATGCATGTGACATTTTTTGAACTTTGTGTTTATTTATAGAACGTGGATTGTTTATTACCTATGTGATGAATGGTGATTTATGATACATATGTGATAGATTACATGTTTATGATGACACATGATATGTGATGCTAATTGTGATGCTCAATTACATATATGATGACACATCATGTGATGCTTCTGATGCTTATGATACGTATGTATTTATTGTTTATCAACTTACAAATGTAGTAATACTTATGATGCTCAATTGATGGTGTTGATTTCAGGTATAGTCCCCATGTGATGCTGTCACCCTTGGTGGGAATAGGTCATTGACTACATATATCGTCAACCATTTAGTTGAGGATCCTGCATAGTCTACGTAAAGTAAAGTAAGGAATTAAAAAATTTACAATGATTTTGATGACAACATCTTTTTATTATTTAATACTCTTTTTGTCTACAAAGTTCATGTTGTTCATGTTGTGTACTATGTAATTTTTAGCTAACATAAGATAATTGAATTACATTGTACAGGACCCTGAACCCCTTTGATGAGGATCCTGCACAACCTCATGGATGGATAGGTATACCTAGTCAATACACCCTATAGAAATAGTTTATTCTTTAAAAATTACTTGGAAAACAAACTTCCTTAGTTTTTCAAACCTCAAAATTAACAACAAATCTAATACAGTTATCAACACTTGAGGCCTTGGTTGGACTTATTCCAATTTTCATCCCAAAATCAACTTTAGGTCGGACTTCTTCATCAACATTACCCTCATTTACAAAATTTCTCTCTCATTACCAATTAACTCTCTCATTTCATGGATTGCAGGTACCCCCAAATAGGTATTTGTTAGATCTGTCTTCGTCGAGTGTGGAAAATGCAGTAATAGAAAATGAAAGTGACACATGTAGTAGGTCTACAATAGGGAGATCAACAAGAGGTCAAAAGATTAGAAGAAAATTCAATAAACACATGAAATTTTTCCTTGCTCAAGGGGGGTCATCTTCTTATGATGATGAGACCAAAGGTGACATTGAGGTGCCACTGAGGTACAAACATCTACAGAAACAATGGGTGCCCAAGGAACTTCCTCCAATAAACACTGATTTTTGTGTTAACGATAGGATATATCGCATAGCACCTTCGTCGTTACATGGTTTAGGCTTATTTTCCATGGACAACATAAAGGTCTGTTACAATAGAGTTGCAGAATTGATGGAGTTTGTTGGACCTTGTTACAATTACAAACATTGGATGCAGATTGTTAAATATAAAAAAAGTATGCGTAGGTATGCACTGTTAGCAAATTATATACAACAGAAAGATAATGATCAAAGTAAACGAGTGGCTGTTGATAACTCAATGATGAATGGATAGTACCAAACTAGTACTAAGAGGGGGGGGTGAATCAGTACAGACAAAAACACATTCCTAAAACCAGTTTTTCAGCACACACTGCGCTTTGGCAAACAAACAATAACACCGGTCTTAAACAGAGTACAACCAGCTAAAACCATAATAACTGAGACATACATAAATAGGTTGACACTTATCTTTTTATACAGTCTAATACTTCATTTCCATTTCACACTAGTGCATGAATAGGTAATCTATCACCAAAAGCATAATAACAGCTAGTTCAACATGTTTTACCATCAGACATAAGACAATGAATCATCACATGAAAAACACCACACATGACACACAGATTTTTTCATGTGGAAACCCAACTGGGAAAAACCACGGTGGGGATGAATACCCACAAGCTATTTTGAACTCTTTAGAAGTCTGCTCTGTTAGGAGCCTTGTCTGGTTAAGGACTAATACAATAGGTTCTGTTAAGCACCGATCCTATTAGGGATCAACTGGTTAAGGGATGGCTAGAATACCCGGTTAAGGGTTAAACCCTGTTAAAGGTTACCTTGTTAGAGGATTTCAAGAACTCAACAGTTTTGAGTCACCCTGTCAAAGGATTTACTAAAAGCCAGTTAAAGCTACCCTATTAAGGGATTTCTTAACTGTTGAAGTGGTGAGAGATCAATAGGTATTACAATGATCTGATAGTAGCACTCAATGCCAATGCAGATCCATTTTAGCTCCTCATCACCTTCTGCACTAACATTCTGCAGGTATCACTTCTCTCCTTTGGTTTGGCAAGAATCATGTATCACTTCACTTGGATACACACACACAAATTTTGCCAACAACTTCAGAAAGAAACTCAACATTGACCTTATAGGAAATAGATTGGTCGATAGCATAAACCCTAAACCCTAAACCTATTAGGTTAAGCAATTCAAAAAGTTCCATCTTGACCATTGAGCGCATTGCATTAAATGCAATAGTCTTGAACCAATCTCAAGATATTCTCCATCGTTCATTTTCCACCGCTTTCATGGCGGCTGATAACCCATCACATGTTTTCACCATTTACAGACTTTGCACATTCCCGAGGTAGATAGGAACAATCTCCTTCATGTAGGATTCTTCATGTGCACAAGGCTGACGTGGCAACACAGTCTGTTCATCGTTGCAATGCTAACTCATCACACACAGACTTAAAACTCATCAATCAGAAACCCTGAGACTGCCAACTAGAAACCCTGAGACTTCCAACCAGTAGTCATACAAAGCTTCCATGTACCGGTTCTCATATCAACATGTTGGTTCACCTTGAATAGTCACACTGCTTCATTTTGGCACACATACCGGTTCACAATGTTATACCAGTTCTCACATATACTGCTTCTTGGTAACATGCTGGTTCTCTTAACTGTAGCATATTGTCATCAATGACAACATACAATGTTATCATGTCCTCATACCAATTCACATAATCCCAACAATCTCCCCCTTTGGCATTGATGGCAATATACAAATATATCTTGCCGCTTCGCATCTTCTCCTCTAAATTCTACAGATATCTTCTCCGCTTCACTTCTTCTCCCCCTTTGACAACAATGCCAAAGTGGAGGCACAAGCTTTTCTTATTCCATTATGCTGCTCTCCCTGAGGAGTAGCATTCGTCATCACATCAATCTGAAGAGAATTTTGACTATGCAATACTTGACTGATGTGGAGTATATACCTTTAGTTTACCTCCTGAAGGGGCAGTACCCCTAGCTCACCTCTTAAGTACATAAATGTAGCCTTTGGGAGAGTCTTGGTGAATATGTCTCCTAACTGCTCTTTACTGGAAACATGTTCTAGTGCAATCTCTTTGTTCTAAACCTTTTCTCTCAAGAAATGATACTTAAGCTCAAAGTGCTTGGTTCTAGAATGTAAAACCAGATTCTTGGAGATGTTAATTGCACTAGTATTGTCACAAAATATACTTACTGGTTTAGATACAGGAACTTTGAAGCCATTTAATACATGCTTCATCCAAATTGTCTGAGTGCAGTTTATGAAAGCTGCAACATACTCTACTTCCACTGTAGACTGAGAGATACAACTTTGCTTCTTACTCATCCATGAGACCAGTCTACCACCAAGAAAGAATGCACCACCGGTTGTGCTGTTTCGGTCATCCATATTACCTGCCCAATTAGCATCTGTGAATACTTTCAAGTTGAAGTCCTTGCCATATGGATACCACAATCCATAATCAATAGTTCCCTTCAGATACCTAAGAATCCCCTTGACTGCAACCAAGTGGGATTCTCTTAGACTTTTTTGAAACCTTGTAGTGATGCCAACTACATGTGCAATATCTGGTCTGCTATGCACTACATAATGCAACTTACCAATCATTGATCGGTATTCCTTCTCATCAACCAATGCTGAGTCATCCTCTTTGGATAGTTTACAATCGGTCACCATCGGTGTACCAACCGGTTTTCTATCTTCCATGCCAAAGGTCTTCAACACCTCTTTGACATATTTGGACTGAGTGATAAAGATTCCATCTCTCATCTGTTGAATCTGTAGTCCAATGAAGAACTTAATTTCCCCTATGAGTGACATTTCAAACTCTTTCTTCATCTCATCTGCAAACTCATGACTCATCTTGTCATCTCCACCAAAGATAATGTCATCAACAAATACCTCACAGATCAAGATCTGAACTCCTTCAGATTTCAAGTAGATATTGCTATCTTCACTTGTTCTTTCAAATCCAATCTTTAGTAGATGGGAGTGCAGATGTTCATACCATGCTCTAGGTGCTTTCTTTAGACCATACAAGGCTTTATGTAGCCTACACACCATGTCACTATCTTCAGATAGGGCAAACCCATCTGGTTGCTCTATATACACCTCCTCTTCAAGTACACCATTTAGGAAAGCAGATTTTACATCCATTTGATATACTTTGAATCCTTTAAGAGATGCATATGCAAGAAGCATACAAACTCCTTCCAATCTGGCTACAGGAGTGAAGGTTTCACCATAGTCTTCTCCTTCTTCTTGGGCATATCCTTTACACACCAGTCTAGCTTTGTTCCTTACCACTATCCCATCCTCATTTAGCTTGTTTCTGAAAACCCATTTGGTTCCAATGACATTTTTATGCTCCAATCTGGGTACCAAAGACTATGTACCATTCTTCTCTATCTGGTCAAGTTCCTCCTCCATTGCCTTGATCCAAACCTCATCTTTATGTGCCTCTTTGAATGATTTAGGCTCAAATTTAGACATCATACAAGAATTTTCTCTTACCTTTCTTCTTGTAAGGATTCCTGCATCCTTATCTCCTATGATCTGCTTAGGATCATGATTCAGCTTGACATACCGAGGAATGGCCTTGACTGATTCCTCATGCTTTTCTTCTTCATCCTCATCTTCAACTGCATCAACATTCACCAGTGAAGGAACACTGTTACTGGTACTTGGCTGACTAGCAACCGGTTCCCAGAAGTTTACTACCAGTTCATCTCTTACTTGCTTACTGTCGGTTTCCTCAATTTCTCCAAAGTTTTCATCAACTTTAACATTGATGCTTTCCACAATTCTTTGAGTCCTATTGTTGAAACATTTGAGAGCTTTTCTCTTGATGGAATATCTTAGGAATATTCCCTCATCACATTTTGCATCAAACTTGCTCTGATGTTCACTCCTCTTGATATAGAATTTGCTACCAAACATTCTAAAGTAGCTTACTATAGGTGTCTTACCAGTCCAATACTCATAAGGAGTCTTATCTTTTCCTTTCTTAATAAGTACCCAGTTCATTGTGTATACTGCAGTGCTCATCGCTTCTCTCCAAAAGGTGTGAGCTGCCTTTCCTTGGATCAACATTGTTCTTGCTGCTTCAATCATAGTCCGGTTATTCCTCTCTGCTAGGCCATTCTGCTGTGGATTCCAGGGGGCAGACAACTGCCTCTTGATGCCATGTTCCTCACAGTACTTGTTGAATTAATTGAAAGTTAATTCCCCTCCTTGATCAGTTCTAAGGCACTTGATCCTTTTACCGATTTCCTTCTCCACTAATGCTCTGAAAGCTTTGAACTTTCCAAAAACTTCACACTTATCTTTCAAGAATGTGACCCACATCATTCTTGAGCAATCATCAGTTAGAATCATGAAATACCTATCTCCCTACACACTCTTAGTTTTCATAGGGCCACACAAATTAGTATGCACAAGATCAAGTAAATTGTCTGTAGAGAAAAATTTACCTTTAAAAGTTGAGGAAGATATTTTCCCGAGTTGACACTCTCTGCACAAGGTATTGTCCAGTTTGCTCAGCATAGGCAACACTCTAACTGCCTTGATTTGACTGACCTTCACAATGTTATCAAAGTTTACATGGCAGAGTCTCCTATGCCATATCCAACTGTCATCAAACTTGGCCATGAGACATGTATTGATATTTGCATTCAACTGAAATAGGTTGCCTTTGGTCTGCATGTCAGTGGCCACCATTTCACCATTCTTTCCTTTGATTCTGCACACTCCTTTCTTGAATTCCAGAGTGAGACCACTATCATTCAGCTAGGCAACACTCAGAAGGTTGTGTCTGAGACCATCAACCCAATACACATTGTCAACACTACTCTTTCCATTCAGAGAGATGGACCCTCTGCCTTTGACCAAACATGGTACATCATTACCAAAGCGAACCACACCACCATCATACTCTTCCAAGGATAGAAACTTGCTCTAGTCACCAGTCATATGGTGAGAACAACCACTATCAATAATCCACTCATTGGAATTATCAAAGCAGGAGACAAGAGCCTTCTTGTCTGACATTTCTTCCTTGACAACAACAAAGACAATATCTTCATTTTCTTCATTTTCAGATTCCTCATTTGTGACACCTTAATCAACTGCCACAAAATAGTTTCTCCAATTTCCTCCTTTGAATTTCTTGAACCTTTCCGGTTTGTCCTTGATGTCACCATTAGGATAGTTTATAGCAATATGTCCTATCTGGTTGCAAGAAAAGCATTTCAAAGGGAGCTTACCTCTGTATTTATCGGTTCCTTTTGGAAGTTTCTTGGCAAGAAGAGCTTCAAATTCCATCAGGATCTCCTCATCATCCATTTCTCTACTCTGTCTTGGTTCACCACTGGTGCATGCTTCCTTTCCTTTTCTTGATGATACAATAGAGGCTTTAAAAGATGATTCAGTCTTTTGAACACTGCCATCAAAACTATTTAGCTTATAGGCTATCAACTTTGCAATGATGGAGTCAAGGGATACTTTAGTCTTGTCTATTGATCTCAACTCTTGAATAGCAGCAACCCTTATTGCATAGACCGGTAATAAGGATCTCAAAACTTTGCTTACCACAGTGGAATCTTCCATTTTACCACCTGCACTCTTGATATCTCTGACAACAGTTTTGATTCTTATACCATACTATTGAATGGTTTCACTTTCAACCATCCGCATGTCTTCAAACTTCTCTCTAAGGATTTCTTCCTTAGCTTGTTTTATATGCTCATCACCACCATAGATATTTTCAAGAGTATCCCATACTTCTTTGGGATTTACTTTATCTTGGACATCAATAAACTCAATGTCAGATAAACTACTAATTAGGGCTTCCATGACTTGCCCATTCTCCTGTATTTCTCTCTTTTGATCATCAGTGAGAGTACCGGTAGGAGCAACATAGACATTCTCAACATAGCTCCAGTGTTGAGCACCCATGCTTTTTATATATATCTTCATTCTGTCTTTCCATATTTTGAAATTATCTCTGTTGAACTTTGGACCTTCCCTCTTCATCATTAGACTTGGATCTTTTCCTCAAGCGGTTAAGCTTATGACACAGAGGACTTGGGGGACGCTCTGATACCAATTGATAACTCAACGATGAATGGATAGTACCAAACCGGTACTGAGAGGGGGAGTGAATCAGTATAGACAAAAACACATTCCTAAAACTGGTTTGTCAGCAGACACGACGCTTTGGTAAACAAACAATAACACCGGTCTTAAACAAAGTACAATAGGCTAAAACCATAATAACTAAGACATGCATAAACCGGTTGACACTTATCTTTTCATACACTCTAATACTTCATTTCCATTTCACACTAGTGCATGAACAGGTAATCTATCACCAAAAGCATAATAATAGCTAGTTCAACATGTTTTACCATCAGACATAAGACAATGAATCATCACATGAAAAACACCACACATGACACACAAATTTTTTCATGTGGAAACCCAATTGGGGAAAACCATGGTGGGGATGAATACCCACAAGCTATTTTGAACTCTTTAGAAGTTCGCTCTGTTAGGAGCCTTGTCCGGTTAAGGACTGATACAATAGGTTCTGTTAAGCATCGATCTTGTTAGGGATCACCCGGTTAAGGGATGGCTAGAATACCCAGTTAAGGGTTAAACCTTGTTAAAGGTTACCTTGTTAGCGGATTTCAAGAACTCAATGGTTTTGAGTCACCCTGTCAAAGGATTTACTGAAAGCCGGTTAAAGCTACCCTGTTAGGGGATTTCTTAACCGTTGAAGTGGTTAGAGATCAACATGTATTACAATGATCTGATAGTAGCACTCAATGCCAATGTAGATCCGTTTTAGCTCCTCATCACCTTCTACACTAACATTCTGCAGGTATCACTTCTCTCCTTTGGTCTGGCAAGAATCACGTATCACTTCACTTGGATACACACACACAACTTTTGCCAACAACTTCAGAAAGAAACTCAACATCGACCTTATAGGAAACAGATTGGTCGATAGCATAAACCCTAAACCCTAAACCTGTTAGGTTAAGAAATTCAAACAGTTCCATCCTGACCATTGAGCGCATTGCATTAAATGCAACAGTCTTGAACCAATCTCAAGACGTTCTCCATTGTTCATTTTCCACCACTTTCATGGCGGCTGATAACCCATCATGCATTTTTACTATTTACAGACTTCACACATTCCTGAGGTAGATAGGAACAATCTCCTTCATGCAGGATTCTTCACGTGTACAAGGCTGGTGTGGCAACACAGTCTGTTCATCATTGCAATGCTAACTCATCACACACAGTCACTAGTTGAGTCACATAGACTTGAAACTCATCAACCAGAAACCCTGAGACTGCCAACCGGAAACCCTGAGACTGCCAACCAGTAGTCATACAAAGCTTCCATGTACCGGTTCTCATATCAACATGCTGGTTCACCTTGAATAGTCACACTGCTTCATTTTGGCACACATACCAGTTCACAATGTTATACCGGTTCTCACATATACCGATTCTCACATATACGGGTTCTTGGTAACATGCCAGTTCTCTTAACTGCAACATATTGTCATCAATGACAACATTAAATGTTATCATGTCCTCATACTAGTTCATATAATGCCAACAACTGTATACATTGATGGTCGGCCAAAAGCAACAGGGAATATTACAGGTTTTATAAATAGTATGCAACTTGGGTCAACTAATAAACAACCCAATTGCATATTTGAGGCACGCAAGGGAAATCATGTATTTGTATGTGTGATAAAATCAATAAGTGTAGGTGAAGAGCTTCTAATTGATTACCATTTGAATCTTATAGATACAAACAAAGTTAATATCATGGGGGTGGTATGTACTATATACAATTTAAATTAACCAACCTCCAATTAATGAATCCAATATACCATTTTATTATGAAGTTTTTTTACTAAGTCTATTGGTTTAATTTCGCTAACATTTTTAATATTTTTTCTTTGTCATAGGCCGACATGGATCCATCACATATCGCAAATAGAGATGTAGCTTGCGACACTTCTACCAAGCAGGTAAACCTCATTGTAATTGTACAAATTAGATAGATGCAAACTGTTACATTATTATGTTCTTTTTTTTAGTGATTTATACTAATTTTGTAATTGTTAATGATATTCTTGACACAGACGGATGTTCGGGGAAAGGGAAAGGGAGTTGCAGTACTTGACCACCTTTCTAGGGATGTGGAATCATTAGGGTTAAGCGATGATGACCTTGAAGATCCCACAGACCTTATGAAATTCTTTAAAATACCTCTTATAAAAATTAGAAAAGAGATTGTTGCTTTGGCAGCCATGCATCCTATCATTGATGAGATACAAGAGAGGGTGGAATTATTGCTTCGAACAATAGAAAAATTGCAAGTAAGTAGTAATGAAAGCTTTAATTATAACAAAAAATCAATAATGGTTTATATTTTATTCTCTTTTATGTCATTAACTAAAATATGTATGTATTGTTTTTACAGCAATTTATCTACCCTCATCAAAGTCGTTCCCACGATTAGGGTGTTGCAGGATCTTCAGGTGATGACAATTTTCTTGTATTATCACTTGCTTGGCTTATCACTCTGAGTACCCAAAACACATCATACTTGATACTGTCAATTTTCAAAATAAAGGTTCATCCTTGTTTACAATTCTTGCACTTTTCATATATTTAATGTTTGATATATTTAATGTATTATTCTTTAGGTGCTGTCAATGTTACTATGCAAATGCCGTCACTGCCTCATTAGAGGTTACCCTCACCTGTATTGCTGACTGCAATGTTGGCAACACGTAGCATGCAGACATCCTCTAGTGCACGTCATATTGGCCTACCCACTATTGGTAGATCCCTCTTTTGCTCTATCTTATGTCATGTGTTTATTTCCCTTCAAGCATTCTTTCTTGAATTCTAATGCCATTTCATAGTGGATTCATTTTTTGCAGGAGGAGATGCACATGAGGATGTGCTAGAGGCGACTACTGCTGATAACATACCATCATTTCCTAGATCTTCTTGTATTGCTAGTACAGGAACGTTGCAGGACACATTGGTGATGAGCAATGAAGAAATGATTCCCTTAAAGATACAAAAGGTTCTAGGTACTTTAAAATTATTATTATATATACTCTAATTGTAATTTACTTTATGATCACTCGTTTTGGACTAATGATCCCATGATTTTTTTGCAGGCAATGATATTTTCTATAAACATCTTAGTGACATTGCATTGCAGATATTTGGGCCCACCATATGTAAAAGGTGGTACATCATATGTGAACTAACCCTAATCCACTTTTGATTTCATATCATTGCTAGAATAGTTTTCCTTTGATCCATTTCTTGAAGTGTAATAAATGTAGCTTCAGTTCATTTCTGAATCTAACAGGTTTGTTTTTGCTTTAAAAGGTGGAATGACCAAGAAAAAATGTTAAAAGATGAATTGAGAAACCAAATGATTGAGTGGTTTGGAAATGACACCTTTGACAAAACCAAGCTCCTTGAAAAAGCTGGCACATATCTAAAGTATGTGAGGGACCAATATAGGACCCATTTGGAGAGGAACCTAAAGTATGAGCGTCCCCCCATGATTCCAGAGAGGGAGTGGAAGGACCTGATTTTGGATGCCAAGGAGAGAATTGAAAGGAAAAAAGGAAATACACCACTAGATGCCAGAAGAAGGTACAAGATACCATTAAGAATGTAATTATGTACTAATCAATTACTCTTTATATTTATATAATCTAACATATTGCAAACTTTTTACAGATTGAGTGACACGTCAAAGGCAACCAAGGCAAGGCCATGGGCAACACAAACTCAACTCTGGTGGTTACATGAAACTTGCTGCACGAATTGTAAGTATCTCATGTAAATGAAATATTGCATCAAAATATTAATAAATTGCAAACATTTTTTTTTATCAAACAATGGAAGCAAAATTCACGGTACCAAGCAAAAATGCAGGGCTCTGAATTCAATAGAGCACCCACAGAAGATGACAAGAGAATTGCCTACCAGCAAGGCTATTTAGCCATGGCTGATCAGATATGAGAATTGAGTGGGCATACACAACATTTGAGTGCATCCATCACACAGGTAAATATGCGAAATGGAAGTTGTTTCAAATTGAATACTTTACCAATAATCTAATTGATGTTGAGTTCCAACATAAAGTGACTATATTTGTTTTAAATAAGCAAGCAATGATAACAATGTGCATGTCATTGGAATGCAGCCTGCTAATTGTGAAACACCACCTGCACATGAAGGTCCGGATGTGCATCCCAGTAGTGGAGGTATTCATTTTCTATTCAAATTTATTTATTTAGTTATTAATACAATTAAACATCTTAATTTGTAATTAGAGTAGTAATTAATGTAACCTATTTTGTTAATGTTTTAGAGCATGTAGTTGGTGGTGAGCAAGTGGAGCATGATCTGGGTACACAACATCAAGAACATGATTTTCCCCACTCAGGTAAAGAGGACCACTATTATTGCTTTAAACAAATATAATTGCAATTGGTGTTCAACATTAATGTAACCTTTAGTATTTCAACTCTAGATGATCTAGAGGGTGTTCAACATGTTGAGGTTGAGGCTACACAAAATGATGTGGCCCCATCAGGTAAAGAGCATAACAATTATGTTCTCTAAATTAATGAAATACTTGTAACAATAATTTTTTTTTTTGAATTTAACCCATTTCTTTGTTATTGCAGAGGACCCCCCTTCGCTTCAGTGTCCTTGTCCTCACTATAGACTAGGCATACATCGATATCACGAGCAGTTGGCGGAACATCTCCAGAGGGGGGAAATGATGAAGAAACCGATGTTCCACTTAGTCTTTTCATAGCTTCAAAGAAAAAACAAAGAAATAAATGATTGTAATCTAACTTATTTGATAATAACTGATTTTTATGTGTTAGTGAATGTAATTATGTGCTAATTAATGGTTATGGATGATATGTGTTAATTAATATTGATGAATGTTGCGTGTTAATTAATGTTAATCAATGTTATGTGTTAATGAACGTTATGTGATATTAATGAATGAATGCTATATTTTATTAATAGTAGAATGAATGAGTGAATGAATGTTATAAGATGTTAACAGGGAATTTAGAGTGATGTTGGGGGGGGGGAGGGGCCAAATGAGCTTCCACCTTCACGTGGTTGGCCCTGTTAAGTAGAGAATATTAAACTATTCTCGAAACCAAGCGAAGCTCAACAAGATAACACACTTTTCAATATTTCATTATGTTGCACAGTTAATCTTATTGAATAATGTATATTGAATCTTAATTGCAGGGTCCAATAGAGCCAACACGAACAACAACACCACAAGTTGTTGGGTATAATGAATTCCCATATTGTCTTGTCTGTACACGAACAATATGAGTTGCTTCTAGTGTTGATATCCAAAGTAGAATTGCAAAAGTTATGAATATGCCTCATCCTTGTAAGTTTTTTTATTACTTGTAAGTAATGAATATGCCTCGTCCTTGTAAGTTTTTTTATTACTTGTAAGTCATGAATATTGCTCTTTAGTTGATTAAAATTAAATGAAAATCTTTAATGAATACACAAAACTATATATATATGCAGGTGCACCATGGTTGAGATGGTCCAACTCCCTAGTCTCACTCTATGACTAAGCTCATGCCATATCTAAATCAAAGACATCTCAAATACATCATCGGTGGAAAGCTGCAAAATGCCATTTTCATATATAAGCAAGACATACATAATTGGGCACAATCACCAAGAGAACGGTAAAAAGTGTGTTTGAGATTGTATCATGGATGCAAAAATATCTTCATTAATCTTTGACTCATGATTGCTATAATACTTCTTTAGACTTCTCATATCATTTGTTGCACTTCTTCACTATTTTGGACTGAGTTTCAACTATGTATTTGCCTTGACTTACGACTGTACCTAGCTTTGTCCTATCTTTGTAAGCTTCCTCTTTGAATTGTGGTTGTAGCTTTGATAATATCTTTTTAATGTTGCACTATTTGTAAGGAGGACAACTCCTAATGCATGTTGCAAATCGTGTTCTAGTGACTGAGACTAATCTTTTTGTACTTGATTTTTTTTACTAGTTGTCATAACCTTCGACTTTGATGCTTGTGCCTTAATAGAACTAGATGTTTCTTGTATGCATACTTGGTCAAGGACTGCATTATGATGCTATAGGGCTACAAACTAAGATTATTTATTGTATTGACTTGCACATTTGACATGAGTTGCCCTATGACTGCTATGCCTCTTGAGGTTATAAGGTGTTGTTCTTGTCAAGTTTTGACAATGCTGCAACAATAACGTGTTATTTGTGGTTAAGGTTTGAAAACACCTTTTAGAAACTTATACCTTGCTCTTTTTCACTCAGTAGACTTGATTAATGTCATTTTATTTGGTACTAGGTATGACTACCTACTGGCTTTACTATAGACTACAATCTCTCTAGACTGTATTTTCTGAGTGTTGTTGTTCTATACTTGACCATCTATTAGGAAAACATAGATTGAAATGTCCAAAACAATTAATGAATGACTGCACTATCACCAATCTATCTTGAAGATTTGACTACTCTTTAGATTATGATTATGACTATCATGATATTTCATGAGACTGCTCTATCCCCATATGAAACCCTTTGTTCCCACAAATCAATGCTTTGAACTTGACTGCAACTTTATAGTGATCACTGTCTTTGTATAGTAAGCTTGCTACTTTCTCAACTTTTGATATATTGGAGGCTCCTAGGATGGTTTCTATCTTATAGTCACAATACCTTGCTATAATTTGTATTTCAGATCACTGCTCAATGATCATATGATGTCTTTGTCTTTTGAATTTGACTCTCGAGCTTGCTCTATTTCTTGACCTTTTGAATAATTTTGGGCCTCTATTCATTACTTTTATTACCCTATATGTAAAAGACCTTGCTCACTGCTTCGAGTACTTGATCTTTATCTGGTTTGTGTCAATCCTACTATTGCACCTTTTCTATTTATGATTGAGATTTGTTTTTGGATTAAAAACTCTTGATAATTTCACTAAATGACTTTTGCATGACTGTACTTTCTAAGCTATCCTAGGGAACAAAAGAGACCTAGGGATTTGCTCACTTCAAGGAAAAAGAAAATCTAGCAAGACAATCAACCCTTTTAAATAATATGTGGAACCCTTATGGTGAGCAAGAAAGAATTGAAAAACTTATAGATGTTGTCATAACACAAAGCTGAAACTATATTATTTTTTATAGATAATCGGATTTCTCCTTTAACCTGACTTTTGCTTGAATCATTACTGTAGGTGTATCCAATGCATGATTTAAACAATAAGATACTAAAAATTCTAAAATAGGGTTCTGAAAACCCTACCTCCAAATGTGGATATCTACTGTTATGACTATGACAATTTCTCTCTAGAAGCTTTGATGCTAACTTTTATCATGCCTAAACTCTACATGTGGTTTGCATGGTGTTGGCTGAGGTGCTTCGTAAATGTCCTTATGGATTCTCTTCATATTTTTATGAAAATCCTTCATCGAAGAGTCAAACCTCTCATTCAAATGTTGAAGTAACCCTTTGACTATTGCATGCAGTCCTTTTCTTATAAACCTTCCTTCTTGCGGTGACGTGCTAGGACATAAACTGGAGGTGTAGCTTGTGGAACCTGTTAAGCATCAAATCTGAATTAAGTAAAATATCTTGATTTGAGAGATTAAATCATAGAAGCCATCTATCTTTGGAAGAAATCATCATTTTCATTGATACCGTAATAACCCATAAGCTATCAAACAAGTCTAATAGCATTCTATCGAAATATCCAAAATTCAAATAGTATTGATGAGACCCAATGATGTCTCATCGATATAAAAAGGGTATCAAAGGAAAGGTAACACTGATGAACTCTAAAAGGGACTCATCGAAAGCAATGATTCTACTGAAAGAGGATATCGAAGAAAGCAGAGACGGTTTTCATCGACGGGAAAAGGCTTCCGAGGAAATAATACCATCGACGCAACATGAAGGAAACTTACTGAAAGAAGCATTCTTATCGAAAGAATGATATCGATCAAACAAAAGGAAGCTACATCGATAAAATATATCGATAAGGATATGAGTTTCGAGGAGGCTAAAAGGCATGTTACCGATATGTGTGGTTTTACCGAAGCAATTTTATCGAGGAAGATTACTAATGAGCTCATCGATGAAAGATGATAGTGGAAGCAAATCATCAAAAGAAATATGGACTCAATGAAACAATAGACCCATTCATCAAAGGAGTGTAGTGATGTTGATATAAAAAGTGTTTCGATGGAAGGATAAAGGAAGTTATCAAAGCCCAAGGTTTCTTCAACATGAAACCCGATGGACATCAGATATATATCGATGAGGAAATAGGTTTCAAGGAGGCTAAAAGGCATGTCTCTGATATGTGTTGTTTCACCAATATAACTTTATTGGTGGAAGATGACAAGAGAGGATAAACAAAGGCTTCGGTGAGATAATAGATCCATTCATCGACGAGGCATAGTGATATCGATGGAAGAGGTATTTCGGTGGAAAAATAAAGGAGGTCACCGAAGCCCAAGGTTTCTTTGATATAAAAACCCGATGGATATCAGATAGGTATCGGTGAGGAGACAACCACAATGATCGAATACATCATTTTGATGAAGGGAGAAAATACCTAGTCAAAGTAATGTTCAAAACAAAAGTGTTAGTTGACGGTTATATGTTGAAAAGCCACGACGCTTGGTGATAATGTATACTCTCATATAATGGAGGGAGCTTTTGTAATATGGAGGAAATTTAGAGAAAGGAGTAGATTATAGCCTCAGGCTTACCACTATACTATTTTGGTGAATATATATAATATAATCAGTTGTTTTTCCTTTGCATATGTGTTGCAGATTACTGCATTTTTCTGTAGGTAGTTGCTTGTGATATTATCTAAAGGAGATAAGGTTACTTGTGTTCTTCCAGTAAAACTCTGTGTTTCATATTGTAGATTTGAATAAAAGATTTACTTGCGAATTGTAATTGTTCCTCGTATTTGTTCCTTGGATGGTCTCTTAAGGTTAGAGTTAAATTCATTCAAGCAATTTACAATATAGACATCAAAGTAGAGCTCATAAGAAACAATAATTGATAGACTCATCGAGAGGGGGTGGGTTTTAAAATTGTCTCATAAGTCTACACAATAAGTCCTAAAGAAAGATAAAGACTCTGTAGCCCAAACAACAAAGAAAGGCACTGGTCATCTATAAAACAGAACCCATCAATTCATACTTTCACATAAAGAACAAGAGGAGTAGTTGAGTAGGAATTCTAGGGTAAATTAGCAATAGTGTCTATATAAATTTCAAGCACCAAGATTGAATAGCTTCTACAACAACAATCTTGAACTCATCTGCTATATCTCCATTGTAGGAACAACTAGTGAGTAGGTATAAAAAGACACTAAATCTGCTATAAAAAGCATTAGTTGAAGGAACAACTAGTGAGTAGGTATACCCACCTAGGTCTTGCAGAGCCTAAAGTGAGAGAGTTAGTAACCAAATAGGTTCACTCTATAAGTTGGCCAAGTCAATTGGAGGGTTTGATCATAGGAGTTGGCATTTCCTTAGAACCTATCCAATCTGTTGATTTGAGAACCAACAAAACCCTAGCATAACTTCTAAAAACTGGCTATAAATAGTTATTTTTAGTTGAAACAGAATGCAAACCCTAAAATCACATGAAATCTTATACTTTTAGCTTTCTATTTCCCTCCAAGCTATACATGAAATTGATTTTCTTGATAATCATGTGGAAGGAGGCCTTTAGAAAACTTTTGTAAATAAATAAAGAATTTTATTTGTCTTTACATCTTTTGAATTAAAATGCCTTTTCAAGTGAATTATTTTCCCTCCAAACCTTGGATTGTGAAATCTCATCCTTTTAAATAAGCTCAACCTTATAGACACCTTCAAGGTATTTAATAAATCCTTTCTCTAAACTTCCTAAATTCATGATAAGACATGAGGTATATAATAATTCTATTTTTTATCTCTTGAAGTCAAAAAATTGGTGACAAAGTCACGCCTTCAAACCTTAATTTTTAAATAGTTAAATGTCAATTTTACATTTCTAAAAAAATTGAAGGTCTTATGATATTCCACGTGATGGCTACATGTTGACAAAGTTACCCCTCACAACTACTAGTCCCTCTCCCTAATAGGGTATTTGCATGAAAACCTAAGTCCAGCTATGTCAAACCCGTGTTTGACTCCTTCAGACTCAAGTTAATCATTGGTCACATGTAGAACATGCATTTGAAGACTTGAATGACCTTCCCTCCAAAGTATTTTCTTTTGGAAAAAACTTTTTCTTTCATGAAGTCACATGAATGTGCTTCTTTTCTAAAGTTTTTACAATATAATCATAAGAATATAGCGCTTCTTTTCATTTATAAGGTACATTTGAAACCTTTTGGAGCCTTTTAATGAGATTTCCAAAACAACAAGGACCTAGGACCTTAGAAAAGACTAGAATAAGCTTTAGGATATTAAAATTTAGATTCAAAGCATGAAGATGCTAACAACAAAAAAACCCCTATTTAATGCAATTGACTTATAAATGAAAATTGGATAACAAAAATATATAGGGATATAACATTAGGTATTATAATAATATCATATGTGAAAACAACCAATAATAAAATCAAACCAAATGATATATAGGATTTGGTCATATATGTATATGTAGATATATAGATATATACATAATATGTATATGTATATGATGTTCTACAAAAAGAAGGATAGTTAGAAAAACCTATTTGATTGCTACACACACAAAGAGAAGCACAAGAAAAAAATGTTAGTCATTAGGGTTAGCAAATCAAAGATTAAACACTATCCTAATCAAGCATATCAAGAAAGACACTACACAACAAATAAAAAGCTTAATGAATCTAAGAAAAGCTGAACTCTGTGGTCTAACTACTAGAGATAGCAAGAAACTCTCCAACCAAAGCAGGGGAGACAAAACCAACAATCTCTTCTTAGGGAGGAGCTCTAGACCCCAAATCTGAAGAAAGAAATAGAGCTAAAGTAAGTGAATTGGATAACAACAAGAATGTAAATTGCACCTCTGATTTGCTAACCAAAATGCTCAAAATTAAATGAAAATCTTTAATGAATACACAAAACTATATACATATGCAGGCGCACCATGGTTGAGATGGTCCAACTCCCTAGTCTCACTCTATGACTAAGCTCATGCCATATCTAAATCAAAGACATCTCAAATACATCATCAGTGGAAAGCTGCAAAATGCCATTTTCATACATAAGCAAGACATACACAATTGGGCGCAATCACCAAGAGAACAAAGTGTGTTTGAGATCATTGTCCTTATTGTGGTGTGGTCACGAAGAGGTTGATAAATTTATGGTGATCTCTTTGTGACCACACCACAATTAGGACAATGATCTCAAACACACTTTTTACCGTTCTCTTGGTGATTGTGCTCAATTGTGTATGTCTTGCTTATGTATGAAAATGGCATTTTGTAGCTTTCCACCGATGATGTATTTGAGATGTCTTTGATTTAGATATGGCATGAGCTTAGTCGTAGAGTGAGACTAGGGAGTTGGACCATCTTAACCATGGTGCACCTGATCATATTAGCTTGAAACCATGTGCCTCATATTAGCCTCAAACCTATGCCCCTATTGGTAGGTGGTGGGGATAGAATATCATTCACTGTACATATCAATGACTGGATAATAATTTTATTTTTTTGATAAAAATTATTATCGTCGGAATTATGAGGAATACAAAGCTTTCGACCGATGATGTAATCGGCGGACATACAACGTTCTCGTCAGTGAAATGTTCTGGAGTCGTCGCACTTCGGACTTAAACTACACAAACATCCGATGAGGATGTTGTATGTGTGACAACACTTCGTAGTCAGACATTCATCAATGTCTTCAAATGGACCGATGACACAAGCATCGGATAAACAACATCACCATCGGTGTGAAGTTCTAAATCGCTATCGGCTTTGCGATGAAATCTATTGATTCTGACGACTTCTTTGACCATCGGCAGAGTCCATTGGATTGTCATATTTCTGACGGGCATGGCATCATCGACCAATCTGACACCGAGTTTTTGACGGTTGATTCTGTCAGCACTCCGACGAAAATTAGTCGCAAATCCGACAAACGGCCATCAGAAGTCAGCTTCGAATGTACTAGTGTCTTCTTCCTCTACCATTTCTTATCAATCAAAGTAATTGTCTCACATACCCTCTCCCATCACTTTATTCTCACTGCTAGCATCCTCAACAATTGGGAAAAGAAAACTATCCTTCTCTTCCCACCATCAAATTTCCTCCACCCTATTAAGTCTGCACCCCCAATTTGAAGCTCTATCTGCAAGTACATTTCCCTTTCTTAGAATGTGGGACAATTTAAAATCTTAATATTTTTTTAAGAGGTTCATAATTAATCAGATGAGTCTATTAATCTTTCAATTTTGAGCTTTGACTAATGCCATATCATTTACAATTCCTGTGAATTGCCTTCAAGATGCAATAGAGAAACACCAAGGCATCTTGCTAGTCTAATTGCAAGCAAGGATGCATGGATTTTGGCCTCATTATTGGTTCCTCTGTGCCAAAAGTGTGTCTCAATCAAATTAAACACTAAACACATCAATGCGACTAATTGAAAGCAAATTTAAGAGAAATAAATTCAAACTCTTTTTTCTTGTGAATGTCCCATTGTCCTCTATCTCCAACAATTTATTCGGCCATATTAGCTTTCAGATTTATGCATTGATGGCTTTCAAAATGACAACTTAGAGAATGAGATTTAATGCAAATGCAAGAAATTCTTCCTACAATTGTATGATACTAAGCTAGATGAGATGCAATTTTGATTCTACATGATGTAAAAATGCACTATTGATCTATACTAAATGATAATGCTATGCTATGCTATAAAATGGTTAAAGATTACTAAAATTCTGGAAATTCTCAATGCTCTTAATTTGTGCAAATTAACTTCTAACTTCTAGACCTTGATTTGTGCATATGAGGGTTCATTTATAGATGTTCATGTCCTAGGTGGCAAAGATGGACAGTCCAGATTTGGTTTGAGAAGATGAAGGGCTGGAGATGGAGAAGTTAGAGAAAAAATTGGATCATGCTTCCTTAAGGGGAAACAAGTGATATGTGGAGGATGGAGAGGACAAAGGCCACTCATTTCTCCAAGTTTGTTGAATTGGTTGAGGATATTTGAGTAATTAAATATTTGAAAATATTTAATTTATGAGACATATGGCGATGTGGCACTTTGATGTGGCAATGATTTAGAATAGGAAGAATAAATGCTATGAATCATATAAACAAATTAAAGAATTTATTTATAGATAGAGGAATTATATATTAGACATTAATTAAATAGCTTGTATTTAATTAATTTTCTCAAGCCAATTTTAGGTGTATACATTTTGCCTCTCTTTAAGACGATGTGTTTTTGACATATCATTTCAAAGAAAAAATTTGATTAATTACCTTAGACAAAAAAATCAATTTTTTTTTCTATTATGGATGGATGCCCCCTTGGGAGATCAATTGAGATTTTTTTTTATTTTTATAATTTTTTTTGAATATTTCTATTTTTTTTGTTTAAATTTTTTGAAATTGATCTGCCGATAAAATTATTTGTTTATTTGAAAATTGTTATTTACACCACCAACATACATGCCCCACTCACTTACCCTAGTGGCATATCCCTCTCACATCCACATTAGCTATATAAGGCCTTTAAATTAGTTTCCCTCCTCATTTGCACATTTGGAGTTTAGTAAAGTTGAGCATTTGAGAGGAGAAAAGATTGGAGCAAGATGGTGCCACTTTACCACCAACATTGATTCGAGCGAGTTCGTCGATTCTAGTGGCCAATAGAATATGGACCTTCGGTGAGTAGATTTTTGACCTCTCATGATTGTGAAATTTCAATTTTTTCCCTTTTGTGTCGTCTTTTGTTTCTTTTGATGTATTTTTGCACATTTGATTTTTATTCTGGTGCATTTGATTTTTTTTACGACACTTTTGATAAGCATTTTAGAACCTTTGATGATTGTTTTTGATTAAGGTAAAAACTGGTTTTGAAGGGGCCCCGAAACCCTTTACAAAATATCCTTACGAGATAAAAGAATTAAGAAACCAAAAGGAACATTCATAAGAAAAACCAACATAACAACTAGAAAAAACCAGCTAAAAAGCCCCAAAAAACCAGCGACAACCAGCCAAACTAGACAAAGCATAGAAGAGGAACTAATTTATGTTTTTCAGGGCATTAGCCAAGTTACTGCTAATCCCATATAGATCTTTGATAGTATCCCTAAGATTAGGGATTTCTTTAGCAGACACCGCAACAACTTTCTTCACACTCGCCCTAGTTCTCTTTGCCGCTCCACCAGGCGTAGCTTCCCCGCTCCCAGTCTTGATAGCATCTTCATCAATGTCAAGGTCCACCACCAGTTTGGGAGAGCTGGAGTTTTCAAGGACCTTAAAAATATCCTCTAGGTTCTTTGTAACAATAGACAAGATATTCGGGATCATTCCCAATAGGTTTTTCATTACCACTTTACCTTCTTCCAGATAGTCAATCTGAGCTACCATATTTTTAGCTTTTTCCTCCATGTCCTGCTTCCATTGCTTCTGGTTCCCATCATCTTCCTTCCTTTTCTCATCCATCTGCTTCCCATTTTTTTCCAAATTCTTCAAAAATTCATATGTCCATCTATCAAAACCCAATCTAGCCTTAGTAAGGTTTTTGAGGTTATCCAGGAATAACCCTTCTCTAACACACTCCTTATCCTTACTCAGACTATCCTTAGCCATTTCCTTCTTGGGTTTCTTATTCTTCTCCCTCTCAGAATCCATATCTTTTTCCTCATTATCCTTATCATCCTTATCCACCATAGGCTGGCTATTGTCATTGCCTAAGCTAGCACTGTGAATTTGACTATCTTGGTCGGACACGTCCTCAGCTTCATCTTCCTCTGCACCCACGTCCTCATCTTTCCAACTTTCCTCACCTTCTAACTCATCCATTTCTATTTCACTGCCATATTTTCCAGTTTCCTCTGTGTCATTCTTGTCATCTTGGGTTTTCATCCTAGTGGCGCTCTTGCTATTTTTGCTCTGAATAGACTCTTCCTTGCTGGGTCCGCCTTCCTCCAGCTTTCTCTTGCCTTTTCCTGGAGAAGAAGACAACCTCTTGTTTTCTTGAATGGCAAGGATTTTGCAGTGCTCATAAATGAGAAGAATGAGGCCACAATGAAGCACCAGGTTTGACAGATTCTTGTTGTGTTTGTTGAGAGACCTCGACAAGGACCTTTGATGATTGTTTTAGCGCATATTCTAGGGTTTTAAATTTTAGATTTTTAGCGCAAATGATGAATTTTGTGACACTTTTGAGGTTTAAAGTTGCACATTTGATGAGCTCTTTAGCACTTTGATTTCTATTTTGGTGCATTTGATAACTGTTTTGGCGCATTTAAAATAGAATGTTGTTCTCCTTATTTAAAGATTAAAGTGTCAATTTCTTTGATTGTGTTGATGTTTTCACTTGATTGAATGATTGTTTTCACTTAATTGACCTCAAGATTGATGAACGTTAATGATATAAACCCAAAAATTGATGATTGATAGGATTGATCAGTCACAGGGGGAGTTTGGTCTATGGTTTGGTTATTTGGTTCATAACTTCATTGATATATCGATTGATTGGATGTCTTCCATTGGGTGAGACTTTTTTGGCACTTCTTGGCACTTGGATGTTTTTCACATCTAGTGTTGCCATCAATTCCAAAAGGGGAGATTTTTGGGAATTTGGAGGAATTGATTATGCATTAAATTGATGTTTTTCATTAATGTTAACACTAGCTTCTTTGGTTGTCTACCGAGTTCCGTTAGAGTGGTTGGACTTTGAAGATGATCAAGAGATTTGTCTCCAGTATATTTTGATTGGTGGAATTGGTTTGGTTTGGTCATTCATGTTATTTAGATGTGTGTCACATTCAGTTGGTTCAGGATTTGGTGATCTAGAAGCTATCATATGTTCTAGTAAGCCTTTTGGTTACCAGTAAGGGTTCTTCCGGCAGAACTTCATTGAAGATATTTTGATGGATTCAATAAGTGGTGTTGGTGTGGCTTCTAGAAGGTGTTTAGGATGCTGAGGTTTATCGTGTTCTTGTTCTAGTTGATTGGTGTTATTTCATTTAGTTTATGGCGACCTATTTTAGGTCTGGTCTTATTCTGCTAGGTTATGGACTGGTTTATGTAACATGTTGGTGGATGCTTTCAATGCGTTACTGATTGGATTTATTGTTTGGTTAATGTTGTTTTTGTCTTAGGCTGACTTGGATTATTATTGGTTTGTGGGTTTATGTAATGGATTTATTGTATTATCTTTTTGGTAGCCGACCTAATTGTTTAGGTCCCGAGTTGGTATATATATGATGTAAGATCTCTTTGTAGATCGTGGTATCGGTCGAGGTTATGGGATTATCTATGTGTGAATAAAGTTGTAATCATATGAAGAGGATTTGGTCAATCATAGATGATCTAATTGGGTTTGTGTAAGAGGTTTAACACCTCTGACATTGAGCTTAACCAGAACAGTACTCAGGCATAGAAGATGGTATTCTTGTAGTTCAATCTTATTTCCGGATTGTACTCTAGATTTCCTTTGTAGTCAGTGAGGCTCCTTTTGTGATGAGTAGTGCGCTCTAGGATTTTGGTCTTCCTGCATGTGCAGGACCCTTGTTATAATCACATACTGCAGAAGTATCATCTGATTGTGGGTAGGATTCCCACCATGGTTTTTCCCTTTACCAGGTTTTCCACGTACAAATCTTGGTGTTATGTGTTGTGGATGCATGGTAATTGGTTTATGATTTATGTTTGTACTTAATTGATATATCTACTATTTTGGTATTTGGTTTATGCATTCCAGTAAAAGTTTTTGTGTGCTTATAGTTTCATAATCTATTAACAACTTATTCACCCCCCCTCTCAGTTGTTCACCGGTTATCCTAACAATTGGTATCAGAGCTTGGTCCTCTCTGCAGAAGCTTAACTACTTGAGGAAGATCCTATGGTGACTAATAATTCAACTTCAATTGCTTACCAGATGGACAACCCTAGGCTTGAAGGAACAAATTACAGAGTTTTGAAGCTTCGGATGGAGACTAATCTAAGATGTCTGAGCAAGGAGATTTGGGAGATCGCTAAGAAAGGATATACCCCTTATGATCCAGCATCTAGCAACCCTTTTCCAGCAGACTTGGATAAGAACATTGAAAATGACTATAGAGTGAGAGAAGCCCTTTTGAGTGCCCTTTTAGATCAACAGGTAATGGTTTTAACAGACAAATCATCTACAAAAGCTATATGGGATAAGTTGGAGACTCTAAATGAAGGTGACCCTATTGTTGAAATTCCTAAACTTGATAGTTACAAGGTAAGGTGTGAAAACTTGAGAATGGAGGAAGATGAAAGAATTACTACTTTTATGGAAATAGAATGAAATTGTTTTGGGAATTCAATGTTGTGGTGGATCTCTGAGAAAAGATGAGATTGTATCTAAAGTATTAAGAGCATTGCCATATGCTTACAAGATGAAGGCTATTGCAATTAATGAACTGAGAACAATGTCTAACACTTCCGTTAATAGGGATACTTTGGTTGGAAAGTTATCTACTTTTGAGCTTGAAGAATTTGGTCCTTAAGGAGCTACAAAGAAAGATTCTGCATTCAAGGCATCTACATCATCAACTGACAAGAGTGATTGGAAAACATTATATGTGAAGAAACTGGAGGATATGAGGAAACAAGATAAAGATCTTGAAGAACTTGAAGCCCTATTTTCTAGAAGAGTACCTAAAGGTCCAACATGAAGTAAGTATGAAGGAAAATCACCTTTCAAATGTTTTGCATGCAATAAGATAGGTCATTTTGCATCTAGATGTCCTAAGAGGAATTCAATATTTGAGGAGAAAGCTAGAAGATCTTTTAAGCCTAACCATGAATATCAGAACAAGCATAAGTACAGGAGGAACAAAGACACATAATGCTACTATGCTGACGAGGAAGGTGTAACTGATCATTTTGATGATGAACCGACAAAAGATTCAGCTAGTGGATCTGGCAATGGAAAGGAATGGGTATTCTTAGCTATCAAGGAAGATGCTCTGGAACTTGTCATTCATAATGAAGAGAAGGCCCTTGCTGCTAAAGTTGAAGACAAGGATGAATGGGTAATAGACAATGGATGTTCACATCATATGGCTGGAGATAAAAGGATGTTTTTATCTTTGCAAGAATTTGATGGTGGTCTGGTCAGATTTGGAGATGACAAAGCATGCATGATCAGAGGAAGAGGAACTATATCATTGGATGGTAAGCATAACATTGATAATGTTTACTATGTTGAAGGTTTAAGGCATAATCTTTTGAGTGTAGGATAGTTGGTGGATAAGGGATTTAAATTACAGTTCAAGGATGGAAAATGCAAAATCATCAATAGATCTAGATTGGAGATTACAACTGGTACTCAGACTAGAGGTAACATATTTCATTTGAAATTTGGTGAGAAGACATATTTGATTGCACATACTGATGAGAGTTGGCTATGGAATAAGAGATAGTATCATGTGAGTTTTGATTGTATTGTAAAGATTAGTTCAACTAAGGCAGTTAGAGAGATATACCTAATATTGTGAAGCCTCATAATCTGGTATGTAAGGAATGTCAAATGGGAAAGCAAGTCAGAACTTATTTTAAGAGCATTCAAGACAAATCTAATGATTTTCTTGACCTTGTTCATACTAATTTATGTGGTCCTTCTAGAATAAGAAGTTTTTAGGGTGATAGATATTTCATGCTAATCATTGACGACTATTCTAGAATGATGTGGGTTAATTTTCTAAGGGAGAAATCTGAAGCCTTTAAAAAATTCAAGAACTTTAAAGCTATGGTGGAGACAAAGACAAGATTGAAGATAAAATTATCAAGATCTGATTAGGGTGGTGAATTCACATCCAGTGAATTCAACAGTTATTGTGAGAAACACAGGATAAGGAGACAATTGTCTACACCTCAGACACCTCAGTAGAATGGTGTTGTGGAAAGAAATAACAAAACTATCTTGGATGCAACTAAATCTATGATGATGGAAGCTAATTTGCCACATATCTATTTGAGAGAAGCTCTGAGCATGATGGTGTACACATTCAATAGAGTTCATATCAAAGAAGACATTGGTAAGATACCTTATGAGTTATGGTTTGGTCATACACATACAGTTAAGTATTTTAGAATCTTTGGTAGTAAATGCTATATCAAAAGAGATGATTCCATTGGAAAGTTTGATCCTAGATGTGACGAAGGAATATTTCTTGATTATTCTAATGAAAGAAAAGCATATAGATGTTATAACAAAATATTGCAGAGAATTATGGAGAGTGCTAATGTCAAGGTGGATGAGTAGTATATAGGTCAAATCAGAACTCATGAGAGAGAACCAGAAGTGGAAATGATCATAACCAAATCGGTAACACCTATACCAGAACAAAATGTTGAACTAGTTACTCCGACAGTATCAGAAAATTCAACGATAACTTGTAGTATCATAAAATTGCAACCCTAGCAATTTTAACCACATTTGAGGTCCTCACCTTGGCGACAACATCCTCCTTCCTAACCAAGACCCCTTTTTGCACTTTTACCCTTGGGTTCTTCCTTCCTCAAGACCTATTCCTGCCTCCAGACCTTGTCCGGGCCCCAAAATAGGGTAGGACAGGGGCGTGGTGCCCCTGTCCCCACCTCTTAGGGTGGCCCTATGTTAGGTTTGCTTGGTTTCCTATGCACAATCTAACTTTAGGGTTTACAATTCTTCTTTGTCAGCCTTCAGTGATTAAAAATTAATCCTTGAGGCATCTATAAAACGAGATTCAATTTCCTCATTTGACATAAGGATGATAGGGGATAATATAGAGGAATTCAAGTAGAAGGTCTTCATTATCGTCATCAAGCATTCAAGTCTTCAAGCATTCATCAAGTCTTCTTTCTTCATGTGTCTTCTTCATTCATCAATTGGAGAAACATTACAAAATTAATTTGCAAGTGTGTGTGTGTGTTAGGGTTTTGTCACGTTATATGCCATTTCATGGAACACTTGTAATTACATTCAAGAAGCAAAGCAATCATCATCTACAAATTACAGATCTACAAGGTATACACTTCCATTATTTACATTTTAGGATTTGCAATTACTTTCTTTCAAGGTTGATTCCTCAACCAGGGTTTGACTGAGGAAAACCTCTATCCACAACCCTTCTCCCCTTCTTTTCTGTGTGTAGGTTGTAGGTGCCCAGCTGTATTTTTAGATTTGGGCTCCATTTACAGAGGCAAAAAAAACCTTTTCATTTCATGAATATTTCAGAGGACCATGTACACTTTCGCCATAGTTCCAACAAATTTTCTCCAAATTTGTAAGGCAGATCCATATCAGTCTAATTATCTCATATCTGAAATAACAACATGACCCTAAACTGGTAGGTCTTCATTTCACTTATTTTCTCTCTTTTCCACATAGTCAACAAGTCAACTTTCCTATTTACAAAAGAGGGCAAAACACACTTCAACCCTTAAAATCCACTTGCAATTCACATCCTTGTCTCTCTTAGATTTGGATCTAGTGGATTCAAGCCCCTCTTTTGAATGTAAAGTTCTCCCAAGTGAAAAACCATCCTAGTGACTTCATTTCTCTCTCCTAGGTGGGGAGTCACCAAGGTTCAATTTTTCCACTTTACATTTTGGCAAACTTGACGTCTTACACATTAATTATGATTTCTCAATATTAGATCTAATTAGTTGCAATTTGGATTTCAAATTTTCATTTCCAAGTTTGACCTATTTGCAAATTTTAGAGGTTAATTACATAAAAACCCTAATTTTTCATTTTGAGCAAATTAAGCTTGTGAAGGGCCACTTTTTAATTGTTTGTTCAGATCTGATTTTCATTTCAAAATTGCAATTCAAATTTGCCTTTTTATTCTCAAAATTCAGTGGTTAAATAATAAAACCCTAATTTTTAAGATCTTTCTATTTTTGACCTTTGACTGCAAATTTGACCGATCTAGACATCTCCAAATAAACTATTTTTTTGGCTTCCACAATAATATCATAATAACTATCATCCCTAAAAATTTCAAAAAAAGTTTGTTGGACTATGTGCACTTTCGACACAGTCCTCATCTATTTTCCTAAAATTTCAGGAGATGGATTTGACTATGTTTTTCTGCTTAAATCTAGAAAATTGGTGTACTTTATCAATTTTAACATCCTCTAAGGTCAAATACAAATTCAAATTTAAAAATTCAAATTTCAAATTTGGCTTCCGCAATAATATCATAATACCTATCATCCTTGAAAATTTTAAAAAAAGTTGGCCGGACCATGTGCACTTTTGCCACGGTCCTCAGCTTTTTTCCCGAAATTTCAGGAGCTAGAATTGACTGTGTTTTTCTGCTTAAATATAGAAAATTGGCGTACTTGATTAATTTTAACACCCTCTAAGGTCGAACATAAATTCAAATTTCACAGTTTCAAATTTGCAGTTCAAATTCCATTTTCCCTCCTTTATTAAATTTTCTACACATGTATGGGGTGAACATTATTTTGGTTAAATGACATGAGTTTCTTGTTTGATCATAAGTGCACATGGAGTTCTTATCTTATTTTGATAATTCAATTTCAAGTTACATTAAATATGGTCATGATGTTCCCTTTCATGCATATGATGATAATTTAGTTCTCTCTTTCATTCATAGCTATGATTAACCCTCTTCCAAAATTGATCTCATTAATGAGGGCACATTGGCGCAAAAAGGGAATATGGACACTTCTTTCAAAGATCTCCCTCCTAAAGATGAATCTTTGGAGAATTATGTTCCATATTCTCCTAAAAAGTACCTCCCTCATAAGGATTATTTGGTGCAAGAGGATGATATTATGACTACTTATCCTAGTGCTACCATACCTTCTTTTCATGATTTTCCCTCTAAAGATGAAGCACTAATTACATATGATAATCTTTTTCCTAATGAGTTTCTTGAACATAGAGATACCTTAGAACAAGAGGATGATATCATTTCTCATCATAATGCTCTTTCTCCCAAAAATCAAAAGCCTAACAAAAATCAAATCAGTTCTATTCATGTTCCTAGGAAACCAAAAATTCTTCCTAATTATCATGATGTGCCTTACACATATACTAATGAAGTAGTTGATGAGAACATAAGTGAAGCATCATATTCTTTCTTAGTTCTTACAACCCTCTCTTAAATTCATTCAAATACACCATCTCCTACCAAATAAGTTCCTAAAGAAGAACTCTTAGAGGATGATTGGGGTTCCTTAGATTTCACTTCTACCTTTTCTAGAAAGTCTAAGATGCTTAAATTTATGTTAGTGAACAGATTTTGTCTTTCTTTTAATTGAATTGATTCAAAGCTCTGTTACCCTCTTTGAAAAACAAAAGTTCAACTAAATAGCTGGGTAAGTGTGACATACATCACTTCCCTTTGAATTTTAGATAGGTACAACTCCCTCCATTAGTTATTCAAAGAATAATCTAACTAAATAAAATTGATATGCTTTTAACCTGAAACCACGTAAGGCTGAGTACTTCATTCTTAGATGAGAGGCTAGGTAATATGTAAATATTTCTAAATACCTTTCTACAATATGCTTCACCTCAAAAATCAGAAGTAATCAAAGCAAAGTTCAATAAAACTAATTTCAACACTTCATAAAATTAAACAAGAGAAGAAAAGTCTCTTTTTAGCTAAATATCTTTCTAAACAACACAGAAAGAAGCCCCAGATAAATAATAGTATTCAATATCAGAAAAATGGTCACAGACAATTTGAATGGATTAATATTTGCAAAGAAACATTACTCCATGGACTCAAACTCAAAGATTTAAAACCTCAAAATGCACATGATCTTTATATGTATATTCCATGCAACAAGGACACAAAGATACCCACATAAGTTCCTTCCGATTTCAAATTCTGGAAAAATTCATCACTTCCTCCAGACAAAACCAAATTTTCTAAAAACTCTAAGTCTACTATTCTAACCCTATCTAAATCTTTCTTATCTAATTTATAGAAGTCCTTCGAAGAATAGAGGAGGTCTCCTTGAAAATTCGACCTCCTCTAAAACAGTTATAAAACCAACATAGTATTCAAGAGATAGATGTACCGAAGTCATTGCAAGGTTTTGAAAAGCATATAAAAATAAAACAAAACATAAGAATCATGCTATGCCTCATCTCCAGCGTCATCCTCTCCTCCACTTTTTGGGCATCATGGGCAGTTGCAATCTCTTGAATTATAGACTGACTCAGATTCTTCATGGCATTGATCTTTTCTTTTGCGGCTTCCTTTTCCCACCTGTGTTTCACCATTTTCTCAGCATGCTTAGGTAACTGATCATTACCAATGAACATAATCGACTCAATTCAGGTGATTTGTGTTATATCTTTGGAAGTAAAGCTGTCTTTGGCTTTAACTTTCTCCATGTGTAGCTTAAATGCCTTTACCACATCATGTGTATTAAGCCCACAAAGTCCTACTTACCAATCATGGTCTGGGTTAACCACTTTATTGTCATCGACCAAGCTATACTGAAGTTCTTGAAGCTCATAAATAGAGGCCCTGGCATCAGAAATCATAGACTTGAATGTAATTACCCGCCACGCTATAGTTTTCTTCACGACGAAGAGCTGACACTCATCAATTACCAATTTAATTGAATTTTCTGCTAAAAACTTCATGGCTCCATATTTTTCTATCTTGGTGAACATGGGTAATACATTTTCCCATTTATGCTCTTCCTTTTCTCATGGCACAATCTGATTCTGGATCTCCGCAGTGAGGTTTTGCATTTCATCGCATAACTTCCTGGAGTCTATAATATATTTTTCGCCATCTCTAATCACTCCTTCAATACATTTCTCTATGGCCCCTGCAGTGCTCTTGGCTCATTGAACTTGATTCATTAGTTTCTTGTTCTCTAGTGAAGTAGGGTCGAAACTTTTTGAAGCATGCGATATGGGAAGTGCTCCAAAATAGCTTATGTTATCAATGAATTGAGCTATAATCTTGATATGTCGTTTCAATTCTCTTTTCTCTTGTCCATCCTTTTTTGACCTGGTGAGCATCTTCTTAGCTGTCACATTGAAAAGGTGGTTATCAGAGTCCCTGCTCATGTTTCTGAGATCCACTTTGGTGACCTCAAAATCCTCTGCATTTATTTCTTTATTCTCATCCTTGGGCTTATAGGAAGTAATTTCAACAACCCACCTCTCAGTCTTTTCATCAGCGTCCAATCTGGTAGTTGTTTTGAACTTCTTCTATTTAGGACCTTTCTCCATGTATTTGACCACCATGTCTTGAATTGGGATGGACACTAGGATTGAGCTCCATTTCTTGCTTACTGAAGTAGTTAACCATTTGGGAGTTGTACTTGAACTAGCTGTTCCTCCAGTTACTTTAGGTGGTAGTGTCATGGCTATAGTGATTGCATGGGAATCCATGGTGTTGACAATGCCACTATCAAGGTCCTTGACCTCAAAAATCTGAGTATCAAGGATCTTGTCTTTTACCTTTGTGTCTTTGACCTGGTCCATTTTCTTCTGTGCAACACTCCGTGACCTTGTATATCAAGGAGTAGGAAAGTTCAAAGCAAGATTAGGCTCATTCTTGGTGTGAGATGACTTCTTATTTTTACCTGCATGAATAGGCATAGAAGTGGGGTTAGAAAAGCATTTTGGGGAATGTAGAGAAACCACATTATCTCTTGCAGGACCAATCTTGATGCCTCATTTCATGGCTCTTTTCTTATTAACCCAATCTATGGTTCTCTCCAAGACTCTGTTTATTCTGAGTTGTATATCATCCTCTTCTTCCACATCCCAATTAATGCAGGATGTTTCAGGTTCAGTTTGGTCTAGATATCCAGGTTCAAAAAGCTCCAGATAATCCTCTTCGATCCCACTTATATCAAGTTTCACCTACAGTGAAACAACCTGTTCCAGAACCATTCTCATATTTGCTCTTTTGAACACTTCAAGCTCATCACAACAATCTTCCCAAAAGTCCTCCAAGTGTGGGATAGGAAGGTGCGACATCAAACCAAGACTCCGTGAGAAACCTTTATTGTCAAAACCCTTCCTTTCATGATATAGTTGAAAATTAAAATTCTTCAAGTCAGCTCCTATGCTCAACGCATCTGACATTGAACTACAAGATAAAATGCCCAATTTAACAGGGAAATGATCCTCACAATTATCTTTGGTTTGAGCTTTCTTAATTACAGTAGACAACTACCTACAAATATCAGCAAGGACAAAACAATCTGAACAAAAATGAGGTAGTCTGAAAGGCTCTTCTTCAAAACCACCTACCCTTATATAACAGAAATGAGGAAACTAAACAAAGAAACAACCATATCTTTTCACTAAGGCCTGGGCATCTTCAGACATCCTTTTAGATTTCATGTTCTTCAATTCATAACATAAGTCTCCCAGGAAAGCATTATGCACTCTCCTAAAATCTTGCAATGCATTATCTTTTTGTAACATGGGGTAAAAGTCATATACATAAACATCCCCTTCAACAAGTTGCCTAGGAATTCCCATTACTTCTTTGACACATACCAGACGATATATCAAATGCGAAGACATAAATAATTTTTTCTTGAACTACTTCACCATGCTCAGCTGTTCCCTTATGGAGTCAGCAATAAGCTCCACCAAGTCAAGGAACTGCTTTACTTCCAACACTAGTTGCACATAACAGTAAATCCAGTCATCAAAGTTGTAGGCCTCAGTTGAACCTCTAACTCAGTGTAACAATAACATAACATCATGAATGTGGGGAAGCATGTGATTTTCGTTGGGATATTTAGGTAACCTGGAGCCACCCCTCTTAGGAACTCTCAACCAATGCTTTGCTATATTGTTTCAGTGTCCAGTTTTATCTGCATTGAACTCAGCAACTGATTGGGTGGGGGAAAAATTTGTGAACTTATAATTAGGCAATTTGAAAACAAAATAAATGACTTCCTTGTTAATCACAAGGAGGGTTTCACCATTATCCCTCTTAATAGTTTCAGAAATAGGGTCATATCTCACAGTGCACTCCCTAACTAACTCTGAGCAAGGAATAGCAGGAGGAAAGGCTGCTGCCTCTATGAGGCCACTACTTAGAATTTCTAAACCAAAAGAATCATCAATACTTTTCAACACCCTTTCCTTCAAGACTTCCAAATTCTCTCCTTTCAGGTCAATGTCACTGACAATGGGTTATGTGCAAGAAAGACTAAAAATGTTTCCGAAAAGATGCAGAGTGGACTTCATAACTCATAACCAACAAACCTTATCTCTCCAAGCAATTCTATTACAAGAGAGAAAAACAACTAAAATTCACTGAAGTATATAAGAATCAAAACTCACCTTCACAGCTGAAACCAATCAGACGACTACCAACAGAAAGACCTTCGACTAGACAATCCATAGCAATGAAGAAAAAATTTCAAAAATAAATCACTTCATACCTTATAACATATGAAATGCCAAAGCTCATCTAGTGCATTAATTTTAGCCGTCAACTCAAATATGCCGAGCATTGGGATTTGACATCATGCGTGCATATTGAATGCATGGCGATGCTTTTGGGGTAACAACCAATTCCAAAAAATGATTACTTGCCTTAAAAAATTGGCTAGTTGACGTCACCTGAGATATGGTCAGATCTTCATCACACTTAGAAATAAATGCACCACCACGTCATTTAGTCTTTTCTATGGGACCAACCTGATTTGAACGTCCATGAACCTTTTGAACTGACTTCACAACGGTTTAGGTAGTTCAAAGCATATGCTACGCCAAGGAGATTTCCTTTGGAAAAGATTAACTTATTGTTGGCTGGTCTTTGAACTTCATCAAACATTTTGAACATCAATGAACTGTTTGAATTGGGTTCAAACGGTTCACAGCCTGGAGAAAGAGGATATAAAACATCATCCACGACCATGAAATAGAGCTGCTGCAAAACACTTGAGTGAATGTTAGCTTGAAAACATCTTAGAAATAGCTTAGAACCTGCAGTACTTAAATGAACATTATGAACTCTTTTCAAGATGGTTCGAGGGGTTCATGAGGTTCAAACAGACCATTGAAACTTAACGCTAAAGATTAAGAGACAATTTACAAGCAGATTAAGGATTGGACTGATTTTTTTTTAACAAGATAAAGACTCAAATAAAATTTTGCAAGGCAACTCACTCTTGTTATGAGGGACAAATGACAAGGTAACATTGGCTCTGATAGGGGATTGTATTTTGTGAAAAATGCAAAGAACTCTAAATCTATGGTTCACACAATAAAAATAGAAAGGGGACAAAAGGACACACAACAAAAAGACACAAAACAAACAACTAATCTACTATGTATAGGAACTCTTGATCATAGATTTCAAAGTTTATAGAGCTTCAGGTCTTGCCCATTATAGGTATAGGGCATAACTGGTCCGTCAAGATAATTCAGTCTGAATGCATTCAGTCCCACTACTTCATGGATCTTGAATGGACCTTTCCACAATGAATCAAATTTGCCATGGGCACCCTTTGGTTCTCTTCTCTTGTCCCACAACAGTACTCCATCCCTTGTGAGGAACCCTCTTGGTCGAGCTCTCATATCAAATATTTTCTTCACCCTATTCTGATGTTCAGTAATTTTGTCCACTAACATCTCTCTTTCCTCTTCCAACTTCATCAAATACATGACTCTCTTTTCTAGAGCATTTTGGAAGGAGTCCTCAATTACAGTTTGAAGCCTCACTGCTGCTAATTCCAGAGGTAAAGAAACCTTTGCACCAATCCCATACACCAGTTCATAAGGTGCCATTCCAATTTCTCTTTTAGGGGTAATTCTATCTGCCTATAAGGCTTCATATAAATTTTTATGCCAGTTCTAGGCATTATCATCAACTAACTTCTTCATGATTGCTACTAGGTTCTTGTTGCTCGATTATGCCAACCCATTACCTTGCAGGAAGTAACCAGAGGAGTGTGAAAGAGTAAATTGATGTTCATAATAGAACATGGTCAATTCCTCCAGAAGAGAAATATGATGCATTATTTGCGACAATCTTCTGAGGGACCCCAAAATGGACTAAAATGCAATCTTTGAGAAAATCACATACCACCTCTGAGTTCGCCTTATTAGTGGGGATAGCCTCCACCCACTTAGTAAAACAATCTATTGCTATCAGAATGTACATGTGGCCAGCACTAGAATGAGGATTTATTGGGCCTACGAAAGCAATACCCCATTGTCTGAAAGGTTCATCTACTACCACAGGTTTCAAAGGTAGAGCAGCTAATTGTGGTTTTCCAGAAAAGAGTTGACATTTTTCACATCCCTTAACATAAGTATATGCATCACACAACATACCAGGCCAATAAAAACAATTTCTTAAAATATTAAAAGTGGTTACTAAGGATGAGAAATGTCCACTGTAGGCTTCATCATGATAAACTTCTAGAAGCTTCCGCTGTTGAGGCTTATCTACACATCTCAAATAGGTACCGTCCAAGACTTTTTTGTGCAAAACATCTTGCCAAATAACATACTTAGCTGCTTTTAATTTGAGATTCCTTTGTTCTTTAGTTGACAAATGAATCGAGCAACTACCATAGGTCAAGTAATAAGCTACATCAGAAAACCATGTATCATGCAACCCAACGAATAGAGTCAATGGTAGCTCTTTCTCTGTCTCCATCTTATTCTCTACTATCAATTTGCATAAGCCCTATTCTTTAACCATCTTCGTAGGATGAATATCCAGATCATATTCCTGAATTTTGGTTACCCATGTCATTCTTTTATTGAGTCCAACTTCCTACTGAGTCAAAATACTTTTCACTGCAGAATCTGGAACAAACACCACAGAGTGAGAATGCAGAATATAATACCTAAATTGTTTGACTACTTTAACCACGATAAAGGCTTGTTTTTCTAAGAGTGAGTACTTAAGCTCATGTTTCTTAAGAGGGACACTCATGAATGCTATAGGTGCTTCAGTCCCAGATTTACCTACCTGTAATAATATTCCTGACATTGTATGTTCTGAGGCATAATAGTATATGACAAAATCCTTTTTAAAATTTGGGTTGATGAGGGTTGGTGCACTGGCAACTGAACTTTTAATGTGTTCAAAAGATTCTCTAGCCTCATCAGTCCATTTAAAAGGGTACCTCTCACTCAACAAGCTGATGATATGCTTAGTAGTTTCTGCAAATTTAGGTACAAACCTTCTTAGGAGATTTACTTGACCAAAAAATGACCTTACTCCAGTCCGATTTGAAGGCAGGCTGAGGTGTTGGATTGCATTGACTCTTTTAGGATCAATCTTGATGCCTTCCTTTGAAATGATGTGCCCCAACAGTTTGCCTTCAATTACACAGAACACTGATTTTTTTGGATTCAGGGAGATACCATGTTCTTGACAATGTTGTAGAAGTGCCCTCAGATCTTTGAGATGATTCTTTCTTTCTTTAGAGAACATGATCAATTCATCTAGGTAAATTACAATAATCTTGTCACGGAAATCCCTAAAAGAAGAATCTATGGCCCTTTAAAAAGTTGCTCTTGCATTAATCAAACCAAAAGGCATACGATTATATGCAAACGTTCCCCAAGGGGTGATAAATGCTGTCTTATGCTGCTCATTTTCTGCAAAACCAATTTGATTATAACCTGAAAAACCATCCAACATTGACATCATTTCTGATCCGACTACTGTCTGCAAAATATGGTCCATATTGGGTAAATCATAATTATCCTTAAGACTTGCCTGGTTCAGATTGCAGAAATCTACACAAATCTGGATTTCCCCGTTTTTCTTCCTTACAGGTACTATACAGGTACTATATTGGCTACCCATGTAGAGTGGTGGATTGGGTATATAATTCTGGCCTTTAGCATTTTATCTACTTTTTTGAAAATTGCTTCTGCCATCATAGGATTGAAATTTCTGCATTTTTGCCTAAAAGGAGAAACACCAGGTTTCAACGAAATTTGATGTTGAAACTGACCATTCCTAAATTCCTTCAAATCGTCATAACACCAAGCGACCACATCAATGTGTTCTTTTAATAACTCAATGAGCATTCGCTTTTCCTCAAAAGAACAACATTTGCCGATTGTTACCATTTTAGAATTAGATTCATCACCAAGATTAATCTTTTTGCACCCCCCGTTACTGTCATCATTAGGAATTTTCTTGCCGGTGAACACATCATTACGGGTGAAAAACCTCTCTAGAGTCACCAAACCTTTTGAGATTTTGTTCCCCTTAAGCTGAATAATTTTTTTATCAGAATCAATACCAGGATCTGGACAAAAATATTTACAACTATCCTCAGAACCCTCAAAATATGATTGGGCAAAGGAACGGGCACACTCCAGAAAATCTTTAATCTGAGCATCTGTATCAAATATTTGCCAATGATTCACATTGTCAGGTACACTAGGTCTATAAATCATTTCAACTCTATAAGAATCATTCTTAAAGTCTGGGTTTGGTAACAAGAGAGAAGCTGAAACAACCAATGAATCTGCCCTAGTATTTTGCTCTCTTGATATAGATTCAATTGAGAAAGCATCAAAAAACTCTATCTCATCCTAAACTCTATTTCTATAATGTTTCAATCTATCATTCTTAATAGAATAAACATTTCTTACCTGTTTGATAATCAACTCAGCATCACCTTTCATCTTAAGCAATTTTATGCCCTTACATTTGGCTTCATTCAACCCTAAAAGTAATGCCTCATATTGTGTAGTGTTATTGGTATTCTTGAAATCCAACTTGAAAGAAAAAGGAAAAACATTACCATTAGGCAAAAGAAGAACTACCCCTGTTCCCAAACTAGATTTGGCGCAACTTCCATCAAACTCCATTTGCCACAGTTTGTCTTGTTCATCAACTGCTTCCTCTAATTCTTTTTAATTAGATGCAAGAATGAGATAATTCCCAAATTCACATTCCTGAAACAAAATCTGGGCTTTGGGATTATCAGAAGGAAAAATTGTATATTTATTTTTCAGTTCGGGTTCAAGTTTGATCTTTTGTTTTCCTAGTGGAATAATAGCCTCTGACCAGTCCATCTTGATCTCACCTCCAAGATCTCTACAAAAAGTCCTACTTAAAAGCATCCCATAATTGTAGGAATGTTAGCAACCAAAATGGTCAGTTTTACCCTTTTATCAGGACATGCTGCAAGTATTGCTTGAGCATCCTTTACCTGCCCAATGAGAGGGACCTACTTCCCATCCATCAAGTAACATCTCCCAAATGTCTTAGTAAGTGTTAAACCTAAAGCTCTAGCAAGAGATGATGGCATTATGTTATCTGACGCCCCTAAATCTATAATACAATTGCTAAGCTTCTGACCGTTCAGGAGGAGGGAGATATAAAAAGGTTCAGGCTTCAGAACTTCAGTGTAAAGCTTATCTTCAACATTGTGAAAGGCACGGGGATTAATCGAATCAGTGGGAGGGAAAGAAGCAGATGTAGGTTTATCAGTAACAAAAAAATCATTATCAACCACACAATTATGTACTAAGGACTCTGAGGTAGGATCTCCTTTTACATATTTGACCAACTTGTCTAATTCCCTCGGGTTCAGTTTCAAATATTCGGTAGTGGAAAGTTGAACAGTTGAAGCTTTGCAAAATTCAATTATGTTAAAAGAGGGAGAAGAAGAAGAATTATTTTTACTTTCAGTATTTCTTTGTAAAATTTTAACCCTGGGAATCTTTGCATGAAAGGAAGAATCATTACTTGCGGGACCCTTACCCTTGAAATTTGTTCTAGTAGAGTTCACAAAAGGAGTAGGTTGGGAGGATCATTGATTCCTTGTAAGGATTGCACATGCAGGGTCTTCAAGAGTTACCAAAATATTACCATCTCTTTCTAAATCTGATTCATATTCAAGGTAAAATGATCCAGAGTTGCCAGGTACTTCTTGAATCTTCTTTTCTTAAATGAATTCCTTGAGTTCATCCTTTGTGCTTCCCATTTAGACATGCCTTATCATATCAGGAGAAGAATTCCCATCATGATCTGAGGTAAGGTGAAAAGAGCACATAGCACCTTTATCAGGAGGACCCTCTATTTGCAATCTTTGCGGGGCAGCGGGAAGTTGCAAAGTTCGCCCACAATTATACTGGTTTGGTTGTTTTCTACTTATATCTTGATATGGCTATGGGTAAGAACCTCCAATTTTTGGAATTTGCCTCTTCAAGGCAATCATATCATTAAATAATCTTTGGACAATTGGATCAGTCAAAGAAGCGGAAGCTTGAGATTGACCTTGAGGAATTTGCATGTCTTTTCTCCACTTCCCTGCTATTATTAAATCAACTTCAAGCTCTATAGCCTAGTTTTATGCAGTATCAAGATCAGCTGGCCTATTTCTTCTGAGATGGAAACCAACATCAGGAGGCATAGAGTTGATAAAGAAACATTGTTGGTTATCATCAGTTGGTCTTTTAGCATGGGGATTTTTATGAATAATCTTATTATACCTAGCCATATAATCTCTCATTGGCTCATGAATCTCTTTCTTCATTTGTGTGAGCTGAGCCAAAAGTGAGTTCTTATCATCAGCTCTCTTGAACCATTTCTCAAAAGTAGTTTTCATTGTTTGCCAATCAGTTATAGATCCTACCTACAGATGACTGAACCAATCTGTTGCTCCCTCGATAAGAGTTTGAGCGAAAATCCTAATAGCCACATCTTCGTGCTGCACTACCAGTATCCCAGTCGCTACATTAAAGGAGTTCAAATGTTCTTCAACTAAGATTTTCCCATCTCCATTGAACTTAGGTAAAACATCCCTAGCCCCTTTCAGAAGAGAATTATGAGCACCGAGAGCAGGAGGCCCGACTGTGGCGCCCCATGGTTGAGCCATGATGAAAACAGGGTAAATAGTTACAAGAGGAGGGGCTTGAATTTTAGAAAGCATTGATGCTTGCCAATGACTAGAAGAGAGAGATACTTTGGAGGTAGTTTTAGTAGGGGAAGGAGGTCTACTTTTAGCCTTCCCCTCAGGGGTGAAATTTGTAGAAAGTGAGAGTCCTTGTAGTTCATTGAAAAAGTTATCAACAACTCTCTCTCTCCTTTGTGATCTGGTATAAGGAAGAGAATCCAGTGTTATTTCTTCTAGGGTCTCTAAACAACTCTATCAACCACAACAACTTTCTTGGACTATGTGAATTCCTCTCAACCATTCACCTATTTCTTCTTCTCTTTTCAATACCAGGCGATCTTATTGATAGTGTTGGTTATGAGTTTCAGTTTTAACACACATGTAACATATTGATCTATTGAATATTGACGATATCCTCAGTAGAGTCACCAAAAATTTGTTAGTAAATAGATTTTGTCTTTCTTTTAATTGAATTGATTCAAAGCTCTGTTACCCTCTTTAAAAAACAAAAGTTCAACTAAATAGTTGGGTAAGTGTGACATACATCACTGCAGTTTGAATTTTAGATAGGTACAACTCCCTCCATTAGTTATTCAAAGAATAATCTAACTAAATAAAATTGATATGCTTTTAATCTAAAAGCACGTAAGGATGCCTACTTCATTCTTAGATGAGAAGCCAGGTAATATGTAAATATTTCAGAATAACTATCTACAAGATGCTTCGCCTCGAAAATCAGAAGTAATCAAAGAAAAGTTCAATAACACTGATTTCAGCACTTCATAAAAATAAACAACAGAAGCAAAGTCTCTTTTCAACTAAATATCTTTCTAAACAACACAGAAAGAAGCCCCAGATAAATAATAGTATTCACCATCAGAAAAATGATCACAGACAATTTGAGTGGATTAATATTTGCAAAGAAACATTACTCCATGGATTCAAACTCAAAGATTTAAAACCTCAAAATGCACATGATCTTTATATGTATATTCCATGCAACAAAGACACAAAGATACACACATAAGTTCCTCCCGATTTCAAATTTTGGAAAAACTAATCACTTCCTTCAGATAAAACCAAATTTTCTAAAAACTCTAAGTCTAATGTTCTAACCCTTTCTCAATCTTTCTTATCTAATTTATAGAAGTCCTTTGAAGAACAGAGGAGGTCTCCCTAAAAACTCGACCTCCTCTGAAACAGTTATAAAACCAACAGAGTATTCAAGAGACAGATGTCCCAAAGTCATTGCAAGGTTTTGAAAAGCATATAAAAATAAAAAAAACATAAGCATCATGCTATGCCTCATCTCTAGCGTCATCCTCTCCTCCACTTTTCGGGGCATCGTGGGTAGTTGCAAGCTCCTGAATTATAGACTGACTCAGATTCATCATGGCATTGATCTTTGCTTTTGCGGCTTCCTTTTCCTACCTATGTTTCACCATTTTCTCGGTATGCTTAGGTAATTGATCATTACCAATGAATGTCATGGAATCAATTCGGGCGATTTGTGTTATATCTTTAGAAGTAAAGTAGCCTTTGGCTTTAACTTTCTCCATGTGCAGCTTAAATGCCTTTATCACAATCTATGTATTCAGCCCACAAAGTCCTATTTGCCAATCAAGGTCTGGGTTAACCACTTTATTGTCATTGACCAAGCTATATTGAAGTTCTTGAAGTTCGTAAACAGAGGCCCTGACATCATAAATCATAGACTTGAATGTAATTACCTGCCACGCTATAGTTTTGTTCAATACGAAGAGCTAGCACTCATCAGTTACTAATTTAATTGAATTTTTTGATAAAAACTTCGTGGCTCCATATTTTTCTATCTTGGTGAACATGGGTAATACATTTTCCCATTTTCACTCTTCCTTTTCCCATGGCACAATATAATTCTGGATCTCAGCACTAAGGTTTTGCATTTCATCGCATAACTTCCTCGAGTCTGTAATATATTTTTTGCCATCTCTGATCACTCCTTCAATCCGTTTCTCTACGGCCTCTGCGATGCTCTTGGCTTCCTGAACTTGATTCATCAGTTTATTTTTCTCTAAAGCATTTGATATGGGAAGTGCTCCAAAACAACCTATGCTATCAATGAATTGAGCTAGACTCTTGATATGCTGTTTCAGTTCTCTTTTCTCTTGTCCATCCTTTTCTGATTTGGTGAACATCTTCTTAGCCATCACATTGAAAAGGTGGTTATCAGAGTCCCTGCTTATGTTTCTGAGATCTACTTTGGTGACCTCAAAATCCTCTGCATTTATTTCTTTATTCTCATCCTTGGGCTTATAGGAAGCAATTTCAGCAACCCACCTCCTGGTCTTTTCATCAGCGTCCAATCTGGTAGTTGTTTTGAACTTCTTTTGTTTAGGACCTTTCTCCATGTATTTGACCACCATGTCTTGAATTGGGATGGACACTAGGATTGAGCTCCGTTTCTTGCTTACTGAAGTAGTTAACCATTTGGGAGTTTTACTTGAACTAGCTATTCCTCTGGTTACTTTAGGTGGCGGTGTCATGGCTATAGTGATTGCATGGGAATCCATGGTGTTGACAATGTCACTATCAAGGTCCTCAATCTAAAAAATTTGAGTATCAAGGATCTTGTCTTTTACCTCTATGTCTTTGACCTGGTCCATTTTCTTTTGTGCAACACTCCGTGACCTTATATATCAAGGAGCAGGAAAGTTCAAAGCAGGATTAGGCTCGTGCTTGGTGTGAGATGACTTTTTATTTTTACTTGCATGAACAGGCATAGAACTGGGGTTAGAAAAGTGTTTTGGGGAACGTAGAGAAATCACATTATCTATTACAGGACCAATCTTGATGCCTGATTTCATTTCTCTTTTCTTATTAACCCAATCTATGGTTCTCTCCAAGACTCTTTTTGTTCTGAGCTGTATATCATCTTGTTCTTCCACATCCCAATTAATGCAGGACATTTCAAGTTCAGTTTGGTTTAGATATCCACGTTCAAAAAGCTCAAGATAATCCTCTTAGATCCCACTTATATCAAGTTTCACCTACACTGAAACTACCTGTTCCAAAACCATTCTCATATTTTCTCTTTTGAACACTTCAAGATCATCACAACAATCTTCCCAAAAGTCCTCCAAGTGTGGGATAGGAAGGTGCGACATCAAACCAAGACTCCGTGAGAAACCTTTATTATCAAAACCCTTCCTTTCATGATATAGTTGAAAATTAAAATTCTTCAAGTCAGCTCCTATGCTCAACGCATCTGACATTGAACTACAAGATAAAATGCCTAATTGAATAGGGAAATGATCCTCCCATTTATCTCTTGGTTGAGATTTCTTAATTACAGTAGACAACTGCCTACAAATCTCAGCAAGGACAAAATAATTTGAACAAAAATGAGGAAGTCTGAAAGGCTCTTCTTCAAAACCACCTACCTTTATATAATAGAAATGAGGAAACTAAACAAAGAAACTACCGTATCTTTTCACTAAGGCCTGGGTATCTTCAGACATCCTTTTAGATTTTATGTTCTTCAATTCATAACATAAGTTTCCCAAGAAAGCGTTATGCACTCTCCTAAAATCTTGCAATGCATTGTCTTTTTGAAACATGGGGTAAAATTCATATACGGAAACATCCCCTTCACCAAGTTGCCTAGGAATTCCCATTACTTCTTTGACACATGCTAGACAATATATCAAATATGAAGACATAAAGAAATTTTGCTTGAACTTCTTTGCCATGCTCAGCTGTTCCCTCACAGAGTCAACAATAAGCTACACCCACTCAAGGAACTTCTTTCCTTCCAACACCAGTTGCACATAATAGTAAATCCAGTCATCAAAGCTGTAGGCCTGAGCCGAACCTCTAACATGGTGTAACAATAATATAACATCATGAATATGGGGAAGCATGTGATTTTTGTTGGGATATTTAGGTAACCTGGAGCCACCCCTCTTAGGAACTCTCAACCAATGCTTCGCTATATTGTTCTGGTGTCTAGTTTTATCTACATTTAACTCAGTGACTGATTGGGCGGGGGAAAAATTTAAGAACTTATAATTAGGCAATTTGAAAATAGAAGAAATGACTTCCCTTTTAATTGCGAGGAGGGTTTCACCATTATCCCTCTTGATAGTTTTATAAATAGGGTCATATATCACAATGCACTCCATAACTAACTCTGGGCAAGGAATAGTAGGAGGAAACGCTACCACCTCTACGAGGCCACTACTTAGAATTTCTAAACCAAAAGAACTGTCAATACCTTTAAAAACCCTTTCATTCAAGACTTCCAAATTCTCTCCTTTCAGGTTCGTGTCACTGACAATGGGTTCTATACAAGCAAGACTAAAAATGTTTTTGAAAAGATGCAGAGTGGACTTCATAACTCGTAACCAACAAACCTTATCTATCCAGGCAATTCTATTACAAGAGAGAAAAACAACTAAAAATCACATAAGTATATAAGAATCAAAACTCACCTTCACAGCTGAAACCAATCGGACGACTACCAACAGAAAAATGTTCGACCAGACAATCTATAGCAATGAAGAACAAATTTCAAAAATAAATCACTTCATACCTTATAACAAATGAAGTGCTGAAGCTCATCTAGTGCATTAATTTTAGCCGTCAACTCAAATGTGTCGAGCATTGGGATTTGACATCACACGTGCATATTGAATGCATGGTGGCTCTTTCGGGGTAACTACCAATTCCCAAAAATGATTACTTGCCTTCAAAAATCGGCTAGTTGACGTCACCAAAGATATGGTCAGATCTTCATCACACTTAGCAATAAATGCATCATCATGTCATTTAGTCTTTTCTATGGGACCCACTTGATTTGAACATCAATGAACCTTTTGAACTAACTTCATAATGGTTTAGGTAGTTCAAAGCATATGCTACGCCAAGGAGATTTACTTTGGAAAAGATTAATTTGTTGATTGCCGCTGGCCGGTCTGTGAACTTCATCAAACATTTTGAACATTAGTGAACTGTTTGAACTAGGTTCAAATGGTTCACAGTCTAGAGAAAGAGGATATAAAACATCATTTGCGACCGTGAAATAGAGCTGCTGCAAAACACTTGAGTGAACGTTAGCCTAAAAATATCTTAGACACATCTTAGAACCTGCGGTACCTAAATGAACATTATGAACTCTTTTCAAGATGGTTCGAGGGGTTCATGAGGTTCAAACAGACCATTGAAACTTAACACTAAGGATGAAGAGATGATTTACAAGTGAATTAAGGATTGAACCAATGAATTTTTAACAAGATAAAGATTCAAATAAAAATTTGCAAGGCAACTCACTCTTGTTATGAGGGACGAATGACAAGGTAACAATTTCATATTCCAAATTTTTCTCCTAACACAAATCTTGAAATTGATTGGGCCTCTTTAAAATTCAATCCAATTTTCCCTAAGAGTGAACCTTCTTTTGAAAATACACATGGATGCAATGGACAAATGCTTGAATATGCGTGACACAGTCTTGAGAAATCACACTTTCGTTTGTCCACATCTTCTTCTCCATTGTATTGTAAATCCACACCTTCTCATTCTAATTTTGAGTTACAACAAGAAAACGTGTTGACCAATATTCTAAATTCTAACTTAATATCTCCTCTTTGTTCTAAATGAAGAAGAAAACATAAACAACATTCTCAAACTTCTTTTTGTAAATATCATCAAACCCATGGCCATTCTACTCATGAGTGTCAAGCTTTGAAAACACAAATACAACATTACATTGATTCAGGGATGTTAAAAATAACATCTGACAATGAATGGCATATTCATCATGATCATTTAAAATAACATTCAAGTTACTATTATGTTTCTCCTCACTATGTGACATAGTTAGCCTACCTATTGGGGGCTCCTTGCCATTCATGGTGGTACAATTTCAGGTGCAATCATGCTTAGTGAGAAACGTAATAGTCTTATTATTCTTGCCTCTATGCTTGGGGGGCGAGAATATTCCTTTTCCTCTTTCTAAGGTTTCAATATTTTCTTTATGGGGTACATTCTTCATAAAATTGATGTCCTTTCTTGCATGGAGTTTTCCTTCATGCGAGCGTATGTCTGTTTCGTGAATAAAATCTTCTCCTTGCTTGAAACTATACGTCTATTATGAACAATCCCTCCTTAAAGAATTTTTGTGAATCTTCTTCTTTCTCTCTCTTTGCAAATTACCTCTTCTATTGTGTTATTCATAACTTGATGTCCTTTCTTGAATAGAGTTATACTTCATGTGAGCGCATGTCTATTCCTTGGTTAGGATGTATTCCTTGCTTGAAAAAGCACGTCTCTTATGAGTAGTCTCTCTTTAGAAGTTATGTAATTATTCTCATTGTCCTACACTTGGAGTGGTAATGATCTCTCTCTCTCTAAAGATCCACTCTTTCCTATGTTGTGGATGGTGTGAGTTTTATTACTTGATGTCATTCCTTGTGTGGAATTATTGTTGTTCACTCAAGGGTTCTCTCTTATACAAGAGGTGTAAATCCTTGACTACAATCTCTTTCACACTTGGTAATGTACATCTATAATAATTCACCCATCCTCATTGGGATAAAAGTGAGTCATCCTTCATCAAGAATCCCTTTCACCTAGCAATAGGAGGAAGGATTGAATTCTCGTTCTCTTCTTTTCTCTATTCTAGAAGATGTTATATTTGTCTAAGATAATTCCTCTTGGAGGGAGATTTATTTTGAACAAAGATCTCTTATCCTCCAAGGATATCCTTTACACTTACAACAAGATATCTCTTTTCAACTATCTTATCCTTGCTTGAAGAGTATTCCCTCTCTTGCTTGGATCTATGGCATTGTTGCATAATGGGTATCTTCTTTGTGTTAAAGGTAGGTATCCTTGTTCTACTTTCCTTAAGATATCAACATCAAACTATGTTGACATCTTAAGGGGGAGAGGCACCCACATTGCTCCTTTGTACTATACTTCTCTTGTGCATTGTACAATGGGACATTCTTGGAACCAAAGCACAAAATATTAGAGAAATATGTCATAAATTTTCTCTTGTACAGTGGGTCATTCTCAGAACTAGAGCACAAACTCTTAGAGCAAGATGACACCACTTTTCTCTTATGTGGGGTGATTATTCTTGGAACCAGAGCACAAACTCTTAGAGAGAGATGTCATTCCTTTCTTGACACTTGTCCTATACATCCTATACAAGTTGTAGTGTACTCGAGAATAGAATCCTATGAGGCACTTCGAACCTCATTGTCACACACACGCATGAGGTTGGGTGGAACTAACGGTGTTCTCACTCTCCTCCCTGGCATGGATCACCTAGACAGACTCTGGGGGATAGATTTCCATGTCCTTCTCTCCATGGATATCCTAGTTCTAGGGGTGAGATGTCCATGTTTTCTCTCTTCTTCGCCTTTCTTCTCATGGATCACCAAAGTGTGTATTTATGTCCTCTCTCTGCTTCCTCTCATGAACCCATAGTTTTACTATTGATGGTTCATGGATGAGGTCAACTTTTCTCTTTTATGTGATTATATGTGTTCATGGGATGGCATTTTATGTTTCAAGAATGATATTAGTTGATTGAGACATTTTTCATATTGGGGTCTCTTTGACTAGTTGACTTGAGGTCTTAAGATATTAGCTTTTTTATGTGCACTTGCATATGTTTGAATGAGTTAAGATCCTAAGATTGGGGGCTTGGTTCCTTGACATTAGTGATATATTATACTGCTTGTGATCTTTCTCCGCATCTCTCATCTTCATCTCTCTATTTCTTCTACTTTACCAAAAGTATTGGTGTAAGCCGTACTCCCGCTAAAGGGGGGGATAAATTTAGTGTCATAAAATTGAGACCCTAGCAATTTTAACCACATTTGAGGTCCTCACCTTGGCAACAACGTCCTCCTTCCTAACCAAGACCCCTTTCTGCACTTTTACCCTTGGGTTCTTCCTTGCTCAGGAACTATTCCTACCTCTAGACCCTGTCCGAGCCCCAAAATAGGGCAGGACAGGGGCATGGCACTCCCGTCCCCACCTCTTAGGGTGGCCCTATGTTGGGTTTGACGGGTTTCCTATGCACAATCTGACTTCAGGGTTTGAAATTCTTCTTTGTCGGCCTTTGGTGATTGAAAATTAATCCTTGAGGCATGTATAAAAGGAGATTCAATTCCCTCATTTGACATAAGGCTGATAGGGGATAATATAGAGGAATTCAAGTAGAAGGTCTTCATTATCATCATCAAGCATTCATCAAGTCTTCTTTCTTCATGTGTCTTCTTTCATTCATCCATTGGGGAAACATTACAACATTCATTTGCAAGTGTGTATATGTGTTAGGGTTTTGTCATGTTACATGCCATTTCATGCAACACTTGTGATTACATTCAATAAGAAAAGCAATCATCGTCAAAAAATTACAGATCTACAAGGTATACACTTCCATTATTTACATTTCAGCATTTGCAATTACTTTCTTTCAAGGTTGATTCCTCAACTGGGGTTTGACTGAGGCAAAAACCTATCCACAACCCTTCTCCCCTTATTTTATGTGTGTAGGTTGCAAGTGTGCAACTGTATTTTTAGATTTGGGCTCCATTTATAGAGGCAAAAAAACCTTTTTAATTTCGCGGATTTTTCGAAGGACCATGTACACTTTCACCATGGTCCTGAAAAATTTTCTCCAAATTTACAAGGAAGATCTGTCTCACTCTAATTAGCTCAGATCCGAAATTACAACGCGACCCTAAACTGGTAGCTCTTCATTTCACTCATTTTCTCTCTCTTTTCCATATAGTCAAGTAGTCAACTTTCCTATTTACAAAAGAGGGAAAAACACACTTCAACCCTTGCAATCCACTTGGTATTCATATCCTTGTCTCTCTTGGATTTGGATATAATGGATTCAAGCCCCTCGTTTGAATGTATAGTTATCCAAGTGAAAAAAAATCCTAGTGACTTCCTTTCTCTATTTTAGGTGGGGAGTCACTAGAGTTCAATTTTTCCACATTACATAACTGAAGATCAGAGCAGAGAAATAGAAAGTCAAAAGACTCCTTTGTATGTAAGGTTGAATCATTCAAAAAATCAGATCATTGGAGACAAGAGAAAATGAGTGATGATAAGGAGAAGGTTGACAACTGAAGAGGTATGTTTAATTTTTCAAATTGAACTGACATCAGTAGATGAAGCATGTAAGGATGAATGTTGGATGAAAGCTATGGAAGAGGAATTGGATCAGAAAGAAAAAACAAACACATGGACTTTAGTTCCCCGACCTAAAAATAAGAATGTTATTGGAACTAAATGGGTTTTGAGGAATAAATTGAATGAAGATGGGAAAGTTATGAGGAACAAGGGTAGATTGGTTTGTAAAGGATATTCTCAGAAGGAAGGAATTGGTTATGATGAAACTTTTACTCCGGTAGCTAGGATTGAAGCTGTGAGATTATTTCTTTTTTATGCTGCCCACATGTAATACAAGGTCTATCAGATGGATGTTAAGTGTGCATTTCTAAATGGAGATGTTGAAAAGGAAGTCTACATTGAATAACCTGATGGATTTTCTCTTTTTGATGACAATAACAAGGTTCGCAGATTAAGGAAAGCTTTATATGGATTGAAGCAAGCACCTAGAGCTTGGTATGCTATATTGGACAAATATATTTTGAAGCTTAGTTTCACTAAAGGTAATGCTGATAGTAATTTGTATTATAAGATCACTAATGATGACATATTGATTATTGAGGTCTTTGTGGATGATATCATTTTTGGAGGTGAGGAAAAGTTATGTATGAAATTTTCTGATAATATGAAGAATAAATTTGAGATGTTTATGATTGGAGAAATGAGAATTTTCTTAGGTTTGGAGATTAATAAGATTGATAAAGGTATTTTCATCTATTAAACTAAGTATGCTAGAGAGTTGAAGAAATCTGGTATGGAAAATTCTAAACCAGTTGGTACTCCTATGGTTACAAGTGAGAAATTGACAAAGAAAGATGTATCAGCTCTGATAAATCCTACAAGGTATAAATCTATGATTGGAGGTTTGTTATATTTGACTCAGACTAGACCGGATATAATGAATGCAATTTGTATTGTATCAAGATATCAGAGTGATCCTAGACAGAATAATGAGAGTGTAGTGAAAAGGATTTTCAGATATTTACAAGGAACAACTGAATATGGTTTGTGGTATCCTAAAAATGACTTTACATTATATGCATATACATATGCAGATTGGGATGGAGATATAGATGATTGGAAAAGCACATCTAGTGGAGCTTTATTTCTTGGAAAGAAAATTGTTTCATGGATCAACAAGAAACAATCATGTACTTCTTTATCTATTGTTGAAGCTGAATATGTTGTTGTTGCTACTAGCTGTACACAAATTCTATGGATGAAGCAAATGTTGGAGGACATAAGGGTAGATTGCAATGAACCGTTAGTTATTCACTATGATAACTCTGTTGCTATTGACATATCAAAGAATTAGGTATTTCATTCTAAGACAAAGCACATATCAATCAAGTATAACTTTATGAAGGAAAAGGTGAAAGTAAATGAAGTTAGATTGGTTTATGTGAAAACTAAAGAGTAGATTGCAGATTTCTGTTTTAAACCTTTTCCCAAGGAATCATTTGAGTACTTTAGAGACAGATTGGGGGTCTCTGCCCCTTAGGTTGAGACTTGAGTGATGCTAATTGACATCAATCCAGTATGCATTATCAGAACTATTATTCATTTTGGATTGATGAGTTGGTGCTATTACTTAGGGGGAGTAGTCAGCTATGTGGTTAAGAGGTTTTATAATTTTTCTTTGATGTTTATGTCATATTTCTAGCATTGATGTCAAAGGGGGAGAGGTATACATGTGAAAAAAAGAGCTTAACAAAGATATCAGTTACAGGGGGAGTTTGATCTATGGTTTGGTTATTTGGTTTAGAACTTCATTGTTATATCATTTGATTGGATGTCTTCCATTGGGGTTGAGTTGTTTGGCACTTAGATGTTTTTCACATCTAGTATTGCCATCAACACCAAAGGGGGAGTTTGTTGGCAAATTGGAAGAATTGATTATGTGTTGCATTGATGTAAACACTAGCTTCTTTGGTTATCTACTAGGTTTGGGTAGAGTGGTTGGACTTTGATGATGATCATGAGATTTGTCTCCAATATATTCCAATTGGTGGAATTGGTTTGGTTCATTCATTCATGTTATTCAGATGCATGTCATGTTCATTTGGTTCAGGATTTGGTGATCCAGAAGCTATCATATGTTCTAGTAAGCCTTTTGGTTACTGGTAAGGATTCTACCGGCAGAGCTTTGTTGAAGATATTTTGATGGATTCGATAAGTGGTGTTGGTGCGGCTTCTAGAAGGTTCTCAAGATGTTGATGGTTATCGTGTTCATGTTCCAGTTGGTCAGTGGTATTTCATTTGGTTTATGGCGACCTATTTTAGGTTCGGTCTTATTCTACTAGGTAGTGGACCGATTTATGTAACGTGTTGATGGATGCTCCTACTTTATTGTTGGGTTAATGTTGTTTTAGTCTTAGGCCAACTTGGATTATCATTGGTTTGTGGGTTTATGTAATGGATTTATCGTATTATCTTTTTGGTGGCTGACCTAATTGTTTAGGTCTCAAGTTGGTATAAATATGATGTAAGATCTCTTTTTAGATTGTGGTATCGGTTGAGGTTATGGGATTATCTATGTGTGAATAAAGTTGTAATCATATGCAGAGGATTTGGTCGATCATAGGTAGTCAAATTGGGTTTGTGTAAGAGGTTTAAGACCTCTATCATTGAGTTTAACCAGAACTATATTCAGGCATAGGAGATGTTATTCTTGAAGTTCATTCTTATTTTTGGGTTGTAGTATGGATTTCCTTTGTAGTCAGTGAGGCTCCTTTTGTGATGAGAAGTGTGCTCTAGGCTGTTGGCCTTCCTGCATGTGTAGGCCCCTTATTGTTATCACATACTTACTACATAAGTATCATTTGACTGTGGGTAGGCTTACCACCATGGTTTTTCCCTTTACCAGGTTTTCCACATACGAATCTTGGTGTTATGTGTTGTGGATGCATGGTAATTGGTTTATGATTTATGTTTGTGCTTAATTAATATATTTTCTATTACGGTATTTGGTTTATGCATTCTGGTAAAAGGTTTTGTGTGCTTAAAGTTTCATAATCTATTAACAATTGATTCACCCCCCCTCTCAGTTGTTCACTGATTATCCTAACAATTTAAAGATTAAAATGTCAATTTCTTTGATTGTGTTGATGTTTTCACTTGATTGACCTCAAGATTGATGAATGTTAATGAAATAAACCCAAAAATTGATGATTGATAGGATTGATCAGTTGCATGACCTCATGATTGATGAGCATCACTAATAGGTTGAGTTTGATTGACCTCATGATTGATGAGTGTTAATGATATAGGTTCAAATATTGATGGTGGGTAGGGTTGATAGATTGTGTGGCCTCATGATTGATGAGCATCACTGATAGGTGCTCAAAGAGATTTATTAAAATCTCAAGTGAGCTGATAGGATAACTGATTGATGTGATTAGTTGATTGATTGATTGACAAGATGTTGATATCACTTTGCACGAGAATTTAGATGTGATGATGTATCGGGAGCGATACCCAAAGACATTTTCGATGAGAGGAGATCTCACCGATGCAGATAGAGCTATTATTGATTCTTGTGAGCTATCACACATTTTATTTATGCCCAAGTATAGGATGAACTTACTAACTGCTTTGGTTGAGAGGTGGCATAGCCACCATAACATATTCCACTTGCCTACTAGAGAGATGACTATGGCACCTGACGATGCATACAAAATTCTCTGCATCCCATTGTTTGGAGAGCTGGTTCAATATGATCATCATGAGATGGGAGGGATAGATGCTTTGCGAATGATCTTTGGAGATGAGGAGATTGAGGGGCCTAATATTGTTTGGGAGTACATGGTGAAGTTATATGAGTCTTTTCCATCCATCTTGGTTGGTTTGGTAGGAGTATTTTTATGTCTAGATAGGAGATCACATGGATTGGCAGTGGGGTAGGGCCAAATTCTGGAGAGCATGGTGACACGAGGTAACCATTATGCATGGGGGATCTTCCTGTTGGTCCACCTTTATCATGATTTGCATTAGTTAGTGTATAATAGGGCAACCAGTCTATTAGTGGCAGTTAAACCTTATTACACATATGGGCTTGGGAGCATATAGCAATGACACATCCAATTGCAGTTCAATCATGAGCACCTGGACAGGCTTACATTCATGCATACAGTGGTGCGCTTTCAGGTTTCCTAGCCAATGTTAGAGAAACTAGAGTACTGGAGATGAGCTTTGGATGATTTGGACATTGTGATATGGAGACCTTATCTTGATTGCGAGGTCTGGCAAGAGGATGCTATAGAGGTACCACAACTTTGTCGGGCTAGGTATCTGATTGGCTAGACATCCTATATTATTGAGAGATTCATTTTGACTCGTGTGTGGAGGTAGTATTGGTAGACCTAGGGTATGTCTTAGGGTTTTTCTATGTACGCTCAAACACACAAGGATAGAGAAGATTGGGGTCCTTGGATTTTGAGATAGGTAGAGCAAAGTTCTATGCACTCCCATATTCAGCTTGGGACATGAGACCAAATATCTCAGATGGGGGCATGCCACCACAATATTCTCAATATCTAGTGGATCATCCATTTTTGAGGTTGAAAGATCATAGAGAGCCCATAATTCCATTAGAGGTGGTTGATGATGAGGAGAACTGACCTCAACGGTGGGGTGAAGACAAGGAGTAGTATGTGGAGGTGGTCGAGGTAGGGGGAGACTAGAGGTAGGGATGGGGGGAGGAGATGTTGGGAGAGTGGAGGCATGCAGAGGGAGGAGAGATGTGGGTGTTGGTGGCGGTGAGGAGGTAGAGGAGGAGGTTGAGGAGAAGGCCTTGGTTCGGAGGAGGCTATTAGATATGCCTCTGGTATTGGTTCTACTGTAGGATGTGCCAGTATAGGTTACATAGGATCCTCTATCATCTCAGTAGTAGGTAGTTTAAATTACAATACCACCACATCAGTAGTAGAAATAGATAGATGAATTGCAGAGCATAGTTCAATAGTTGTAGAGACAGGTGGGGTAGTTACAAGGACAGGTCACTTAGTTATAGGCTAAGAGAGATTCAACGATTGAGCGCTATGGATGCACTGAGGCCCTTTTTGATAGATTAGAGATGATCAATGCTGTGGCCATCATAGGGGAAACTATTTAAGAGATCCGATACTCAATCAAGAAGGTTGAGTATTACCGAAATTTATATGAGGATATCATTCCTATTGGTCAGCGTTCCCTAACTATGTAGAGGTTTCAGGTACTAGATCAAGACATAGCCGATCTTGGACAGAGAGCAGGGTTGTTAGCGATCTACCTTGTAGGGATCCCACAGGTAGAGATCTAGATGCTGGTCCATCCAAGGGAGAAACAGGAGGTTAATCTAGACCCACAGTATCTAGAGAGAGCACAACTTAGATTCATGTGTTCTATTTTATTTGATGTATACATGCTCTTGTAGACACTTGATTCATTTTGGCTTAATATGTATCTCTCTTATATATTTGACATCATTGTGTTAGTAACAACTAAGAAGGAAAAATGAGAGGGGGGTGAATCAATTTTCACCAAATTAACCAAATTAAAGCACAATCTCAGATCTAAACAACTGTGACAAAAATAAAGATGAACACAATAGAACCAACACACATAACACCAAGATTTTGACATTGAAAATCCGATTAAGGGAAAAACCATGGTGGAAACCTACCCACAATAAGATGATACTCTACATTAGTATGTGTAAATATTAGAATGGGAAATAAGGTAAGTGCACCAAGATGGTGAACAAAAAGGGGGGTATAAGTGGCCACTTTTTTTCTTGTGAAAATAGGTAAACCTGAACTTCAAAGAGATATTTGAAGGTCATGTACTCAAAACTAGGAGTTGAGAAAAGAATAAGAATTGTAGTACTCTGAATCTAGTTTCTAAACTACTAATTTTTTTTAAAATTGGATAAGATTAAGAGGGTCAAATATTTCACGCATGAAAAACTATTCCTGATTTTTTCAAAAAAATATAACATAGCTATTTTTGTGTGCTACACAAAACATATAGTTAGATTTAGTATTTTGCAAAACCCTTTGGTAGGATGATAGGTAAGAGTGAGATATAGAAGTTATGTATTTTTTTGTAATTTTCCGTTGAGTATTTTTTTTTATGATTTTTCGAAGTGACCGCATCCTGAAAATTTGGTACCTGTTCGTGCGCTGGGCATAACGTGCATCAAAATAATAAAAAATGCAAACTTTTTTTTTTAAAAGTGTATAGAATCTAGTGTAGGACAATAATATGTAATTTGTTTTGGATTGGTCAAGTATATCAAAAGTTATTAAAAAGTTGGTAGACATATGTTTGTGAGGATTGTCAAGGCATTGATAAAGAAAATTAAAGTTTACTATGCTAATGTTGTTCAAAAATAGAAAAATTTATATGGTCAGAAAACTAAGAAGATGTGTGAGATTATGGTGGCAATTTTAGAGATACCCACTTGATCATTTGTAAACCTGATGACAATGAAGTTGAGAAATCATGTTGGAGGATGAAAAACATGTAAAGGGACAAAAAAGGGGGGAAAATGGGCTTTCGAGCCTTAGGGTCATTTTCCAACCCTCTTACCAAGCTAAAAACCACACGGGTTTTGAAAAACAAAAAGTACTATTCGCAGTTCTAAATAACTCATATGGGCCGAACGGGTTATGTAAAACTAAAACCATTATTTTGTGTTTTATAAAACCCGTACGGGTTATGTAAAACTAAAAACATTTTTTTTTGTTTCACAAAACTCGTACGGGTTATGTAAACCTAAAAACATTTTTTTTTTGTTTCACAAAACCCGTACGGGTTATGAAGACATAATAATGTATGCTTGTAAACTTAGCATTTACTACACATAATTTAGACATACCTATATAGTATGTGTTTATGTATGTATATATGCATATCTATAATTATATATACATATATTTATATAGATATATGTATATATGTTTGTATACATGCATGTATCTCTTCTTTTCCTCTCTCTCTCATCTTCCTTCCCCCATCATTGTCTTTGTCTATTTTGAGCCCTAACTATCTTCCTTGAGTTCTATCTCATCTCTCTCCCCCTCACACATCTCTCTTTTTCAATTCTCTCACCCTTTTCTCCTTCTCATTCTCTCTCTACCTCATGTCTCTCACCCTCTCCTCCTCCTACTCTCTCTTCCTATCCCATTCTCTCTCTCTGTCATTATCCCATCCAATTCTCACCCTCTCCCCCTTCTCTCTCTTTCTCTCCCCTCCCTCTCCCTCTCCCCCCTCTCCCTCCCCCTCTCGTTATCTTATCTCTCTTTCTCTCCCTCTCTCTCCCTCTCCCTCTCTTCATCCTATTCTCCCCAGCTCTGCCCTCCCTCTCCCTCTCCCTCTCCCAATTTCTCCTCTATCTCTCCCCCTCTCTCTCTCTCTCCCTTCCCCTCTCCTTATCCTATTCTCTCTCTCTCTCTCTCTCTCTCTCTCTCTCTCTCTCTCTCTCTCTCTCTCTCTCTCTCTCTCTCTCCTTTTTCCAATCTCCCTCTCGCCCTCCTCCTTTTCCCAATCTTCTTCCCTCCCCTTCTCCTTAACCCCTTCTCTCTTTGTCTCTAACTCTCTCTCCATCCCCCTCTCCTTATCCTATTCTACTCCTCTCCTCCTATCTCCTACTCTCTCTCTCTCTCTCTCTCTCTCTCTCTCTCTCTCTCTCTCTCTCTCTCTCTCCCAATATCCCTCTCTCTCCCTCTTTCCCTCTCTCCCTCTCCTTTTCCCAATCTCTCTCTCTCTCTCTCTCTCTCTCTCTCTCTCTCCCCATATTCTCTTTCTTACCCCCTCCCCCTCTCTCTCTCCCTTCTCTCTCCTTTTCCCAATCTCCCTCTCTCTCCCTTTCCCCCTCTCCTTTTCCTAATCTCCCTCTCTCTCCCTCTCCATCCATCCCCCCCTCTCTCTCTCTCTCTCTCCCTCTCAACCTCTCCTTTTCCCAATCTCTCTCTCTCTCCCTCTCAACCTCTCCTTTTCCCAATCTCTCTCTCTCTCTCTCTCTCTCCTTTTCCCAATATCCCTAACTCTCCATCTCCCCCTCTACTTTTTCCAATCACTCTT